>NC_136430.1:401448499-402648499 GCF_052849685.1 Lactuca virosa | reverse complement strand
ATGAAAGATGATGAATCAAGGATGAAATCAAAGGATTTCACATGAACAACAATAAAGGGAAGTGTTTCTAGCGATTTAAAGGAGAAAGGAGAGTTTTTGGTGGATGATACTTGAGAGAAAACATGGGTTCACGGCTAGAAGAGGAGAAGTGAAGTGAAAATCAGTCTAAACTCATATATATAGGGAGGAGTTCACGGCCAAGGGAGGGTTCACGACCGTGAACCTAGTTTGCGGCCGTGAACCTCACTTGTTGAGGTTTATGGATCGAATGTGGTTCTTGGTTCTCGGTTCTTACGTGGTTCACTTCCTAACACACAACCCTTACGTATACTAGGTCTAGAAACCTATAAGTTTGACCTTCAGTTGATGTGTTTGACCTTACAAGATACAAATTTCGGGTTGTGACATCATCCCCCCGTTAAAGGGAATTTCGTCCCGAAATTAAGTCTAAGAGATACACATGGACGAAAAGAAAAGAGGTGGACACTTATGTTTCTGATGATCCTCATGCTCCCAAGTGAATTTGGGTCCTCGCTATGCACTTAAGCGGACTCTCACTATCAAGATAGGGATCTGATTAGTCCTATCGACTTCGCTGTCTAGGATTTCTACAAATTCTTCCACAAAGTTGAGGCTCTCATTTACCTCGATCTAATCGAGTGGGATAACAAGAGTCTCGTCGGACAAACACTTTTTCAAGTTAAAGACGTGGAAGGTAGAGTGTATGTTATTGAATTTTTGAGGTAGTCGGGGTCTATAACCTACTGGATCAAATCTAGTAAGAATCTGGAATGGTCTTATGTACCTTGAATTTAGTATTCCACGTTTTCCGAAGTGTATCAAGCCCTTCCAGGGTGAGACCTTCACATGACGTGGTCACCAATCTGGAATTCCAAGGGTTTTCTCCTATTGATGGCGCAGCTTTTCTGTCTGACTCTGGAAGCTTTACGTCGCTCCCGGATTCGTACGCTCTTCTTGGTAGTTTCTCGGATGATTTTTGGGACAGCGGAGGTGCTGTCTGGAATTTTGACCTCTAGTTAGTTGCGTGTCACCTACTTTAGTCCAGCACAGAGGGGATTTGCACTTGTGACCATAAAGGGCTTCAAATGGAGCAACAATAATGTTAGTATGGTAAGGAACTTGACTAGTTGGTAAATAGGTGTCCCATGCTTTTCTAAAGCCGATCACACATGCCCTCGGTATGAATTGTATTCGTTATGTGTAGGAGTTGAGAGGAGTTGATCCCAGCATCGAGGACAGTTCAGACACTTCACGACATTGAGGTGAGTGACCTTCCAGTAGAAGTGGGTCTACGGCCACAATGTCGGCCCACTAGTAGGAGTTGTTTGTCAGATAATTGTCTTTGTGATAATTACCTGGGTTCACCACTATCCGATATGTTTTATGTGCTAGTATGATATGTTGATAGGTGATAGTGGTAGTAAGGGGAAAAGTACCCATGTTACGGTTGTAAGGACCGAAGGGGTAGGTCGGGCACGCTGGTATGCCTGACAGTATGATTATGTTATGTTATTATGTGGTAGTAGTAGGGGTGAAATAGTCCCCGTAACCGGTTGAGATAAACCGGAGGGGTAGGTCGGACACCCCGGTATGTCTGACAAGGGGTAGGTTAGGCACCTCGGTATACATAGCAGGGTAGGTCGAGCACCCATATATGTCTAGAAGTATATTTATAGTATGGTATGTGGTATGATGGGGGAACTCACTAAGCTTCGTGTTTAAAGTTTACAATTTTGTTTTCAGGTACCACTTCAACGAAGGGAAGGAGCCGGCACGGTAGCAGGGCATCACACACACACAGGATTTTTGCATTATGAGATTCTTGGGATTGTACTCTGACATTATTACTATTTTATGATATGGTTTGAGACGTGTGACTATGTTCTATGAAATGATATGAATCGATGATGTTTTTTAGTAAACTATTTTATAAATTGCTTAGTTAAAAACAAAATTTTTGGTCTTGAAAATTGGGATGTTACACTAATCGATTCTATATGACTTTTACTGATGATTATAGCAGATATGGTTATATCTATTTTATCAAGCATAAGTCAGAAACCTTTGAAAAGTTCAAAGAGATTAAATAAGAAGTCGAGAATCAATTGGGCCGGAAGATAAAGATGCTTAAATCTGATAGAGACGGAGAGTATCTTAGTATCAAGTTCAATGACTATCTAGAGGAATGTGGAATAGTTTCGCAATTGACTCCTCTTAGGACACCACAATTGAATAGTGTGGCTGAGAGGTGTAATCGGACCTTGTTAGACATGGTTCGTTCCATGATGAGTCGTGCTTTTCATCTTATTCATTTCTGGGGGTATGCCTTGGAGACAGTCGTCCACATCCTCATTCTTGTCCCTACAAAGAAGGTTGCCAAAACTCATCACGAGATATAGACAGGGAAAGTTCCCTCGTTATCACATATCAAAGTCTGGGGTTGTGAAGCTTTTGAAATGCAAGATACTCATGAAAAGCTAGCAGCTAGAAGTGAGAATTGTATTTTCATTGGTTACCCAAAGCAATCATTTGGATATTTGTTCTAGAGACCTAGTGAGAATGTGGTCTTTGTAGCATGAAGGGGAGTCTTTCGAGAGAGAGAGAACTCATATTCAAAGAGGATAGTGGGAGTACCATTGACCTTGAAGAAATTCAGGAGTCAACCAATGAAGGAACCTTAGATGATACTAGCACTCAACCAGAGAAAGAAGTTCCTATTGAACCGATAAACAAGTCATTATCTCTTAGGCGTTCCAGTAGAGTTAGTATGCCACCTGAGGTTTTATGGCTTCCATATTACTATAGATGGTGACATGTTTGTCAGTGATAGGACACTGATAAATTTGGATGAGCCGACTAACTAAAAGGAAGCAATGGTAGGCCCTAAGGTTGCTAAATGGAAAGAGGTAATGGACAGCGAGATCAAGTCCATGTATGACAACCAGGTTTGGAATTTGGTTGATAATGTACCAGGTTGAAAGACAGTTGGGTGCAAATGGATCTTCAAGAAGAAGACCGACATGAATGGAAAGGTACACACTTTCAAGGCGCGACTGGTTCCGAAGGGTTTTACTCAAACCCCAGGGGTTGACTATGATGAAACCTTCTCACCAGTGGCCAAGATAAAATCTATTCTAGTAATGCTCGCCATAGCTACATTTTATGACTATGAAATTTGGCATATGGATGTCAAAACCGCTTTTCTTAATGGGAAGTTGGTTGAATATGTTTACATGATTCAGCCAGAGGGTTTTGTAGATGCGAAGTATCCAAATAGAGTGTGTAATCTTGAGAAATCCATCTATAGATTGAAACAATCATCTCGCAGCTGGAATATTTGCTTCGATGAGAAATTCAAATAGTTTGGTTTCTCTAGGAGTTAATATGAGTCATGTGTGTATATCAAGGCTAGTGGGAATAGTGAATTTTTTGGTGTTGTATGTCGACGACATACTTTTCATGGGAAACAACATTCCAACTTTGCAAGAAGTTAAATCTTGGCTTGAAAAGTGTTTTTCCATGAAAGACCGTGGAGAAGCTGCCTATATTCTCGGGATAAGAATCTTGAGAGATAGAAAGAGGAGACTAATTGGACTTAGTTAAAGTACATACTTGAATAAATTACTAAAGAGGTTTAGTATGGAAAATTCCAAGAAAGGAGAGCTACCTATCCAGAGCAATACCAAATTAAGTAAGACTCAAATCCCTAGTATAGATGAAGAAATAGTTTATATGAGTCGGGTACCTTACGCTTCAACTGTAGGGTTGATCATGTATGCTATGACATGTACTCGCCCTGATGTGTATTTTTCCTTGAGCATGGTCAATCGTTATCATAGAAATCCAGGTAAATCTCATTGGACAGCGGTTAAAAACATTCTCAAGTATATGCAGAGGACGAAGGACATGCTTCTAGTTCTTGGTGGCAGTGATAAATTGAGAGTAAGTTGATACAGTGACGCCAGCTTTCAGACGGATGGACACAACTTTCGTTCTCAGTCAGGCTGGGTGTTCACTTTGAATGGTGGAGCGGTAACTTGGAAGAGTTCCAAGAAGGACACGGTGGTTGATTCAACATGTGAATCAGAGTACATAGTTGTAAGTGAAGCGGCTTTCCTGAGGAACTTTATCGGTGACCTTGGAGTTGTCCCGACCATTCAGGAGCCAATGGAACTTTTCTGTAATAATAAAGGAGCGGTTGCCTTGACTAAGGAGCCAATATATCATGGAAAGCTATACACGTCGACAGAAAGTACCATTACATCAGACATAGGGTAGAAGAAGGACATCTCATCATGAAGATGGTATCATCAGAAGAGAATCTTGCAAATCCTTTGACGAAGGCTCTGAGTAGGGTCAAGCACAGTTAGCATGCTAGTAGCATTGGTCTGAGAGATGATATTAGTTTTAGTAGTTAGGTAGTTAGGTTGAAACTTGTAACAAAGTAAATGTAATTGACTTTTGGTGATTAAATAATAGAGAATTATTTATGAGTTTGTTTACTACCTTTTGTCAATTGTTTATTCTTGTGTTTCATTTTGCATGTTTTACTTCCTGAATAATATGATTATTCAAATTCCACAGTCAGTCATACTTTTGGAAGTAAGTAGTGAATTAAGACTATCATGAACTGGATTGTAGATTGTCTAAGGGTATTAGACATAGCAATACTGTTGATGCAGTGTTCATGACTACTTAGAAATAGAGATTTAAGTATTGGATAATGTTAGGGTGCAAAGTCACGCTTGGATGTAATTTGTGCTTACCCTCTTGTATTGTGTAATGAGTTGTCTTTCCTATAAATAGGAAGTGAGTGTCACTCATTTATGTAATGATCATTTTTGGAGTGTTAGTTTTAAAGAGAGAAATAGCAAGACCCATTTGTACTATTTCTATCAAAAACTAATGAGAGCTTAAAACCAGATTTATTTACTCCATGTGTTCATAATTTGTATGATGATTCACTATATATTTCAAATTCCGCATTTGTCATCTTAATCAACACCACTACAATTGATATCATAGAGGGTCTTCGAAGATCAAAGCGATTTTTTGAAGAAACGGTTCTCGGTTTAGCTACATTCAACACAATTGGAACATTTATGGTGAGTCTCTCGATTATCTCTCTAAATCTCTTTGATTCGTGCTTGCGTACTTGAATTTTTTGATCATTTTGACTCATTGGATCAAATTTGTTTCAAGCTCAATTAAAATGATCCAATACATTTCTTTTAATTGATCTAGTCCAAAATCAAAATTTCGATATATTACTGTTCATATTTCGTTTATCAAGCCCAAACAATCAATATGATATTGTTCATATCATTCAATTTGGAGCCCAATCATTCAATTGATTTGTTACTGTTTATTACTCAAATTTAAGCCCAAATAATGTTTCTAGCCCGATGTTCAAATTCTTAAGTCCAGATCTAATTTGCTTTGACGATTATCGACTTATCCGATCTTTGACTTTCACGCATTTGGTTGAATCGTGAATAATTCTCGATTTGAAGTCTTGAACGAATATCAGTTCAGCGATTATCTTTTGTTCATGATTTTGAGATTGATTTAGTTCTGTTCAGTTTGTATATCGAATTTGTATTTGATTCATGATTTCTTCTAATTTCTAATCATCGAACCCTTTTCATTTGTCGTGTTTTTCTAATCAATCTAGAATTTCCAATGAAATTTATAATCATTACGATGGTGATAATTGATTCTGGATTGGATTTGGTTCAAGAAATTGAATGTTTGGTTGATCGATGATACGTGGGATGATTTCTATTGATGAATGCTCAAGAACTTTGAAATTTTTGTGAAGAACATGTGAAGAACAGTTAACATTTGATGTTTGATTTGAAATTTTTCAGAAAAATGTTGATTTATTGTTTGTCGATAGCTGAAATCGAAAAGTCAAACTCAAAGTCAAAATTAGTGTTCTTGATAAAAATTGGAGATTAAATTGGATTCGTTAATGTTTTGACACTTCATTGTTGGGTATTGATGGTCGAAATCGAGTTTTCGATTATGGTTCCATGAACGAAAGTCAATTTTGATTTTGATAGTCGAAGTCTGATATCGAATGGTTAAAGGTCATGATCCAGTTTTGATCAGGAAGGCTTCATTATAGACAATGTTGGAATCGAATGATTTTGTAAACGAATGTGTGAATATCGATTGGGAAAGTTGATTCTCGCATATAGGAAAGCTGATAATGAAGTGAACAGTTGAAGTCTGATGTCGACTGGTCCTGGTCGATTAGTTTGAGACGAGTGAAACTGGAATCGAAATATGCTTTGAGTTATTGGAGTCGAAATTGAAACTGGGATTAGTCAAATGAAGAATCGAATTGGGGAGATTTGGGATCGAGATGGAGAGGTTGATAACGAATATTGATGTCGATTGTGGAATTAATGATCGAAGCATTGGGTATTAATGCCGATGGTTGCCAGTTCTTTTTCGAAGGGTTGATTTTGGATTCGTTGTCGATGGCCGTAAGGTCGATGCTTCATTAACGAGGACCGGTAAGTGCTTCGTTGTCGATGACCATACACGGTTCGTTATCGAGGGTTCGTTAACGAGGAATCGATGTCGGTTCGTTAGCGAATGTTTGGAGTTCATTATCGAGGGTTCATACAAGTGTTCGTTGTCGAGGTATTGTGAAGGAAAAGCAAATAGCTTTCTGAAACAACGAAGTGTAAAAGAAAAGAATAGTTTCGAATTACACCCTTGCTCTTTTAACGAAATGGCAGTTATGGTCCAGATTCGAAATGGAGTATAAGTTTGAGAAGAAAGAAATCTTTTTGCATTTAGTCCCTGAAGTTTCGAAATGTTGGCAGAAACAACCCAACTTCGAAATAGGACTAAAAATTTTGAGAAATGAAGGAATGTGAAGAAGTTTCAAGTTCAGTCCCTGCAGTTAATGCGAATTAACGCTTTATGACCAGTTTCGCAATTGTGGGAGTGTTTCGCATCTTAGGTTGTTTTGGGCGCACCGGGTCACTGTAGAATTTCGAAATTGACAATTTCTATCCGGATTTGTGAAATTTTCTCAAAGGCGATCCGTGAACGAATTCGAAACTTAAAGATTTTTTGGATTTTCCGGATTTAAGCAAAATATTTATGCCATGGGTTAAGGGGGAGTTTTGGATAGAAAAATTCTGAATTGAGCGCTTTCTCATTCCCTTTTGGTTTTATAATCATTTTTCGATTATAAAAAGGGGGAGATATTTACAAGATTTTTTGGTTTTATACCCACGCTCAGAGAATTACTTCATGGAATCTATCACGAGTAATTTTGAGACGATAATGTCTTATGATCATGAAACGAAGACATATGAGTTGTAATTTACAAGTCGGTTGTACATTGGTAATGCATAAACGCATCAGTAACTTGATGTTATAAAACGCATTATCATGCATGATTTGATGAGTAAAGGATACAAGCATATGAGTCAAAGTTTATCCGTTTCTTTTTCCTTAATAGGAAAAGTGATATCTTTGGGCCCCTCGGTGATTTGATGCTGATTTATAGTGTTGGGCCCAGCCATGACTAAGTTGATGTGTTCAATTAGAAGTCCTATGCATCACAAATCAGAAATCGGGAAACAAAAGTCTTGGACAATGAGATTGATTCTAATCCATGTCTCATGTTCGATTGATATCTTGAAAAACGGAGGATTATATGATCACTTATCTTAGTACGTGTAACTGACTGGGTTAGAGTTTGGCAGCGGCTTTTGGAAGCTACAATTTGCTGATCGATTTAGAAGTTATACTGGCAGTTATAGTTACAAAATTATCCAAATGGTAGACTTTTGGATTAGGTGTCTAAGCCCATAACTGTAATTGGTATATACTTGAGTTGATAGTAGCACGGTCCTTTTGGGTTACCCTCAAACCTAACAATTGGACATGATGACTTTTAGAGAGAGAGAGAGTGTGTGAGAGATTAATTTATTATGTGATTAATAAATTAATATAAAAGGTTTATTAATGTATTATGAAAATAATATATTAATGAGAAACAATATTATTTAATTATTAATTAATTAGAAATTAATCAAAATTAATTTTGGGATATAAAGAATTAATTAAAAGTGCATTGTCTAAAGTGTAATTGTTCAATAGTTGAACAAAAGGCTCCAGAACCTTCCAGGTTAAGGGTGGACGGTTTTGGAGGGAATATTCTAGTGTTTCTAGAATATCTCATGTCGATAAATAAGGAGTTGGATAATTACCAATTTGAAATATTATTATTATATTCCAATCAGGGTTATTCAAGGCTTCCTTTTACCACTACATAAAGGACCCTAAGGCCTATAAACTTTGTCCACTCCATTCTCTAGAGAGATAGCCGAAATTTCAAGTCTCCCCTCTCCTCTCTCCTAAGTCATTCTCTTGTTTGTTTGGGTGTGATTCCATTAGAGGCACGACACTTGTGGTGCTTGCTTCCAAGAGATCTACTTTTGAAGAATCGTTGTTATTTACTACAATAACAATTAAGGTATGTAATCCTAAACCCTAATTTATGTTTTTCAAAAATTACCTAGGGTTCTTAGGGTTTCCTATTTGATGTTCATAGTTATAAGTTCAATAGTGAAAACATAGATCCTTTAGGCTGCATGTGAACTTAAGGGTTTTAAGTTTATTTGTTTTACCTAAATCCCATCAGTTTTTTCGATTACCAAACCTAAACAAAAGAACAAATCTTAAAGAACCCAAAATCAGGCCTAAAACCCTAAATACACATAAAACCAAAATAAATCTAACTTGTATTTTCCATTTCATAGCATATCATGAGCTTCATGTGTAGAATATGTAGCTTCGTCGTTGCTATCAGATTAAGTTTGTTGGTGAATTTTTATGGAATCATCTATATGTTATTTGAACTCCATTAATCTTTGAATATGATTGCTATTATAGTCTCTGATGTTCAATTCATTCAGATTCCACTTAAGATTATGTTGCTTGTACAAATTAGGATTATCACACATACATATACCCAACTCTAATTTCTAGAGAGAACAAATTATGGAAACTAATAGGTGGCAACTTACCTATGACAGTAGGTGTAGGGAGGTATTATACATAGTTGGCAAGAAGCTAACATGCATAAGGAGACGATGAGAGACAAAGGAACGTGTAGAATGGCTCATTTGTTGGTTATTTTTTATTACCAATATGTATTTAAGTGTAACGAATTAATTTGTTAACCAAATATAACTTGATAAACATTAAGGAAGTAAGGGTGGTGCGGAGTGCACACTTGTTTGAGTTTGTTCAAGATTCAAAGTAGACTATAATTTAGGGGCGAAGCCCCTGAACGAACGGCGGTTCGGGGGCAGCACCCCTGTGAGTGGGGTCCAAGGGACGGCAGCCTCTGGTGGGGTGCAAGGAGCAGCACCCTTGGCTGGGTCGAGCTGAAATTTTTTATTTGGGTTATGTTGTTTTATTGAAAATGCATTAGAAATCCAGATTTTCAGAAAATGAACCCATTTTGACTCTTGTCCAAATACTCGTTTTTATGATAGTTTTTTGGTGGTTTTATTAGTGATTAGGGTTTAGGCCCAAGCCCTTTAGAGTTTAATCCATTAGGGTTTAGGTATTCTCTATATATTCCTATGTAATTATCTTTTGAGTATCATTCTATTATCTTACATGGTATCAGAGCTCTAGGTTAAAACTTACTGCTGCCCACAACCCACAGCTGTCGGCCTCCACCTCCGACAAAATTCTCTCATATTCGTCGGAGGGGCCTTTATTGTGTTCCATATTTTTCCCTTTCTTTTTTTCTCCTAAATAATAAAACAACCGCCGACACCAAGCTAGAGCTCTTTCATCGGCTTCTTCTACTGCTTCGTTTGCTTATGCATCCTCCTCGGATGATGTCTTCCGTCGAGCCTTCTGCTTCCTTCTCGGATGACGTCTGCCTCCGAGTCTTCTGCCTTCTCCTCAGCTCACCACTTCTTCAGATCTATTTTCCAAGTCAGCCAGAGTAGACTCCATCTGCCGCAGCTCGAACCCTCTTTGTTTTTCGTTGCTTTTCTCCAGACTCCTCTGTCGTTGGATCCATGATTATGGTTATCGTCGTTCCTCTCTTCTAATACAAAGGAACCGCCGCTAGTCGTCGCTTCTTCTCACCCCTTTTCCGACGAGCAGTCATTGTTAGCCGCCATCGTCAGAGCTCTGTCACTGTCGTTGCCGCTATCTTCATCTAGTTTTTTTTATGTTTTGTTCTTTTCTTATTTTTCCAGGTTAATAGTCTTCTCCCGATCAAATTGCATGGGGGGGGGGGGGATATTGGTGATTAGGGTTTAGGACAAAGCTCTTTAGAGTTTAAGCCATTAAGGTTTAGGTATTTTCTATATATTTCTATGTAATTATCTTTTGAGTATCAATCTATTATCTTACAGTTTTTGACAGTTTGAAACTGTCTTATGCCTGTTTTCAGACATAGATCTAAAACCACTTTTGGTCATTATTCTGGTACATATGTGTAACACCGTAAATTTTCAAACAAATTTTTCATTTTAATTTCACATAAATCTCATTAACACATTTAACAAAAATCCCCAATTTGTCAAATTATTCAAACACATGATCAAATTGTTGAATAAAACCCATGATCCTCAAAACATAACTCTTTCTCTGGTGTGTATACATAACTCTTTCTCTGGTGTGTACAATCAAATTGGCGCCTTCCCGCGATCCTGAGAAGAACCTGAAACACATATCACATAACACGGTAAGCACGAAGCTTAGTGAGTTCCCCAATATACCACATGCACAGATAATAAGCCTCTCATGGCTATAACTCGGCATGGACCCTCCAGTCAAATGTGTCTTGGTGAGAACCCTCCGGTCTCACGGCTCGGTATGGACCCTCCGGTCCTGTGTCTCAGTGAAGACCCTCCGGTCCCACAGCTCGGGTGGACCCTCCGGTCCTAACTCAGATGGACCCTCCAGTCCTAACTCAGTAAGCTCAGAAATATACACAGCATAAATCACAAAGACATAATGCAGGATATCACAATACTCAATATAAGAACATAAGACCCTCCGGTCACACAAAAGTTACCACTCTAGGTAAAGTATAGTGAGAAGACTCGCCTCTGATGATGAACAACTCCTATAGATGCTGCTGCTGCACCGGCCTCTAACACTGGACCAAAATCCACAATTACTCCATTAAGATCTAAGTCCAAATCCTCACTCTTTAGGTCTAAAGGTAGTCCACTAACTAGCCCATTAATAACCTAAAACTCATTGGGCCCACCAAGGCCCAATAATGAATGGGCTCTCCCGAGGCACAACTCTCAAGTCCAAGTGACAAGCCCAACACAAGGGCCCAAGGCATAATATAATATTTCTCTGCTCAAAGTCTCTAATACACAATCCCAAAGATCCAGGCCCAACCCTTAAGGCCCATTATAAAATTCAGCCCAAAAAGCTCACAGTGAGGTTACGTGGGGCGTACCTCCCTTGGTACGCTCAACGTACTCTAGCATGCACGAAACTGATAGGGGACACCAACCCAATACGCAGGGCGTACTGGAATTACGCCCAGTTTTGCTTAGTCCATTCTCTTGGTCTTAACCCGTTAAGACCTTAGCCTTTGCATGGCTGATATGGTCATAAACACTCAAAACACACACTCTCTCATCTCAAAAAGATCATATCTTTTGCATGGCTTGATTCCAACGACCAAGGCTTGATTTTTATGACACTACACCACTAATTGCACTCAAAAGAGTTGATCATAGTCTCTGGAGCTCAATATCTCATAAAGTCTCAAACTTTTGGGACAAAAACCCTAAAATACTCTACGATGATGCACAAATCAAAAGAGTGAGAAAGCTTGAAGCTTTATACCTCAATATGAAGTTCCCAACACAGATATGCTCAGATCTAAGGGCCTGGACTCTCACTCCTTCTTCTCCAAAGCTTATTCTTCACTCCAAGAACACACAAAGTCACTCAAAGGCTCTTAAATGCACTCACAAGCTCTATGAACGAAGGTTTAGGGTTTTGGAGGGTTTGTTGACTGAGAATGGTGGCCAGGAATGAGGCCATCTCATTCTTTACATAGGGCACCCCCCTTATTTAGGGTTTCCTTCTGTGCCTAGTACGCCCAGCGTACCCTCTGGTACGCCCAACGTACTAGGTGGCTCCGCTTAAAAATCACGCACATGAGTACGCTAAGCGTACACACACGTACGCCTAATGTACTTCGCTGCCACCTTTTTCAATTAAAGGACTTATCTTGCCCAATCTTCAAACTGTCACAGCTCTCTTGTTATAAGTCTGTTTCCCATGAATCTAATATCCACGGAAAGGTGACGAGAAGCCCTACGCTTCAACTCGTCGCATCCCCGAGACTTCCTCATGCCCGGTTTGCAGCCCACGAATCCCTAAATCACGGACGATCCAAAACAGGATGTTACAATACGAAAAAGATAACATCCCATTCTTTGTTCTTGTTTTCTCTCTTCTGGGTTTTATCTGATTAATGATTTCGGGAGTACCACTGAAATACTTCAATTTGAAGGTGACTATATGATTCTCAGAATTCCAAAGTGGTATTACATCACAAAAATCTAACAACATCGAAAATGGAAGTTGCAAGGAGGCGGTGGTGCAGCCGAAGATGGGTGGAGAAATGGTTTGAGGGAATGAAGAAATGGGTTGAGGGAGGAAGAATGTGAAGGAGAGTTGTGCGTGAGTAACGTGAGGAGAGGTAGGAGTAATATTTTTTTTAATTAAACCTACAATTAATAACTAAATATTATTTAAAGTTATATTAATACAATAATATTTGATAAAAAAAATCATATGAAGTATACTAATTCGTAACTTTAAATAAAATTGATAAATATTCTAATTCCAAATACTAAATCTTTACAAATTTATTAATTCGTAACTTTAAATAAAATTGATAAATATTCTAATTCCAAATACTAAATCTTTACAAATTTAGTTAATTTTTTTTAGAATGTTGACATGATTATCAATATGTATCTTGTTTACCCGTTTGAAAGGATTCTAGAATTTGATGTTGTTGTTCCTTTTGAAAGGGATGCTCTTTTAAAGCTTTCAAGTAGACCTGACAATTCTAGACACGAATACACAAATCTGTGAGAGACACGACACGACACGAATACATCTTGAAAATTGAGATAAAGCTTATTTCTCATCGTGTAATCGTGTCGTGTCAAATTCATGGCTGACACGTTTTCATGACACGAATACACGAATTGTCAGGTCCACTTTCAAGGCATCACGACATAATCCTCCCTAATAAATAAATAACATTTTGTCACTTGTCAATTTTTTATGCGTTTGGACACATGTAATTTTGTGGTTAATTCTTAGAAATTAATTTTCATTTGTCATTTTGTGGTAATTTTTTATTTTCTTAATTAACTATCTAATTTTTAGGTTATAGAAAATAATTAATGTGTCATTAATTTGTTTCCTTATATTTTCAAATTTTAATATGTTTTCTTCAATATATATAATTCAAATTGACATGTTTATTTTAAAGTTCATTGTTGTCATTTTAGGTAAAATGGTTTATATAAAAAAAAATCAAACTTTGTTGTTTTTTATTGACAAACTAAAAAAAATATTACATAGTCAAAATATAATTATTTTTCTCTAGTTTGTTCTATTAATATAAATTGAATTATTTATTTATTCTTCATTTTGTTTGTATATATATTTTGAAATTTTATTTTAAAAAATACTTAATGTTTACACTTTGATATTTAATGTTTTTTTTTAAGATTTAAAGTTTATATCTTCATATATAATTTTTTTTAATCAACCCGTATAGTACACAGGTTTCACACCTAATTCATAATAAAAGAGGATGCTTGAACTAGAGAACTAGTCTTGTAGGTGTTGAAATCCTCGGATGGTAATTGGGAACTATATTCAAATATCAAGATTCTACGAGGGTCTTATGAGATTTTGTTTATTTTTACAGATTATTTTGTTTCAGTTATATATAAATCTTTTGTGACAGTTTTCACTTTCACGTCTCATTTGTCATACATCCACTTTCCAAACAATCAAGATCTTTTATCAACTAAAATACATTATTATGGTATATAAACTGTATACGAAAACAGCTAGCGCACACCCAAGATCCACATACTTTGCTATCTTCTCACGAATTTATGTAAAAGCAGTTACAACAGAATGACTTTATTAAACTCTAAAGTATTGTTGTACACTCAAATAATTACCGAGTGTTAGACGACCAAATAAATTCTATAAAAACAAGCGGCAAGAACTTCTGAAGGTGTGACATCCGTGTATTAAACGGGTTGATTTAAAAAAAAAAATAAACATTAAAGTATAAACAGTAAACATTTTTTAATTAAAACTTTAAAATTAGAAAGGAAAAAAAGTATTTATTGCAATTTAATATCATATATATTATATTTAATATTTTACTTATATGACTTTCATTTTAAAAATTAAAACAAACGAGAAATTGACAAGTGGACAATATTTATTTTTAAAATACCACAAAATGACAAGTGTCAAAACTCATGAGAGATTGACAAGCAACAAAATTATTTTCATTATATATATATATATATATATATATATATATATATATATATATATATATATAAAATAAAAAATTAAATAATTAAATAAATAAATAAGGGTAATTTAGTAATTTGATTAGTAACCTCCAAAAATAATCTCTATAATCATGGTATTGTTTTTTTAACCTAATTTCTCAGGTTTATATTAAACTCGTTTTTTTTTCTTTACTCGCTCAATCTCCACCGATTACAAGCCCTAGCCGATGATACAAAGCCGTCACCACCATGGTCCGCCCCAAATTTCTCTAAAAGTCATCTTCCAGTACCTTCATCCGCCAATTTCTGCTTCGAACTCCTGGTTTACGTCTCCAAGCTACCCGTCGTCCTCCTAGTTATCCTCAGGTTATTTCCATATGTCAGATTATTTAACTACGTTTACTATGTATTGTTGGGAACTCTTCATTTGATGACTCGATGGATCAGGAAGGTGAGAATCCGGCGGCGGATCCTAGGATATGGAATCGGAACCGTAATGATATGACTTTCTTCGGAGATTACGATGAAGACGATGACGAAGATGATGAGGAAGAGGAGAAAGATGACAGGAGCATGGATCTTCTGATTAGGTTTGTTGAGAACGTGTTTAAGAAGATATCTAAGCGAGCTCGCAAAGCCGTTCGATTCGTTCTTCCTATCAATATCCCCACCAAATTGGTACTGATTTGCATTTCTCAAGTTATCAATTTGATCCAATTCGTAGGTTTTAGCTGGTTTTTACTACAATTGAGTTAAGATTACTAAAATTGGGGCAAAATCGATTCAAATTTCATTCTGATTTATTCGTTTATACACAAAATAAACGAACTACAAAGATTTTTTCTTTCCCGATTTGATCCTTTTTATATATGCAAAGTCAGCAGCTTTCCGTTATGTTCTTGATATGTATTCAATTTCAACCTTTCATTAACCTACTTACATCTTTTTCTGAAATTGGCTATAAAAACTTTGATCTAATACCTTGTATCTTGCATTCTTACTTTGGCATTGTTCATTCTTTATTACCATACGAACTTACTATATGCTCAATGCCTTATATAGTTGGGATTCTTTGTTAATGGAGTTATAATCACGATTTCCAATTCTGTTGGAATTGAATCATGAATTCTAATTCTGTTGGAATAGAGTATGGATTTTTTTGCCACTGATTTGTGCATGTTCTACAATTATTGGTTATTGGTTTTGGTGCAATTCATAAGTCCACATATTTTTCCAAAGGAATTTAGTTTTTTATTTTTCATTTGCTAATGCATTATTGGAATCTAAACTACAATTTGGTTTTGTTTTCACAGAAGTTGATGTTTGAAGAACGGACCACAAAATTGAAAGTGATTTTAAGCAACATTATTCTTTTAGATTGTATTAGTGTCGTTGTTAGATTTTGATGTTTTCTTTCCCGTTTTGAAAGTTTTTTTAGTTTTATTCTTTAACAATAAATGTAATTCTTAACAATTGTTACCCGTATTCTATAAGAAATTATGTATTTATTGTTTTTATTCTTCAATTGATGGTTCGAGAATTTGTTATTCTACAAGAAGTTTTTGAAGTCATGATCATGAAATAGATTCAATAATATTTTTATTATTTATGGTTCAAGAATATTTTTATTTTTGAATATACTCAAACATATTCTGTCAGAATGTCCGAATTAAAAGAATTATAATTCGTAAAATCGGATTTTTAAAATTAATAGAATCTATGATCCCTTAAAATATGCAATTTTTCCTTTATTAAATCTATATTAATTGACTAAAATACCCTTGTAATTAAATTAGATGATATTTTTCAATTATATTTAATTCAATAATATATATTAATCACTTTCTTAAAATAAGTAAAATTGATTGGCCCACATTTATGTATACAATAACACAATAATTACTTTGAATAGAATAACCTAAGCCTATATATATATATATATATATATATATATATATATATATATATATATATATATATATATATATATATATATATATATATATATATAGGGAAAAGTGAATATACCCTTAAGGGTATATAAGATTAGGTACCCTACTTATTAAAACTACGTAGTTTTGATCATTTGTTTATTTTTCTAAAAAAATCGTCTTTGTGTTACAATGGGCATTCCAATATTCACGGTACTGAGAAAAACCACAGCACGGATAGGAGTTTTCAACAATTATTGGTGATGTTTTTAAATGGTAGAGACGAATGAAGAAGGTCACGAAGGAAGACTTTCAAATGTAAAATGAATGTCATTTTTATGTTTAAGTAGATGATACACTTTTTGAGGAATCACTCCATCTTATGAAAAGAAAGCTTAGAGATAAAGATATCAAAAGAAATCGCATACAAGAAAAAGTGAAAAAAATACATTTGATAATTGGCAGGAAGCGTAGTCATAGATGTAATTTTACTTAATATTTGAGGAATTGAGTTTCGGCCGTAAATAAGGAAACAGGTATAGAAAAAAAGGAAATTGTTTTCTTTTTTAAATTTCAGAAAAAATAAACAAATGATCAAAACTACATAGTTTTAATGCGTGGGTACCTCTTCTTATATACCCTTAAGGGTATATTCACTTTTCCCATATATATATATATATATATATATATATATATATATATATATATATATATATATATATATATATATATCACTTATTTTCCATGAACCGAAATTCCAAAGACCAAATAAATTAGTTATTTATAGTGGGATGAAGGAGGCAAAAAAAAATATTGAACACTCAGTTGTCATTTGTCAACCACCAAACACCTTATTACTGTGGGTGAATCATTAAAAACGAAAGTCATATTAGTGATATTAATTTACCAATAAACTTGTTCTTTTTATAACATAAAAAACAAGTTAAAAAATATAAACAAAACTAAAAAATCGTACCCTACTCAGTTATTATCCCAAAAAAATGCAAACTAACTGTACGAAAATTGATTACCCGAAATATTAAGGGGTGTCGGAGAGAATTTCGCATGAAATGATGAAACCATGTGCTCTCATTTTATTTTCTATACAATTTCTTGTATTTGACTCTTAATTATATAATTTAATATTATTCAGTCAAATTAAATCTGAATTTAACTTTAAAATATTTTTTATTTCTATAATAATAAACGAGTCGATAAGTTACGTTGAAAATACGGAAATACTAACTACTACAAGCGGCAAAAGGTGCATGTGCTGTCCCACACGCTATTTTTAGACACAAGTTTGACCAAATATTTTGTCAACACGGAATAATATTATAAAACCAATGTCAACACCTCATTAGTCATTAGGCAAAACTAAGATGATTACATTACTTACCAAAAATTAGGTCAGATGTTGAAAGACTACTACAAGTCTAAAATACCACTTACATTACATCTGTTTCGTATCCAAAGAATATAAAAAGAAAAAAAATATAAATTCCCCTTGTTCACAGAATTTAATCGTTGAAACTTGAATGTTCCGGTCTAAGGAAACATAGTCTGTCATAAAAAATCTTTTTGAATAGGAAATTAGCGTTAAGAGTGCAAATATTGGTAAAGACAAACTAAATCAAAGAACACACAGCCTTTAGCAAAACTAGATTTTTGCCGTAATAGTTGGTAAAAGAGCTTCTAAAAAAATACTTATTTTTATGTAGATCATTTCTAAGAAAAACTTAGGGTGTGAAAAAATCTCTTGTTATCCAAAAAAATAAATTCTAATAAACAGAAAATTTTATTTTGATTTTCTTTTTAGATTCAATTTTTCTAAATTTAAAAAACTAATAATTATTGTTTTTTTTTATTTCAAAAGTTTTTAACATATAAACAAATAGTCACACCACCAAAACCCTCCCGCTCACCTACACGTGTATCCATACCAAGACAAGGGAATAGATGTAGGTGGTATGGAGTGTGGGTGTGAAAATGATATAGGGGTGGGAATAAGGGTAAAACTAAGATGTTGGGGGTAAGGATTGGGATAAAAGTTAGGTGGGATTGTCGGTATATATATATATATATATATATATATATATATATATATATATAAAAGGTTCATATTCAAGATTTAAATAAAAAAATGAAAAACACATAACTATATTCAAATTAAATAAAATTGAAGAGTTTGTAAAATTTTCATTTACTAACAAAGTTTAATGATCCAAACATAATTTCCAAGCTTTATTTAAAAATTTTGCACATCCTAAGGCACCTTTAATATTATAACTTTTTTTCCGGGAGCCACCTAATTTTTTCTTTTACAATATAAACTAATAACCTAAGTTTTTGTTTCTGTTTTTTACCACGTTTAAAATTTTGATAAAAATACAATATTAAGTTTTCTATCTAAAAAACTGTCAAAATACCGTCTTTTATGCAAATAAACATACACCATTATTTGCCTAAAAAACGATAATTTCGTATATACTCATATTAAACATCAAAACATCATATTTGTCCAATTTAATTTTTAAATACTATATTCACCTTTAATAAAAATTTAAAATATTATATGTCATTCTAAATATTAAAATAATATATGTCCTTAAACATCAAAATATCATATATATTCTCTTCATAAATATTAAAATATCATATATATCTTCTTAAACATCAAAATATTAATGGTAATATCTAAAATTTCTTAGAATACATCTATGACAATATTTAATAACAAAAACAAAGCAATCAATACATATATTTCATGAAAAAGGCTTGAAGATGAAACATTTTATTCGTCAAAAAACGACATTCCAACAATTTAGAAGTAATGTTCCATTATTATAGAAATAAAGATAATATGGTGCCATTTTTAATTATTATAATAATTCTAAGATATAAAAAATATTATAAACTATTAAAAACATCATAAAAAAATTAGGCAAACACAGTATTTTAAAAATTTATAAAAGATAAATATAATATTAAAAATTAAATTGGACAAATATGATATTTTAATATTTAAAAAAACAACATTTTGATCACCTTTTAAATTAAAACCTTTTTTATAGGATAGAAACCAGATAAATAAAAAATAAAAAAAATAAAAAAAAGGTAAAATCAAACTTTTGGTTTGAAATATTAAAACGAAAATTATGTCCAGTTCTTTCTTCTTAAAAATAACCCTAGCGAGATCAAACCACACCCCAATAACAAAATTATTATCTTTTCCATAAATATAAACGTTTAACTTCCCATATTACAATGCACTTAGTAAGTGTATTGACCACTAAATGCACCTAATATGTATCTGCTCTCGAAGCATGTCATGAGAATATGCTTTATGTTATGTGAGTATGGGGTAGGTAGGGGATTGGGGGTGGGGGATAGGGTAAGGTGGGTCCCCAACCCCAGCCAACCAATTTAGAAGTGGCCAGAAGGGGTGGTTGTAGTCTCTCTATACAACAAAAGTCAATAATGAACACTTAAGATAAACAACACCAACCCCTTTTTCCCACTTGTACTAAACTAATATATATATTATATTTATATTCATATATTTATATATATTCCCAAAAAAGCTCAGCAACGCCCATGCGCCCAATGTCTGTTATGGTTGTTACCAGGCCTCATCTGTTGGTTTTTCCGGTCAACCTGAACCTCCTGCTTTGGTAGATCATGCAGTTCCATCACTTGTATCGTTCGTTGTCTCTTCGCTATTTAAAAAAATAAGTAATATTTTCAATATCATAATTGCGTATTCAAAACCGACTTTAAACATCACGAGTCATTAACACAAACCGTTTTCCGCTTGTTGATAACGTTCTTGGAGTTTCCTTTTTGTCTCTTCAAGCTTGTCTTGAACGCTTTCCTCATTCACACGCCACGGTTTCTTCACAAATATACACAAAAATATGTTAGTTGATGCAAATCAGGGACACAACAGTCTGTTACTTGGTGGCATGGCATAGAGTCCAATTCCCATAAGGAGCCCAATCCATATTGAAACTGAAACTCTCACATTGCGACTGTTGTGCTAGTTAAAGCAAACTTTAGCGCATAAAGATAGTAATATAATTGAGTAACTTACACGTTGTTGATGTGCCATTGGTCTCTTTTGAAGAGTCGGTTTTTCAGGGTTTTGCAACTTGCAGTCAGTCGGTTTATTTCGTGGTGCCAAGTTGGCAACGGGAGGTCTAGTTGGTTTGACACCGGTTGGTTGCTTCATAACATTAGAGTCACGATCCTCCTTTCGGGCCATGGTGGGCCCGTTTAACGGTTTTTGTTCTTTCAACTTGGTTACGTTTTGCTTCTCGACTGGTGGCTTTCTGTTGTTATCACGGTTCTTGTTGGATTCCGCACTTTTCCTAGGATCTGAAACAATATCCAAAATTGGAATTTAATAACAACCCGAATGGAAAAATTATATAATAATAAATTATATAAAATTCAACTCACTTCCATAATCATCCATGCCATCAAAGAACTTCTGAGATCCACGGTTAGCAACATACAAAAGAAAACACAACCCGTCAGATAAAGGTCATTTTTTTACAGCATGACATGACATGACAGGACAACATGTTTGGATGTCAATTGGACAAAAACTGCAACATTTTGTTCGACGCAAAAAGATGGAACATATGGGATGTGCAAAAGACATAAATGCCCCTCATCCTCTTTGATGATGGAAAAATGAGATTTGCATACCTCAGACAGCTCCAATGACATTGAGTGAGGGTTCAAAAATGCTAAATCGTCTAAAGGAGGTGACGGAAGGCCTTCCTCTTCATCAAGAACAGATGGATTCATCGACTCGGGGGTAGCTTCAGAAACTGCAAGTTCAAAGCATCGTAATTTCTTTAAAAAATGGAAAAAATTTAAGACAAATAATATAATATTTTTCACTAAAAATTGACGAATTACCGGTCACTTTAGTCGTAGCCTTCACCCATTCGTCTACCATCTGCTTCCACACCCTGAATACACAATAAAGTCAGCTCAGGGGTTGCTGGAAGAATAACCTTTTTGCAGAAGCGACAAAATTAAAATTGATATATCCATGGTTGCGTGCGAGTTTTTAGGAGCTAAAAGTTAGCTAACCACACGAGCATATAAAGATTTCCATCCATTAAATCCAAGATACGCGTAATTTGCCATAATTGAACTTGCGGAGTTATTTCATTCCAAATTAATGTGATCAAAACAATTATATGATCTCTTTCTATAGTAGAACACAACCTAACTAACGTGTAGCTCACGCAAGTTCATGATAAGTCTAATTGATTATGAAAGATGCGTAAATTTTTGAAAACCAAGTGTAAGAGCTAGTTTCTTTTTTATTAAGTCTACTAACTTATGCATTGTTAAATGCATATCAAGTCAATAGGAAAAATTTCGTACTCAATTAGCATTCTTGCAATTTGGCGAACATCCTTTGATGCATGCTTTCGAAGAACATTAACGGATTTTCCAATCTCAGTTGCCTGAAATATAGAACAAACATAAGAGAAGGATAATTCAAGGGTTGAATTGGTGGATAATTCTGTAAAAGATTATATCCAAACCTTGAGTGTTTCTACTGATAAATTCATCAATTGAAGCTTCCTTAACGAATTGCATATGTCGAATGTAGACTGAGAAGCACAAGAAATAAGATCAAACATTCTTGAACCAGAATTAAATCAGAAACAATCAGTTAGTCATTAAATTATTCAAACTAACAAGTAATTGAACTGAATTCCATTTAATTAGTGAAGTAATAAAGAAAAAAACCTCATCTGGGCTGTTGTCAACAATCTCTTTAATCCTCATAACTTCATCAAACATCTGGGATTCTTCTTCAATTTCATCGGTAAGAGCTTCTGCATCTCCATAGCTGTAATTGCTAACATGATGGTTCATTTCATTAACCTCTACATCACGATGATGATGATCATCATCATCTTCTTCTTCTTCTTCCTCTTCATCATCATCATCATCATCATCATCATCATCATCATCGTTTCTAGAACTATTTATCACCTTGCTGCTCTCTTTACTCCAGTTCCCATCAACATCTGTTAATTTACTCTTATACTTAACCCCTTCATCTCCAACATCATCACCAGCATCATCGTCATCAGCATTATCATCTACAGGCAAGGCTAATTCCTCTTTATCACAACCAGAGCATTTGATTAATCTACAGGAGAACAAAGTCTGAGCAATCGAATCTCTCCTAATCCTAAACTCTTTTGGATAATCAGAAGCAGCCATCATGATCGCTCCTTCAATGATATCGAATATATTCGCATTAGCGCTACCAAAATACTCCCTCCAGTAATCCATCCGTGCAGCAGATTTTGGGACCGACATAGCAACAAACGTCCCCACCAAACTCAAAACGAAACCCACCCAGATCAGATAACTATACAATTTTAAAGATTAAAACCCAGAAACCAAAAATCGACTAACCGATCTCGTTGACACCCATAAACATAAAACCTTAATTTATCAGCAAATTTGGGAGAATTTGTGCAAATAAAAGAAAGAAATCCAACAAAACCTTGCAAGATATGTGCACGATGGAAAGATCTCTACAGTTAGATTAACAAAAGAAAACAAAAACTGAATAGAATAACTCCTAATATGTCAAATTGGGTGCTAATTTCTGTCGTTCTTGTTGGGAAAAGAGAACTTTATGAGGAACCCAAATAGGGTTTAAAAAATAATCAATGAAAGATGGGTTATAGAATCCGAAATCGACGATCAAAATCGAAATAGTTGCGATTAAGAATATTAACATAGATATTCTGGTTCTAGAGGAGGGAATTCTTTGATTCACCGAGCTCAAGTGGAGGGAATATGAAGCAGGTGTACGCAACGCAGTGTGTGAAAAGGAGAATCTCCTCTCAGATTTCACTTTTCACCACTTAAAAGACTTCACCTTTTTGCTTCGTGTCTATCTCAGACTATTCGGCAGAGTCGATAAACTACAAAACCCACGGTTTTTATATTTCTTTTTATTTCTATTTGACCGTCAATAAATAATATTATATTTAGTATTATTATGTAGTTACTTTATCAATGGGTGCGGTCAAGATCCATCAATTTCTCTAAAAAAAAACGGCCCGGTCCAGTGCGGTCCAAATGCTCAACCCTAAGTCGTAATGGATAAACTAACTTTTGGTAGGGCTCAACGAGTTGTATCATATGTACCTAAAATTGTATCAGTTCAACGGACACAAGAACCAGAAAACTCAGACTTGGACCGGCCTCGATAGGTCCGGTCCAAGGTCCACAAATTTCTTCCAAACCGGTTCAAAGTAAGACCCGGTCCAATCCGGTTCAATTAAATGTTCGCCACTACTTTATACCAAAAGAATAATTTCGGATACTATTATATTATTTTAACTTATTCACGAAAATGACATATTCATCATTCATATCATCTAATAGCTTTTTTTTAAAAATAACATATAAAAAGTTATATTTTTCTGTAAAAAGTTTCATCAATTTGTGACATTACTTTTTTAATAGTCGACATTCTTAATATTTACATTTTTTTCATTTAGTTGGCAAAAAATCATGATGTTGTTTTTCAATGTTTTTTTAGATTAATTTATTTTGTAAAAATGGTATATTCGATCGAACATTTTTAATGTGAACACCGTTATCTTTAAGTCAAATTGGTTAAGATATTTAACACTAAAGTATTTGGACGTTATTTAAGCCTTTCATTTATTGATCTTTTTTTCTGTTTTGTCACATCATCTACTTATTAATTTCGTTTTTTTCCCTAAATTTATTTTTTCTATGTAATTTCGTTTTTTTCAAATCGGTAGACGAATCCACCAAAAATACAAGATTTCACTTTTTTTCAAATCGATAAACAAATCCACCAAAAATACAAGAGAGTTGAGAATGGAAGAACAGGAGAAGGTCCATGGATACTTGAATACTATGTAAAAAATGAAGACCCGACTATGTACAAAACATGCTTATGTTGATCGAATTCGCAAATGCAAGGATAACCCATCTATAAAAAAAATGAAGACACATACTTATACTCGAAGGTCTACCCAGATAAAAATCCAATGAAATTGATGACCGGATCTGCAAAAAAAATCCAGAGATCCCCTCGGAGAAAATCTAGAAAAACGTGAAGATAGGAACTTATGGTGTCAGTTCTCTAACTATCTTTTTTCGTAATAGAAAAAGGGATTTTCTAACATATGCCCTAAGAACACATATAATAAACATTAATTATAACAAATATTATCATAATTAAATTTAAAATACATTAATTATAACGATTATTACCATAATTAAATGTGAGATATATATTAATAATTTTCATAATAAATGCATTTCATATTTAATTATGGTAATATTTTTCATAATTAATGTTTCTTATATGTGCCCTTAGGGCACATATTAGAAAATCCCATAGAAAAAATCATTGTTCTTTTGGTTCGAGTTTCCGGCGATTTGGCAAGCTTCCTCCAATGAGCTGTTTCCGGCGATTTGTCACATGTCACACTTTTATTCAATTTGTCAAATGTCATTTTGTGGTTATTTTGAATTAATTTTTTTTTCCACGTGTCATTTTATAGATTCTATTTTCTTAAATTCCATATAATATTTTAATGTAATAATTACAATAAATGTAGTATAAATGGATATCAATTTTATTAATAGACTTACCTTCTTATTTCAAAATTTGCAAATTAAAGTTCATCAGTTTATTTCGTTTATTTATTTAAATTATTTGTTTAAATTTAAAAGATAAAAAAATTTCAATAATAATAATTCATTATTCTTCTTATTTTCTTATAAATTCAAAGTTCTCAAATATTTTGACTTTTATATTTAACTTATTTTTTTAAATTAATTCATGTACTGCATTAGTCTCACAACTAGTATAATATTATTTAATTTAGAGTTTATATTTCGATTTTATCGCATCGCAAAACATTACGTATATATTATAAAAATAAAAAACGATAAATCATTAAAAAAAATTTATATAATATTGAATAATAAATACTCCCTCCGTCCCAATATTATTGTCCACAGACAAAAAACACACATATTAAGAAAAGCATTAATTACCACTAACTTGATTTAATAAAATGACAGTTTTGTCCTTACTTTTGCATTTAATGTTCCATTAAATGCTTAGTTGGTTAAGTAATAATGATGGGGTATTTTGGTAAAAATATTATTTATTTTTAGAAGTGGACTATTATTTTGGGACAAACCAAAAAGGAAAGATGGACTATAATTTTGGTACGGAGAGAGTAACAAATAATAAATCAGTTAGAAAGGTTATATATTATAAAGTGAGTAAAATAATATCATTGAACAAAATTAATTGACGCTACGAAACATAAAACTCAAAACATCATTTAGGGGTTGTTTAACATGATCTGAATTTTTAAGAGGTTTGAATTTTTAAGATCTGAATTTTGAAATATTGTTTGGTTGCAACCTCTGAATTACAGTGTTGAATGATAAAAACGATTATTTTACCTTTTTGTATTATTTTTTGTGACTTTAGAGAACGCCATCAGTTTAGGTTCAGGAGTGGTGGATCCATTCAGAGCTTCATTGACACCAAAACAGTTGAAGCTCTTGTTTGCACAACTGGTTGGTTACGTGCCTCTCCTGTTAACTTCAACTTATATGAAGATCCAACCGAGGATGCCTTGAAGGTTTACTATGAATTAGAAGAACTCGAGAAAGGTAAGTTAAATCTATAATATTTTACACCACCCATATTATTATATCATAACCTGAAAACTATAGATAATTAACTTACCACTTCTTAGACTAATACGACTAATATATCATTTTTTGTTATTTTTTTGTAGAAAGTGTTTATAATCAAGGGGGTGAGGCAGTTGGGAATCCTACAAGCTAGGGTATCACAACGTGAATGGCTGAATGCTACATATTTTGTTACTTTATTTTTGGATGATGCCACTTTTCTTTGTAGATAATGTGTAAATACATTACCAAACATGTAACATCCGTAAAAATCATGCCAAATTTGAACTTTTTAAAACATTTCAAAACTCATGATTATTACAAACTTGTTTTCAAAATAGTATGTTGTCATAGTATCCCAGAATCAAAACATAAAATCATAAAGTGGGAGGAGCGGTACGATCACGCTTTGGCCTTCCCGCGATCATCAGAAGTATCTGAAACAATAATCGATAAATGTAAGCTCGAAGGCTTAGTGAGTTACCCCCAAAATACCAACGTCATAAACATATCAATAACATATAGGCAACAACATGCATAATGAGCCATCAGTCTGACTAGACCGAATCCCGGTCCTCAGTCTACCTGGACTGCTCTCCGATCCCTCGGCATGTTTGGACCGCCCTCCTCGGGGCCTTCAGCCTATCCGGACCGCTCGCTGGGCCTTCGGCCTGACTAGATTTTCCCGGCCCAGGCCTGCAATCTACCCAGTCCACCCAGGGTGTCTTGGCCTACTGCACACAGCAGGACCTGCCTCAACCCTTTCCCCAAACCAATAAACATGTGCACATAAATATCATGCGCTAGCATGCAATAACAGATAGTCATACAGATCTAACAGATCGTTAACATGGCAACCATCCTACAACCGGGATATCAATCTAACAGATTACTAGCATAGCAACCATCCTAAAACCAGGATGAAAACTAACAGATCAATAACATAGCAACCATCCTAAACCAGGATGTAAACCATGAAGGGCCGACCTTGGTGCCGTAGACCCTGTTGATATAGTAAGGAGAACTCACCTCTCAAGTAGCTCGAATCGATAAAGTTAACTCAACCAAATGCAGCTCCAAATCCAACACCTACATCCACAGATGACTTACTTCCATGAATTCCCAAATTACCAAAATACCCCCAGAGGTCAAGCTGGTCAACCCTTGGTCCAAGTCAAAGTCAACGGTCCATGTTGACCCAACTCGTCGAGTGCAGCTAGCAACTCGTCGAGTTCCTTAAGAGTTCATAAGGTCATAAAACTCTCACTGACTCGCCGAGTTTCCGACCAACTCGTCGAGTCTATGCGTGTCCAAAAGTTGGGAAAACCCTAGTTGACTCGCCGAGTCACCCCATTGACCCGCCGAGTCCACGACAATCTTCATCGGACTCGCCAAGTTGGCCATGCAACTCTCCAAGTCCCTTCAGTCCTTCATCCATACAGATGCTTTTTAATCCATGCTAAGGTTCCATGTTGCAGATCCAGCTTCCCAAGGCATGTTTATCACGTAAAGTTGCAAACTTTACGTGCATGCAAAGCTCTAAAGTCTTAAAATGACAAAACCAGGCTTGCAAATAAGTCTTATACTTGAGGAGAGGTTCATACTTGCCAAAGCTGGAAACTTTATGGACTTAGAGACCAAGGAAAGTCTAGATCTAAAGTTACAACTTCAGATCTTAACTTATACCCATGAATGGCTTCTTATTATGCTAGAAAAGCCCAAATCTTTAACCAAATGAGATCTAGAATGAAATGAGGTCAAGGTAACGACTTGATACCTTCCACTAGATGCCAAATGAGGTAGATATCAGATCCCCACAAGTTCTTTGCTTCTAATCACTTGATCTCCAAGCTCTTCTCACCAAGAATCCTCTTCCAAAGCTTAAAACACACAATGGAGCACACACACGTATTAGGGTTTTGCTGAGCTCTCAAGGGACTGTAAAGAGGCTGAAGGAGGCTTATGATTCTTTAAATAGGATGCAAAACCCCGAAAATTAGGGTTTCATCCCCCAGCACCTACTCGTCGAGTCCATTCTTGGATTTAGCGAGTAGGTCACTTAAACATGTGGACCAACCCGCTGCTACTCGACGAGTCGGGCAACCAACTCGTCGAGTGGACCTTGAAATCAAGAAGAAATCTTATATCAGAAATTGATACCTAAGAATCGGGGCGTTACAAAACAGCCATCATAATTTTTGCTTATATTGTTTCGAGTTCGGAAAACTTCCTAACCACATGTGATGATTATAATTTAAAGCCTTATATAAATTATGAAGGGTTGAACTCTTCAAATTCATATTAGTTTGATTTTTTGGTATATCTACCAATACCAATATGTCCAACAACAAGTTTGTACCAAGTATAGTTGGTACGGTACTAATAGCTAAATTTCTCTACCAACTATAGTTGGCACGTTATACGGTTTGGAGGAAAAATATTTGGTACCGTACGAAGTTCACCCTTAGGATAAACTACTTGCCAAACAACTCCTGGAGCTGAGAGGACAACTCCTGCATCTATGGTGGTGCGAGGTGTAACAATTGGGAATTTTCCGTCACCAATTGTCACTAAAGATTAGCATCAACCAACGATAACGATAGAACTTTTCATATAGAAGGAAAATATGATCAGTTAAAAAATGATAATAGGGTAAAAAATGAGTGACCAAAAAGTTAGATCACTTTTTATGATGGTTAGTGTATTTGGAAAGTACACAACAAAGTGATCCCAAAGATATAAACATTTCAAAAATTTGACCCCAATTGGAGGATTTATGAATTTATAAAGATAAAAACCTACCACATTAATAACGTTAGTAGCGTCAGAATAACATAAAGAGATCAGTTGAAAATCGACTAAAGTCATAAAAAGGAAAATCATAGTAACTCGTAAGATAAGGACTTTGAAAGGAAAAAAGTCAAAAACATAGTTCGTATGAAGGAGATATAATTTTTAGAAAATATAAAATACGGGTTAAAAACGAAAGTCAAAATTTGGCAACGTAACCTTAAGGAGAGTTGTAGTACTAGTAGATAGCTACACAAATTTATAAAGAGGGTAAGAAAAAAGATTCATATAAAGAAGATATGAATTTTTATAAAATATTTAGGGGTGCACGCCAAGTGCGCGTCATGCCCGTCGCGCACACCTGACACCTAGATTCGTCGAAGATTACGGAGACGTGGACCATCAGAAGTGTGACATGTGGCAAGCTCGGGATAGAGCCACGAAGCGAGTACACGCCACACATGAAGTGCGCCGCACGCACAACCCCTATAAATAGAGGTGCTCACTTTCTGATTTTCTCATCCCAAACTCTCGTCCAAACACTCTCTCAATCTATTTTGCAGACCCTCTCGATGGCGCGAACCTTCAGATGCAATGGCTCGGATGCTTCAGAATATGCTACTAAAGTGAGTACACGACCCCTATTTCACTGTTTTAAATGTTTTACGGGGGGCAGGGGGGGAATATATGCTTATCAAATGGTTTTATCAAAATATATTTATAGTTATAAATATCAAATCATTTTATAAAGCTTAAATCCTTAGGATAATATAGCTATAGATAATGTGCCTAGTTGTAAGCTATGATATTATGCCTAAGAGATATGATGCACGATAGTCTAGGAAGAGATAATACCTAGATGTTATAATGGCCACATATAGAAAAGGTCGCCCAAGGGAGACTTGTCACACTCCTTTCTGTAACAAATGGTGAAAGCGACCAATCGGTGAATCAACCAATAGATAGGAGAACGGAATGCGCTCTCCTTGGCCGTCCTAGAGAAATAAGTCCCCCGAACATGGGCCCAGACCTGCATGTAGTTGTACTACTGTGGTAGAGCAGTAATATAGATATCAAGATAAGCATAAAAATGAGGACTCAGAGTCTCCTTAGTAGTGTAAATCCCTAGACGCTTCCCCAACTCAATCAGGCTGCAGGAGCGGGATACGCCTCCCAGGCGAAAAGTAAAACCTGATGGATCAGCTCATCACGCCGACTCCTTGTCGAAGCGGACTGTCAAAAGGAAATCCCAGAAGAGCTCCTTGTAGATCACCTCCAAAAGCCCAATAACCCACCGCTATCCTTGGTAGACGAAAAGCTCAAGACCGTTATCATCCTGAAATACACGGGTAAGAAACGGCGTCGGTCGAGTCGTCAGCCCAGAATCGTCTGCCACCCTCCAGGAAAGAGCATGGGGAATACTGATCTTCTTGGATAGAAGAGCAGTAAGACGAGAAATAGCTCCGATCAGGAAGATCATCAGGGAACTCTAGGAGAGGATGTGAAGTCCATTTCGGAGGTAACTGACCTGCAGCTTATCGACCTCGTCTAGCCATACCTGTAAGAAAATAGGCCAAAAAAAAGTTATGAATAAGTCAGAAGAGATAAAAACTGCATTAGGTGTTAAAATGGATCAGACACTCCAGATGCGCGTTGCGTACGAGTGCATGCGGCGCACATGCATCTGTGCGGCGCGCCTCAAGAATACGAAGAACAACAGGCATGGCAACCTGTTGTTCCGTCCAATTTTCAACATAAAAACCATATAGGGGTGTTCGGCTAGTCCTATAGAACACATATAGGCATCTCATTTCTTCTAAAACAACACGAATTTGCGGATTTAGTTAAAAAAATACAAAATTTTAAAAACTCAAAATAAGAATCAATAGATGAATTAAACCTAAAATTGAGTATATAGGTAGTATAAAATGCTCTAGTAATCCTCAATTTCATGAAAACTAACACAAATTCATCAACTCATAAACACCTCCAAAAACCCTAAAAACTCAAAATTTTGCCCAAATTTGAAGTTAGATTCAGTATAAAGGTTACCTGTAAGTAGAATGATTGAACGAAATGAATAAATCAAAGAATGAAGGTAGGCGCGTGAAGTTTGCGTCGTGCGTATGGGACCCAATCGAGATAAAGATGATGGGGTATTGAAGGAATGTTTGGGAAAAGTTCGAATGAAGCCAAAATTCGACTTTAATGAAGATCTGTAGTTGCACTACGCGCGTATCATATGCCTGGCGTGCATAATGAAGCTTTTTAAATTTTACACTTTTCATTCCCAAAAACCATTAGATACCCAAGATACTAAAAGCCTTCATGATTTTAACTTAATTAAAAGATTAAGGGCAATGAAGAAGGGTTTCCTTAAAGTAATAGGAAAAATTCATTCATAATATAGGCTGCTAGGGAAGCAACAATATCATGCTATAATCATTAAATTATATAGATTGTGAGGGAAGAAATAGTATCATGCTATAATCAATAAATTATATACATTTCTATGGAAGCAATGGTAGCATGATATAATTAGTAAATTATATATATTGCTAGGGAAGCAACAATAGCATGCTATAATCAGTAAATTATATAGATTGCTAGGGAAGCAACAGTAGTATGCTATAATCTGTAAATTATATAGATTGTTAGGGAAGCAACAGTAGCATGGCAATAATCAGTAAATTATAGGTCGCTAAGAAAGCAACGACATCATAATAAGAAAAGAAATGACAAAAGATACCAATAAAGTATTTCATTATCAAATCGATAAGAAGACAAGTTGTTAGGAGAGCAACCGTAGTACCCTACAAATAGAAAAGTAGTGTTAACCCTTAAGAACACCAAATAACCTTCTTTCCGTATTTTAGGACAACAACCCTGCTATGTTAACCTTGATTGACCCGACCACCATTCAGACCATGATTCGGCATCAAGTCTCTGATGCATTAGGGAATCTCAGAGCTAAAAAGGAAGAGGGAAGCAATAAGGAGGGTAGACAATTGATAAGAACCAATCAGGAGTTCCTAAACACTAAGTCAAGATCATTCTATGGAGACAGAGGAGTAGATAATGTGATCTATAGGGCGAAAGAGATAGAGAGCAGGTGTGTTAGTGAACATAAAGTCAATTTTGCAACTTGCATGTTCATGGGAGGAATTATCCTCTAGTGGAGTATCCAGGTCAAGGCGTTAGGAGTAGACGAAGCCTATGCAACTCCCTGAGAAGAGTTGAAGAAACCGATGATAAAGGAATTTCGTTCTGGCATAGACGTGGCAAGAGCCGAGCAGGAATTCAATCATCTGAGCACCAAGACTTTCTATACGGTACGCTTTGAGTACCTAGTCACCATATGCCTGAATTGGTCAACTCGGAGATCCAGAAGATCAATGCATATCCCGAAGGGTTAGCTCCCCATATCAGAGTCGAAGTGCAATCGCACCAGCCTAATACATATGAGGAAGTTAAATATTTAGCCTTTAGTCTCAAGGATCCTGTGCCCCAAAACCCAAGAAGGAGTAAGAAGAAGTCCGAAAATTGGGGAGGAATCATCAAGGGAAAATTTAGTCGACTCATGTGGAAGGAAAAAGAAGAAAGGAAGCCTCATGAGAGATCACTCACTTCACCAAGGGGATACTTGGGAAGACTCCCCCTTATGCAGTAATTGTGGACTTCATCATCTGGGAAAATGTGAGAAGTTTAGGTGTAACAACTGCAGAAAGCTAGGGCACATTGCCATCGTCTGTAAGAGTCAACCAGGCCAGTAGAAGGAAATATTGGTTATTAGAATAAAGAGGTTTAGGAATGATTAGGTAATGATTGAACAAGGGAATTGGAAACCCATGATATTGTACTCAACATTGTTATATATATATATATATATATATATATATATATATATATATATATATATATATATATATATATATATCTAAAGGTCTATTTTGAGTACATGTTGTGATAGGCAAATAAAAATAGAAATTCTTCCAAAAATCCACACCAATATAAAGATAAGAGATTTAGATTTCCTATTGGTATAAAATAAGGATAAAATCAAATAAGATTTCAAAAAGACAAATATTAGATGCTAATGATAAAGTTGGAGAATTAGAAGTATCCCAATAAGTAGGAAAAAGGAATCGATTTCCTGATTAAGAAACTGGTCTCCCCACTTAAGATTTCCATAAGGTATGAATTTCGAGGACGAAATTCTTAAAACAGGGGGAGAATGTAACCGTTAGGAATTTCCTGTCACCAATTGTCACTAAAGATTAGCATCAACCGACGATAACGATAGAACTTTCCATATTGAAGGAAAATATGATCAGTTAAAAAATGATAATAGGGTAAAAAACGAGTGACCAAAAAGTCATATCACCTTTTATGATGGTTAGTGTATTTGTAAAGTACACAACAAGGTGATCCCAAAGATATAAGCATTTCAAAAATCTGACCCCGATTGAAGGAATTATGATTTTATAAAGATAAAAACCAATCGCGTTAATAATGCTATTAGTGTCAAAATAACATATAGAAATCGGTTGAGTTTCGGCTAAAATCACAAAAAGGAAAATCATAGTAACCTGTAAGATAAGGACTTTGAAAGGAAAAAGATCAAAAACGGAGTTCGTATGAAGGAGATACAATTTTTAGATAAATATAAAATACGGGTTAAAAACGAAAGTCAAAATTTGGCAACGCGACCTTAAGAAAAGTTGTAGTACTAGTAGAGAGCTACACAAATATATAAATAGGGTAAGAAAAAAGATTCATATAAGGAAGATATGATTTTTTATAAAACATTTAGAGTTGCACATCATACCCGTCACGCACACCTGACACCCAAATTTGTCGATGATTAGGGAGACGTGAACCATCAGAAGTGTGACACGTGGAAAGCTCTGGATGGAGCCAAAAAGCGAATGCATGCCACGCATAAAGTACACCGCACGCACAACCCCTATAAATAGAGTTTCTCACGTTTTGATTTTCTCATCCCAAACACTCTCTCAAGATATTTCGGAGACCCCCTCGTTCGCGCGAAGCTTCGGATGCAATGGCTCTGATGCTTCAGAATATGCTACTACAGTGAGTACACGACCCCTATTACACTGTTTTAAATGTTTTACTGGAGGGGGGGTGGAATACATGTTTATCAAATGGTTTTATCAAAATATATTTATAGTTATAAATATCAAATCATTTTATAAAGCTTAAAGCCTTAAGATAATATAGCTATAGATACTATGCCTAGTTGTAAGCTATGATATTATGCCTAAGAGATATGATGCCCGATAGTCTAGGAAGAGATAATACCTAAATCTTATAATGGCCAAATCCCTAGGATAACGTAGTACCTAGAAGTTATGTTGGTCAAATTTAGGATATGCACCGTACTTAGTTGTTACTCTGCCCAAATATCTTGTTTTCAAATAACCATAAGTAGGGTATATATATGAATACTTATATATACAAAATAATTATGAGATCAAAAGTTATAATTATCAAATATAAAATAAAAGATTTATATTGTTATAGTTATAGGAAATCCCCAGGAAGGATTAAGATAAAAGATAAAAGATAAATACCTAAGGTCAATGCGTTAGTGAGCTGTTAATTCATCCAAAGGCCTTGATTAAATTCGATATTCCCCATATACCTATAATCGTTAATCTTGAGAGAGATAGAAAGATATGTATAGATCTATACGGTGTCGGACAACGCCACCTGCGATTGCTAGTTACAATCCCGACAGGATAACTTTCTTATTATTCACTATTCGACGTCTCATAAAGCGTCGTGGCGGGGAAAAATTATTAGTCAAACGGTGTCGATTATGGGGGCTCATGGTAATACATTAGATCACCTTATAGATCAGACTACCATAGGGGACACCTTAGAATAGTAGATAAAATATGTTAGAATTAGATATATCCTAAAAGATAGTACGATAAGATCGTTAAATATCCTAAAAGATAGTAAGATATGATTGTTAGATATCCTAGAAGTTGATAAGTTAGGATCGTTAGATATCCTAGAAGGTGATAAGATAGGATCGTTAGATATCCTACAAAGATAGTTAATTAGGATTAATAAATATATCCTAATAAGATAGTAAGATAGGATCGTTAGATATCCTAAAAGATAGTAAGCTAGGGTTGATAAAGTACTTTAGGAAAGGTTTTTCTGAAAGAAAAATAATTCTTAAATTAATTGTAACGCCCGGTTCCCGGTACGTATTTTAAATTTAAAGATTTTATGTTTTTACTCTGGGACTCGGCGAGTTAGAGGCCCAACTCGTCGAGTAGACAAGACTTTGGACGCGGGTTTTAAGTAACCTACTCGACGAGTCGGGAGTCCGACTCGGCGAGTAGGACTGTCTGGATGAAACCCTAATATTTAGGGTTTGTACCTTATTTAAACAACTTATCTTGCCTCAACCCAACCCCCATCGTCCCTCTCACTTCCAGAAAGCCTTATCTCGAAACCCTAGAGCTTGTTGAGCGTTCTTGAGCCATTTTTGAGTATTTAGAGTTGTTTGAAACTTAAAGGAAGAAGTGGAAGCTTGATGGTTCTTGAAGAAGCAAGTGCATCCAGAGATTTTACTCCATTTCCAGATTATTCAAGGTAAAAAGCTTGAACCTTGACTTATTATTTGATAGATCTTCTTTAAGACATGGATCTTGCCATTTTTGGGACATTTCTAAGCCACATTTGGGTTTGGATCATATTGTGGAGTGTTAGCTTCAGATCTGGAACCATTGAGGATTCCCATGGCATAAAGGTGCCAACTTTATGGCCATCGGAAGCCCATGCATCTTATAAACCCCATTTTATAGCCTTTTGAGCCAAAAACCCCATGCATGGGCATCAGGTTCATAGCTTTACGTATAACATGGACCCTAGGAGGTCAGATCTATGATTTGGATGCATTAAGACCGATTAAAATCGACTGTATAGTTTTGGACAAAGAGGGACTCGATGAGTCGCTTAGGTGACTCGGCGATTCGGGTCACAGTTTTCCCCAAACGTCTTCTGGAAATGGGCTTTGGTTGAGCTGAAGGAAAACTCAGCCTGTTGGGGTTTGTTATGGACTTGAAGATCAAAGAACTCGACGAGTGCAAGGACGAACTCGACAAGTTCAAGGCAATGTCCCAACTACATGAAGACGGACTCGATGAGTTCAAGGAAAACTCGGTGAGTCATAGACTGGACACATTCATGCGAATGAAGATGAACTCGACGAGTTCAAGGATGAACTCGGCGAGTCGGTTGAAGATGGTCCCGATGTTATGGTTGAAGGAGAACTCGTCGAGTTCTTGCTAGACTCGACGAGTAGAGTCAGGGTTGTAGCATTTTGTAAGGATAGGGAATCGACGAGTTGGTGGACCGACTCGGTGAGTCGAGTCAACTGGATGTTGAATTTGACCAAAGTTGACTTTGACTTTGACCTGGACTTGAGTTGACCCTTGTAAGGGAGGATTGTGAGTATGAATTAGTAATCAAGGAAGGTTGTTGTGTAGGGATTGAGGAGTTGAGACGAGTGGGTTTCCGTACCAAGGACTATGCAGACACTACACGACATCGAGGTGAGTTACCTTCCAGTAGCAGTGCGTCTACGGCCATAATGTCGGCCCACTAGTAGGAGTTGTTGATAGATGATTGTCTTTGTGATAATCATCTAGGTTTGCTACTACCTGATGTGTTTTATGTGCTAGCATGATATGTGGTATGCGTTAGTGGTAGTAGGAGGGGAGTAGCCCCCGAGTTCGGTCGTTAGGACCGAAGGGTAGGTCGGCACCCCAGATATGCCTGACAGTATGTTTATGTTATGTTTGTGTGGTAGTAGTAGGGGTGAAATAGTCCCCGTAGCCGGTTGCGATAAACCGGAGGGTAGGTCAGCACCCCAGAACGGCTTGACATGGGTAGGTCAGCACCCCAGAACTTCTTGACATTGGTAGGTCAGCACCCCAGAACTGCTCGACATGGGTAGGTCAGCGCCCCATAACTGCTTGACATGGGTAGGTCGGGCACCCCAGAATCGCCCAACAGTATGTATGTTGTTGGTATGTGGTATGATGGGGGAACTTACTAAGATTTGTGCTTACGGTTTTCAGTTTTGGTTTCAGGTATCTCTTCGTCGAAGGGGAAGGAGCCGACACGGTAGCAGCGCATCGCACACACATGATTTCCGCATTTTGAGATCCATGTGATTTGTACTCTGACATTATTACTACTTTCTGTTATGATTTTTGAGACATGTGGTTATGGTTGATGACTTGAAATGATGATGATGTTGTTTTTCAGTAAATGGTTTTATAAGTATTATATTTAAAAACGAAAATTTTTTGTCATGATTTTTGGGATGTTACATTAATATAACTAAATAAAAGCTGGAAACTATAAAAACCTATGCACTCCCCAACATTATGTTGACGTTTTTAAAAAAGCACATATGTTCCTAAGATGGAGTCATGATCCAATCAAGAAAGGATTATCGGTATGAAGACTTGTAGATTTTCGTTAGATTGGTAATTATGATTGGCGCTCTGTGAGTTGGGAAATATTTATACCGTCACGACTCAACATTCTCCGCCATCGGCCAGGGAAGGAGTGACAGATTGGTATCAGAGCTAGTTGCCATAGCGAATTAGTATTTATTTAGGAATTACTACTATAGCTTTGTACATATACTCTGATTAGGTTTGTCCTCAAACCTATAAATAAAAGTATTACTATTAATTACTCTACATATAGACTATGTATTGGAGAGGTGCCTAGGCTGGAACTATCATCTTGGGTTGCTGGATCAGAACAGTTATACGCCAAAATGGTCCTGCCCACCGAAGATTTATACAGGCTGAATCGGGGGACTCGCCACGCAGAGATCAGATGTGCGCCATGCACCTGGTCGGGAGGTGATGATGTGTCGTTCTCTACGTGGTGCCATGTATCGAGCATCTGGTGGAGAGTCAGTGTGTGACACGACTACTGTATGGGCGCGTGGTTGCGCGCAAAAATTTCTAATTTCTTAGAAAATTCATATATTTTATGTACGAGCTCCGTTTTCGACGGATTTTATATCCACACGTAGCAATCGATGACATCTACAAATTTCATTTAGACTCCGTCGGCTAATTTTGAATTTATTTTTAAAGTTATATTTTTAACATACTTAGATTGTTAAAGTCCGTTTAAAAATTCATAACTCACTCGTCCAACGTCCGTTCTCGACTATCTTTATGTCTACAGATAGGTATTGACGAGATCTTTAACTCTCATTTAGATTGTTTTTCCTAACAATCGTCTAATTTCAATTTCGGTTTCTGATCCGTATATTGCTACGTTGAAATATTAGAAAAATCATAACTTCCTTTCATGAAGTCAGATTTGGGCGTTCTTTATATGCATGGAATCCTTGTCACATATACTATAAATTTGGTTAAGTTTATTTATCCTATATAATATTCTATCAAAAATTCATTTTTAACCCTTATAATATCTTAATTGACTAGCCCGAATCGGCGGGCGTTACACATACTACCTTCCACACCTACTCGTTATTGTCTTAGAGGATCACCACTAAATTATTGGGCCACTAGGCCCAAAGCAACTAGGGTACGTATACACCATACACTCATTCTCTCAAGAGTAACTACCAATTCTTACGTCTGCTAGCACTGTAACAATAACACACCCAACTCATGAAACCTTCACTAACACTATGGTCGCCTTGTGTATGCTAATCATACATAACTCTCGATTCAATAAAGAGTCGAATAATTGATTCTACCATAAGCCCACAACCAAACAAGGAACATGAAATAAGGCTAAATCAAGCATTCTCAAGCTATAAAATCCTAGTTATGAACAATCATGATGCATACACTTAGCAACTACAACAATAATGTTAGTTTCATATGGCATAACAAGAAATCCCCTAGGCTATCAGGCATCATAAATCAGACAATTCTATCATGCAATTCCTAAATATCCTTAGCCTATGAAATAGCATGTAGTTCTAACACTTTAACATATCAACAACATACATATAACGAGTGTGGGTATCTTGGGGAATAACTTTCTCTTTAGCTCCGGTTGATTGTGTTGGGTTATGAGCAAAACATCAATCCTATGGTGCACATGCAAACCCTAAAGCTTTGGATCTAGTTTTTCTAATTGTACATGTAATAATCATCCAAAGCTTGTAAACCCTAATCTAGCATACAACAAAATCGAAATCAACATAAATAACTAATAAGAATGTTACCTTTCAACTGAAGCTTGAAGATCTTGAGCTTTTGAGAACCTAGCACCTCAAATGTGATGCCTCTAGTAGATAACAAACACCAAAGCAATTGGATAATGCTAGAGAGAGAGGGAAGGTAATTTTCGGCTCTAGAGATCCTCTTAGGGTTATTGTAGCCGAAAATTGGATGCCAAGGGTGTCCTTATATAGCTGAAGAATTAGGGTTTCAGTAAAAGACCTAATCTGGTTGCTTAAGCTCTAAGCAGCCCATAAGATCCTTCCAAAACCTAGCCCTTTGACGAATTCCTATGTTCTTCCCATAAAATCGTCCATCCCTTAACTTAGGGATCCTCAGCCCATATTGCAACTATCTCATAATTACAATATCAGTCCCCTTAATTCAATTAACCTCTTTTGACCACAAAATTAATTCTAAATTAATTCTTGACCAATGTTAATTAAATAATATGATTTCTCTTTTAATATATTATTTAAATAATATATTAATAAATCACTTTTATCCTCTTTCTCAATTATTCTTCCAGTCAAGTTGCTTTGGTGAAGGCAACCCAAAAGGACCATGCTACAATCGGGTCAAGTACATACCAAATATAGTTATGGCTTAGACACCTAATCCAACAGTCTCCCACTTAGATAAGTCTAATAACTATAGATGCAAATACGACTTCAAAATCCAATTAGCAATCTTAGCTCTCAAAAACCGCTGTCAAACTCTGACATGTCCTTTAGATAAGGGATCGTATAGTCCTTCATTCTCAACATATCGTGTGGACAATTACATGGAACATAGTCATACTTATTGTCCAGCAGTTTGTTTCTCGGTCTCTGATTTGTCTGACATAGAACTTAATTGAACACATCAACTTAGTCCTGACCGGCCCGACACAAAAGTCAAAACAAAATCATCGAGAGGCCCAAGATATCGCTTTTACCCTCGTAGAATAAAAGGAACAGCTAAACTTCGACTTATATGCTCCTACTATTTACTCATCAAATTGTACACAACAATGCGTTTTATAACATCAAGTTACTAATGCGTTTACACATTATCAATGCACAATCGACTTGCAAACAACAACTCATATATCTAGGTTTAAAGACTATATGATATTATCATCTCACAATCACTCGTGATTAATTCCATGAAGTGATTCATGTGAGCGCGGGTTTAATCCAATACTCAAATCATATTTCATAAGCACTCATGAACGTTGCAACAAACTTTTGCTATGTCTAAATGCTTAGACAATCTACAATCCAATTCATGACAGTCTTCTTTCATACTTACTTCTAACGTATGATCGACTGTGAATAGTTTAAATAATCTAATTATTTAGGAAGTCAAAACATGCAAAGTGAAACAATAGTAAATAATTAACATAAGACAGTAACATTACTTATAAATAATACTCCTTTATTTAATCATCAAATGTTAATTACAATTTATCTATTACAAGTTTCTAAGGCTATCTAATCACTAAAACTAACATCGTCATTCAGCCCAATGCTCCTAGCGTGCTGCAAGTGTTTAACCCTACTCAGTCCCTTCGTAAGGGGATCTGTTGGGTTATCCTCTGACGATACCCTCTTCACTACGAGGAGTCCCTCTTCTACCCGATGTCTAATGAAATGATATTTCTTGTCGATATGTCTGGATCTGCCATGATCCTTGGTTCCTGGGTTAAGGAAACTGCACCTTCGTTATCGCAGAAAATATCCATAGGCTCCTTTATGGCCGGTACAACTCCAAGGTCTCCGATGAAGCTCTTTAGCCATATTGCCTCCTTTGAGGCTTCGCTTGCTGCTATGTACTCTGATTCACACGTTGAATCAACTACGGTCTCTTGCTTGGAACTTTTCCAAGTCACTGCTCCTTCATTCAAGGTAAAGACCCAGCCCGACTAAGAGCGGAAATTATCTCGGTTGGTCTGAAAACTGGCGTCACTATACCATCACACTCTCAAGTCATCACTCCCACCGAGGATAAGAAACCAGTCATTAGTCCTCCGTAGGTACTTAAGAATGTTCTTTACTAAGGTCCAATGTGCTCTACCAGGGTTCCCTTGATATCTGATGACCATGTTCAAAGCAAAGGTGACATCAGGGCGAGTACATGTCATAGAATACATGATTGAGCCAACTGCGGAAGTATAAGGTACACTGCTCATCTCTGCTATCTCGCCATCGGCACTCGGGCTTTGAGTCTTACTCAACTTGGTATTGCTTTGGATTGGTAACTCCCCTTTCTTGGAATTCTCCATGCTGAAACATTTCAACACTTTATCCAAGTAAGTACTTTGACTAAGTTATATTAGTCTTTTACTCATATTTCTCATTATCCTTATCCCTAGAATATAGGCACCTTCTCCGAGGTCCTTCATAGCGAAGCACTTCCCAAGCCAGGACTTAACCTCTTGCAAGGTTGGTATGTCGTTTACTATGAGTAGTATGTCATCCACATACAAAACGAGAAAGCTAACTATACTCCCACTGGCTTTGACATATACACAGGACTCATCCTCGCTTCTTGAAAAACCAAACTCTTTGACTTTTTCATCGAAACAAAGATTCCATCTGCGAGACACTTGCTTTAATCCATAGATAGATTTCTCAAGCTTACACACTCTATTAGGATGCTTTGCATCGACAAAACCCTCTGGCTGACTCATGTAAACATCCTCAGCCAACTTCCCATTAAGGAAAGCGGTTCTGACATCCATTTGCCATATTTCATAGTCATGAAATGCAGCTATGGCTAGCATAACCCTTATATATTTAATCTTCGCTACTGGTGAGAAGGTCTCATCATAGTCAACTCCGGGAGTTTGAGTAAAGCGCTTCGCAACCAATCGCGCCTTATACGTGTGTACTTTACCATCCATGTCGGTCTTCTTCTTAAAGATCCATTTGCACCCGACTGTCTTTACGACCTGGCACATCCCAAACTTGATTGTCATACATGGACTGAATCTCGCTGTCCATAGCCTCTTTCCATTTCGCAGACTTCAGGCCTGCCATGGCTTCCTTGTAGTTGTTGGGTTTAACGTCTAAGAGGTAAGGAATCGTCAATCGGTTCAACAGGAGTTTCCTCCTCGGGTTGAGTTCCAGTGTTAGAGGTTCTTTCATCGCTTCACTCTTGAAGCTCTTCAATGTCAATTTGCCTCCCACTGTCCTCTTGGCATATGAGTTCTCGCTCTCGGAAAACCCCTCTCCTCGCAATGAAGACAACATTGTCACTCGGTTTATAGAAGAGATACCCAAAGGACTTCTGCGGATAGCGGATGAAAATACATCGCTCACTATGAGGTTCGAGCTTGTCGTGAGTCTCTCGTCGTATGAAAGCCTCGCAACCCCAAACCTTGATATGTGCCAACGAGGGAACTTTCCCTGTCCACATATCGTGAGGTGTTTTGACAACCTTTTTAGTCGGGACTAGATTAAGGATATGGGCGGCAGTATCTAAGGCATACCCCCATAATGAGATAGGTAACGAAGCTCGACTCATCATGGAACGAACCATGTCCAACAAGGTTCGATTGCGCCCATCATTTGCACCATTCAACTGCGGTGTCCTAGGTGGTGTCATTTGCGAAACCATTCTGCATTCCTTGAGGTAGTCGTGGAATTCAATACTAAGGTACTCACCTCCTCGATCGGATCGGAGCATCTTAATTTTCCTGCCCAGCTGATTCTCAACTTCTTTCTTAAACTCTTTGAACTTTTCAAAGTTTTCTGACTTGTGTTTGATTAAGTAGATATACCCATATCTGCAATAGTCATTGGTAAAAGTCACATAGAAGCGGTTCACATCCCTTGTGGTGGATCTAAAGGGCCCACATACATCGGTATGTATGAGATCCAATAAACCCTCACCCCTTTCACAAGTACCAGTGAAGGGTGACTTGGTCATCTTTCCAAGTAAACAAGATTCGCACGTGTCATCCGACTTGAGGTCGAATGACTCCAACACTCCATCCTTTTGGAGTTGCGCTATGCGCTTCTTATTGACATGTCCAAGACGACAATGCCACAAGCATTCTTTTTCCAAACCATTGGACAAATCAATATGCAATACATTATTTCCTAAGTAATCAACAACATTCACAGTTTCATATACTCCATTACAAGGCAATGCTTCAAAATAGAAAGTACCATTCAAGAAAGCATTAATAGAACCAATTTCATTATTAAATGAAAATCTAAAACCTTGTCAGTACAAACCATGAAAAGAAATAATATTTCTCACCATTTCTGACGAGTAGCAACAATCATTTAAATCTAAACCTAACCCACTACTAAGCACTAAAGAGTAAACTCCAATCTTGGTGACAGGCGACACTTTCCTATTCCCCATGATCAGGTTCATGTTCCCATGCTCCACATCCCTACTTCTTCTTAGACCCTGAAAATCTGAACAAATGTGAAAACCACATCCTGTATCAAGGACCCAAGAAATAACATGTGATGAGTTTTTAGATTGAATAATGTAAATACCTAAGAAGGATGGCTTTATCTTTCCATCCTTGATGTCCTGCAGATACTTCGGACAGCTTCATTTCCAATGCCCTTTGTCGTGACAGTAGAAGCACTCTTCTTCTTTAGGGTTGGAAGAGAGGGAAGCAGTACCAGCTTTGGTCCCGCTAGAAGAGGATCCATCATGGGGTTTACCCTTGTGGCTCTTAGAAGGAGTCTTCCTCTTCTTCCCTTTCCCTTGCCCAATGGCCAAGACAGGGGCAGCAACAGTAGCAGTTAATGTAACAGATTTGTCTTTTAGACTGCTCTCAGCAGTCCTTAGCAGGCCTTGAAGCTTGCTCAGGGTGACCTCCTCCTTGTTCATATGGTAGGTCATATGAAATTGGTTGTAACAAGGAGGCAATAAGTGTAGAATGATATCTATGTCCATCTCCTCATCGAAGTTCACATTTAACTTCAGCAAGCGGTCCACGAATCTCTGCATCATTTCCAGGTGGGCCGTGATGGACTCTCCATCCTTCATTTTGGTAGTGTTCATCGCAGTGATGATCTCGTACCTCTCCTGCCTCGCACTTTGATGGTACCTTTCCATCAAATCCTGGTGCATCTCGTAGGGATAGAAGTCCTCGTAGGAATTTTGGAGCTTAGCAGTCATTGTTGCGAGCATGATGCAATGAACCTTCGTAGCATCTCGCTCATGAGTTTCGTAGGCAGCAATTTCCTTCAGGAGTAGCAGTATTAAGGTTGACCTCTTTCAGCTTCTTGTCGAGAACATACTATTTGTCCTCGTAACGGGTGACCGTGCGAATGTTGTGGATCCAATCGTTGAAGTTGGATCAATCGAAGATCACCTTCCCACACAAGTTCATGAGTGAGAATGAGCCAGAATGGGTCAATCCAGAAGCGTTGTTTGGAGTAGACATCTGAAAAAGAAAAAGAACAAAGTTTAGATTAGATAAGAATCCCCAATTAAACACCCAAATGAGAAATTAGGGCTAGGACCCAACACAATTATTTACAATTCAGGAGAGGGATGCCGTAATCTAATTGAAAATAATTTGAAGGTAGGTAAATGACGATTTACCAATTTCCACCATGAAAAACGAAAAAGACTTTAAGTTTTAAATGAATTGAAATTCCTAGATCTTTTGAGATTCTTTGAACTTTTCAATGGCATGCTTAAATCTCGATTATGCCCTTCAAGTTTGTGACTGGGATACTGAGGATCACAAACAAGGTGTGAATAACCATGCAAATATATTTGGTACTCTCGATGTTATTTCCAACCTAATTGATGTGTCGGTTAGCCACACACACTCCATCAATCTATGATAAACATCGAGCTACCCTTTGCCACCTTTGCTAGTCCCAAATTAGTGTGTCGGTTAACCACACACGCTCCACTAACGACTTGGCAAGGTGCAAAGTGTAATTTCATGGAATAGCATCATTTCACATTTTACCTAAAGTAACTAAGATTGGGAATTTTATAAAAACATTTAGTTACTTTATTAAAATCATTATACTTATTAATGAGGATTTAGTTGCCCTATCCTACCCGTTCGGCTAACGACCCTCCACCAATCAAGGAAGCGGTGGGTGAGAGTGGACACTCATTAAACTGCCATTTTATAGGCAGCAACCTTATACCCCCCTTATAGATCGGCTTCGTGAATGAGCCCTACTAACGGTGAGACTATCTTTATCTTATACATATATATAATTATTAATCTTATAATCTTATAATATTATAAGGGTTGAATTTTAAACTTTTAAAACTCTGGGGTTTAGAATTTAAATGTTTTTCAAAATTAAAACTTTCAATCCAAAATTTTAAATTCCAAAACTTAAGGGCAAATTTTGAAACTTTTCAAAATATCTTTTAGATCAATTTTGAAAAATAATTAATTAATCATATTATTAATCTTTATCACATAATTTGACCTAATCTATTTTCTTTACAAGATAATTCAAATCAAAATACAAATAATCAATATTTATCATATAAAACAAGTAATTATCTTATTTATGAAAATTATCTTTTAATTTGATTAGGACATCAATTACCATATCAGAAAAATCTGATTTTTAATTTGAAAAACAATTTATGGTAATTATCCAAATCAAATTAGGGCAAAAACTCAAATTTTGCATCCTGACCCGCGGCCACGTCGTGACATTAAATGCCACGTCGTGGTCACTATGCAGAAGCAAAAAACGATTTTTTTTCTTTGAATGATTAAACATGGCATCAAATACAATAGAAAAACAGCCTAGGCTCTGATACCACTGTTGGGTTATGAGCAAAACATCAATCCTATGGTGCACATGCAAACCCTAAAACTTTGGATCTAGTTTTTCTAATTGTACATGCAATAATCATCCAAAGCTTGTAAACCCTAATCTAGCATACAACAAAATCGAAATCAACATAAATAACTAATAAGAATGTTACCTTTCAATTGAAGCTTGAAGATCTTGAGCTTTTGAGAACCTAGCACCTCAAATGTGATGCCTCTAGTAGATCACAAACACCAAAGCAATTGGAGAATGCAAGAGAGAGAGGGAAGGTAATTTTTGGCTCTAAAGATCCTCTTAGTGTTAGTGTAGCCAAAAATTGGATGCCAAGGGTGTCCTTATATAGCTGGCGAATTAGGGTTTTAGTCAAAGACCTAATCCGGTTGCTTAGGCTCTAAGCAGCCCATAAGATCCTTCCAGAACCTAGCCCTTGGACGAATTCTTATGTGCTTCCCATAAAATCATCCATCCCTTAAGTTAGGGATCCTCAGCCCATATTGCAACTATCTCATAATTACAATATCAGTCCCCTTAATTCAATTAACCTCTTTTGACCACAAAATTAATTTTTGACCAATGTTAATTAAATAATATGATTTCTCTTTTAATTTATTATTTAAATAATATATAAATAAATCACTTTTATCCTCTTTTTCAATTATTCTTCCAGTCAAGTTGCTTTGGTGAAGGCAACCCAAAAGGACCATGCTACAACCGGGTCAAGTACATACCAAATATAGTTATGGCTTAGACACCTAATCCAACAGATTGTATACATCACATCCTCATTTTTAGTTATTTAGAAATTATTTATGAATTTTTTTTTGCAGATCCATAGTTTGAGTTTGGAATCACACGATTGTTCATTCAAATCTCTCAAACCAGGGCTCTGATACCAACTTGTAACATCCCAAAAACCATAATAAAAAATTTTCATTTTCAAAAGACATTTCCATAAAAACCATAAAGTATTAAAATCATTGTTTCGAAACATAATCATAAAAATAAGAGTAACAATAACATTTCTCAAGTAAAAATCAACAGGATGATGTGCACAATCACGCCTTTTCCTTCCCATTGTCCTCTGAAGTACCTAAAAAATTTTAATCCACAACTGTAAGCCAAATCTTAGTGAGTTCCCCCACACAAAATCACACATATAATGCATGCACACATGAGACTACAGTCTGACTGGACTGCCTCACAAGGTCTACAGTACATATGGACCACTCTCCTTGGGCCTACACTGAAACCCGCTCAACAATATACAACCCCTTACTGATCCACTAATGATTCATGGCATGCAAATGGCATATAATAATTCTTGATGATACTACCCAAACAATTAACAAAGAATTTAAACCAACGATAATGCTTACCCAAACCGATACAAAACTCCAAGCAATACAAATACTGATAATAACCAAGGAGAAAGCAAAATATAACATACCCGCAATATCACCTGTTGGAGTCCTGGCTTCCCCTGTTTGACACTGAAATGCTTGGCTCCTCTCTGCTGGGGCTCCTGCCCTACCCTCTCAACCATCAGTGATCCTCAAAGTAACCAGAGCAGGTGCACTCAATGCTCATCCCCTCAACGTCGGACAATCGGCCCTCTTATGGCCCACCTGGTTGCAGTGAAAACATAACGGGCTTGCCGCCTGAGGACAATCCCTGCTGACATGACCATCCCTGCCATACTTGTAGCAACCCATACCCCTAGAACGACAAACCCCATCGTGCAGTTTCCCGCACGTGATGCACTAACCCCGGCCCTGCTGGCCCCTCAATCGTTGATCTGAAGTCTTGGATCTCTTCCCGGGACCCTCCACTATCTGCACATGATTTGTGTAGTAGCGTAAGATCGAGTATGAGAATCAAAATCAAAGTAAAAATGAACACAAGAAGTAAATAAAGTCTGGTTTAGCTCGTATTACTTCCAATGAACAAGAGTACAAAATGATAGTAGAAAATGGGAAAACTCTCCTATCAACTCTATGTTCAGCTCCTATTTATAAGAGGCTGAAAGTACAAAAAATACTAAGGCTAGACGTTAAGCTTCGATTCAAAGATGCCTTAGCAAATACATAGAAAACATACGAAATGACAATTACACAGACTTCGACATATTACAATACATTTCGACTCTACAATCTCCCCCTTTGTAATCATGTCGAAATTCTCAATTCGTGAGAATCTGTGCAGCAAAATGCATCATCCTTCGTATCTCCGAGTACCATGTCATAATCTTCCTTAACTCCACCTTATCACCATCATTGTTCTTCCTGCAATTATTCATACGAACAATGAATTTCGCATATTGCGAAGTGGTATATATTTCAATCTCTGAAGTCTGGAACAAAAACCTCTTAGCTTTGCCATTTTTATATTTTCCAGCAAAAACCATTCTGTCACACCCCAAAACCGGAACGGCGGAAACGTTCGGGGGTGGAGGACGTCATGTAAAGTATCATAATAGTGCAAAGTAGTAAACAAGCAACAACATCATCCATTGCATTAAAAGTAAAGTTTTAATACATGAGTGTTCTTTCATAGTAATAAGACACCAAAATATGTAATCAAAATAAAAGACGAGTCTTGTCTGTGCTCCGTCTTCTCAAAAGCTGGTCATCGTACCTGTCTACTCGTGACCTGAGAATACAAGCTATTTTGAAAGTGTAGATCAGCATAAAGCTGGTGAATTCATAAGTATTATGGTGTCATTGATTTGAAAAGCTGTTATGAAAGACTTGTAAATGTTTAATAAAACATTTAGTATAAGTGTGAAAACCCTAGAAAAACCCATATTTCCTACTAGTATAAAAAGTAGTCTTCTACCAAGACCCGAATGCTTTGAAGGTTTGCATTTTTGTATCAATGAAGATTTTTCCCTGTACAATTATTATTATAAAAATATAGTATACCTCATCGTTTATGTGAATGTGTCACAAAATAAAAGTAATAGGGAAAATTATATAATCATTGAAATCGTATCCTTTTGCCTTAGGATAAACACGGCGTGGAAACTTGCCGAACAGTACAACCGAGATCATCCGTCGATGAACAGGTCCCGCTGTAGCTAGCAGCCAGGTGTAGGATGGTCAGTCCCGTATAGTATATATATAGTATTTCTCTCTGTATAGATACAATATTTCTCTCTGGATAACATGTAATAGTATCTCTTCATATAGTAGTATAGACTCATGAATGAACTGACTCTTGTGTAATTCCTTGTAATAGGAATAGTAATTTGTATCCCCTAAACTATACCTATAATAGTTTACTGGAATGTAAATTGAATGTCCAAGTAGGTTTATACACCCTTGCTACTCAAGAGTGTTGGAACTGAAGAAAGAATGAAAGCTCTCATATCAATACATATATACATGAAACATAAGTGTATAGATATGGTTTTTAATAGTAAATTGAAAGAGGTTTTGTAAAACATTTAAGAGTTTTGAACAATAAATAATAATGACTTGATGTCAGTTTATAAAATAATTTAAAAGTAATTTGTTGATAACAAAGTAAAAATAACTGAAAAGCATTGTATTTATCACATTTTGAAGTATGTGAAATCAGTTGTTTGAAAACACAGTTATAAATCACATGTGATTGATTCTATAACTTCCTGTTTTCTACTTGTACCCCCCCCCCCATGAAAGCATTTAAAATCATTTAAAAGATTGATTAAGGGGGTATGAACTCACCTGTAATGAGTGGTTTGGATGAACATAATGGATAGGATGCTAGGTGTCAAGTGAAGACTTGTACACACACAAAGATCCTAGTTAACATATAATCACACATATATGTATCCAATTAGTCATAAAACAACTAATTAACCAAATTTAAGACATCCTAAGACATGTAAAACACTTTATTTAAGTGCTATAAGTCCTAAGGATTGCATCTAAGGGTGGTAGGACCTTGTAATTGAGTTTAGGGTTCAAGGGTAAACTCCTTTGGAGTTTACGGTTTTGTGACCAACTCTTATTGAGTTTACGGTCGTAAACCCATGAGTTTACGGCCGTAAACTCATGGTACTTGACCATTTTGTGTTTTGAAGCCATTAAGATCATAAGAAGCATTCCTACTTCATGTTTAAGCCTTAGGAAGAGATTAGGGCACCATTTCACTCCTTTAGGGAGTTTACGGTCCTTGGAGCACTTCTCCTTGGGTTTACTGCCGTAAACCCAAATGGTTTATGGTCTTTTGATGTTTTCAAGTACTAAGCACATCAAGGAAGGGGTCTAGGCTAGTTTCCAAGGCTTGGTAAAGGACTAGGGCCACTTTGGCCCCTTTGTTAGGGTTTACGGTCCAAGAACATCTTGGACCGTAAACACCTTTGATCTTGATTCTTGGGTGTTTTCTTGATGATTAGAAGTGTAACAAGTCTTATAATACACTAGGGTAAAAGTACTTACTAGGTAGAAGCTTGAAAAGGTGCTAAAAGTCCAAGAACACTAGTGTGTGTTCTTGGTGTTCTTGGTGAAACTTGAAGATCTACACTTTTGGAATGATTTCACGGATGGAATCATGTAAGATCACTAGATTAAGTAAGATATCAACTTTTTAGGGATAGAAACACTTACAAAGTTGAAGATCTTGAAGAAAAGTCGGATGATACTTGAGAGAGAAATGGGTTTTGGATCTTGAAAATGTGAAAAGTGGTAAATAATGACTAAGTGTCATATTTATACCCCCTTTTAGGGTTTACGGCCGTAAACACCTTTGTTTAGGCCGTAAACTCCAAACTCTTGGAGTTTTGGAATATTATTGTTGCACAATAAACCCTAGGGCATCCTCTCTCCTATTATCTCCTGAAGTACTAACTTTAAAACACTCAAACTTTTTCCAAAAAGCTTGAAAGTTAGTAGAAACTGTTCTGACTTCTATTGAATCGAATGGTTGTACAGAATAGAAATTTCGGGTTGTCACACATTCCAAAAGTCTTTAAGCAGATCTCCCCATCTGCATATTTCTTCAGTTCAGCTTGAGTCTTCTGTGAGAACAAGATCTATGCGCAGGGACAAGGTTTGAAAACTCAAACCTTGAGTGAATGCTTGAGATCAATGTCTGCTTGATAATGGATGTTCAAGTCTAGACTGGAAAGACCAGTCAAGTCTTAGATAGTCAGTTCAACAAATGATCAAGACATTAATTGAGAACAAGTAGTCAATGATCAAGGTAAAGTTAATAAATGAAGAACAAGAAGAATGTTTTAATGTGATAAGAGTAAATGCCAAAAGTAAGTGAAAGATCCGTAGTTGACTTGTATTGAAAGCTCCTATTTAAAGGAGTGAATGTTACAACGAATTAACCCAAGTGTTTACATAAGACTGGACAAAAGACATAAGTCTGACATTCTGATTGTCCTAAAGCAACTTTAGACTAAGTCCTATGAAACGTTACATCAAATACAAGACAAAAGTAATAAATGCACTGAAGACAGAAAGATTTCATTCTGGACAAGTATTATTCCGGAGATGAAAGTTTGATCCGGATCAGCATACATTCCGGACATCAGGATTAGCTCCGGAATGTGTTCCTATTCAAAATACTCCTCTTCTTCTTTTCTCCAGCTCCGGACAAGTTCCAGATTACTTTTCCTTTCAGAACCAACACACTTCGGAATATGTACTTAGGATTGCTAAAGGTTCACTTTCAGGTTCCAACAATCTCCCCCTAAGTGAACTTAGCAATCCAACAAGCTTAGTTCATTTCTTCCTTGATGAAGGTGTATGCTATGAACAACCATTCACGCACTGCAATGTACCAAGTCATTTGACTTACAAACTTTGCCTTAACCTGTTCCGGAGCATCAGACTTGGACGCCCGGGATATGAACTTCTTCAGAGCTTTGGTAGGTACTAGGTGTTTGTCAAGGACTCGGAAGAAGTCCTTGTTTGTTCTTCTGGTGGTGTAGACAAACCCTAGAACCGGTTCTTCAATAGGACCATCTGCAAGAATTTCAGCTTCCGAAAGAACAAAGTCGATCTTGGTAACGAATTGTTCGGTTCCGTAGAGGTGAGCAAGTTCGTAATCACAACGGCAGAACTCAGCAACATAATCTTTGAGAAAGCTGAGAGTTGCGTGGTAAGCACCCATACTGATGTCATCCTTTTGATTTTCTCTGAAGTAAGCAGCTAGGGTAAGGATGTCGTTCGGATTCATTGAAGGAAAATCCGCATCAGTAACGGTCCGGGGAGTTGTCTTGTTCCGGAGGAGATGGAAACGGAAAAGAGGACAGTTCAGCTCAAATTTTACTAAAATTTTTCTTTCAAAGCCTTGAACTTTGGCGATCCTCTTTCTTGTCCATACTTCCTTGAAGGGTTGAGCATTCTTTGCATAGAAGGTTTTTAGCCTTTCACGCTCTGTCCGGATGATCACTTCCGGATTATCGGTTGGATGGAGCGGAGCAAATTTCGTATAGAATTTGCTGTAAGGAGAGAGAGGAAGATCCAGTTGATCAGTGTCATTTGAGGGAAGGACATAGTAGAGTGTTGGAATGATTTCATGTGCTTGAAGGATGCCTTCACGGCAAAGAGGAGAGATGCCACACATCGGATCGGGATTGTTTTTTAAAGCTTGAATCCGGATGCTGTCCTCTAGTGCCTTATGAATTTCCTCCTGAGACCATCCATATTTTTGTTTGAGAGGAGGTCCGGAGTGGAAGGCTTGATGTTCGGAAGTCATCGGTTTCTTCCCTTTGTCTCTTTGAAGCGCATCAATGACCATCTTCATGTTTTCATCAATGATGAATTCCGGAGTGGGAGTTGGAAGCGGTTGTTCCGGAATTTCATCTGGGGTCCGGAGAGGAGAGCCCTGGTCGATTGGGGCTATTTTTGGTTCCGGAATGGGAGTGGGAGACAACACAGAAGGAGTGGCTCGGAAAGCTTGAGCTGTAAGAACTGATTTTTCCTTAGCCATTTTGACGGCCATTTCAAAAGCTTCCGGAAGAGAGGATGGCCAAGAGACTGCGGACCAGATCCTCTTTTGTTCCTCAGTTAATTCCTTCGGAGTGGTCAGCTTTGGAGCTTGAAGACCAAGAACTCCTTTGGGAGCTTCATCCGGAATGCATACTTCATTATCTTCATCATCTTCGTTTCCTTCAGTGATTCCCAGGATTCCGGAGACGATTTGAACATCTTCATCTTCGGAATCGAGGTCCTCATCCCTGAGTGTGAATTTCGAGGCTGGTTCCCATCTTCTACTTGGGCCTTCTCCCCCTTTTGCATCGATGAGTCTTGAGATCGATGCAAGCGTCAAGTCTTCCTTGATATCATCAAGTTTGGAGAAAACCTTCTGAAGACCTGTGGAGAGTTGAAGAGTGAGAGTGTCATAGGCTTCGGCAGTGGGAGCTTGTTCGGAGAGATGCTTGAATGTGCTGCTGAGGATGGCAATCATCTCTTCAAACTTCCTATTCGGAACATCAACAATGTTCCAAGTTGAGTGCAGGAGTTTGATGAGAACTTTTTCAATAATGAGGTTCATCTCGTCCTTCTTCCGGATCTCCTTCTCCAGTCGTTGAATTTGTTTCTCATGACGAACATGATGGGTTTTGAGCATTCTAACACTTCCTAAGTGTACATGCAACCCTAATAACCTTGGATCTATGTTTGTCTAATTATCATGCAAAGTTGAATTCCAAGGTTATATTCCTATCTAGCATACATGGGGAACAAATTTTAACTTGCATGAAAGATAGAATAACTTACCTTGTTGTTGCTTATGATCCTTGAAACCTTGTGAGCCTAGCACCCCAAGTGTGATGCCTCAAATGCTTCACACAACACCAAATGCTTTTGGAATGACTTTAGAGAGAATACACACTTCTAAAATCGGCCTAGCCCTCTTGTTTCTTATGTGTAGCCAATTTTGGTGGAGAATGGGTTTCTTATATAGTGTTGACACATCTAGGGTTACACCATGTAAACCCTAATGTGTCATGACTCTTCATTTCCATGACCCATGGGTTTGTAACTCCCATGGAGCATCCTATGGGTGGAACCCAACTTGATAATCCATGGAGCCTCTTAGCCCACTATATAAGATATGGAAGATTTACATAATCTACCCATATATTTAATTAGTTATCTTTTGATCACTTAATTAATTCTAAATTAATTCTTGATCAAACTAATTAAATAATATTATTAATATATTAGAACTTATAATATATTAATAAACCATAAGTGTTATTTCTCTCATTTTAGTTTATCCAATTGCATGGTGCCATGCAACCCAAATGGACCATGTCGGGTCGGGTCAAGTACATACAAGAAATAGTTATGGACTTATACACCTTATCCAACAGTCTCCCACTTGGATAAGTCTAATAACTATAACTGCAATACTTCAGGAACCGATCGGCAATCGTAGCTCTTTCAAGGTCTCTCGGAACTGAGAAGATGATGATACGCCATTTAAGATAAGTGATCATATAATCCTCTGTTCTAGATATCAGCTGGACAAATACATGGAACAATGTCTTACTTATTGTCCAGCAGTTTGTTTCCCGATTTCCGATTTGTTTGACAAAGAACTTAATTGAACACATCAACTTAGTTTTGATCGGGCCCGGTACATAGGTCAAAACAAATCATCGAGGGGCCCAGATATCAGATTCTAATCCAAGAAGGAACAGATAAACTTCGACTCATATGTTTGTTCTACCACTCATTGAATTATACACAAAAGCACGTTTTATAACATCGAGTTACCAATGCGTTAACGTACAATCAATGCATAACCAACTCATAAGTAACAAATCATATCTCTAGGTTTGAAGACTTATATGATATTACCGTCTCATGATCACTCGAGATAAATTCCATGAAGTGATTCCAGTGAGTGTGGGTTGATTCCAATGCTCAGAACTTATGAGCACTCATGAGTGTTGTAGCCATGTCCAACAACTTAGACCTCTGCAACCAATCATGACAGTCTTGATTCATACCTACTTCCGACATATGACCGACTGTGGAGGTTCGAATAATATGATATACCAAACATAATTATTCTGGAAGTCAAAACATGCAAAAGAAATATAGTAAACGATCGACAAGAGATAGCAACACTTTACTCATAAATAAAACACCTTTTATTCATCATCTAATGTCAATTACACTTTACAAATTTCAAGGTTATCTAACTACTAAATCTAATATCATCCTTCAGCCCTATGCTCCGAGCATGCTGGAGATGCTTAACCCGAGTCAGTCCCTTCGTGAGGGGATCTGCTGGATTCTCATCCGATGATACCCTCTTTGCCACGAGGAGTCCTTATTCTATTCGATGTCTGATGAAATGGTATTTTCTGTCGATGTGTCTGGATCTCCCGTGATCCCTTGGTTCCTTGGCTAAGGCAACTGCACTTTCACTATCACAGAAAATTTCCATTGGCTCTTTAATAGCTGGTACAACTCCAAGGTCTCCAATGAAGTTCTTCAGCCATATCGCCTCCTTTGCTGCCTCGCTAGCTGCTATATACTCTGATTCGCAAGTTGAATCAGCCACTGTCTCTTGCTTGGAACTCTTCCAAGAAATTGCTCCTCCATTTAAGGTAAAGACCCAGCCTGACTGAGAGCGGAAATTATCCCTATCAGTCTGAAAGCTAGCATCACTATACCCTACAACTCTCAAGTCTTCACTCCCACCGAGGGTAAGGACCCAGTCCTTAGTCCTCCGTAGGTACTTGAGGATATTCCTTACCGCAGTCCAGTGTGCCTTTCCAGGGTTCCCCTGATACCTGCTAACCATGCTCAAAGCAAAGGCTACATCAGGTCGAGTACACGTCATAGCATACATGATCGATCCTACAGCCGAAGCATAAGGTATTCGACTCATTTCTGCTATCTCAGCCTCAGTACTAGGGCTTTGTGTCTTACTCAATCTGGCATTACTCTGGATGGGTAACTCTCCTTTCTTGGAGTCCTGCATGCCGAATCTCTTCAACACCTTATCCAAGTAAGTACTCTGACTAAGTCCAATTAGTCTTTTACTCCGGTCTCTCAAGATCCTTATCCCTAGAATATAGGCAGCTTCTCCTAGGTCCTTCATAGAGAAACACTTCCCAAGCCAGGACTTAACTTCCTGCAGAGTTGGGATGTCATTTCCTATGAGTAGTATGTCATCCACATACAATACCAAAAAGCTAACTATACTCCCACTAGCCTTGACATATACACAAGATTCATCTTCACTCCTAGAAAAGCCAAATTCCTTGACTTTCTCATCAAAACAAAGATTCCATCTGCGAGGTGCTTGCTTTAACCCATAAATGGATTTCTCAAGCTTACACACTCTATTAGGGTACTCTGTGTTGACAAAACCCTCTAGCTGACTCATGTAAACATCCTCAGCCAACTTTCCATTAAGGAAAGCTGTTTTGACATCCATTTGCCATATTTCATAGTCATGAAAAGCGGCTATGGCTAACAGAACCCTAATAGACTTAATCTTGGCCACTGGAGAAAAGGTCTCATCATAATCAACTCCCGGAGTTTGTGAGAAACCCTTTGCAACCAGTCGTGCCTTATAAGTGTGTACATTACCATCCATGTCGGTCTTCTTCTTGAAGATCCATTTGCACCCTACAGTCTTACGACCTGGTACATTCTCAACCAAGTTCCAAACTTGATTGTCATACATGGACTGTATCTCGCTGTCCATTGCCTCTTTCCACTTGGCTGACTCAGGGCCTGCCATGGCTTCCGCGTAACTGTTAGGTTCATCCAGACCTATCAGTGTCTCATCACTGATAAGTGTATCACCTTTCGCAGTAATATGGAATCCATAGTAATGCTCAGGTGCATTCCTAACCCTTGTGGAACGCCTCAGAGGTACAGACTTGTCAATTGGCTCAACAGAAGTTTCCTCCTCAAGTTGAGTGCTAGGGTTTGAAGTTCCTTCACCACTTGACTCTTGAATTTCTTCAAGGTCAACTTGCCTCCCACTGTCTCCTTGGCTTATGAACTCTCTCTCTCTCGAAAGAAAGCCCTCCTAGCTACAAAGACCACATTCTCACTAGGTGTGTAGAAGAGGTAACCAAAGGATTTCTGTGGGTAGCCGATGAAAATACACCTCTCACTTCGAGGTTCGAGCTTATCATGAGTCTCGCGTCTCACGAAAGCCTCGCAACCCCAAATCTTAATGTGGTCTAGTTTGGGTACTTTACCAGTCCACATCTCATGAGGAGTTTTGGCAACTTTCTTTGCGGGAACTAGATTAAGGATATGGGCGACAGTCTCTAAGGCATACCCCCAAAATGAGATTGGTAGCGAAGCTCGACTCATCATGGAACGAACCATATCCAACAAGGTTCGATTACGCCTCTCAGCTACACCATTCAACTGCGGTGTCCTGGGAGGTGTCAATTGTGAGACAATCCCACATTCCCTAAGATAGTCGAGGAACTCTGAACTAAGATACTCACCACCTCGATCGGATCGAAGCATCTTAATGTTCCTGCCCAATTGATTCTCGACTTCCTGTTTAAACTCTTTAAACCTCTCAAAAGTCTCTGACTTATGCTTGATTAAGTAGACATATCCATATCTACTGTAATCATCAGTAAAAGTCAAATAATAACGATTAACATCCCTTGTGGCATGTTTGAAGGGCCCACACACATCCGTGTGTATAAGATCCAACAAACCTTCACCCCTCTCACAAGAACCTATGAAGGGTGACTTTGTCATTTTTCCAAGTAAGCATGATTCACAACTATCATCTGACTTTAGGTCAAATGACTCCAATACTCCATCCTTTTGGAGTTGGCCTATGCGTTTCTTGCTTATATGTCCAAGACGACAATGCCATAATGATGCTTTATCCAAGTTATTATCATTAACAGAATCAATACACAATACATTATTTCCTAAGTTATCAACCACAGATACAGTTTCATACACACCATCACAAGGTAATGCTTTAAAATAAAGAACATTATTAAAGAAAGCATTAATCGAACCAACTTCATTATCAAATGAAAAGGTGCAACCTTGTTTATACAATGCATGAAAGGAAATAATATTTCTTGCCATTTCTGGCGAATAACAACATTTATTCAAATCTAAACTAAACCCACTACTTAGCGATAAAGTATAAACTCCAATCTTGGTGACAGGTAAAGCTTTCCTATTCCCCATGATTAAGTTTATTCTTCCATGCTCCACATTCTCACTTCTTCTTAGTCCCTGCAAATCAGAACAGATATGAATACCACAACCGGTATCAAGGACCCAAGAGTTAGAATGGGGCGAGTTATTAGATAAGATAGTGTAAATACCTGCATGGTTGGGTTTAACTTTCCCATCCTTCACATCTTGCTGGTACTTTGGGCAGTTCCGCTTCCAATGTGACTTTTCATGGCAATAGAAGCATTCAGCCTCTTTAGGGTCAGAAGAAGGAGTGACAAAACCTTTCTTGGTTCCACTTGAAGAAGAGCCATCAAGGGTCCTAGCCGTGGTACCCTTCGAAGAGCTTTTTCTCTTCTTCCCTCTACATTTCCCGATTGCCAAAACCGGGGCGGAGTTTGGAGTAGGAGTGTTAACAACCGACTTACCCTTAAGACCTGTTTCTGCGGTCTTGAGGAATCCTTGAAGTTTGCTGAGTGTGACCTCTTCCTTATTCATGTGATATGTCATGCGGAATTGATCATAGCACGATGGTAAGGAGTGCAAAATGATATCTATTGCAAGCTCCTCAGGGAAGTTCACATTAAGCTTCAGCAACCGATCCACATACCTTTGCATTTTCTGCATGTGGCTCGTGACGGATTCCCCGTCCTTCATCATGGTTGTTATGATAGAGCATATGATTTCATACCTCTCTTGTCGTGCACTTTGATGGTATCTTTCCATCAGATCTTGGTGCATTTCAAAAGGGTAGAAGTCCTCATAGGACTTTTGGAGTTCCGTTGTCATGGTGGCCAACATGATGCATGCCACATTTGTAGCATCCCTTTCATGTGCCCGGAAGTCAGCGATCTCCTGGGGAGTTGCAGTGGTCTCATCAATCTCCTTAAGCTCCTTGTCAAGGACATATTCTTTGTCCTCGTAGCGGGTAATCATCCTGATGTTTCTGATCCATTCATTGAAGTTGGATCCATCAAAAGTGACTTTCCCACACAAGTTCATAAGGGTAAAGGAGCCATTAGGATTAGAGCCAGAAGCAGCATTGTTTGAAGACATTTGAAAGAAGAGAACAAGATTAGTTTAGATATTAAGAGAGTCCTTAATAAAACACCCAAATGTAATATTAAGGCTAGGATCCAATCACAATATATTATAACTTAGAAGAGGTATGCCGTAATCCAAGCTATAACATATTTGAAAGGTAGGTGAATGACGATTCACCAATTTCCACCATGAAAAACGAAATATAAATATTAGGTTTTTAATTGGTTCTTAGAAATTCCTAGATTCTTTTGAGATTCAATGAACTTTTCAAAGGCATGTTTCAATCTCGAGTGTGCCCTCCAAGTTTTGTGACTGGGATACCAAGGATCACAAAACGAGGTGTGAAGTAACCATGCAAATCACTTGGTACCCTCAAGGTTTATCACTCAATCGATGTGCCGGTAAACCACACACGCTCCACCGATGCTATGGTAAACCTTAAGTCACCCTTTACCTACCTTGTTAAGTCCAAGTTAGTCTGCCGGTTAACCACACACGCTCCACCAACGACTTAAACAAAGTGTAAAGTGTAATTTCATGGATTAGCACCTTATTCACATTTTCCTAAAGTAACTAAGATTGGGAATTTAATAAAAGCATTTAGTTACTTTATAATATTCATCATACTTTTAATGAGAATTTATAAGTCCTTGTCTTACCCGTTCGGCTAACGACCCTCCACCGATCAAGGAAGCGGTGGGTGAGAGTGGACACCCATTAAGTTGCCATTTTATAGGCAACAACATTATACCCCCCTTATAGACCGGCTTCGTGAATGAGGCGTACTAGCGGTAAGACGACTTGTTGTTATACATATATATATTAGTAACTTATAATATTATAAAGTATAAGGGTTGAATTTTAACTTTTAAAATTCTAAGGGTTGGAACTAAAGTTTTAATCAAGACTTTACATGTTCCAAAACTTGAGGGCAAGTTTTGTAAACTTCCAAAACTTTTCATTTCTTATAACTTATGAATTAATTGAGTAATAAAAATGAAGACTCTTCATTTTTATAACTCTTGTGTTCTTTTAATGGCTTTAATAAAAGTGAGACTTTTGGATTTCCATAACTTGAGGACAAGTTATGGACTCCATTAAAACACATTATGATCATGAATTAAACTACCATGAAGGTTACAAACAATTCCTATGATCATCTAATCTTCATAAGTTCAAGAACATGAATATGAACACTTTCAAGAATAAAAAATTACACTTAAAAAAAAACTTGTAATTTAACGATTTTTTTTTCAAGCTGTTTACACACAAAAAAAAACAACAAACAAACTTAGGCTCTGATACCACTGATGGGTTTTGAGCATTCTAACACTTCCTAAGTGTACATGCAACCCTAATAACCTTGGATCTATGTTTGTCTAATTATCATGCAAAGTTGAATTCCAAGGTTATATTCCTATCTAGCATACATGGGGAACAAATTTTAACTTGCATGAAAGATAGAATAACTTACCTTGTTGTTGCTTATGATCCTTGAAACCTTGTGAGCCTAGCACCCCAAGTGTGATGCCTCAAATGCTTCACACAACACCAAATGCTTTTGGAATGACTTTAGAGAGAATACACACTTCTAAAATCGGCCTAGCCCTCTTGTTTCTTATGTGTAGCCAATTTTGGTGGAGAATGGGTTTCTTATATAGTGTTGACACATCTAGGGTTACACCATGTAAACCCTAATGTGTCATGACTCTTCATTTCCATGACCCATGGGTTTGTAACTCCCATGGAGCATCCTATGGGTGGAACCCAACTTGATAATCCATGGAGCCTCTTAGCCCAGTATATAAGATATGGAAGATTTACATAATCTACCCATATATTTAATTAGTTATCTTTTGATCACTTAATTAATTCTAAATTAATTCTTGATCAAACTAATTAAATAATATTATTAATATATTAGAACTTATAATATATTAATAAACCATAAGTGTTATTTCTCTCATTTTAGTTTATCCAATTGCATGGTGCCATGCAACCCAAATGGACCATGTCGGGTCGGGTCAAGTACATACAAGAAATAGTTATGGACTTATACACCTTATCCAACAGAACATGGGTCTGCTTGATTAGGTCGTTGGTGGCAGACACCAGATCGTCATGAACCTTGAGCATTGAGGAGATGGTGTTGAGATAATTTTCAACCAGAGCGTCATACTTGGAGTCAATTTGCTCAACAGTGTGCTTCAGCCGGATGGAAATCAGCTGATCAAGGTGGGCTTCTCTTTCTGCCACTGATGGTCCGGACTGTTGGGTGAGAGACTGGAGAATGGCATCAAGTTTCAAATCAAGTCCGGAGACTTTTTGATCCAATTTGGAGTTTAGCTCTGTTACGGATGCCTCTACAGATGACACTTTGTCCATAGTGTCCGAGACATTGTTGCGGATTTCCAGAAGGGCGAAAGGGTCAACGTGGTCACCAGCTGAGGATTCTGTATCAGAATCAGAGTGTTGCGGAGGAGGTTGGTGTACATCCGGATTTGAGGAGGGACCCGGTTTGGTTGCATCATCATCTTCTTGAAGGTTTGAGTTGGAACCGTCGTTCGGAGTGGTGGTGGAAGAGGATCCGAAGTCAAAGGCAGACTTGGATACGGATGCTTTGGATTGGTATTGAACGGAGGTCATGAGATGTGCATCCGGTATGGTTGTTGCCTCTTCTTCCAACATGACTTCTTCAGAGATTTCTTCTTCCGGATCAGTGTGGAAGATGCTTTGATGGGTGGTGAGTGGGGGTAGCTCCGAGGTGAGTTCATTGATGGGTGGTGAGTGGGGGTAGCTCGAGAAAGGTCCGGCCGTCGAGATGAGGCCCTGTTCACATAATCTTCCCACAGAGGATCATTAGCACCTGGTCGTCATGTACGCCTTCCGGGTATCAGACCAGTTGTGGCATCGGAAGTTGGAGAGACTACTCCTCCTTCCGGATGCTTGGGGTCCGGAACAATGGTTCCGGAGTGTGTGCGTATGGAAGAAATAATGGGAATATCAAATTTGACACGTGAGTGTGTTCCAGGGGGCTGCACGGAACTTTGTTCAACACCGGCATCACCCTTTTGGGAGGGTGAGGGTGGAAGATGTGGAGACTCCCTGTGAGTGTGTGCTTGTGATGATGAAACATTGAGGAGTACCTCAGATGAGTGGGTAGGAGGGGTGTGCGGACGGCCAGAATCAGCCAGAATGTCATGGGTGCCCTCCTGTTGAGAGGGGGCACTGACTTTGGTTTTCTTTTTGGCCTTTGGCTTGGTAGGAGAAGCCTTTCGTTTGGCTGGTTGCTTGATTTTGGGTCCGGACTTAGCAGGATCGGCCTCTTCCGGAGTAGGCTCAACAGAGACCGGGGCAGGTTGTGTTGGGTCGAACACAACCGAAGTCTCAATATGTTGTTTTAAATAGGGAGAGTCGGAAGGAATGATGGCCAACATGTTGTCCGGAAGACGTCTGGCCGGACCAAAAGATGATTGGTCCGGAATTCTATATGTCTTAACAATTTTAAAAGAAACACATACCTCCGGAGGAATGGTGCTAACCGGAATTGGTACATTGAGTTCCTTGAAGATTTGTTCAATCGTCAGAGCCCAAAATCTGGGGCTCGAAATTTCATTTGGCTTCCTTTTGATGGCGAACTTGCAGAAGTCTTGCCACAAGACTTCAGGAAGATCTACAGCATTGTTGCGTCCGGAGTAAATGTTGAAGACTACATTCAGCCAATCCTTGCTCAAGGTATCAGTACCTCCATGCTTGCCAGATAACCCACGGATGATGAGATGCATAAGAACGGTCCAGAGCCCAGAAACAGCGGTTTTCTTGAAATCCTTTGCCTTGAAGTCTTGTGTGTAGCCAATGAAGTTTAGAAACGTCTGAAACTCTTCAGCCGTTGGTTCAACAACTTCGAAACCAGTAGGATTTGGTGAGATACCAATCGCCTTGAGGAAGGTCTATTTGTAGACAGGAATGGTGCGATCACCAATAATGGTAGTTAACAGAACGTCATCTTCGAGTTTGATGCTGGTGAATGCGAGATGAAGATGAGAGAGTGGGAGTGGAGGATCAGGGGTTTTGGTAAGTGGAATGGAGAGGGGATGATTTGCAATGAACTCAATCATTATCCTGATCGATTCATCGTAGTCGAGAGGGTTTAAGGAGAACAGTTGAGTTGTGTCCCTAAGAAAGGGTTCTTGATCGGCAGATGAGGGTGAGCCCTTTGATCCTTTAGATGATTTCTTCCTGGCGATTGATTTCTTGGGAGTTGGGGCAGTTTGAGTTGGATTCTTTGAAGACTCCATTGATGAAGAATGAAGAAAGCTTGATGAACACGAAGAACAGTGAGAGATGTTTGGAGGTTTGAGAGTCAAGAGAGCGTAAAGAGGTAAAAAGGAATGTGAAAGAGTATTTATAGGTAGGGAAAGATGGGTTGGGTTGAAAAAGGTAAAGATGAGGGTCCGAGATCCATCGAGTCGCATTTAATGTTTGGGAATGAGATTTGACAGGTGAGGTGAAAGGGCAAGGCAAATTAGGGCTAAAAAGGAGAATTTAACCGTCAATTCGATTTCTAGTTTAGTGGGCGTGCAATCGTGTCACGCAAATCGAGGAAGATCGGATAAGGATCTTTCTGAAAAGTAACCGTTGAGAAAACCGTTTCGCCTTATTACCTTTTGGTATTCCGGAAGAGTTGTTCCAGACAGTGTATGATCCGGAGGGTAAAAGTTGTGTTCCTGAACATATATGATTAAAAAAAGTTTCCGGAGCAAATTTTGAGAATTCCGGAGCATTTTTGAAATTCCGGAGCACTTTTGAAATTTCGGAGCAGATTTGAAAATTTTGGAGCGCTTTTGAAAATTCCGGAGCATATTTGAAATTTCGGAACACACTTGAAAATTCCGGAGCAGATTTGAAAATTCTGGAGCACTTTAAAATTCCGGAGCAGATTTGAAAATTCCGGAGCACTTTAAAATTCCGGAGCAGATTTGAAATTCCGGAGCAAACTTGAAAATTTCGGAGCACTTTTGAAAAAACTTCCGGAGAAGGTTTTAATAGAAATTTCGAAGTACAGAGAAGATTACCTTTTGGAGTGGATTTCCGGAATTCCTTTATGAAGTGAGTTCCGAAATAAGGATTCGGATGATGGTTGAACTTGATAATCGTGATGAATAGAATGAACTGTACAACTTAAAAACTCAAGGGATAATCAGAAATAAAGACAAGTAAAATGATCCTATGTATTTAGAGAGAAAATAGTTCCGAAGCAAAAATAATTGAGTTCGGAGCAAATTTTTCTTCTGTATACTTCTATCAAAGAGAACACGTCTCATGAAAGAATTGAGGATCAAGCATCATCATACCCATTTTGTTCAGAAAACCATTGAATTTGGTTTCGTCTAATGCCTTAGTAAAGACATCAGGAATCTCATCGTCAGATGGAACAAAAATAAGTTCAATGTTGCCATTTAGAACATGATCTTTAATAAAATGGTACCGGATGTCAATGTGCTTCGTCATGGAGTGCTGAATTGGATTGTGAGAGATTGCAATGGCACTTTGAGAGTCACAGTAGATAGGAATGCGTTGAAATCGGTAACCATAATCCAAGAGTTGAGATTTCATCCAAAGAACTTGAGAGGTACAGCTGGCAGCAACAATGTATTCAGCTTCGGCTGTAGAGAGAGCAATGCAGTTCTGTTTCTTGGATGACCAGCTGACTAATCGACCACCTAGGAATTGACATCCTCCTGATGTACTTTTTCTATCGAGTTGAAGACCACCATGGTTTGAATCAGAGTAAGCTTATAGAAGGAAACTTTCATTTGCTGGATACCAGATTCCGAGACTCTTTGTACCTTTGAGGTATCGGAATATTTGTTTCACAGCCAAAAGATGAGACATCTTCGGATTGACTTGAAATCTAGCACATAAACATGTTGAGAACATAATGTCCGGGCGACTTGAAGTGAGATAGAGTAAGGATCCAATCATTCCACGATACTTCTTTTCATCAATGGAAACACCCGAAGGGTCGGCAAAGATTTTGTGTCCGAAGCCCATAGGTACCTTGACTGAGGCACAGGTGTCTATTGAGTATTTCTTGAGAAGTTCAGAAATATACTTCTCTTGATGAATGAAAATACCTTTGTTAGTCTGTTTGACTTGAAGGCCAAGAAAGAAGCTTAATTCTCGATTCATGCTCATTTGGAATCGACTGATCATAAGTTTGGCAAAGTCAGCAACCATAGATGAATCCGTAGATCCAAAAATGATGTCATCCACATAAATTTGTACCAGCATGAGATGTTTTCCATTTTATCTTCGGAATAGAGTGGGATCAAGTATTCCTCTTTGAAAACCTGAACGTTTGAGAAAATCGGTGAGAGTCTCGTACCAAGCCCGAGGAGCTTGCTTGAGTCCGTAGACAGCCTTTCGGAGTTTATAACAGTAGTTTGGAAAGGAAAGGTTAATAAATCCAGGGGCTATTGGAGGTATACTTCAGTGTCAAGTTCACCATTAAGAAAGTCACTCTTAACATCCATTTGGTAAACTTTGAAGCCTTTGTGAGCAACATAAACAAGAAAGATTCTGATAGCTTCAAGTCGTGTAACAGGAGCAAATGTCTCGTCGTAGTCAAGACCTTCAATTTGAGTAAAACCTTTAGCTACCAATCTTGCCTTATTTTGGATGATAACTCCTGCATCGTCTAGCTTGTTGCGAAATACCCATCTTGTACCGACAATGGGGTGATGTTGAGGAGGAGGTACGAGAGTCCAGACTTCATTTCGGTCAAATTCTGCCAGTTCTTCTTGCATGGCTGTAATCCAATCAGCATGCTCTAATGCTTCCTTGATGGATTTGGGTTCAACCATGGATATGAATGCTGAAAAATGACATTTATTTTGAATGTTGGTAGCTGAGCGAGTTTGTACACCAACATTCGGATTGTCGATCACTTGGTTCGGAGGATGATCCTTCGTCCAAACATGTAATCGAGGGAGTTCTTGTGCAGCCGAAGATCCTACATCAACAGTGGAATTGATTTGCTCCCCCTGAATGATTTGAATATTGGGATGATGCTCCCCCTGAACTTCTGAACCGGAGAGGTTAACATCATCATCAGAAGGAAACTCAAAGAAATTTTCGTTTTCATCAATGTTGAGAGGATTAGAGTCATCGAAATCAGTAGCTGCATCTTGGAAGATATCCACATTTGATTCAAGAGAGGGATTTGCATTATTCTCGCCCTCAACCTGAGAAGGTTGAAACGGTTCGGAATCAAATGGAGGGAGGCTCGGAAGTGGACCGGAGAGGTTGTGAGAAACTGGGGCTTCCGAAGGAGGAATTGGAATTAGAGATGGTCTTGATCGAGATTCTAAATCAAGAGCGGTTTCGGAAGGGCCAAAGAGAGTTTCAAAGTCAACCTTAATAATGGTTTGAGGGTTCGGACATCCTGGCGGAGGAGCATCAGACTCCATGATGTGAGTTGTGATGTGAGTGGGGCCAGAATTCCGAACGAAATTGTCATCAAAGGTAATATCAAAACATTCTTCTAGAACACGAGTTCTCCGGTTGAGAACTCTGTAAGCCTTTGATTTGGAAGAGTACCCAAGAAAGATGGCTTCATCAGCTTTAGGTTGGAACTTTGTAAGCTGATCACGGTTGTTTTTGATGAAGCATCCACATCTGAAGACATGCAAAAATGAGATTGTTGGCTTTCGACCATTCATTGCTTCGTATGGTGTCATGTTGAGACGTCGATTGATGATACTTCGATTTTGAGTGAAGCAAGCAGTGGATACAGCTTCAGCCCAAAGATAGAGTGGTAAGTTTGCATAGTTCAGCATCGATCGAGCGGCTTCAACGAGTGTTCTATTGCGTCTTTCAACTACACCGTTTTGTTGTGGAGTGTAGGGAGCTGAGAAGTTGTGATCAATCCCTTTTTCTGTGAGAAATTTCTCAATGGTGGAATTAAAAAATTCCGAACCATTATCACTTCGGATTCTCCTGACCGGAAGTTTGATAAGAACTTCTATTCCTTTGATAAAATTGATGAGCTCAGAGGCTGTTTCGAATTTCAGCCTTAGGAAGAAGACCCAGGTGAACCTTGTAAAGTCATCAACAATCACAAGAATGTATTTCTTATGATGAAGACTTTCTACAGTGGATGGTCCACAAAGATCAATGTGTAGAAGTTCCAATGGTTCCGAGATGGACTTTTCTATGATAACAGGATGACCCTTCTTTGATTGTTTACCGCACTCACACGCAGCACATAAATGATCATTTTCGAACTTGAGAAGAGGTAAACCTCTTACCATTTCGCCTGATAAAAGATCATTCATGTACCGAAAGTTCAGATGGGCGAGCCTTCGGTGCCATAAGCAACTGACATCAGGAACAGCTTTGGAGAGAAGGCAGAGTTACGGTTTGCCAATAATCATGTTGATGTCAAGCGGGTACATGTTCGTGTTGCGAAGTGACTTTATCAAACATTCTTTTCGGTCTTCAGTCATCACATAGCTATACTTTTTGCAAAATTCCACACGTCGACTTGATTCAGTGAGCTGAGCAACACTTATCAAGTTATGTTTCAAAGCAGCTACATAAGCAACATGTGAAATAGAGAAGTTTCCATTGGTGAGAGTTCCATAACCACGAATTTGAGAATTGGAGTTGTTGCCATATGTCACGTAACCAGCATTTGGAGAAAGCTTTAAATCTCGCAAAAAATCCTTCTGCCCGTCATGTGCATGGAGCAAGCACTATCAATATACCATATTGTTTCTTGCTTCGAGGCACAAAGTGCCTGCAAAATTAGTGAGCAATGGAGTTTTTAGGCTCCGAGTTAGGCTTTGGGACGTAGGCATGGGCTTTGGACTTTGATTGTGACTTGGAAACAACTTTGTGTTTCTGGGTGATATTCTTGGAATTCTTTGGAAATAGACAGAATGCTAATGTCTTTTCATCTATCCAGTAGTCATATTCAACTACTTGTGGGTTCGAAGCTGACTTCTTCGGACCTTTGACATCCGGAGGATTGGCAATTTTTGTTACCTCCGGAATTGGTGTTTTGTTGACAGATGTTTTGATTTTCCACACAAGATTTTTCTTTGAAGATTTTGAAACAGTGGTTCTTGTACTTGTGGGTTTGTTTGATGACACATTGTTTCTTGAGATTATAGGTTTAAAAATTGTGCTATAAGATTTTACGATAAAGACAGATGAAACATTTCGAGGTGCCGGTGAAGTATTTCGAATGGTTTTGACATTGACATTGACATTGACATGAGCTTGAGGTGAGTTGGAGCTAAGGACTTCCTTAGGTTCCGGACGAGCAAGAGGTTCGGAAGGTCTTTCTAGGATCCTAGTGGGAACAAAAGAATTTTGACTATGAGTGGAGACACGATAATTCCGGGATGAATTTGGTTTAGAGTTAGCAAGGAACCTGGAATTTTGTCTAGTATTAACTTCCTTTTTGTAAGCATTTCTAGCTTCTACCTTGGGATCTACAACATCTTTCCAATTCAACATTGGTTTTCTCTTAGGATGAGGAGAGGATTTAGTAGTTTGTCCTTTGGATGGATTTGTAAACTCAGGAGTAATGGGAACCAATTTGGTCTTTGAAAGCACTAAGGAGTCTAATTCACATGAATCAGAGGACACATGGCTTGAGACTTCAACTTTATCATCTAAAGATGCCCATACAAACTCCAAGGCATTGATTTCAGTTGTTTCCGGAATAATTTCCTCAATCACACAGTTGTTCACGTGATTACTTTTAGGAACATAGTCTACACAATTTGGAAGACTATAATGATATTCCGTGGTCCGATTTAGGTCCAGGTTTATCAGAGGCGGAAGAGGCGTGGAATCAGGACACTTGACAACTAATGGTTTGAAGTCAGGAATTAGGGACTCAAAAGGTCTTTTAGTCTCCGGAAGAGGTGACAGGGGAGAAACAGGGGTGTCCGAATGTTTGATGTTCGGAACTTCTCCCATGAATGTCAAATTTTGCAATTCCTTCAGGGGACTAACAATTGGTTTCGGAAACTCGCTTCCGAGACCAGGAGCTTTGGACCATAGATGACGAAAATTATGAGTCATCCGAATGTCAGCTTCAAGTATGTCTACAGAGTTATGCAAAGCATCTATTTTAGCATTGAGACGTTTGTTATCAGAAATCAAAATATTTCGTTCAGAATAAGTGATTTCACATTTATCTTTCAAAATGATACATTCATCTTTTGACATTACAAGTTCATGCTCTAAAGACTCGATTTTCAATTTCTTATCCTCATAACGTAATCTAAGACGACTTAGTTCACAGTCCTTCTTCTCACTGGCTTCTATGGCAGACTCATAGGCTTTATAGATGGTGTTCATATCTGTTTGGATCTGGGTCAGATAAGGTTCACATAAACTCAACTCAAAATTATTATCAGAGATCATGGATTTTACCTGCTGAACGATGCTTCGACCTGGTGGATCGTTAGTGGCCATGTAGCAGTAGTGAGGTTCAGCAACATTATCTTCTTCTTCGGACCCAGAAGACCAATAACCTTCATCACATTCAACCGTTTGTCTTGCCATCAAACACATGTTTCTTCCAGTCACCAAATCATCATCATCTCCGGATAACCAATATCCTTCGACATCTCTTGAAATAGTAGTAACAAATGCCTTCTCACTTTCAGCCATTTCTTGTGCTCTTCTGACATAGTAAGCTGAGTCTTTGACTTTTGGTTTTTGTGGAGCATCAGCTAGACAATCTTTGGCAAAATGGTTTGCATGACCACATTTATGACACAAGATCTATTGGATTAGTGTCTAAGTCCATAACTATTTTGGTATGTACTTGACCTGATGGTGCATGGTCCTTTTGGGTTGCCTTCACCAAAGCAACTTGATAGGATGAATTATGGAGAAAGAGGATTAATTATGATTTATTAATATATTATATGAATAATATATTAAAGGAGAAATCATATTGTTTAATTAATATTGGTCAATAATTAATTAAGAATTAATTTTGTGGCTAAAAGAGATTAATTAAACTTAAGGGACTAGAACTGTCAATTGTGTGATAGTTGAATATTGGGCTATTGGACTCCTTATTAGAGGAGTGGACGAATTCTATGGGGAAACCCATTAGAAATCGTCCAAGGCTTCTAAAGGAGGAGTCCATGGGTTGCTTAGGGCCTAAGCAGTCAAATTAGGGTTTCCTTGTTAGATAACCCTAATAGCCTCACTATTTAAGCACCCCTAGGGCACCAAAAACGTGGCTATCTTATTCCTTAGGGTTTCTAGATGTTTTTGAGTGCCTCTCATCTTCTCCTTCTTCATCCTCTTGCTCTTGGTGTTTGTGAGCCATTAGAGGAGTGACATTTGTGACTCTAAGCTTTCAGAAGTCAATTACAAGAAGGAATAGATTGTTATTGCTACATAACAATCAAAGGTAAGATCTAAACCCTATTCTTATGTTTATATTGATTATAACATGTTAGATCTAGGGTTTATGGCTTTGGATGATTATTGCATGTTCATTAGACAAACTAGATCCAAAGTTTTAGGGTTTGCATGTACACCATAGGAATGTTGTAGTGCTCAAAACCCATCAGTGGTATCAGAGCCTAGGGCTGTTTGTTAATGAATTTGATGCTTAATTGATCGAAAATTGCTTAAAAATCGAATTTTTTGGTTCTGACTGCTTGACTCGCCAAGTCACTTGGTGAACTCGCCGAGTCCAGGCCTGGACTCGACGAGTCAAAGGGTCTGGCAGCATTTTTTCGCGATTTTCTTGCTGTTTTGGCTTGGGATACTTACCATAAACGTTTTTAATTAGTAAAATCCGATTTTTATTGATTTTGAGTGAATATCCTTGCCAAAATAGTAGATAATTTCCAATTAATCAAATATTTGTTGCCTTATAAGATAATGTTTAATTATTTTAGTTATTTGGTGAATTATCTTGCAAGTAATTGGACTAGGTCAAAATTAGATAACCAAATTAATTGTTAATTGCCTTATTTGAATTGTTGATCTAGAATGTTCTTGATAAAGTTTGGAAAAATTTCATTTTTCACCCTTTAGGTTTTATAGTTTAAATTTGAACTTTAAAAGTTTTAGTTTTGAAATTTAAATAGTTAAACCCTAATGTTTTGAAATGTTTCAAAACTTGCCCTCAAGTTTTGGAATTTAAATTTTTGATTAAAAGTTTAATTTTTGAAATTTTAAATTCTAAAACCCTATTTTTAAAAAAGTTCAAATTACACCCTTATGGTTTTATTAAGTTAATTAATAGTATAATTAAAAGAGAGTTAATAAATCCATAATGATATGGTTTATATTTAATTAAAGTAAAAGTGTAATTTATAAAATTAAACCACCTAGTATTTTAAAAGTGTAAAATACACCCTATACTATATATAACATTAAAAGTCTAATATTATATATGTACAACTTAAACTGCTAGTCTTACCGTTAGTAGGCCTCATTCACGAAGTTGGTCTATAAGGGGTGTTTAAGGAAATTGCCTATAAAATGGCGATTGAATGGGTATCCACTCTTACCCACCGCACTCTTGACTAGTGGAGGGTCGTTAGCCGAACGGGTAGGATAGGGCAAACCTCACGTACATTCGCATGGTTATTCACACCTTGTTTGTGATCCTCGGCATCCCAGTCACAAATGAAGGGCATAATCGAGATTAAACATGACATTGAAAAGTTCAATGAATCTCAAAAGATCTAGGAGTTTCAATTCATTTAAAACTTAACCTTCTTTTCGTTTTTCATGGTGGAAATTGGTAATCGTCATTTACCTACCTTCAAATGTTCTGCGAGTTGGATTACGACATCCCTCTTCCAATTTGTAGGATCTTGTGTTGGTTCCTAGGCTTAATATCTCATTTGGGTGTTTTATTAAGAACTAAATCAACTAAACTTGAATTTTCTCCCGTTTCATAGATGTCAAAGTCTGACAACTATGGTCTTCCTAAATCCGTTGGAGAAAAGTTTTTCATGTGAAGATGATGTTCCACGATTGTATTGTGGAAATGGAAATCATGCTTCATTTCCTCCACCTCCTCTAATAATTCTCCTTGACCCACGTGTTCGAAGACTTGAAAAGTTCAAGGTCATTCAAGCCCTATTGGCAAAAGACATGAAAATGGAAAGTCTATATGTGCTCATGTCTTAGATAAAAGATTACATATTGATAGATTGGTATTGTTAGGTGTTAATGTTTAAAGGAAGTTGGATGTTGACTTGGTTCTTCAGTCACTTCCCGAATCATATGGTAAGTTCATAAGAGAGTACTATATGATGGACCACGACATGACCCTTATTGATTTGACTTATTTGCTTATTGCTGTTGAATCAGAAATGATTTGGCGCACTGGTCAGCAAATTTGTCTAGTAAATCAATATCCCAACCCTCTATGGTTAATGGTAACATTGGAAGTCCAGAAAAGTTTTCTCTACGCAAGAGAAAGGCTGAGTCTGAGATAGTCCCGTGTACCATTCCATAAGAATCCATGTGTTTCTAGTGCCAAAAGAAGGGGCATTGGTTACGAAGCTGCACTGACTAACTGAGAGATCTAAGAGATGGGAGAGCCAAGATGTATGACTCTGCATCAGGTAAAATCCACTATCTAACTCTATTAAGTTCCTTTTTTTTATTCTTGATACATTATGTGATAAGATTACATTTGGTTTTTTGTAGAATCGAAGAAAAAGGAAGCTTAAAAGGAAAGAAGTGAGCTAAATCTGATCATGAAGAAGTGGATCTTGATCGCATGATTCAAAGATCGGATTATTTTAGCTACTACTTTAGAGTTAGGACAGATTGCTAAATAATATTTGCATAGTTTTTCATTTGTAATCGCGTTGTAAGGACAATATTTTTCCGCAATAAAATAAATTTTGATTTATCTTATTTATGTTTCCTTGCGATGGATTTTATGAAAAATTGGTGTTTGAATGGTTCTATTGTTAGCAATATTGTGAATGGATTTGATTCTTAGTTACGTTATTTGTGGTAATGTCATAAATTTACCAAATGAGGAAAGTTTCTCATCACCCAAGTTTCAATAGGACAGAATGTAGTGACATAAGAACATGGTTTGGCATGCAGAATTAAAGTTTGCACAATGAACATGGTGATTTGGGTGTTCAAGAGATGTATTGAATATGTATGGTGTTACAAAAAGGGACATAGATCTACATCTAAATAAATAACACACACTTACACACTCACTTTTACATCTCTCAAGCACACCTCTACATGTGGTATGAACCCACTATTTATAGAGGTGTTTACATGTCTCTCTCTCACTCTCACTAACACATGGGTCAAAAGGCTAATGCACCACATGCAAGTGGGTCTACAAGAGTCAAACCATTACAAAGTCATACATGAAGAACTTTGCACCCCAACATTCTCCCCCTCAAAGTTAGGAATGGATGACCCACTTCAAATCTTCCAAAATCGAGCAACTACGCGGTTCGAGCCTCAAAGGTGACACATGTCGAAACGAACTTAAATCTTCAATTCTTCCATGATTCTTCAATTTGGGCTCTAGGATGTGAAACCATACAAACCGAGCAGCAACGAATGATTAACTCCAAATAATCACCCAAAAGTTGCGCATAAAAACACACCCCAAAAATCTTCAATAAAACCAAACCCATTTCGAATACACCACTTCCGAACTTCCAATTGCATCATTTCGTAAGCTTCAAAACTTCAAGATCACTTCGGTCTTCAAATCCGCGTAATATGAAAAATTCAAGTTCGAATTTCCATATAAAACTTCTCCCCCTTTTTATAATCGAAATTTGATTATAAAACCTTCAAGGAAAGAGAACGTGCTCTATTCGGAATTTTTCGTGTCAAAACTCCCCCTTAACATGTGGCATAAACTTTGTGCTTTAATCCGGAAAACCCAAAAAATATTCAATTTTTAGCTTCGTTCACGGATCGCCTTTGACAAAATTTCTCAAAAATGGGAAGAAATTGTCAATTTTAAATTCTGCAGTGACCCGGTGCGCCCAAAACAGCAAAATATGCAAAACTCTCCCCCTTTTCCAAAGCTGGGTAGAAAGCGTCAATTTGCACAAACTGCAGGGGCTTGAAATGCATTTTCTTCAATTTTCAGCAAAAACAGTCCTTTTTCGAATTTGGGTATGAATCGCCAAACATTCGAAGCCTCATGGACTATTTTCGAAAATTCTGCCATTATGCACCAAACATACGAAGAGTTGTCCAAACATTCGAAATTTCAGAAAATATTCGAATTTGGGTGAAAAGTGTCAAACATTCGAAACTTCAATTAATTGATGAGGTTGCCAAATATTCGAAGGTTCAGGGACTGTTTTTGAAAAATCTGCTTTTTGATCAAAACATACGAAGACTTTTTGACAAAACATACGAAGGATTTGGCTATCATACGAAGAGCTTGAAAAGTTGTCAAACAGTCGAAACTTCAAGGACCATTTATGAAACTTTGCCTTCTTTTTCAATTCATACAAAAAAATGTAACTCTTCGTATGAAATTCTCTTTTTCCCAAATACCCTTCGTTCAAAACTACCCCTTCGTACGAATTTCAACCTTTCCATTTTCTCTCTCCTCTTCGTGTGAAACAACATAGTCACCGATCAAACGAAAAATTCTCAATCATACGAAGCATACGAAGATTTATATATGAACAGTAATAAACAGTAACCATTCTTCGTTCGTTCAATCATCAACCCTTCGTATGAATCCACAGCACCAAAAACCTAATCACAAATCGACTGTAAACAAACATTGACCCTTCGTTCTTTAACACGGTTCTTCTCCAATTCATTGATCAAATAACCAAGGCTTCGTTCTTTGCTTTCATTACAGAACCCTTCGTACATTAATCGATCAAAATTGACATCAACGACTCCAACACAGCAATCGATCGAATCGTTCATTCCAAAATCAAAATCAGAACCCCTTCGTTCAAATCCAAAACACCAAACCAATTTCTTCAATCAAGCCTTCGCTTTTTGTTCAAGAACAAGAACATCGACCACAAAGATATTGATCGACTCCAACCCAAAATCAATCTTCCCTGTTAATGAACAGACCATCGATTTCAAAGCCTTCAACCATCGATTCGTTAGTCTCTAGTCGTAACCAACAATCGATCATCAAACATCTCTCGATAACCATCGAAATCGATTTATGTTCTTCCATCAGCCTTGAATCGATACAAACAAATGTAGTTTAAAATCGGTTTTGTTTTTGACATCATGACTAACTTGAATCAATTCGAAATCTCAAAATCAAACTTTCAATTTCCAGGAAACGAAATCAAATTCAACAGTCGATGTCTATTTCGACTCCAAAGCGTCCAATTCCCAGTCATTCTTTCATTAGGTTGAAACCAGTCAACATTAATCGACTTCAAATCACAATCACATTTCGATTCCAGTTGTTCTCGATTCATTCATCAAAATCAAAGATTTGTTTGTCAATTTCTTAGCCAAAAATTGATCCTCATCGGTATGAAATTGAAGAAATCATAATCGATAAACACTCAGATTCGAATTTCATCCAATCCCAATAGGTTGTAATCAAGAATATGATTAGAACATGATATTTGGAATTGGTTTTAAACTAATCCTAGAATCGATCAAATCAACGACTAAGAAATTTATAAATCGATTGAAAGTAATCTTTGTTCGTATCAATTAGTCGATGAAATCAACTAAAAGGATTTGAATTAATAACTGGAACTATGAATACAAAGTGAAACAATAGAAAGCGAAAATCAAGAACAATGATCTGTAAAAGACTTGGGGTTCGTGAATAGTAAATCAAAATGATTATATTTTGATTGTTTGGGCTCAAACAGGAACCGATTTTGGTATTGGATCAATTGTGTTCATGAACAGTAACAAACTATGTTCATTTGGACTTCGAATTAAATTGGACTTTCATGAACAGTAACGAAAATTAGATTTTGTTTTCAGTTTGGGCTTGATCTAAACAAAAATTTATTGGATCAACAATGGGGTTGAAATGGATTTGATCCAATTAGGCAAATCGATCACAATTCAAAAACGTAACGCACGATTCAAATATTACGAGAGATCATAGAGAGAGACTCACCAAAAATTGTTCAAATTGCGACAAAAGTTTGCCAAACCGAGAACCGTTCTTCAAAAATCACCTTGATCTTGAAGACCCGCTCTGATACCAATTGTAGTGACATAAGAACATGGTTTGGCATGCGGAATTAAAGTTTACATAACGAACATGGTGATTTGGGTGTTCAAGAGATGTATTGAATATGTATGGTGTTACAAAAAGGGACATAGATCTACATCTCAATAAATAACACACACTTACACACTCACTTTTACATCTCTCAAGCACACCTCTACAAGTGGTATGAACCCACTATTTATAGAGGTGTTTACATGTCTCTCTCTCACTCTCACTAACACATGGGTCAAAAGGCTAATGCACCACATGCAAGTGGGTCTACAAGAGTCAAACCATTACAAAGTCATACATGAAGAACTTTGCACCCCAACACAGAAACTTGGAATTATGCAACTGGTATTATGTGATGAATGAGAACCTTCATATTTGGGAAATTGAGACTAATTCCTTGTTCACATAAGTATGTGAGTCAAGTGAAGGACTAGGAGATCTGGTACACAATGTTGTGCACTGGTCAAGTCCACCACAAAGAACGATGAGTTTATTCGTCATGATTTACTAAAAGTCTAGTAAACGTGATTACGCTTACAAGATTAAGTGTAATTCTGAATTATTGAAAAGCTTCAATGAATGGCAGAACGAATAAGAAGAATCGATGAAGGCAGAAAGATAAAAGGTTCTCCAATCTAAGAAGAAGGGAGAGTACTTTTGTATCGTGTTTTATGATCGTCTTAAGAACTATATTACAATTCATCTTCTATGGATACCTTAGTGCACTAGTTTGGCTAAGAAGAGGAATGGTGAATTGTAGAAATGGTTAAGTCAATAAGATGTATCGTACTTCGTTCCAATATCAAGTCTTAGAGTCATACTACAAGAATGTGAATTGAGTGAGATAATCTTAAGTAGGAATGTTCTTACACTTGCACATTTTGGTAAGTTGTGATGTCTTGAATAAGACAAAGACCAACTAATACCAAAATGTATGTAGGTTTGTCTTGATAAAGACACACACTGACTCTTGAATATTTCTTTTGTCAAGAAATGACTCTTGATAAGAGAATCTTATATGTCAAGAGGTTTGTGGGAGTCTAAAGATCTTGAAAAGGTTCAAGAACAAAATCAAGAAGTAAACCTATTAAACACTAGCACACGACTTGAGGATTGTAACCTATCGTGTTGACAAAATTTTATTTCTGTGCCAATCCAGTTGAGTGATTATACATATGAGTTCTACGAGTTCTCAATTGAATACATAAGGGCAAACACCTTGATCAATGAAAGTACATTGACTGGCATAGGTGAGCTGCTAAATAACTTGGAAGAAATGGTGGGACCCTTGATGGCAAGAAATTAAGAATGAACAAGTTCTGTCCATAAGAGGTTGAATTTGTCACAAACATTATCTTACGATTATGCTTATGACAAATTTGCATGGATAGGAACCCATGCACCATAAAATCTAAGTGTCATAAGGTTTCTCTCCTTCATGAAAATGATTGTGAGGAAACGCTTTCACTAAGAGAGATTTTAAGGAGATAGCGATTATGTAAATTGCGTTCTCAAAATTCGATTATGATTACGGCATCCCTTTTCATAGTTCGAATTGTGAGATTTGGCAATTATTTTGAACAATCGAGACTTATTGCTATAAGTTCGGGAATTGTTTAGACACACATATGAGCTGTCTAAAGTAGGGTGTATGAGTTTGAGATGCTTAGATAAAAGCTTATCAAAGCATATCGTATTAGAAACAATGAACTTTGGAAGTCAATAAGTATTGTTTTCTAGAAGTTTATCTGGTTTCTGAATACGTGTCAATGCTAGTGGGAGCATAAATGTTATGCTAGTATGGATATAATCATCATGTTAGTGGGAGCATGATTATTATTGCAAGTTAGCAATATTAATTATAGAAAACAAAAGTTTCACTTTGCAAAGTTGCATAGGTTGAAAAGTTGTTTTGCTATAATTAAGGGAGAGAATGTTATACTTCGTTTCAAATCTAAAGGTTTAGATCGAGAAATTTTACTCAAATTTAGTCAAAAAGATATATGAATGTTATGTTGAAAGGATTCAACGTAAGAGAATTCTATATATGGAAATATTTGTTGCGTTCTCACACTCGATTATGATTACGGCATCCCTTTTCATAGTTCGAATCGTGAGAACATGGCAAATAGAAATATTATAGCAAAAGACTGGTAAAGTATCATGTTATTGTAATATCCGACCGTTCTAAAATTTTCCGAATGCCTAGGGCATTAAGAGGGATAGAGGACTAGAATTGGATTTGACTGAATTAGTTAAACAACTGTCAAGGATAATCTAAAGTTCGCCAAGGATTGGTCGCTTGTAAACAGTTGGAAGTATAGTAATGGAAGGACCATATTGACATTATTATTATTATATATGATTCTATTAATAATGAGTTGTCATATGGCAAATATGGAAATGTTTCCTTATTGGGAGTTGGACGTTAAGAGTTTATGTGTAGATTAGAAAAACTTTTATGCAAGAAGGATGTTCAAAGGAATGTACTTTGAATATGAGACTTCATGTCTATGGAATTGTCTTGTAACAATCTCCAATAGAGCATTTTGTAATTTTATTGGCCGAGTCTTGGTGACTTTTGTGCCATGATATTACGAAAGGACTGTTGCATAAAGTGTTAGAATCTAAACATATTCTATAAGTGGCAAGAATTTGGTATTCTTACACTTGTGGTAAGGATTGGGAATTGTAAAATGAGTGTGATAGAAAATGTTATTCAATTATACTATTTCACAGAGCAAGGACCATAAGTAAACATAGTGTGCATGCTAAGAGCATGGGACAATTGTCATTATACTTCAAGTAAGAAGTTGATTACCCGAAACAACAAATAATGAGTAATCAATATGGTGATTAAATAAAAGTGTTTTATTTATACTCAAAAGTTTGGGGCCATATAAGATTAGTATTATTCTTGTGTTTCAATTTGCATGTTTTGACTTCCTAAATAATTGAGTTATTTGAGAATAATCGAATTATTTGAACGTTCCACAGTCGCTCATACTTTGGGAGTAGGTATGAAAGAAGATTGACATGAATTGGTTGTAGATTGTCTAAAGTTTATTAGACATAGCAAAGGTTTGTTGAAACGTTCATGAGTGCTTATGAATATGATTTGAGCATTGGATTAAACCCACACTCACTTAGATCGCTTCATGGATTTTATCACGAGTGATTGGTGAGACGATAACATCTTATATTCTTGAAACCGAGATGTGTGAGTTGTATCTTGCGAGTCGGTTACACATTGATAATATGTAAACGCACCAGGCCAGGACTGATTTAGTGATGACAAAGCGATATCCGTTCCTTTTACCCAAAGTGGGATAAAAGCGATATATGTGGGCCCCTCGATGATTTAGTGATGACAAAGGAAAGTGCTCTGTCGGGCCAGGACTGATTTGATTTGTTCAATTAGTCAGTTGTCATAAATCAGAAATCGGGAAACGACACATAGACTGAGAGAATGATTTCAATCCATGTCTCACGTATATACGATATCTAGAATGGAGGAATATATGATCCCTTATCTAAAGGACGCGTATCTGATAAGATCAGAGTTGACAGCGGCTTTTGAAAGCTACGATTGTGGATCAGGATCTGAAGTCATACGCAGAATAGTTATTAGACTTATCCAAGTGGGAGACTGTTGGATTAGTATCTAAGTCCATAACTATTTTGGTATGTACTTGACCCGATGGTGCATGGTCCTTTTGGGTTGCCTTCACCAAAGCAACTTGATAGGATGAATTATGGAGAGAGAGGATTAATTATGATTTATTAATATATTATATGAATAATATATTAAAGGAGAAATCATATTGTTTAATTAATATTGGTCAATAATTAATTAAGAATTAATTTTGTGGCTAAAAGAGATTAATTAAACTTAAGGGACTAGAACTGTCAATTGTGTGATAGTTGAATATTGGGCTATTGGACTCCTTATTAGAGTAGTGGACGAATTCTATGGGGAAACCCATTAGAAATCGTCCAAGGCTTCTAAAGGAGGAGTCCATGGGTTGCTTAGGGCCTAAGCAGTCAAATTAGGGTTTCCTTGTTAGATAACCCTAATAGCCTCACTATTTAAGCACCCCTAGGGCACCAAAAACGTGGCTATCTTATTCCTTAAGGTTTCTAGATGTTTTTGAGTGCCTCTCCTCTTCTCCTTCTTCATCCTCTTGCTCTTGGTGTTTGTGAGCCATTAGAGGAGTGATATTTGTGACTCTAAGCTTTCAGAAGTCAATTACAAGAAGGAATAGATTGTTATTGCTACATAACAATCAAAGGTAAGATCTAAACCCTATTCTTATGTTTATATTGATTATCACATGTTAGATCTAGGGTTTATGGATTTGGATGATTATTGCATGTTCATTAGACAAACTAGATACAAAGCTTTAGGGTTTGCATGTACACCATAGGAATGTTGTAGTGCTCAAAACCCATCAAGATCTTTGGTTTGTCTGATTTGGAATTTTGAGAAGATTCCGGAGCGGAGTTTGGTTTAGTGAGGTTAGGCTTGTATGCAGGAGGATTTTCTGAGGTTTGTTTTGGTTCTGGAGAGGAATATGGTTGAGGATGGGTTTGGTGAGGAGCACTGAATCTGTTTTGGTATCGTTGGTAAGAGGGATTGAAAGGACGTTTGTATTTCATTGAGAGTAAGTTTAACTCTTGTTGGAAACGGAGTTCGGAATCCAAGGTTTCGGAATCATCGTCAGGATAGATGTGTGTGGGTAAGGTGGTTAAGGATGACTGAGTTAATGGAACAGTGGGTTTGTAAGGTTCCGGAGCAGGTGAGTTCGGAATGGTTGATTCAAAAGAACTAACGAGAGCAAGTGGACCTCCGAAAAGTTCCCTTATGGTTTGAGCAACATTTGATTCATGTCCTTGAAGCTCATCAAAAAGTTGATAGAGTTTTAATTTTTTCAACGAACCACTGCTTTGAAGACAAGATTTTACATTTCCCCATCCTTTACCATGACTGTTAATGAACTTAAGATTGTACTCGAGAGGACTTCGAACAATCCCATGAGCAGTCATATTATTGACAACGGTTCGATATCGGTTGGAGGCTGAGGCTACAGATTCACCCGGAGTAGTGGTGAAGGTGTCAAAGTCATTGACAACCGAGGTGAGGCGCTTGTCCTTCATATTTTTGGAACCTTCAATCAGATCCTGAAGAGTGTCCCAAATCTCTTTGGCTGATTTGCATAGCTTGATATGCTCAAAGAGTGATGGAGGAACACCAAACACCATTTCTGAGAAGGCAACTTGATCAGCAAGCAGCTTTTCAATATCATCTGCAGTTAGAGGGGCTGGACGAGCTTCATCCTCTCGCATGAGCTGAGCAGCTGCATCTCTTACAACTGTTCTTACGGGAACATGAGGGCCTTCTTTGACGGATCTCCAGATTTCTTCACCCTTCTCTTTGGCTAGTAAAAACCTTTCCATTCTAACTTTCCAATGATCATATTCTTCCACAACCAGCAATGGGGCACGTGTAGGGCCACCCACGGTATTTGCGATTTGCATTGAAATCATTTGCTGAGGATTTGAAGCAGCCATTGAAGTCAATATATCTTCAAGCTTAAGTGGTATATAGAAGAACTTTTATCCTTAACACAGAAATGGTTGAAATACCAAGGTAAATTCAAACCAACTATAATCTGATCTTATGGATTCAAAGGACAACCACTCAAGCTCTGATACCAATTGTGAGAACAAGATCTATGCGCAGGGACAATGTTTGAAAACTCAAACCTTGAGTGAATGCTTGAGATCAATGTCTGCTTGATAATGGATGTTTAAGTCTAGACTGGAAAGACCAGTCAAGTCTTAGATAATCAGTTCAACAAATGATCAAGACATTAATTGAGAACAAGTAGTCAATGATCAAGGTAAAGTTAATAAATAAAGAACAAGAAGAATGTTTTAATGTGATAAGATTAAATGTCAAAAGTAAGTGAAAGATCCGTAGTTGACTTGTATTGAAAGCTCCTATTTAAAGGAGTGAATGTTACAGCGAATTAACCCAAGTGTTTACATAAGACTGGACAAAAGACATAAGTCTGACATTCTGATTGTCCTAAAGCAACTTTAGACTAAGTCCTATGAAAGGTTACATCAAATACAAGACAAAAGTAATAAATGCACTAAAGACAGAAAGATTTCATTCCGGACAAGTATTATTCCGGAGATGAAAGTTTGATCCGGATCAGCATACATTCCGGACATCAGGATTAGCTCTGGAATGTGTTCCTCTTCAAAATACTCCTCTTCTTCTTTTCTCCAGCTCCGGACAAGTTCCGGATTACTTTTCCTTTCGGAACCAACACAGTTCGGAATATGTACTTAGGATTGCTAGAGGTTCACTTTCAGGTTCCAACATCTTCGAGAATTCCATTGCAACTTTCACTTCCTTTCCCATTGTTGATGCTAACTCCACACCAGTCAATGCCAGACAATCATAGTAATTGTCTATGAAGATTTTGATATGCGCAAGACCAAGCCTCAAAACGTCTTTGTCAGTCCCTTGAAGTTGCGAAACCTCTATGTCTTTCAAAATCAATGCAACTTGAATCAGATCATTCAAGTTCATTAGAGGGAAATCAGCAACCGAGAAATCACACACTGGATTGTTCGCTCTTACAACATGATACCGAAAGTTTTGTATCATATTCTCGAACATCACATCCTTCGTTATACTGACAACTTTCTTAATTTTCACCAATGACCATATCTATTCTGGTTCTTTTCCAACAACTGCATGAAACCTAAGTTTCATATGGATATAATCTTCCTCATTATCGAACTTCTCAACAATCTTGTACTGAGCCATGGTAAACATCATTTCGTTTACTGGGAAATCAAGCTGACTCATATCAGTGTTAGTGATAGAGTAGCTTTTCTTTGGCTTCTTCTCAAATGCATACATACGATTGTAAGAAACTCTTGCTTCAATATTCTCATAATTGTCAACTTCTTTGGATCTCCCTTTTCCATACCAGGTGGATCATTTTCACGAAGTCTCAGTATGCTCTGTATTTGCCTTTGCATGTCCATTTCAGCTTCAATTTTGGCCTTTTTCTCTTCCTTCGTTTTTTCAACCACAATCACTTTCCCTTTATCTTTTACCCCTTCTGAAACCTTTGGCTTTGACGAACTTTAACTCCCTCCTTCAGTTGTCGAACCAATAACAATTCCCTTCAGAATGGGTCTTGTTGTTGTCTTGATTGCTTCTGTTGTATTCACTTTTGGAATTATAGGAATTCCGATTTGAGTAGATACAACTTTCGTTACTTCACCAGCAGTAGTAACAATCTTCTCAATCTTTTTCGGCTTATCATCCCCTTTTGGAACTTTTGAAGGTTTGCCTTCTTGAGTTTTCTTTTCTCCCCCTTGCACCCTTGTGACAACAGGTGGGGCACCAGCGGGTAACATGTTGGCAAACTTCGATATAGGAGCAACAGCCTTCTGAATGGCTTGATCCAAAGAATGTAACTTCTGAGTTAAAAACTCAGGAGTTAAAAATGAAGTAGGAGCTGGATTCGATACTAGCTCTTTCAATTCACCAAGTAACACACCCAGCTTGTCGAAATTTTGAGCATCAGCTTTATCCTTTTCATCAAACTTTGGAGTTAAAGCTTGATACCACTCAACAATTGTTCGGACAGCAGCAACAATAGTATCAACATTCTACTGGAGTGTCGAAAAATTTGAATTCAGCTCATCTAGTTCTTTGGAAACCTCAGCCTTCAGCTCCTCAAGTTTTCAATTTACATCTTCCCTTACTGTCTTGACATCTTTCACAAAAAGAACATGTCGTTCTTTTGTTGTCAAACGAAGATTGTTAAGTGCAGAATTGAACGAATCAGTCTGAGCTTTGACCCTCAATTCATTACTTTTATCCATAACATCTATTTGTTTTTGCATGCGAAGCTCCACAACTTTGAGCATCACATCTACTTCAATCTCAGACACTGAGTTCTTTGCTCCGGAATCAGCTTGTGATTGAAGAATAGCATTGAGTTTTCGATTGAGGATTTTGAACTGCTTACCAGACATCAACATGTGATTTGGTATATCCTCTTCTTCCGAATAGAAATGGAGATCATCAAATATTCCTCCGAAACCTCCGCCATCTGTTTCATCATCGGAATTTGGTTTTGGTGGATCGGTGGATTGTGATGGGAAAAGTGTAGTAAAGGGTTGGTTTAAGACTTGATCGAAAGTTGGTGAAGGATTGGTAGTGGAACCAAGTGTAATAAAAGGTGGAAGTGAGACAAAGGTACTGAAAATAGGTTCAGGAATACCTTGAGAAGATGGTGGAACGCTCACCACAACATGTGCATCCGTATTATATACGTTTGCAACAATTGTAGAAATTGGAACCGTCTCAGGAAGGGATTTGGTAACAATTATCTTGATTGGAACTGTTGTTGGTGGAGTCGAAACATTTTCTATGATGAGTGGTTGTGATACTTTTGGAGAATTCGAACCCAAAGGAGATTCTGGAACTATCTCACTATCTGATGACTCTGCACGAACCACCAGTTTTCGTTTCTTCCTCTTCTTGTTGATATGCTTCGCCACATCCTCAGCTCTTTGCTTCTTGGATGATGGTGAAACTGGTGCAGGAATCTCACAAACTTTCACTCCTTAGCGGTTAAGTTGATGTTTACGAACAGTAGGAGACTGATCTTTTGATGAAGTTCGTTTCTGATATGTGAAATTCCGTAATCTTTTGAACACACCTCATTTCGAAGGGATGAATTCCTTCGAAGATTCAGGAACAACTTTCTCCTTAGGCTTCTCAGTTTCACTTGCAATCTTCTTAGGAGACTTAGTCTTAGATTGTTTCTTGGGACTTTCTTGAACAACAACCTCTTCAGGAACCTTCTTTGACTTCTTCGACTTTTTGGATGACCCTTCATCACTTGTTTTCAGCAAAACTCCAGCAACTCCAATTTCTAAACTTTCCCTATCATTATTCACATTATTCAATTGCAATTCCAAATACTCTACTCTGCTTCGTTTCGAATCTAATAATTTTTGGGTCTCTAGCAACTGGATGTTCAGTTTCTTAGCTTCATTACTAGCAGACACCACAATTGTATCAAATTAAGCAACAATATCATCAAATGCAATTATTTCAGAATCATAAGCTTGTAAAGGAATGTTAAAAGACTGAATAATAGCACGTACCTTGGTTGTCATTGGTGATTTGTCTCCTGATTTGGTCATGAAACAACGACCAGTCACCATTTCGTCCTCATCGTCTTGAAATTGTGCGAACATAGCCCCATGTGTCGGATTACGCATCTCTTCATCGTCAGATCCTGAAGACCAGATCTGATACATACCATCCTCCTCACCTTCGCCTTAAGCAACCAAAGATAACCCCTTCGTCTTTGCACGAACTTCTTCCAATCTTTCAACATAATAAGCTTCGTCATTGACCCTATTCTTTTTCTCTTCTTTCTTACGAAGCATACGATCATTAGCCAAATGATTTGCTCCGTTGCAGTAATGACAGTCAATGCCCGAGTCTCCCTTAAGTTTCTTCTCAATTTTGGCTTCAGTTACTTTCACATCATTCTTCTCGAATTTCTTCTTCTCCTCACCCACAGATTTATTCACGAAACTTCCTTTCACATCACTCTGCTTCACCTTAGGATTGAAAGGTTTCTTGAAAAACTTTTTAACTCGGTTGTTTGAGTAAAAAGAAACCGCTTCATCATCCGAATTCATTAGAAAGCCTTCTTCATCAGAATCATCTTTCTCAACAGCTTCTTTCTTAGACACCTTCGAAACAAGAGCCAAAGGACCTCCCAAACTCAGTTTCGACTCTTCAGCCATCTCATTCACTCCACTTTCGTGAGTTTTTAACTGATTATACAAATCATTCAAAGATGAAGTATCGAAGCTTTGTTGATTCTTCACCATCATGCTGACACTTCTCCACTCCTTACGAAGTCCCATCACAAAAGTGAGATTGAACTTCATTGATGACCTTGTGATTCCATAACGATTGCATATATAGATTAGTTCGTTAAGACGATTATAGTAAACTTCAATCGTTTCATTCTCTTTTTTTTGAATTCTTTTAGCTCCACAAGACACTGCTTAACAGAATTAATCTTCGTTTTATCACGTCCCTGATACTTTTCCTTAAGAGTGTTCCAAATATCCTTTGCAGTTTTACAACCACGGATGTAGTTGTAAACAACAGGTGGCAAGGCACCTCGCAATTCCCTCAAACAACGCTTTTCATTGTTCTTCAGCCTGGTGAATTGATCAGAAACTGCAGGTGCTGATCCAGATGATCCAATATGTTGAACATTTGAAGGAGGTTGAGTTATTCCTGTAATACAGCTCCAGAGTTCCTCGTCCAATCCGTTCAAGTAATCCTCCATTCGATCAGCCCACTGATCATAGTACTCTGGGATCAACATAGGAATCTTCGTAGAAGATCCTAACAGATGAGAAAATGAAGTCACCGTGTTCATTTTGAAATTCGCCATTAACGTACGGATGAGATTTTTCAGAAAAACTTGAAGAAACTTGAATTTGAATGACTGAATTGATCAGAAACTCAAAAACGATTACTCGATTACACAATTCAAACGAAGAATCAAATCAAAACTGTAGATCAGAGATGATTTTCAAAATCAAACAGTGCGGAAACTTTTGAGACAAACTTGCGACTCAAAAACTAGAGATTCAATTAAAAATCAGATCTTTGCAGTATAGATTCATGCTCTGATACCAATTGTAGTAGCGCAAGATCGAGTATGAGAATCAAAATCAGAGTAAAAATGAACACAAGAAGTAAATAAAGTATGGTTTAGCTCGTATTACTTCAAATGAACAAGAGTACAAAATGATAATAGAAAATGGGAAAACTCTCCTATCAACTCTATGTTCAGCTCCTATTTATAGAAGGCTGAAAGTACAAAAAATACTAAGGCTAGACGTGAAGCTTCGATACAAAGATGCCTTAGCAAATACATAGAAAACATACAAAATGACAATTACACAGACTTCGACATATTACAATACATTTCGACTCTATAATATGGCCCCCTTTTCCCCAGGTGATCCAAATCAATCTCCCGCTCTCATGCTATGGAAATCATATCAATCAGGGTCTTGCACCCTGAGATACTCACGAACTCCCTGATTTCATCCCTCAACATATCATGATACCTTACCTTCTTCAACTCCTCATCTTCTGCATACTGCAGAACCAATAAAGCCCTGTCCTGGAACTTGGCAGTGATTTCTGTCACAGTCTCAGTAGTCTGGCGGAGATCCTGAAACTCTCGCGCCAACTGTTACACCTCAATCACCGGTGCAAACTCAGCTCGAAACCTAGTCGAAAAATCATCCCATGTTATCGCATCAACAACTTTATCACGCACCTCACGTCATACCTCCTCCCACCAGTCCCGTGCCATTATCTTCAAAAGACAGGAAGCAAATCTGGCCTTCGACTCCCCGGGGCAGAAACTTGTCCTGAACGGTTAGCCATATCCGCTAACCATCGTCTACTGGAAATGGGGTCCTTCTCCCCAGAGAACGTGGGAGCTCCACAAGCACGAAACCTATATAAAGAAAGAGTACGAGCTCCAACGATATCCATAACCTCAGCATGGAACGCGCCCAAGCTCTCATCCAAAATCTCCAGAATCCCCTTCTTGTCTGACCCAAAGATCACAAGAGTCTGCTCCAAAATGTCGCGGGTTATCTCCAATAAGATGAACTCCCGCATCTGCTCGCTAATCAGTTCAGTACCTGCACCTGAGCTGGAACCATAACCAAAACCTCCTTCCTGAGTGCTCATCACCAAACTGAAATACAACATGCAAAAGGTCAAAACATACCCAAGGATCCTTATCCAACAAGCTTCCTAAATTCTCCAAGACTCTCCCCGATTCAAGTATGGATCCTATTCTTTCAATAGTACGAGCCCAATACTACCTTCCACACCTATCCATACTTTCCTCAAGAATCCTCCCAAATCCTCTAAGTCACTTTCTCAAACGAATGTACCAAATGATCGCTAAACAGCGCAACTAAACCCAGTAAAGCATTTCCTAGGCTCTCCTAGGTTCCTGACCTCACCTTGCCATCAGCTGCTGAAAGACTCCCACCAATGTTAAATAACTACCTCATGAATATAATCACATGCAACAGAGATTAGATGATCCTTCGAGTAAAAGAATCAACCCTAGAATGGTTGGACTCAAATGAGAGTTGTGCAATAGGGTCAAATATATCACTCTGAGATTATTTAACCTGTGCAACATGTGACTTAGCATATTCACTTAGTAGTTGATCCACATCACTAAGTGTCCCATAAAGCACAAAGCAAGCAGCATTCGGGCAACGGAAAATCTAACCAACATATCACTAATCAAGCCATTCTATCCACTTATCTGAAAAACCATACTAGCATGCAATCCTAAAAGCTCATATAATCGGGAATATAAAGGCATCTCTCCTATCATAAAATCATGAGCATATCCTTAGCCCTAATCTAGCATGCAACTCTCATAACATATAATATAATAATCATGTATGGGTATTCTGGGAGTCACTTACTTGAGCTCGGCCGATTGCATACATCACACCCCTTTCTTTTATTAGAAACCCCTTTTTAATGAAACATGTATTTTATGAAAAATTCACCAAACCCTTAGTTTGAGTTCAGGCACACCCGAGAGTATGCCCGAATCCCTCAAATCAAGGCTCTGATACCAACTTGTAACCCAAAAATATCAAGGTAAAAATTTCCTTTTTAATACAATCAAAACACCCATTTATCATTTACTTAAACACTTAGAAGTATTTTATAATAAAACAGCTATCAAAGTACAATCCCAAAATCATACAGTTGCGGAAAAACATTGTGTATGCGTTGCGATCAAGCCGGGCGCTTCCCTTTCGAACCAGAAGTACCTGAAACCATAAACAACAACTGTAAGCACAAATATTAGTGAGTTCACCAAAATACCACATACCATACACAACATACGAGTCATACATATCATACATATCAAACATGCAATAGGAGGTGCTATGTGCCAACCATAGTCTTGCCATTATGCCACGAGCCGTATCAAGGTCTTTCCTTGCCAGGACGGGGGCCAAAACCCTGGGTCTTACAAACAAGTGCGAGGAGCCACCTCTTGGTCTTCCATGCAAGCATCACTAAGACAACTAGCATACAATCTACATCTAACTATCTACTTAACTGCCAAGGACCGAACCCTGGTCTTGCATACTGATTTGTCAGGAGCCACCTCCGGGTCTTTCATACAAATGCCAAGGGCCACCCCCTGGTCTTTCCATAATACATAAGCCAATGTGCCAACATTGGTGCCTTCGACCCATAGTACAGTTGAGGAGATTCACCTCAGACAGCTGAAACCCACGGATAAATCTCTGACTGCAGATCCGCTAAAATCCCCGCACTATCAAATACTAGAATAACATCCAAGTAATAATTAGGTCCTGACTCACTCTAAGAGTACAAATGTCACACCCCCGAACCAGAACGATGGAAACGTCCGGGGGTTGGGTGACTTCATCTTGTAATATCATCACAGTGTATACAATATAACAACCATCATAGTTTACATAAGTGTGTTGGGTTACAAATTACATTCCAAGTGTTTAATGTATGATGACAACAAAATACAACAAAAATCCACATGTTCTTGATGTCCAATCTGCTTAACGATTCCATGAGAATACAAGTTATTTTGAAAACGGTCAACATATATAATGTTGGTGAGTTCATAAGCATGTATGTATAAAAAGTTTTGTATCGTTTGTAAAGACCAGAAAATCCGATATTTTCCGTAAAAATGGTTTGAGAATTTTGTTTCAAATCTTGTACCATAGCATGTGTGTTTCTGTTTCGAAAATGTATAAAGAGTGTATTCCAGAAAATGCCATGTTTTCTGTTGTAAGTAAAGTGTAGTGTGTAATGTATTTTCCCAGAAAATCTGATATTTTCTGCTTGTAAAAATGTTGTAGTCTTAAAACCCTAAGACCGAAAAAAGGGTGTTTGTATGGTTTCGTATCAGCATCAAAGTATATGTATTCCGTAAATTTACAGTGGAGTTAATCTCTATGTGAGTCGTTATAACCATACTTGATATGACTGTTGTGCCTGTCATGACATTTTTTAGGCGTCGCTTGTTTAAGGTAAGACGTTTGTCACCCTAGACTGGCCTAGTCTAGCTGTAGCGAACAGCTCAGGTGCGGAGTTGTCAACCCCGTATAGATCTATACACAAACTCTCGCTCTCCCTTCAGGAGACTCTGGTTATAACTACAGGACTTAAGGTTGTACTCTAGGTAGGTACGAATGAAAGAACGTCTCACAAGAACCTTAACTAAATTTACGTGAACAGTATAACACACTATTTAATGTTTCAAATAATGTTTTCGTGTATGTATTTAGGTTACAAGGCCCAATGTGTATGTACATGAATGAATGAGGCCCAATAAGCATGAAATATGTATACAAGGTCCGTCGAGCATGTAAATGGGTTAACAAGGCCCAATAAACATGTAAGGAGTATACAGGACCTATCAAGCATGTAAATGGGTGACTAAGGCCCAATAAATATGTAATGAATGTATCGGGCCCAATAAGCATGTAAATGGGTCACTAAGGCCCAATAAACATGTAATGAATGTATCAAGCCCAATAAACATGTAATGAATGTATCAAGCCCAATAAGTAAGTAAATGGACCACAAAGGCCCAATAACATGAAAATAGGTAAACAAGGCCCAATAAAAGTGAGAATGACGAAAATAATCCGTTTATTGTTATATTGCTTGTTTTAGCTCAATTATTTACCAAAATGACATAAAACACCCACTTTTTGTAAAAATGACATTCTTGACCCATTAAGCCGAAAATTTACAATTAAGGCACAATTTTTGGTAAAAATGACACTTTAGGCCCATTTAGACCGAAAGTTTACTTTTAAGGGCTCATTTTGTTAAAAAGGACATTTTCAGCCCACTTTTGATAGATAACATTTTCGGCCCAATTTTTAATAGAAATGACATTTTCAGCCCATTTGACCGAAAACTTACATTTTTGGCCCATGTTTGTTTAAAATGACAATTTATCCATAAAAAGTTAATAATTACCTTTTTAGGCCCATGAAAACCGTGAGTTTCTAAATAAGACCCACTTTTGCGAAAATTGACAAGTTTGGCCCATTAAAAACCGTGAAGGCCCAAATAGAAGCCTATTTTGTGAAAATTTACATTTTTGGCCCCTTTAAAACCGAGGATATCATAAAGATCCATTTTTATCTAAAAATGACTCTTTTGGTCCTCTAAAAACCGTGAGTTGTCAAAAAGACTTTACTTTTTGTTTACTTGTCAAATATGGCCCCTTATATGGTTTTGTTTAGTTTTCTAGTGTTCCTTAACATGTTTAATCCTTTCAACTTCATAGTAAGTTGCATATGATGATTTGGTTTACAAACATCACCAAACTTTAGTAGATCTCGAGTTTTTATGAAGTTTTAACAAGTTTTCATAGCATAATCACAACATATAACATGAAAACACACATATACATGCATAAATACATACATCTAACACAAAATCAACTTGTATCCTCCCCCAAAACATAGTAAAAACAAAAAACAAGGGGGTATGAACTCACATTGGTGATGGATTCGGTTTTGAAGAGAAGAAGAATATATTTTCTGTCTAGCAAGTTCCTTTGATGAGATCCTTGAACTTAAGGAGTTCTAAGAAGCATAAATTTTGAAATGGAATGTTCATGAGTGAAAAATTTATCATCAAAATAAAGTTAAACATATTGAATAGAAAGTAGCTTACCAAGAATGAATGGGTTTTGATGAAGTATCCTTGGACACACACATAAGAACACACAAATTTGAAAAGGGAGGATGAATGAATTCTTGGAGTTCTATAGAGGATTTTTGGTGTAGTTGTAATGGAAAGAAGATGAGAGTGGTGGGATGCATCTTGGCCGATAATTAAGAAGAGAGAAAGAGAGGGAGAGATTAAGTGGTTTTTACATGATAGTTTAGAGTCAAGAAACATGAGATTTGTTGCTCGGATTACCACTAAACATTAGTGAGGTGTCACCCTCCATCTTTTCTCTTTTTTTTTTAAAAACCAAGAATGAAGAGAGGATGAAAGGATATGGATATTGGGCTTGTTATTGCATGGGCCTATGAGGGATTTTCGATTTATGTGACCCACATGAGAGTTTACGACCCAAAAAGGGCAAAGATATGGGTTTTCGGCCCATTGAGGTTCAAGAACATGTTTTCGGCCCAAATAAGGCACATGAAGAGTTTTGTAGCCCAAAATCAATTACTTAGTGAATGTGGGTCCAATTAGGGCCCAAATGAGATATCTTAACCCAAAATAATCAAATTGTGAGCTTATTGTCCCATTAGGCCCAATAAATGATTCCTGGTCCAATAAGGGGTTGAACCGGGAAATTAGGGTTACAAGCCCTAAGTTGAGTGAGTGTAATGCATTGAATTTGGTTCATGGCTTCACGAGTGAGTTTTGATTTAAATAGTTGTTTTGGAAATGAATAACTTGTATAACATCAATCTAGTGTTACAAGATACATCAAGAGTTGACCATACATGGATAAAATTTCCTAGCCAAAAATGCTAGTTGTGACATCATCCCCACATTAGAGGAAATTTCGTCCCAAAATCATTTTGAAAGTTATTCTTAGGATCTAGAGAAAAGGTGAGGGTACTTTTGCATCATTTGTTCTTCGCGTTCCCATGTGAATTCCGGTCCGCGCTTAGCGTTCCATCGAACCTTCACAATCGGAATGCAGCTTTGTTTTGTACGCTTCACTTCCCTGTCCATTATCTCAACCGACTCTTCGACGAACAGGAGATTCTCGTTTACTTCAATCTCATCCAGGGGAACAATGAGGATTTCATCTGATAAGCACTTTTTCAGATTCGAAACGTGGAATACGGGGTGTACGTTGCTGAGCTCCACAGGTAGCTGCAGCTTATATGCCACCGGACCAGTTCGGGCAAGAATATCGAATGGTCCGATGTATCGTGAATTTAGTTTTCCTCGCTTCCCAAAACGGATCATCCCTTTCCATGGAAATACCTTCAATAGCACTCGATCTCCGACTTGAAATTCCAGAGGCTTTTGCCGTTTATCAGTATAGCTCTTTTGTTGGTCTCGTGATGCTTGGAGTCGTGCCTTGATTTGAACTATTTTCTCCGTCATTACCCGAATAATATCGGGTCCTGTAAGAGTGTTGTTTGGTGTTTGTCCTCTTGCCAACTGAGTGTCTCCCACCTTAGCCCAGCAAAGAGGTGATCTGCACTTCCGGCCATACAAAGCTTCGAAAGGAGCAACCTTAATGCTTGTGTGATAGCTGTTGTTTTATGAGAATTCGATTAGGGGCAAGTGGGTATCCCATGTCTTGCCAAAATCAATCACACAGGCTCGGAGCATATCTTCAAGCGTTTGAATGGTTCGCTTGCTTTGGGCGTCGGTTTGAGGGTTGTAAGCAGTGCTTATATCTAGTTGTGTTCCTAATGCCTTCTGGAGCGACTGCCAAAATCGAGAAGTAAATCTACTATCTCGATCCGAGATAATAGATATCGGAACCCCATGAAGTCTCACCACATCCTTTATATGGATTCGTGTTAACCTTTCCATTTTGTATGACTCCTTTATTGGCAGGAAATGGCCAGATTTGGTTAACCTATCGACAATCACCCATATAGCATCCAATCCATCCGCTGTCTTAGGTAATTTGGTTATGAAATCCATTGTAATCCTTTCCCATTTCCACTCGGGGATTTCGGGTTGTTGCAGTAATCCCGAGGGCTTCTGATATTCCACTTTAACCTTGGCGCAAGTGAGACACTTGCTCACGTAAGTGGCAATTTTTTCTTTCATGTTTGGCCACCAATAATGTTGTTTAATGTGCAGGTACATCTTATTGGAACCTGGATGGACAGAATATCGCGTCTTATAAGCATCGTTCATGACTATGTCTCTGAACCCTCCAAATTTCGGGACCCAGATTCGACTCATGAAATACTAAGCTCCGTCTTCCTTAATTTCAGGATTCTTCTCCATCCCATGCAACGCTTCGTTTGCAGCATTTTCCGTTTTCAAGGCCTCTGATTGAGCTTCCTTGATTTGTGAGGTCAGGTGGGAATGGATGGTTATGGTTAATGTCCTTACTCGGCGACCCGAGTACTCTTTCCTGCTTAAGGTATCGGCCACCACGTTAGCCTTGCCTGGGTGATACTTGATCTCGCATTCATAATCATTTAGCAGCTCAACCCACCTTCGCTGCCTCATGTTTAACTCCTTTTGATTTAGAATGTGTTGGAGGCTAATGTGGTCCGTGAAGATGGTGCATTTTGTACCATAAAGGTAATGCCTCCAAATTTTTAGGGTGAAGACCACAGCTCCCAGCTCGAGATCATGGGTGGTGTAATTTACCTCGTGTGTCTTCAAATGTCTGGACGCGTAAGATATCACTTTACCACGCTGCATAAGAACATAACCTAAACCTTGATTCGAAGCGTCGCAATATACTACGAAGTCTTCAGTTCCCTCTGGTAAAGATAGCACTGGAGCACTATAGAGGGCTCGCTTCAAGGTTTGAAAAGCAGCTTCTTGTTTGTCTGTCCAGTTGAAGGGTACGCCTTTTTGTGTTAGGGTGGTGAGGGGCTTGGCAATCTTGGAAAAATTCTGAATGAACCTTCGGTAGTAGCCTGCAAGGCCTAAGAATTGTTGGATCTCCGTTGGTGTTTTCGGAATGAACCTTAAGGAGCTTGTACGCGCAACGTACATGCTTGTACGCCCTACGTACTCACTAGCTTGGCCAAATTTCCCAATTCAACTCTTAATCCAATAGGACTTCGATCCAAACTCATATTTGACTTCCCTAAGGTGGTTAATCACATAAAGTTGCCAACTTTATGTGCATGCATGGCTAAATGGGGCTCTAGAGCTCAAAAGAGATTAATAAATGACTTAATACATGCATGAGACCAAAACCACCATAAAGTTTCCACCTTTATGCCCAAGGAACCCTTAATATGTCCAGATCTATGTGGCTAAGCTCCAAAAACGGCCTTAACTCCCAATCACCAACCAAAAGGACCAAAATGACCAAAAACATGTCAATGAGTATATCTAAGAAATGAAATGGCAAGGTTTGAACTTTATACCTCACAGGCCACCAAAATAAGGTGCTTAAGTGGATCTCAAAGCCCTCCTCCAAAGAATGAGTCTTCAAGTTTCTTCTTTCCCTTCAAGATGCACAAAATCCTCCACAAAAGCTTCATAAGAGCTCAAAAGCACCAAACAATAGTTGTGGAACGAATTAGGGTTTTCAAAGGTGAGGAGACTGGTTAAACAAGGCAAAAAGAGGCTAACATATGGCTTATATAGGGTACATCCCCGAAAAATAGGGTTTTCTTATCCCCCTCGTATGCCATGAGTACTCCTCGTACGCCCAGCGTACGAGGCCTCAGACCCGCGACCATCTTCCATTAGTTCGCTAAGCGTACTCTATGGTACGCCCCGCGTACTGCCTTCAAGGGTCAAATTGCAAATCTTTAATTACGAATTGCAACTAGCAACATATCCATTTCCAAGCGTTACATTTTTTTAGTCCACAATTTTTTATAACTTGATTTCTAAAAAAACTTTGATTTTTTTTTTGTCGTTTCTGTTAATAATATTTTCAGTTTCAGTTGCATCTTTCTTAACATGTATAATTGTTTTATGAACTTTGTTGACATTGTTTGCAATATTTTCTTATTTTTTTTTTGTTATTTTCTTTTTTATGTTTTTTTAAATTAGTTTTTTTTTTCTAGAATAAAACTGATAACTTCTTTTACATTTTTTTAGTTTTTTTTAGAAATTTTATATTTTTGTTTTTTTACAGGTTCTTTTTAGTATTCATTCAATGTTTTAATACTAGAATTATTAAAATTTCGGTGTTGAGAACTATTTTCAGTTTATAAAATTAGTTTATTTAAATTTCAGTTTACTGCAGCATACTGCAAATGTTAAAAAACAAACATGTTTCTTATTACAGGCTGCAACCGTTTGGTCCACCTCTTCTGCTGCAGAGGGTTGCAAATGTGGTCCGCGGACTTCATGAATTTTCGCTTCGAAAAAACAAACAGCACCGTAGTTACTGTCATAAGCATGATTTTAATAAAAGTATTTAATATCAGTTGAAAGTTTATATGTGAATTAAATGCTTATTATCTGGAATATGTGTATAATTGGTGTACTACATAACATACACAGTACATGTCAGATATGACTATATACGTGTTAAAAGTATTTTTGATAATATTACGTAACAATCTTAATATAAGTATTATTTCTTAAAGAGATTAAGTATATACCGAATACTTACGGGTTGAATTTTGTGATAAATGTATACTTGTATTTATGATAAGTATTTCATGAATGAGAAGTTGTATTGGAAGTTGATTACATGTATTATAGTCTTGTCTAGTTATAAACTAAGACTTATATACGACACTTAGTTCAAAGTAAGTTGAATAAGTGTTTAGTTATACCATATATTGTAACGATATTGCATAAGTAAGAAATTTGTATAGGAAGTTAATTACATGTATTGTAATATTGTGTAGTCGTAAACTAAGGCTTGTAAAGGATGCTTAGTTTGAAGTAAGTTGAATAAGTGGGTATTCTCAATCTGGGATAAGATGTGAGATTAAAGCGGAGTGTAGTAAACTAGTAATCCTCCTCTTTCTAGATTGCCAAAAATGGTGGGTTTATATTAGACAACCGGAGGGTATGTCAAGTTTTCTACCAGAGTAAGATGACAACACTTGATCGTTCTAGACAATCTTGTGAATTACGTTGCTAGTGTGGACTTATAACCCAAAGACGTAGATGAAATGGGATATCATATTTATCATATACTCTGATGGCTTGGGTTGTTTTTATAACTTGTACCGACCAAGGACTCCCCTAGCTGTATAGTCATACCATTGTTCTAAACGATTCATCAAGTAAGGTGATTCTTCCGGATGATTGTGGATTAAGATTTGTGAGAATCGATTGAGTTTGTTATGTATGGGTGTAGTGATTTATAGATATCTTCCTTGGATTATATGTCTATATTATTTGGTAAAAGTTGTATTTTAAGGATTATTATTGATAGAAATGTGTGATAGAAACCTTATGTGTCTCGTCAGGTTTTTTCAAACTCGACCCACTCAAATTATTGGTTTTTCTCTGAGTCTGAGTTGTTTGGCTTCTTTTTTGTGGGTTACTATAATTGATTTTCTCCAAGTCTTGATTAACTTTTTAACCTTATTGAGTTTACCCGTCACGACAGAGAGCGGTGAAAGAGAATTACAAAATCCAACCGAAAGGGATATGGACCGAAGACCTATTGTGAAAGCTTTAAGAACAATTCTTGAATTTTCACTTTTATTTATATTCAAAATGAATACAAGTAGTAGTTTTTAAATTCAGATTTTGATTTTTAATAATTATTTGAACGACACGGTGGTGAGTTGAATAGAATGAACACTATTTACTGGTCAAAAAGTCAATGTCGTATTGTTTTGACTCATAAACGGTTTTCTATTCTTTTTTTAAAAAAATAATTATAAATAATTTATATATAAGTTATGTACTTATCTTTAACAATTTAAATAACGATTTTCGCAATATTATCATTCTTTGGAATTGACTCTTCATGCAAATGATTACACTTTGTATAAGTGATATATGGCATGTTTTATAAGAAAAAGTTTGTATACTTATTACGATATAAATAAAATATAACCAAGTCGATCTATATATGTATAACAAAATTTATAACAAAACATGAGCTTCTAATAAAATGATTAAACCTATAATTTAATATAATTTGTAAGAGTTATCAAGTTAATGCAATACTTTAAAAATTCACTATGGAAGAGATAAAGAGTATCATGTCAATCATATTAATTAAATAGTGGGTCTAAATAAATAAGATGTCAAATACGCAAGTCGTGGTCAAATTGGTTGAGCAAGGTCATGTCGCCTCGGTGGGTCCTACCGTCCTAGCACTTTCTTTTCTTCGTCTTCATGCAAAACGTTTTTTTTATACATATAACACCGGAGGGTATGAGAGGCGGTATGAGAAGGATGTTTCCCTCATTTTTTGTGGGCCACACCACCATTTTTCTTATTTTTTTTTCCCTTACCTAAAACCCAATGAATTTGTGGGAAGCTCCCCTCACTATTTTTTTTATTTTTTTTATTTTTTTTATAAAATATATTTCATACATATATTATACTCATTTTGTAGGATATTAAAACCATAAATTTTGATATATTTTTTATATATTTTTAGTAGGTATATAACTTTATAAATATTAAAAAAGATAATAAAAAAAACAAACAAACTGTCCAATAGCATGAAGACAGAGAGTGCGGCACCCCCTCCCCCCACCTCTTTCCCGCGGGTTGCTTCTCTCACCCAAGTGATGGTGTTCCAGAGTGAGGGAAGCTTCCCTCACCCCTTTCCCGCTATGATACCGTCCGGCCTAATAAACACGTCTATGAAATTTATGTAACTTTTAAAAAAACAAAAATATCATAATACTATTCTATTTTATATTAATGATAATTGAAATGTATTATAGGATGAGAATTGTTCGATATATATTGATTAAATTTCATGATTTATTAAATGCAATTGGGTTTTATAAATGATGCTGCTATTGTTATTCTTGGTTGTATCATTTTAAAATTAAACTTGGGGGAAATACAGGTCAATAAATAATGGTCCGCAATACACTTCAAATTATGTAGTTATTTATGTCGCCCTTGTTCATGGTTGTCATTATGTAGCTAATTCTAAGTAGACACAGGTTTCCGACAAAGGATGTTTTCAATAGTTTTTCTCCGGATCAAACATAATGTAGGGGTGAGGATTTGGTAGTCGGACGTGTTATATATATATATATATATATATATATATATATATATATATATATATATATATATATATATATATATATATATTGTAGAGAGTGGATTGGTCATTTCTATGTCAATTAATCAAAAGGGATGTATGGTGTGCTATGTATTTAAAAAAACCGCAACAAAATCATTATATAGAGACGGTCCAAGTTAAGAAAAAAAAGTTAGAGATCAAGCTCGTAAACTATCACAAACCACATGGACACGAACGCTAGAAGCTGGTAGATGGAAGTTCAAAACTGATGATTGGTAGCTGAAAACTAAAATTGTAGTTTTTATTAGTGCATAAGTATTCAGTAAAAATAGTTGTTAGTTTCTAAAGTTATAAAATTTCATAAAAAAATAATAGCTAAAAAAGTATTGAAAAGGAAAAAGTTCCCAAAACATAAATGGCTTTTGTATTAAGAAATTTTGATTTAAAATAAAAGAAAAAAAAAATCATATAGGTAAATGACGTTTTATTTTTCTTTCCTCTTAAAAAAAACTAACAGTTCAGACCATACGGTGTGTATATTAGTGCATACTTCCTTAAGATGTGGTAAACACCGCACCAAGGCCCTAAAAAAAGTGTGTTATGGGTTTATCGAGTTATGGTTTTGCCGCATGCTTCTCTCTTTTGACCGTTTGGATACTAATTGTTGGCTTTTTTTTCCTATAAATTAAACTTCACTTCTCATTTTAAAATCACCAAACAACACAAAGCTCCTTGTAGATTTTTCAAAAAAAAATATTTCAAAATGTCTTCTTCTTCGTTGACTTCATCCGATTCGTTGGCGTTGCGGGAAGCGGAGTTTATGGGGGACGTCATGCTCACAACACTTGCTTATTTGCAAGAAAATGAAAGGGAATGTTCGTGTCCAAAAACAAGAAATCCTCCTCTACGGAGAGAGTGTGAAGCCGGACACAACCAACTAGTGAAAGACTACATTTCTGATGATGCAGTGTTCGTGGAAAAATTCAGGTGCCGGTTCCGGATGCGTAAGGTATTATTTTTACGCATTATTGATGATATACAAAATCGTTTTCCATATTTTTGGCAGCGGGTTGATAGAAGATGTAAAAAAGGTTTCTCAACAATCCAAAAATATACAACTGCAATTCATCAACTAGCATTCAGCATGGGACCGGACTTATGGATGAGTATTTGAGGATGACATAGCGCACGACGCGGGATTGTCTATATAAGTTTGCTAAAGCTGTAATTATCCTATATCACAGTCGCTTTTTACGCAAGCCTACAATTAACGACATCCATCAACTATATACAACACATGAAACAAACATGAGTTCCCTAGAATGCTTGGTAGTATTGATTGTATGCATTGGGGGTGGGCAATATGCCCTAATGTGTAGCGCGGTCGGTTTATACGAGGTGATAAAAAGCAGCCGACAATAATTTTAGAAGCAGTAGTGGCGTATGACCTTTGGATTTGGCATGCATTTTTTGGTCTATCGGGTGCAAACAATGACATCAATGTTCTAAACCAATCGTCGATATTCAACAACATCTACCTTGGAAAATCGTATGATGTGCCATTTGTAGCAAATGAGACGTCATACACGCGTGGGTATTACCTTATTGATGATATATATCCCGAGTTAGCAGTATTTGTGAAATCATTCACATGTCCAAACGATGAGAAGAGATTAAAGTTTAATTCAACTCAACAATCTGCTAGGAAGGATATCGAGCGCGCATTTGGTGTCCTAAAGAGATGTTAACAGATACTCACAGTACCGACACGATCTATGGAGTGTAGACGAATAAGTAGTCTGATGTACGCATGTATCATATATGCATAATATGATTTTAGAAGATGAGGGGGAGACGATTTTCCGCTACAATGAAAATGAGAATTTACCAAGTGTCGAAGGAGTTGGTATTGGTTCGAAGACGTACATGGCAAACAGAGCGGAAGTATACGACCGACTTGGGCACCACAACCTTCGCGTGGATTTGGTAGAACACAACTTCAATGCTCGAACGAATCCCGTTGTCAACGATTTTGTTGAAGACGACTTGTTTGATGATATAGACACCAAATCAGAATTGTCTGAAGGAGATTCGGACGAAGATTTTGATGATGTGCCGAGCGACGGTGATTAGACGTCACATTTGGTAAATTCTCATTTTCGATTATGTTTTTATTATTTATTTTTAAATTTTAGTATGTAGTTCGTTTAATTTATGAAGTATTTTCCTTTTATTATTTTTAATTTATTACATTTTCTTCAATTAAAAACAAAACAAAAGTGTGGTAAGGTGTGGTATGACACACACCAGTTTTATGGGGCGTGACAGAAAATGACGTGACAATAAAAAATGTGGTGTGTATGGCATAACACCCACCAACCTTATAAAAGCTTTCAAAATGTTGGTGCCGAACACATCCTATATTAATGATAACAAGTTCAATAAACTTTTACAACTTAAACAAAGTTATTGACTAAATGATCACGAAAACAATAGTTGATGCCTAATTTAGATCTTAACATGTTACAACCTAACTTTTTTAATAAATAAAATATAAGAAAATGTATGAATTTAGATATATAATACAAAGAGCTCATAAAATGCATGAGATATAAAATATCTTATGATATTGATAATATAAAATACCTATACAATGAAGTTAATGCTATTACCATTTGTAATGGTTACCAACTAGGAAAGAGACAATTTTTTAAATTCTGTAGGAATGAAACATCGCATTTATATTTGGATAACATAAAATATGTGTAACCAGATCTTAACTCATTATTATTTATTTTCATGTTTTGGTAATTGATTGTTTAAGAATACATTTAATATGAATAGAAAGCGAGAAGCTTTTAAGTTGCGGATTATCTATAATTTCATTATATTTTTAAAGAGAAAAATACAAAACTAGTCATTTTTTCTAATTACTTATCAAAAAATAAAAAAAAACTCACTTAGACAAAAATAGCCCACAAAAGAGTTGACTACGGTCAACAGAGGATGACTACGGTCAACGCCCGTTGACTACTCTTTTCCCCTAATGGGCTACTGTTTCAATGGGCCGTTTACTTTTTCGTGGCCCATTAGCCCAAAGTATATAATGAAATTTTTTTCAGATTAGGTCATTTTCCTATTGTTTTTTTTTTGTTTGGCTACGTTTTTCTCTCAATGGAACACCCGAAGAACAACCAGGTTTGTCTACTTTTCTTAAAAATTTTACCGTGTTTATGATTAGGAGTAGGTTTTGTTTATGGGGATAATTTTTTTTTTGAAAAAAATTGAAAAAAATATATATATAAAACCGTAGGTTTCATATGAAACCTACGGTGTACAAGTGCCCAATGCACTGTTTGTGCAGTGTCGACTTGTACACCGTAGATTTCATATGAAACCGTACGGACGTTTTTTTTAAATGGTATCAATAGAATAGGAATTGGATGTATTTTGTTGTGGAATAACTTTTTTTTTTAAAAAAAAAAAATGGGAAACCGTAGGTTTTTTAGAAACCTACGGTGTACAAGTATTTACTGCACAGTTTGTGCATTAAACACTTGTACACCGTAGGTTTCACAAAAAAACCGGTTTTTTTTATTAAAAAAAATTTAATAGCCAATAAACATTTGTATCCCCTTGTATGTATCTTATGATTTTTGTTTGGAAAAAAAAATCTAGGTTTTTGCGAAAACCCCCAAAAAAATTAAAATAAAATAAAATAAACCGTAGCTTTTTTTGCGAAAACCGTAGACTACGGTTTGGGAAACCGTAGGTTTTAAAAAACCTACGGTTTTCAATGTCAAAAATGAAAAAAAAAATTATACAAAACGCGAAACAGTAGACGAAATGGCGAAACAGTAGGCGAATCTCAAAACCTACAGTTTCGTGGACTATTTTTGGCCATTTGCTAATTTTTGGCTAAAATTTGATAATTACCCTCTTAATTTGGCTAGATTAGTAATTAGCCCATTTTTAAATTGATTTAGGATGTATTTGAGAAGTATATTGTTTTTGGGCTCCAAAGATTAAAAATGTTATTAAAAAATTAACCTTTTATGTTCTGTCCAGGTGTATTGATTCGTAATTCATAACTTCATATTACATATTTAGCTGATTGTTTTGTGGAAGAACTAAATTTTTTTTGCCAACATTGTTCGTGCAAAACTGCAAATGAGGTTTTTTTTTGCTATTATCCAAAATAACAATTGACATTCATGATTTTATAAGGGTTGTGCTATAAGTACCCTTTAACCATTTTTACCCCCTAAAATCAATCAAATCAAAATTTTGACTTGACATTATTTTATTATTATTATTTTTTTTTTGTCTTTTGTTGTTTTTTTGTTTTCCAATTTTGTTTTTTTTTTGTTATTTTTAATTCCTTTTTAATTATTATTATTATTATTGTTATTATTGTTATTATTATTATTATAAATTTCGTACAAAATTTTAACATTCGGACGACATTATAAATTCGAACGGCTATATAAAATCGGTTTTTAAATATTTTTTTATATATTAATATTAACATTATTATTGTTATAAATTTCGAACAACATTTTATAAATCGGACATTATAAATTCGAACGGTTATATAAAATCGGAAGCATTGTATAGTGCTCGACTAAATGTTTTCAATCTGCATAACGCACCACACAATTGAAATACAGTACCAATTAATATCCATAATTAATAGGAACAAACTTTACTTTTGTTTCGATTTTATATAGTCGTTCAAATTTATAATGTTCGATTTATAAAATGTTGTTCAAAATTTTTAATAATAATAACAATAATAATATTAATATTAAAATATAAAAAAATATATATTTAACAATTTTATATAGCCGTTCGAATTTATAATATCGTTTGAATGTTAAACTTTTGTACGAAATTTATAACAACAACAACAACAACAACAACAATAATAATAATAATAATAATAATAATAATAATAATAATTAAAAAAGAATTAAAAACAACAAAAAAAAACAAAATAGAAAAAAAAAACAACAAAAAACAAAAAACAAAAAATCAAATCGGGGTGGAATTGGAAAAGTAGGGGGGTAATTATAGAAAACCCCTTTCTAATTTTGTTTTTTTTTTGTTATTTTTAATTATTATTATTATTATTGTTATTATTATTATTATTATTATTATAAATTTCGCACAAAATTTTAACATTCGGACGACATTATAAATTCGAACGGCTATATAAAATCGGTTTTTAAATATTTTTTTATATTTTAATATTAATATTATTATTGTTATAAATTTCGAACAACATTTTATAAATCAGACATTATAAATTCGAACAGTTATATAAAATCGGAAGCATTGTATAGTGCTCGACTAAATGTTTTCAATCCGCATAACGCACCACGCAATTGTAATACCGTACCAATTAATATCCATAATTAATAGGGACAAACTTTGTTTGTTTCGATTTTATATAGTCGTTCAAATTTATAATGTTCGATTTATAAAATGTTGTTCGAAAATTTTAATAATAATAACAATAATAATATTATTATTAAAATATAAAAATATATATATATATTTAAAAACCGATTTTATATAGCCGTTCGAATTTATAATGTCGTTCGAATGTTAAAATTTTATGCGAAATTTATAACAACAACAACAACAACAAAAATAATAATAATAATAATAATAATAAAAAATATAATAATAATAATAATAATAATAATAAAGAATTAAAAACAACAAAAAAACAAAATAGGAAAAAAAACAACAACAACAACAAAAGACAAAAATTCAAATCAGGGGGCTGAAATTGAAAAAGGAGGGGATACTTATAGAAAACCTTTTTATAATTGATAAAATGGCCTTTTAGTAATTATCAAGCTTTTACTTTTTATTATTTGTAGCTTCTAGATTATTTGATTAAACAAAGAGAACCTGACAAGAAACATATAGCAAATGAAAGATGAAATTATGTCAAAGATTTTTTTTTGAGGATCACATGAAATTGACGTAATAAAAACGTCAGTTTATGTACAGTGACAATGGTGACACTGGAAATCCAGAAAAAACATTCTCTTCCCAATGGAAAGGGATTGGCCATAGTTAACCCGGTTGACCAAATGGTAAATAGAAAGGCTAAGTTTGAGATAGTCCCATTACCAAAGGGTCCATATGTTTATTTTGCCAAAGGAAGGGGCGTTGATTGCAAAGCTGCCAAATTTACCTAAGGATGTTAAAGTCAATAAGTTTGACTCTACATCAGGTAGAGCCCATTATCTAACTCTGTTAAGTTCTATTCTGAGATCCTCATTACATGATGTGACTGGGTCACATGTTGATGTTTTAAGAATCAAAGAATAGAGAGAAATCTTAAAGGAAGTATATGCTGATTCTGATCGCGAAGGTGGATTTCGATCGCATCAGAATTTTGAGCAGTTGCTTATGAAGTTATGATATATTGCTAAAGAATAGATAACAACAATTTTCCATGTGGATTGTAAGGATAAGTTTTTCCGCAAAGTTTTAAAATAAAAGAAAATTGTTTAATTTTGTTTATTTGAAGTATCCTTACAATGGCATTTGTGGAAAATTGTTGCTTATATGATTCCACTGACAGCAATATTGGAAAATAGATTTGATTCTTTCATTTGTGGTAGTGTCTAAATTTTCCAAATAACGAAAGATTTTCATCACCCAAGTTTCAGTTGGATAGAAACTTGGAATCATGCAAGTTGAATAGTATGATGAATGAGAACTTTCAAGCATTGGAAAATCAAGACTAATTACTTGTTCACATGGATGTGTGAGTCAAGTGAAGGACTAAAGGGATCGAGTACACATTCTTGTGCACTGGTCATGTCCACCACAAAGCTCGTTAAGACTATTTGATTTACTAAAGTTTAGTAAATATGGTTATACTTACAAGTTTAAGTATAATTCTGAAACATTGGAAAAGTCTCAATGTATGGCAGAACGAATGAGAAGAATCAAATTAGGCAGAAAGATAAAAGTTTCTCAAATCTGAAAATATGGGAGAGTACTTTAGAATCATGTTTGTGATCATCTTAATGATTTAGAAATCATATCACAATTAGTCCTCTAAAGGTCTTCTTAGTGCATTCTTATGACTAAAAAGAGGAGTCATGAATTGTTGAAATGGTTAGATCAGGAAGACGAGTCATACTTCGTTCCAAAACAATTCTTAGAGTCATACTCCAAGATTGTAACTTGAGTGACATATCTTAAAGAAAGGTTTAAAACACTTGTCAAATGTAAGAGTAAAAGTGTCCTACTCTTGTACATTTGAAATTGGTAAGTTGTGATGTTTTGGATAAAACAAAGACCAACTAAGGCCAATTGTGTGAAGTGTTTGTCTTGATAAAGAATCCGCACTATCTCTTGAATATTTGGCAAGATAGTCTTATATGTCAAGAGGATAGTGGGAGTCTTAAAGATCCTAAAAAGAATTTCAAGAACTAATCAAGAATAAAACCTGAGGTTCTTCACTAGCACACGACTTGAGGTTTATAACCTATCGTGTTGACATATTCTGTGCCCTTCCAGTTAAAGTTGGCTTTGCATAGGAGTTCTGAAAGTTCTCAATTGGTTGCATAACAACTTGGAAGCAATGGCAGGCCCTGTACTGCCAGGTGGCAAGAAGTTAAGATTGCATAAGTTCAGTCCATATGAGTTTGGATTTGTCATTATCCTTGTCTTGTGACTATGGTTTTGACGATTCACATGGATAAGAACACATACACCATAAAATCTAAGGGTCATAAGGTTTCTCTCCGATTCATGAAAATGATGGTGAGGAAACACTTCCACCAAGTAGATTTGAAGCAGATGGCAAAAGGTCTAAACAATTGAGACTATGATTATGGCATCCCTTTTCATAGTTCTGAAATTGTTTAGACACACATGCATGCTATCTAAGGAAAGGTGTATGATTTTGATAAAGTTTTATCAAAGCATCTCGTATCAGAAATCTGAACTTTGGTAAGAAAGTCAATAAAGTATTGATTTCTAGAAGTCCAGCTGATTTCTGAGTACATGTCAAAGCTAGTGGGAGCATAAGTGTTATGCTAATAATCATCATGTTAGTGGGAGCATGATAATTATTTTTAGTGTTGCAAGTTAGCAATGTTAATTATAGAAAACAAAAGTTTCAATTCGTGAGGCTGCAGGGATTGAAAAAGTTGTTTTGCTATAATTAAGGGAGAGGATATACTTCATTTCAGTTCTAAAGGCTTAGATTGAGACCTTAATCATCTTTAGTCAAGAATATATATATGAATTTCATGTTGGATTGGTTCAACTTAAGGAAATTCTATATATTGCGTTCTCAAAATTCGATTATGATTACGGCATCCCTCTTCATAGTCAAATTTTGAAAACATGGCAAATAAAAATATTGTAGCAAAAGACTGGTCTAGAATCATGTCTTTATGTGAGACATCATGAATCGTGTACCATTTGCTTTGGGTACAGGATCGATTGCATGTGCTATAATATTTGTCATTTCTAAATTTTTCCAAATGCCCAGAGGCATTAAGAAGGGAAAATGTCTAGAATTGGACATGACTAAAATGATTAAGCAATTGTCGAGGACAATCTGAGGTTTACCAAAGATTGGTTGCTCAGGGACAGTTGGAAGTAAAGTGCTAATTTTGGAAGGACCATATTGACATATTCTGAAAAGAGGCATCTCTTATTCAGAAGTGATAGTCAAAATGAGAATATGGAGTTGTCTCCATAGGTGGAAGTTATCTGTGTAAGATTAGAAAACTTAATGCAAGAAGCATGTCCAAAGCAATGTACTTTGAATATGAGACTTAGTTTCCATGGAGTTGATCTCCATTGGAATACCTTATAATGACTGTTGACAAGTCTTTGTGACTTTGTACATATTCATTACAGGAGGGTCAGTGCATATAAGTTTAAAATCTAAACAGATTTCGATAAATGATAGGAATTTGAAATTCTCACATTTTTCGATAAGGATTTGGGAGTGTGAAATTAGAATCATTGAAATTATGTTCAATTGGTTTATTTCACAAAGTAAGGATCATAGACAAACATAGAGTGCATACTTGGTGTATGGCAAAGCTATTGTTTAAGAAAAACATAGTGTACATGCTTGGAGCATGGGACAACTAGTGTTTTTAATTCAAGTATAAAGTTGATAAAACCGAAACAATGAATAATGAGTAATCAGTATGGTGATAAATAAAAGTGTTTATTTATATTCATAGGGTTTGATACCATATTTGATTCATTTATTCTTGTGTTTCACTTTGCATGTTTTGACTTCCAGAATAACTAAGTCGCTCTTCCTGAATGATTAAGTTATTCAAACCATCCACAGTCGGTCATATGTTGGAAGTAGATATGAATCAAGACTGTCATGGGTTGGTTTGTAGAGGTCCAAGTTGGTGGACAAAGTGGTGCTACAACACTCATGAGTGCTCATAAGTTCTGAGTATTGGATTCAATCCGCGCTCATTTGAATCACTTCATGGATTTTATCACGAGTGATCATGAGATGATAATATCTTATATTCTTCAAACCTAGAGATATGAGTTATTACTATGAGTTGGTTATACATTGATTGCACGAAAACGCATTTGGTAACTCGATGTTATAAAACGTGCCTTTGTGTATGATTCAACAAGTAGTAGAACAAGCCATATGAGTCGAATTTTATCCATTCCTTTTACCTTCGGGATAAAAGCGATATTTGTGGGCCCCTCGATGATTTAGCGATGACACATGTGAGTGCTTGGCCAAGCCAGGACTGATTTGATTTGTTCAATCAGTCAGTCATCATAAATCGAAAATCGGGAAACAACAAATGGACAGAGAGAATGATTATAATCCATGTCTCATTCCATATGATATCTAGAATGGAGGAATATATGATCCCTTATCTAATGGACAAGTCATTGACAAGGTCAGAGTTCGACAGCGGCTTTAAGAGCTACGATTGCCAGTTAGGTTTTGAAGTCATACTCAATAATAGTTTTAGACTTATCCAAGTGGGAGACTGTTGGATTAATGTCTAAGTCCATAACTATATTTGGTATGTACTTGACCCGACCCGGCATGGTCCATTTGGGTTGCACTTCACCGACACAATTTATATGGATAGTCTTTTGAGAATAGTATATTTATGATTTATATTAATATATTATAAGTTCTAATATATTAATATGGAATCATATTATTTAATTAGTATTGATCAAGAATTAATTAAGTGATCAAAAAGAACTAATTAAATATGGACTCTTATATATATGGAATGGGCCAAGTTCATTTAGGTTGGGCTAAGCTTTCATGGATGGTCCATGGAGCTTTTAACCCATTAATCCTATGTAAATGAAAGGTCATGGGTATTAGGGTTTACATGGATGTAACCCTAATCCTCCATAATATATAAAGGGGTCCTTGGCTCACAAAATTGGTACAAGAGTGTGAAAATAAGAGTGGGCCGATTTTAGTGTGCATACATATTCTCTCAAGTTCTTCCAAGGTGTTTTGGTGATTTGTGATTCCATTTGAGGCTTCCACACTATTGGGGCTAAGCTCTTAAAGCTTGAAGACATCAAGCTACATCAAAAGGTATGTCATCTAACTAGAACTTTGTAGTATAGGTGCTTCATAATATGCTAGTTAGGATGAAACCTTGGAATAGTTAATATTTGCATGTATAATAGAGAAAACATAGATCCAAGGTCTATAGGGTTGCATGTACACCATAGGAGTGTTAGAATGCTCAAAACCCAACACCTATGTGTGCTAGGGCATTGGTGGTGATTCTAGGTTTGATAAGATCAATGAACCGATTGGAAGAAAGGGTTGCCATTGCAAGTGCAGAATTGTGGAACTACCGGCTGATGTTGTTTTGTTCATGGGTGTTTTGTTTTGGTATTATTTTAATCTCTAATTATCTTGTGAAGGTTTGGATGGTAATGGAGTTTTGGTTTTTGGTTTGTAACCATTGCAGGGTTTTTTTTTTATTTTAATCGAATAGGGGTTTTTTTGCTTTCAGTTTATGTAGGGGGTTTTGGAATTGGTGTTGTTGTATTTGGTTTATGTATCAGATTAATGTGTAATGGAGTGGTAATTGTAATGGTAATGGAATGTAGTTTGGTATAGTTGATTGTTCAATTTCTTGAATGTTTTTGAAATGCAATTGTTAAATGTATTGTAAATGCATCTTTAAGATGGTTTTCAATTGCAATTGAAATGTACAATGTTATTAATTGATCTGTGAAGGGTAGTACACAAAACAGATTAATTCATTACGAAAAAGTGCATACACACCATTACATGCAAATTTTTAAAGTTCTTAACACAACCATCATGCAAAGTTTTCAAAATACCTACAACACAAGCATTACATGCAAAGTTTTCAAGTTCTTAACACATCTTCAAACAAGTACACATGACTTAAGTTTCAAAAGACCTACAACACAAGCTTCCTAATAACTACTAAAAATAGTTTTCAGCCCCCTCCAACTTCACCACTGCCTCCCTGCCCTTTACATGTTCTTGAATTGTGCCCTTTGTTATGACACTTTGAACAAGTGACTGCCAAATATTTCCTGCTCAATCTACCAGCTTGGCTGTTTGGCTCATCAACACCCCTCCTTCTCTTCTTCTTAGGCCTCCCAACCTACACATATTGATATACTATAGTTAAAATTGAATTCATTCCATGTTCACATGTATACTATATATTTGGTCTACTTGAAATACAAACCTGTGTTTTATGTTTTGGTGGAAGTAAAGTGAATGGGCAGTCACTTTTAGGCCACATTGAACGTCCATTCAATGGATCAATTTTGTTGAAATACATGGCTTTCCATGTTGATAACCTATAGCAAGGATGGACCCATTCATCAACATGTGGGGCATTTTCACCATTTTCAATTTTGTCCCATATAGCACAAACAACATGTCTACATAGGAAACCTGTAATCTCCCAAAACCTACAACTGCAACTTTGGTCATTCAAGTTTACCACATACTGGTCTTTCCATGTGCTTGCCACTTGGTACTTTCCTGCCCCATTGTATTTAGCCACATACTTAGCTGCATCAGTCTTAATCTTTTCAAACACTGTAGTTACAGTAGGGGTTAGAAGTCCTTCACACTTATCTATTTCCTTTTGCACCACACATAACCTCTTCATGAGATACTCTTTAATATACTCTAAGCAAGTGATAATAGGTTTATCCCTACCTTCATCTAGCTTAGAATTGAATACCTCACAAAGGTTATTCAACAAACAATCAGTATGTGCCCTTCCTGAATAATAGATATTAAGAGAAGACAATTACACATATAGTAAACACACAACAGGGAAGATTAACATTTATCAATCAATTTCTAGAAACTTACCACTAAAGTGAGATTTAGCCCAAGTGTTTGCTGGGATCTTACACACCCAAGCATGAGCCTCTTCATTGATCTTCTTCAACTCATCCATTGCTCTGTTAAAATGATTGACTGTTGTTGCTCTACCACACTCCCAAAGCTGGTCACTTAAGTCTTTTCCTTTCCACTGTTTCTTCATGTTTTCCTGGATATGCCTCAAACAGAACCTGTGTTCTGTACTGGGGAATTGTAACACCCAAAAATTTTCAACCAATTTAAACTTTTTAAAACATTTCAAACCATTAAAAATCATTACAACTTTGTTTTCAAAATGTATAATATCAGAGTTTTCCCAGAAACATAGACAAAACATGAGGAGCTGTACGATCACGCCTTCGCCTTGCCGAGATCCCCTGATGTACCTGAAACAATAAACTGAAACTGTAAGCCCGAGAGCTTAGCGAGTTCCCCCAAAATACCCATACCCACAACAATACACATAGAATCATAACAGCATACTATGGGTCCAATCAACCATCGGGTTGGAATACCCCAGGCCCACAACCAACAGGTTAGATTGCCAACATATGGGTCCAATCAACCATCAGGTTGGAATACCCCAGGCCCACAACCAACAGGTTGGAATGCCCACATACTCTGAGTCCAATCATCCTCGGGATAGAATACTCACGGCCCACAACCTACAGGTTGGAATGCCCATGTCTATTGGCCTTCGCACCAAGCAGATAAGCCTCAACCGCCAAACAAACATGTGCACATATAATAAATAATCACATAACAGTCTATAGACAATACTTGATCTAACGGATCTTACCACATAACACATAACACCATCCTATCTACCAGGATGCCAATCTAACAGATCATACCACATATCATATAATATTATCCTACCCTCTAGGATACCGATCTAACAGATTATACTAGCATAACATAACCATATAATAATCCAAAGGGCCGGCCTTGGTGCCTTAGACCCTTGAGTATAGCGAGGAAAACTCACCTCGCAACTGTCGTCTGAAACTAGAAGCTCAACTCCCGGATCACCAACACGAACTCCACCACCTATCGTTACCATAAAACCCTTTTTCGTAAATCTCCAAATTACCAGAATACTCTCAGAAGTCAACTGGTCAACTCTTGGTCAAAGTCAACGTCCCCAGTCGTAGTCAACAGTCCATGTTGACTCGACTCGTCGAGTGCAGACCATCGACTCGTCGAGTCCTTCCTGAACTCGAGAAGTCGTGAAATCCTTGATTAGCTCATCGAGTTCCCCTTTAGCTCGTCGAGTTCATACGTGTCCAAGAATTAGATGAAACCCTAGCCGACTCGCCGAGTCTTCGAACGACTCGCATAGTTCAAGGCAATCTTCAACGGACTCGCCGAGTTTGTTCATCAACTCGACGAGTTCACGACCATCTTCATATGACTCGCCGAGTTGACTATGAAACTCGTCGAGTCCTTGCAGACCTTCATCCATGCAGACACTTTTTAAGCCATGCCAAGGTTCCAGATTACAGATCCAAGCTTCTAAGGCATGTTTAACACGTAAAGTTGCAAAATTTACACACATGCAAGGCCCTAAAGGCTCTAAATGACCAATCTAAGCTTCTAATGGAGCTTTACACCGTGGGAGATTCTCATCCTTGCAAGAGCTGGAAACTTTATGGACTTAGGACTCAAAAGAGGTTGAGATCTGAAGTTTCAACTTCAGATCTAGCTCCCATACCAAAATCCCTTCATGAATAACTAAAGAAAGCCCTAGTTTTCACATATGAATGATTCTTAGAAGAAAAAGAGGTTAAGGTAACAGCTGGTTACCTCCAAAACGTGCCCAAACTGAAGTAGACTTTGGATCCACACGGAAATCTTGATGCTAGCCTCTTGATCTACAAATTTCCTTCACAAAAGTCACTCCCCAAAGCTCCAAAACACTCTCCAAATCTCACTCACGGCAATTAGGGTTTCTGGGTCTCAAGAGGGTGATAGAGGACAGTGGGAGGCGCTAATGGTCCAATATATAGGGTACAAAACCCTGAAAATTAAGGTTTCCACTGCCAGCTCCTACTCGTCGAGTCCCCCATGCCGACTCGACGAGTCACTCATTAATTGACGTGTCCTGGCCCGCTGCTACTCGACGAGTCATAGCGCCAACTCGTCGAGTAGACCTTAAACATGAAGTCTAAAAGGAAAAAAATTAATAATACCTGGCGGTTGGGATGTTACAAAAATACCTTCTCCATTGTTGGTATTATTCCCTAAACAAAAGTCAATGTATGCAACATCAGTTAACCAAATGTATTTAGAAATGGTACTAAAAAAAAGTTAGGTGGTACACACCTTTTGTCTATCTGAAATGAATGTAAAGTTTGAATTTGGGCCCATATCCAGATCTTCTCCTAGCAGTTCCAAGAACCATGTCCAACTACTTGTTGATTCTGTCTCTACCACTGCATATGCTACAGGGTATATGCCATTGTTTGAGTCCAACCCTACAGCAGTTAACACTTGCCCAGGGTAAGGGCCCTTCATGAAAGTACCATCCAGACCTAGAAAATCTCTTAACCCAGATTTGAATCCTAACTTCAATGCACCCAGACAGACATATATTCTTCTAAAAGTTCTTGTGGTAATAGACAGGGAGGTTTCTGGATACACATCAATCCGAACTGTTGTACCAGGATTAGTGTTGAGTAGCTCCAACACATAATCCCTCAAAAATCCATACTGTACTTGGTAGTCCCCACTAATGATAAGTTCAACCATTGACTTTGCCCTAGCAACCTTTTGCAATGACATTCCTACCTCTAGTTTCTTGCACAACTCTTCGTGTAAAGCTTTCACTGAAATTTTAGGGTTACTCTGAATTTGTTGAACAATTAAGTTTGCTACGTATCTGGAAGTGCAAGCTTTAACCGCCATTGTTTGCAAACATTTATGCTCATCCTGTACTATTTTCACCAACCAATCCTAATTTTCATTAGCCCTCGATATTTGGACTGCCCATGGACATGTACCTTTATTGGCAATTACATCTTTACCCTTGCACTTTGCCCTACTTCTAGTTGAGGGCCCACCACCATCAACTACTTTAGATGGCTTACTTACAACACCTTTACATTTCACCCTAATCCGGATTTTGTCATTTTTGGCTAGGTATAAAGACCTCCTTGTTGCTACAGCGTGTGAGTTCATGTAGTTTTTAACATCACGCTTGGTTTTGAAGACCTGGCCAATCTGAAATGGTTTTACATGAACCTCTCCATGTGAGCATGTACTTGACTTACTCAACTCTTTTAGCAGTCTCTTCCTATCATCTTCATGAAATCCCGCAAAATTGATAATCATCAGTGGCAATAACTTCCAACTCATCATCAACCATGTCATTCCCTTCATCTTTTGAATGATTGTTCAAGATTCCATGTTCATCTACATCAACAACATTATGGAATTCACTCATGTCTACATCTACATCAAATTGTATGTTAGACTCATCCACATTGTATTCACTGTCATCAGAATCATCTCCACTATCCTCAGAACCATGGCCACTCTCAGAGTAGAAAGCCTCTCCACTATCATCACTCACCATACCCTCTAGATAATCCACTTCTGGTTGTTGTTCAAATGAAGTTTGAACATTAAACTCAGCATCATAATCAGCATAAAGTGAGTAATCCTCTATAAATGGTTCATAGTCATCAACTGTTGCAGTATTAGCTCCATCATCAGCTTGGCAGTTTGGTTCCTGTACATGGTAAGTTCCCAATGGTTCTTCAGTTTCAACTGCACTAGTGATCACTTCTTCTTGAGTTTCAATTTCATGATTCACCACTTCCTCTTGAATGACATGACTTTGTTTGCTAGCTTGTGACCTTATAAATGGCAGAATACTCTTTGAGTAATCATGCCCTTCATCAACATCTAATACTTGTGACTGCTCATAATCAGGGTTCATAGACTTGTTTAGATCAAGCTTTCTACTACATGATCCTGCTTCTCTCCTACAAGGTTTCTTTCTATTCATTTCAGGTGACACACTATCAGGCTCCAACTCTTCAATAACAACTTTAGAAGAAGACTTGTAATAACTAACTACCCTTGTCTGACCAGTTTCAATATACACCCTAATAAGTCTGTGTTTAGGGACATATGATACCATTTTAAGTACATCTTGGTCATTACCTAAAGGCATTAAGCCATAGTCCAAAGGGTATTTAGGGATACAGAAATGGTAGTAAAGGGTTTGCTCAGTTTTGTACCTTAGTTCTCGAACCATGTCGTCAAGCTCATGAACTGAATATAAATCAGTGTCAACATCATCTACATATGCTACAACACCATCAACGTATTTCCTTCCAGGTGCTTTGGTGAAGACACCACTGTAGTGTATCTTCAACGTGAAATAGTTGTCATATCCTTCTGCAAACACAAAAAAAAATAAAGAGTAAAATCAATGATTTCTCTACGTCAACACAATCGACCAAGAAAAAACAAGTTTTGTTGTAGTATTGTACCGTATCTTTTTCCTAAGTCCTCCACGGTTACAAATTTTTCTCGAAAACACCATATTGATAGCACCATTGCAATTCCTGCAGCTTAAAACCCTAAATCCCAATTTCTGTTCTTGCTTCTACGATGGGAATGAACCCGATGAATACATATGTAAATGGTTATCTTCTTGGGAAAGGGACGGGTAGTGACGTGCAAGCAATAGGTAATCATTTCATATTAAAGTAAGAAGGTTACAACTGAAATGACGAAATTACCCCTGCAATATTTTATTAAAAAATGAGTTAACGGTGAAATGCTAACGGAGTGAGCCGGAAGGACCAAATGTTAAAAGTTTTGAAACCACAGGGACCATCTATGAGGTTTTTTTAACTTAGGGATTAAACTTGATATTTTTGGAAACCACAGGGACCATTTTTGAAGTTTTGTCTAAAATAAATTTTGATTTTTAAAAAAGGAGCTTAAATGAAAAAGGGGGGAATGCATCTTTATAAATTATACCGGTGAATGTCTTGCAAAACACCTAGTGCATCCACTACATCTAAAACACCTACCTAAAACACTAATATGTTGCACAAGGTACTTATCGATACATGCCTTGTAAATATCCCACGTATCTCCCACGAAATATTGACTTTATCATCATAGTATTTTTCCAGATCCCAGCCGTGATATTTCAGGTGACAAATAAAGGATTTTGATTTTATTTATATTTTATATTGTGGAGCACCAATAGTTAAGGAGTATGTCCTCTTTTGAATACCAAACAACCATTAATCCATCATAAAATACCAATCCCAATCACAACGGTATAAGCGACAAAATAAATGATTTTGGTTAAATGTCAAAACAAATAAATTTTCGGAATGATCCAAACACGTCAAGTCAGATAGACCCGTTAACAACCTACTTTCCGTCTTGATTTAATTCCAAATTTGACAAACCAACAACAAACATTTTTCCCTATCATGATTAATATCCACAAACAAACTACACCAAAAAAGCAAGCATTTGCAAGTCAAGTTCAAACTTCAAACTTCAAACTTCAAACTTCAAAGGCTTTTACATTCGCCCTATTTCACAACGACATCAAAGTACGAAGATCATCCAAATTTACATCCCTTTTCTCCTCCTTCCCCTTCTTCCTAAAAGCCTCCCTCGCTAGCTTCTGTTTCTTTTCCTGCAACAACAATATCCTCTCATCAATACTATCTTTAGCAATCATCTTCACAACCTTCACATCCTGCTTTTGTCCGATCCGATGGACACGATCCATCGCCTGTTCTTCCACCGCCGGATTCCACCACGGCTCCATCAAGTACACCCGCGAAGCCGCCGTGAGATTAATTCCCGTGCCCGAAGCTTTAAGACTCGCAAGCAAAACCGTGGGCCCGCATCCATCCGAATCTCCAAACTCTTTAATCACATCCGCTCTCTTCTTCCCACTCATTACCCCATCTAACCGAATAGTTTTAAACCCTGCTGCTTTTAACGGTTCCTCGAGTAAAAGCAACAACTTACGGAACTGAGAAAATACAACCGATTTTATACACGGGTTTTCGTTTCTTGATGCCTCAAGGAGCTTTAAAAGGGCAGTTACTTTGGAGGAAGAGGAGGAGGAAGAGGAAGTGGAAGCGGGAAGTTTGTTGACCTCGGGTGGAGGTGAGAAAAGATCGGATTCAGATAAGGGGTGGCGACATAATGGGCATAGAGATTTTGAATGTTTTAGTGTTCGAATTATGCAGTTTTGACAAAAGATGTGGGCACATGATGTGATGATGAGTTCGGATGGTGGAGAGAGGCAAATTGGACAGTCTAAGTCTTCACTGTCTTGTAGTAGTATAACCAACTTCTTTAAAAGTTCTGGGTTGTTGGATGCATCTGTGTAATCAAATGAATCACTTGTAAAGATCAAAACATACGTACATCATGAAAAGCATGAAGTGGAGGATTAAATAAAACAACAGAAAGTACCTTCAAAATTATAGGATGAAAGTGATGCCCTAACGTCTTCAGGGCACAATTCTGTATGTGTACATATCTGGCGAAGCCTTAGAATGATGCTTAGAACAGTTGAGTAATTATGTGTCACACTTCCATTAGCAATATATTTCTCAACAAAACTTTTAGCTTCTGATTCCATCTCATCATAAAGCTTACGTTCATCTACAGAAAGCTCCACATTACATGTATGGATGGTTTTTGGAGGCAACCCAATCTCAGTCTTTTCTTTCGTCCGCCTCAAAGAAATAGTTGCCATTAATGCCTAAACACAAATAAAAACAATTTTCTAAATGAAATTATAGACACAGAAAGTATTATTATTATTATTATCTTGATTTATTGATTTAATTGATCTTACCTGGAGCCTTGAGAGCCCTTTTGCATTCCCCTGAGCAATTGGTCGTTGCACTAATCTATCCCAATAGCTTTTGATTGAAAACGGATCGAATTTTAGAAATGCCATGAGAGAGTATAAGTCCATTGAACCATTTTGAATGGGTGTTCCTGTAACAACCCATCGCCTTTTAGCATTCAACATAGTCACAGCAACACTTTGGTTTGCCTTATGATTCTTGATTACATGTGCCTCATCCAATATCACACGCCACCATGCTATCTTCTTTATGGGTGTATTCATGTTATTTAGTTCACTTCCGAGTGTACTATAAGTTGTCAAGACTATGTCATACTTTTGAAGCTCTAAGACATCTTGAGTTCGATCTCCATAGTACATATATGCTTTTAGCCTACCCCTTTTTGTGTGCTCGGTTAGTTGTGTTATCCAAGTTGAGAAAACAGAAGGTGGACAAACAATCAAAGTCATTTTTGAGCCAATTTCACCTATGTTTTCTTCCTTTTTCTGTTTCTTACTAGGCCTAATGGTTTTGTTCACTTTCCCCTTTCTTGATCTTTTACCACTTGGGACAACCAAAACCTCATCTTCCAATTCTTCATTTACATTTACATCATTACATTTATCCAAAGCAATTAAAGAAAGTAAAGTGAGAGTTTTACCCAATCCCATGTCATCAGCAAAGATCCCACCACGTAGAGGCTCGGGTCGAATATCGGACTGATAATTTGTCAACACATTCACGAAACCCTCGTCCCTTTTTTCCCAAAAGGGTGGCAACTCATCGGAATTCTCACGGTGGTGCAGCCAATATAAACCTTCCTTTTGATGCAGAAAAAGATCCGGTAAAATGAAATTTTCTGGAGGCTCCATAACTCCATACACCACATTTTTACTAGAATTATCGTCGACCAGCTTAAAAATCTCATCCAAATCACCCTTTTTCTTCTCTTTCACGACCATAGATTCAGACATACTAAACGAAGGATCATCTGGCGAGAATAAAAACAAACCTAATGCGGATTTGACGATCTCAAAAGCTTCAATCTTTGAAAAAACATGAATATGACATGGGATTTTATATGCAGCTGCGTTTTTAGGGGTTTTGGGTACAATCCCTTCAACATGAATCAAATTAGAGTCAATTAAAGGGGCAAGTACACTAGCTACCTTCTTTTCGATATGACCAACTTGAATAGTTCGAGTATTGACGACTTTGATGGCGTTCGAGTCGAAGCGATTCAATGGTTCCCTAACAAGACCAACCATTTCTCGGCCACTTATCCGGCCGGAATAGTATTGTAAACCGACAATGTTGGCGACGATGAAACCCACCATGTAGGTTTCGGACTGGGTCGATGGCGTAGATGACGATAATTCCTCGGAATCTCGGTCTTCATCTCCGATTGATGCAAGCGGTAATCGATTAGAACTCATCCCCTGTTTTTGGAAAATGTAGATTTTGTGCTCAAGGGTTTTAGCCACAGTGCGACAACGACTTTTTGTTGTATCTATAGTTGAAGTTGAAACCATAGCCAGGGCCGTTGATAAAACTGAAATGTCTATTTGGATAATTTGGATTGGATTATTTGGTTTGGATGTTCGGATTTTTGGATTTGTTTACAACAAAACCGAATTATTATTTTGGATTGGTTTTGGATTATAAAATAAGAACCGAATAATCCAAAAAAACTGAATAACAATTTATTATTTATTTATTATTAATATATCTATAATTATTTATTAATTTTATAATTTATTTTTTCAAATAAGTTCAAAAATTTCACCTAATAAAAAACAATAATATGAATTTTCTCAAAAAAAAATCATCTATTAAATGTTAAACTATAATATACATTATTAGTAATTGTTTATAAATTTTAAATCACAACTAAATAGTTTGTTTTTACTTCTTCTGTAAAAGTTGGATTATATTATAATTATACGTTGTTTTAAAATGTTCTAGTTTTTGAAAACCGAATAAAAAAACCGATCCAACCGAATTGTAATTGGATCGGATCGGATCGGATTTGATTTTAGTTTGGACTATTCGGATCCATATTTTGAAAACCAAAATCAATTTGGATTTACCTAATTGGATCGGATCAAACCGATCCATCCAAACGAACACCCCTGACTATAGCGGTTTTACCCTTTTATAGATACACGTGTAAAGAGAGTAAGGTTAAAGAACAAAATGATAAGTTTGAAAATAAAAATAGAACATTTATAAAAGACAAAATTGCAAAAATGATCCCTGTGGTATGCATTTTTTTGGGGTTTTAGTCCAAACCACGACTTTTTTGGATTGGTGGTCCTTTTGAGCTAGTTTCGTTGCTTTTTTGGTCCTTCAGAAAACTGAAAAGACTAAAATGCCCTTCTGATACATTTTTTATGGTTTTTGCTATTTAATTTAAAGTTTTATTAATAAAAATTATGGGACCCACCTCTCTCTCTCTCTCTCTCTCTCTCTCCAAAACACACACTTAACACTATCAAGAACACATACACACAATCTCAAGACCACCTCCACCTCCATCTATACCGTCCATCACTGTTCACCGCCACCACCATCCGCTGCCAACCACCTCCATCTCTTCCACCCTAATCCCACATATCTCCTTGCTTAACCCGGTGAACAATCGATTTCCAGGTTTGTTTCTAGAACTGAAATCGATTTTTGAATCTATAAAATGCTTCTGGATAATGGGTTTTCAAACGCTCATTTGGTTGTTATTCTTCAAGGAAGGGTTGCATAATCTGTTCATCTCCATATGTCAAGAAACTAACAATTGAAACTGAAAACATCAACACAATTGTCTCCAAACTCCGACCAATACCATCTCCACCCTCACATTTGTGCTTCACTGCCTCCCAAATCTGGCCCAGAATCCTCGTTGCCGCCACCTTAATCGTCGTCACCTATTTGATGTTCAACAGCCGACAGTCTAAGGTTCTTTTTGGAACTGATCTAGACGCTCGTTACACCTACCCTTTGCTTTATCAAGGTGTTTGCTTTGATCCTTCAATCCATGGAGGATTTTATTAAATGGGTTCTTACAGGTGAAGAAGATGGATCCGAGTTCTGAGTCATAGTTTTCAACATAAGTTTCAATTTTGAATGGGATTGAGTTTTGTAACATCCATAAAATTTAAGCAAATTTAAAACATTTTAATCCATTCAAAAACCATTAAGTTAATACAACTTGTTTTCAAAACAGTTCAAACATCAGAGTATCCCCAAAACCCAATCATAAAATCATGAAATATGAGGAGCGGTACGATCACGCCTTTGCCTTGCCACGATCACCTGATGTACCTGAAACAATAAACTGAAACCGTAAGCTCGAAAGCTTAGTGAGTTCCCCCAAAATACCCATACACACATAACCATACACATACAGCAATAAACAACACACAATGGGTCCGGTCAACCATCAGGTTGGAATACCCCTGGCCCTCAACCGTCGGGTTGGAATACCAACATACCACGAGTCCAATCATCCTACCAGGATGGCATACTCTCGGCCCACAACCATCGGGTTGGAATGCCCATACTCCTACACATACAACAATCACTACTATTGGTCCAATCATCCCTCAGGATGGAATACCTAAGGCCCTCAACCATCGGGTTGGAATGCCAACCTGCTATGAGTCCAATCATCCTACCGGGATGGAATACTCCTGGCCCACAACCATCGGGTTGGAATGCCAACATACTATGAGTCCAATCATCCTACCTGGATGGAATACTCCTGGCCCACAACCATCAGGTTGGAATGCCCACATACTAACAACATGTGCACTTACCAGATAATCACATAATAGTCCACATAAACTACGTACTAGGGCCCTATCATCCTACCGGGATGGAATACCCTCTACAACTGCTCAAATATGCGCACATAACACATGTAATCTTCTACCAGCACACAGACAGTCCGACCAACTACAGGTCACTAAGCATAGCCACATCCAGTCTACCAGGATGCCGATCTAACCAGCCATACTAGCATATAATCATCCATTCTAGCAGAATACCAAACTAACATATCACAATAGCAATTACTCAAATAACAATTCAAAGGGCCGACCTTGGTGCCTAAGACCCTTGGTATAGTGAGGATAACTCACCTTGCAACTGCCGAAATTCTGCAAATCCCTGACCGCTGACTCACCGGTACTCCCAACTATCACATGATAATCACCAAGTTAGAATCCAACATGACTTTCTAGGCCAAGTTCCCACACCACTCCTTAAATCCATTTTCCTTTTATTGAGCCAAGTCCCAAAACCAAGTCTTTATGCAAAGCCCAATATTGGCCCAATTTACTAAATTGGGCCCATCTTTCTAATCGGGCCTAGATCCAAGGTCCATAATAATTATTGGGCCCAAATTACTCCATATATACTATGCAGTCACGGCCCAAGCCCAGCTAGCCCATAAACAGCCCAATACTTCACAGCCCAAATTCAAAAACCCAACAGAGGGCGTACGTTGGGCGTACTCCTCTGGTACGAGGGGCGTACGCGCGTCTGTACCAAAATCCTTCCATGTGCTTAATGGCTTAAGCACTTAAGCCCATATACCATATCTAGTGACAAAAAGGGCCTATGACTCATAAAGTCTCAAACTTTATCCTGTTTGACGTCCATAAAGCTCTTAACTCAAGGTCTTAACCCATTAAGACCTTCCAACTTCACACATGGGATAACCAAAGCCATTGGGACCTCATTTTTCTCACTCAAGACCTCTCCTATGGTCTGAAAGGACAGCTTAACTTAACAAAAACACATCATGCATCATATTGGGGATTTTTGGGACAAGAATGGTGTCAAAACTTCACAACACTTAGATCTACACAAAATAGATGTCAAGCAAGAAGCTTTATACCTTTAAATAGTTGCAAAAGGTGGTGCTATCTCAGATCTACAAGCTCCAGCCACCAAGGTTCCTTCTTTGCCAACCTCTTCTTTCTTCCTCTAAGCTTTCCTTTGCCAAACTAAGCTCCACAAAGCCAAACACACCCAACAATGGAGGTGGAACGACTACCTAGGGTTTTTCTAAGGATAAGGGAACAGATAAGGAGGCTGGGGGTTGATCCTTTATGTTCTTTATATAGTGGTTGGCCCTAAAATTAGGGTTTAATGACTCTGAGCGTACGCTGGGCGTACGCGTCCTTGCACCCGCGATCATTTACTCTATTACGTTGGGCGTAACCCAGCCTACGCTGGGCGTACCCATGCGTGTCCCAATTGCATGCATGGCCTACCTCGACAACTTTTTCCATTAAGGGCCATAAATGTCACTTTCTTTAAAATGTCATAACTCCTTTATTCTAAATCCGTTCCCGACGAACTTTATATCCACGCAAAGGTGGCGAGAAGCCCTACGCTTCTAGCAACACACCCCGGTCCGAAAACCTTCTCGAATGAAACCCATTGCCCACAAAAGACCGAAACGCCCTTACTCTTGATCTCGGAAATCCATAAATAAATACTTTTAGAACAGGGTGTTACAACTCTCCCCCACTTAAATCTGATTTCGCCCTCGAAATCGCCAATTGTCAATTCTGGCTACTCAAAATCCCGAAAGGCACATCCAAGCCCCTAAAGCATGACGACCACCAAGGGAGGCTGACCCCACTGGAACTCCAACTCGAAGAGATACATACTCATTCTCATGCAGTATCAAATACCTACCTCTCCGGAATGCCCTTTACTTGGAAAGTTAGATTGGATCTGTCTCCCTGACAGGCCGCCCAAACTAACTATCACCTGACCTCTTCCCATTGCTATAAAAAGGACTACTCAACCCTAGGAACCTGAGTTTCTGACCCGAAAACAAAACCACGGGTCATAATCTGTTGCCGACAACACTTCCTCTCTTTCAACTCATACCCAAACGTACATACAACAATCCCTTACATAAACCAACACTCACACCTGGCCCAATCAGCCTTGGGCTGGAATACCAGGCATGCCTACGACGGGTCCGATCATCCCTAGGATGGAATACCCTCGTATCCCTACACATGTTTGGCCCAATCAACCCTCGGGTTGGAATACCAAACATATCAGGTTCAATCACTCATAGGGTCCAGTCATCCTCATGATGGAATACCCTAGATTTGCATACTACTACACACATACCCCAAGTCTACAATCATACTTGAAGCCCAAGGATCCAACCTTGCAGCTTCCTCAAAACTACTCTGATTCGACTCAACCGAGTGCAACTCACCCAAATCCCGTCATTACGTTTACTCCAAACGTACCACGACAGGGAACATTACTATCGCGATCTCTAGGTCCACAACCTACTACTGAAATATCCTCACACGGTCCTCAGCACCGTCTAGACTGCTCCTGAGTCTATCAACTCTGCTATCTCTAGTTCTTCTGTCCAAATCTCCCATCTGGAGCTACTCACCTTCTCCTCCTCCAAGGAGACCTAAACCATGACTTCGCATCATCAGTCGGTACCGAAATATCGGAACCTCACTCTATATCATCCACTTGTGGAGCACATCGCTATCCCATAACACGTATATATACTCAGAAACTGATTGCATAACTTACAATCCATAAAGAGTATTCCGCATGCCCCTCATCATTTTCGACACTTGGGAACAATCCCACTGATTGCTATAACATAGCAGTATCCCCACTGCTCGCTCAAAGATCCACAATACAAGCAGGGTTCTTACCATAACTAGACCGCCTCATCGCACCACTCCTGAACCGACATCCAAACTGCGTCAGACGACATCCTTCAAAACAATGCCCCATCCGAGAATTTCCAATTCTCCCCCACTTAGAGCACTAACTACTGTCTACCGTCGGCGAAGCTGGTACGCGACTCAATCGACCCAATCCGAGACAATGAACTTCAAGGAATCCGAGTTCCTGTTGATGATCCCGGATCCCTGAATCATGATCTCTCCTTCTCTTGAATGCATCACCGGATACTACCCCTCTATAATCTCTCAATAATAACTTCTCACAAGCATCTACTATACTCTAATAACTCATGCAGGAAACAAACAATCCCATAATAATAACATGATCAAGATATAAAAGAAAAGACATACCGACTGTCATCTCTGGCGCTGTCCCGACCTCCTCGGTCACAAGCTGATAGGCACGCCCTGGAGCCTTTGGAGGCTCTGCTCGACCCTGACCCCCGTCAGTAAGTCTCAAAGAGGCTGGTGCTGGGGCCTGCACTGGCCTGGCAGCCAGTAGAGGACACTGGGCCTTCATATGGCCCACCTGATCGCAATGATAACAAAGTCGAACTCCGGAAGCTGGAGCCTGCTGCCTGCAATTCCTGCCTATGTGGCCCTCCTTGCCACACTTGTGGCACCTAGAAAAAGAATGACAACTTCCCTCATGCACCTTGCCGCACTTCCCACAAGTGCGACTCCTCTGACCTCCCTGTCGATAATCAGTGGCCCTCAACCGTTTCGGCGCAGGCTGCGACTGCACCGGGGCCTGCCTCTGCTCTCTCAACTGGAGCTTAATCTCTAACTCGTGCCGCCTGGCGGCCTCCTGCAACTCCAACAAAGTATCACATCTCTGCGTAGACACGAACTGTTGAATATCTGTCTTGAGCATGCTCAGATACCGGGTCATCTGAGCCTTCTCCGAAGCAAACTCGGGGCAAAACATTGCCCTTTCCGTAAACATCCTGGTGATCTCCGTCACCGACTCAGAATCCTGCTTCAACTCCAGAAACTCCTGAGCCAATCTCTCCCGCTCAACCCGCGGAACATAACGAGTACTGAACATGTCTCGGAACTGATCCCAAGTAACCGCAGCCCGCTGCGCATCCGAATATGATCCCGTAGTCAACCTCCACCAATCCTTTGCCCCGAGCCTCAACAGGTTCAGAGCACACCTCACCCTCTGATCAGCTGGGCATGAACACGTGAAGAAACATCCCTCCGCGTCTGACAACCATCTCATAGCAACGATCGGACCCTGAACCCCATCGAAAGTAGGCGGCTTCGTATTATCGAAGTCCCGATACTGAAAGCCCCGACCGGCTCCTCCTCCTGCCGCTACTACAGCCGTTGCGGCTGCTGCGGCAGCCGTCTCTGCAAGAGCTGCATAGCGCTCATCGAAGTACTCAACCATGGCGGTCTTGATCGACCCAAACAACTCTGGCAACTCAGCTCGGAACATAGCAGCAACCTCATCATGCGGGATATCACGAATCCTAGCATCCAACTCATCCGTCCTCATCTGACCAATGACCTCGGGTGGTACAGATCCATCCTGATCACCCTCTCCTGATCCCAATCCTGAACCGGATCCTGCCCCGAAGCGTCTCGTAATCGCCATACTGCAGCACACCAATAAGATCCTCATATACACATCATAATAGCCTGGGAACTAACTGCTAATCAACACCCCATGAGGGTTGTGACTTCCTTGATACGCGTATGGGTCCTGTGCTTTCAGTAGTACGGGCCCATACTACCTTCCACACCTACCCATATTTGTCTCAAGTATCACCACAACGCCCCAGGCATATACACACATAGCAAGCGCTCAATCCTCACTCCTAGAGGAATACTGAGTACCTCACATAAGGAAACCCTAAGCTAGCAGGCATCACATAATCAGGCAATTCTATCATACAATTCCTGAAGATCCCTAGCCTAGTACTAGCATGCTGTTCTAACATATCACATAATCAAATAACTTGTATGGTATTTCGGGGTTTACTTACTGGCTCCGGCTGATCGTACCCTCTGCATCCTCCTTTACTTATTTTAAGAACCATTTGAAAACCATTTTAAAAATCTTTCCTTGATTTGAGACTGGAGTCACACGAATGTTCCTCCAATTCACTCAAACCAAGGCTCTGATACCAACTTGTAACATCCATAAAATTTAAGCCAATTTAAAACATTTTAATCCATTCAAAAACCATTAAGTTAATACAACTTGTTTTCAAAACAGTTTCAAACATCAGAGTATCCCCAGAACCCAATCATAAAATCATGAAATATGAGGAGCGGTACGATCACGCCTTTGCCTTGCCACGATCACCTGATGTACCTGAAACAATAAACTGAAACCGTAAGCTCGAAAGCTCAGTGAGTTCCCCCAAAATACCCATACACACATAACCATACACATACATCAATAAACAACACACAATGGGTCCGGTCAACCATCAGGTTGGAATACCCCTGGCCCTCAACCGTCGGGTTGGAATACCAACATACCACGAGTCCAATCATCCTACCAGGATGGCATACTCTCGGCCCACAACCATCGGGTTGGAATGCCCATACTCCTACACATACAACAATCACTACTATTGGTCCAATCATCCCTCAGGATGGAATACCTCAGGCCCTCAACCATCGGGTTGGAATGCCAACCTGCTATGAGTCCAATCATCCTACCGGGATGGAATACTCCTGGCCCACAACCATCAGGTTGGAATGCCAACATACTATGAGTCCAATCATCCTACCTGGATGGAATACTCCTGGCCCACAACCATCAGGTTGGAATGCCCACATACTAACAACATGTGCACTTACCAGATAATCACATAATAGTCCACATAAACTACGTACTAGGGCCTATTCATCCTACCGAGATGGAATACCCTCTACAACTGCTCAAATATGCGCACATAACACAGGTAATCTTCTACCAACACACAGACAGTCCGACCAACTACAGGTCACTAAGCATAGCCACATCCAGTCTACCAGGATGCCGATCTAACCAGCCAAACTAGCATATAATCATCCATTCTAGCAGAATACCAAACTAACATATCACAACAGCAATTACTCAAATAACAATTCAAAGGGCCAACCTTGGTGCCTAAGACCCTTGGTATAGTGAGGATAACTCACCTTGCAACTGCCGAAATTCTGCAAATCCCTGACCGCTGACTCACCGGTACTCCCAACTATCACATGATAATCACCAAGTTAGAATCCAACATGACTTTCTAGGCCAAGTTCCCACACCACTCCTTAAATCCATTTTCCTTTTATTGAGCCAAGTCCCAAAACCAAGTCCTTATGCAAAGCCCAATATTGGCCCAATTTACTAAATTGGGCCCATCTTTCTAATCGGGCCTAGATCCAAGGTCCATAATAATTATTGGTCCCAAATTACTCCATATATACTATGCAGTCACGGCCCAAGCCCAACTAGCCCATAAACAGCCCAATACTTCACAGCCCAAATTCAAAAACCCAACAGAGGGCGTACGCTGGGCGTACTCCTTTGGTACGCGGGGCGTACGTGCGTTTGTACCAAAATCCTTCCATGTGCTTAATGGCTTAAGCACTTAAGCCCATATGCCAGATCTAGTGACAAAAAGGGCCTAGGACTCATAAAGTCTCAAACTTTATCCTGTTTGACGTCCATAAAGCTCTTAACTCAAGGTCTTAACCCATTAAGACCTTCCAACTTCACACATGGGACAACCAAAGCCATTGGGACCTCATTTTTCTCACTCAAGACCTCTCCTATGGTCTGAAAGGACAGCTTAACTTAACCAAAACACATCATGCATCATATTGGGGATTTTTGGGACAAGAATGGTGTCAAAACTTCACAACACTTAGATCTACACAAAATAGATGTCAAGCAAGAAGCTTTATACCTTTAAATAGTTGCAAAAGGTGGTGCTATCTCAGATCTACAAGCTCCAGCCACCAAGGTTCCTTCTTTGCCAACCTCTTCTTTCTTCCTCTAAGCTTTCCTTTGCCAAACTAAGCTCCACAAAGCCAAACACACCCAACAATGGAGGTGGAACGACTACCTAGGGTTTTTCTGAGGATAAGGGAACAGATAAGGAGGTTGGGGGTTGATCCTTTATGTTCTTTATATAGTGGCTGGCCCTAAAATTAGGGTTTAATGACTCTGAGCGTACGCTGGGCGTACCTCTAGTACGCTGGGCGTACGCGTCCTTGCACCCGCGATCATTTACTCTATTACGCTGGGCGTAACCCAGCCTACGCTGGGCGTACCCACGCGTGTCCCAATTGCATGCATGGCCTACCTCGACAACTTTTTCCATTAAGGGCCATAAATGTCACTTTCTTTAAAATGTCATAACTCCTTTCTTCTAAATCCGTTCCCGACGAACTTTATATCCACGCAAAGGTGGCGAGAAGCCCTACGCTTCTAGCAACACACCCCGGTCCGAAAACCTTCTCGAATGAAACCCATTGCCCACAAAAGACCGAAACGCCCTTACTCTTGATCTCGGAAATCCATAAATAAATACTTTTAGAACGGGGTGTTACAAGTTTTAGTGCTTCAATCAGAGGTTGTGAAGGGATAATCTCTGTTAGAGATCCTTTCTTCTTTTTAGATGAATCTAGAAGAAATTCTTGAGGGTTGGATCCAACATCTGCAACAGTTTATGTTCTTCAAGCTTTGTGGATTGAGCGGGGGTTTGATGTGCTTACAGTTTCTGGGCAGAAAAAGGGTTGAAGGCATATATAATGGTTTAATCTATTTGGTCGGTAGTTGATGAAGAGAGAAATGCAGGTGAGGCTAAACTAAGTTAGGATTTCAAATTGTTGGGGGGTAGAAAGGAACCGATCAAGTGTTTCTTGAATGTTTGTTTAGAGAGATCAATAAGAAAAGCAAATGAAGTCGAGAGAGAGAGAGAGAGAGAGAGAGAGAAGGTAGGCCCTTCTTATTTTTTTATTTTTTAAATAAATTAATTAATATTAGATTTAAGAAGAAATGAAAGAAAAATGGAAAATAAATACCCCAAGGGTATTACAATCATTTCGCTATTCAGAGGGACCAAAAACACAATAAAACTAGCTCAAAAGGACCACAAATCCAAAAATGTTGGGGTTTGGACTAAAACCCCAAAAAAATGCATACCACACGGACCATTTTTGCAGTTTTGTCTTTATAAAAATAAGGGTAAATTACACTAATGGTCCTTGTGGTTTGAGTTAATATGTATGTTTGGTTTATATTTTATTTTTGTTTCAGATTTAGTCCCTAATCAAGATAAAATGTCTATTTTACACTTAATAATATTTTTCTATTTCTTTTATAATTTGATTTTAATTATTATACAAATTAAATAAATAAATAAACTCACCCCACAATCCTTCATTTACCTTTTCTTAAACTATTCTCGTAGATCTTCTCCCTAAATGTCATCGTCGACCTCAAGCACCACCACCACCACCGTTCCTATTGTTAGAGTTAAGGCAGTTATGATATTGTTGATTCATGTTGACCACCGCCTGTTCACATAAGAAATCATCAGTATTTCACGTCCGTCATCCGGTGTCCGGAGACCAAAACCCTAGATCACGTCACTGCCTTGGTTGTTTTAAACCACCACCCCACCTTCACATAAAACCCTCCTGGTAACCCTGTCGAAAATACCCGATACCGAATTACCCGCCCGATTTTTTCGGGTATCGGGTAAATCGGGTGTCGGGTTAATTTTTTTGGGTATTCGGGTAACCTGATTTTTTTTAGGTTGAGTATAAGGTACATTTGTTGGGTTTCGGGTATACCCGAATTACCCGAATTATTTTAAAATTCATTTTTTTCTTTCGTAAAACTTGTACTTTGTAGCAAGGTATCTAATCACGTTTAAACTAACTACCATTATTCTAAAACAAGAATCTCTTTTATTATGGCAGTATGACACCAACAATATTAAAAGCAATTGTTTACATGTCACCATGTTCTTTAAAACTTAACTGTTTTCTAGATTATAGTTTTTATTGGAACTAACAAACTCATTATTTTGACGAAACTTAAGAACATGGCAAAACTTATGGCTACAATTATCTTAAACATTTTAAACTTTTAAACCAAGATCTTTAAGTATTTGTTTTTAACATCTTATTCGATTAAATTAAGCTGTTAAAAAATTACTTGATATCTCAAGTATTATTGACTAAAAAATCTCAATGTTCAAAGTTTAAGTAACTTCGTTTATGCTTCATTTGTTTATATAAACAATACTAATAGAGCAAGACATATTTATTTCATTAAATTTATTTTTAGGTGCCATTATATATATATATATATATATATATATATATATATATATATATATATATATATATATATATATATATATATATATATCGGGTAATACCCGAATTACCCGAATTTAATTTGGGTCGGGTAACGGGTATTTTTTTAACATGAAAAACTCGAATTACCCGAAACCCAAAAAATTATCCGATCAACACCCCTACCTCCTGGTCGATTAGGGTTCAAATTAGTTGAAAAGCCTAAAGAATCAATTGTATTTATGCTCTTGTTAGACATAATCTAGTCCAGGTGCACTCGATTAGGCTTCAAATCAGAATAAATCAAAGCTTCTGCATCATATATCTTTTTTTTTTGCTGCATTAGATGGTTTTTTTGTTGCATTAGATGTTTTGTTAATGAATTTGATTTATTTAATGACTTTGATCTCCTGAATGGATTTCTGGGTTAGCGTATTTTTTTGGATCTGAACACTGATGTTATTTTTCTGGTGAAGAGGTAGTGGTGGTGGTGTCGGAGGTTAGTGGTGGTGATGTTGGCCAGAGGTCGGCATGTCCATCAGAATACCTTCCCCTCTCTTTTTTCTTTCTCTCACCGGTCACCACTGGACCATCGACTTGAAGCATCAAATTTTATGCAATCGATCTTTATGATGTTTCTGAAAACATATTTTATAAATAGCTCCAACATCTGTTTCATATTCGTTTTGGGTTTCTGAATAAAAAATGGTTTGTTTTAGTAATGGTTTTAGGTTTTTATTTCATTTCATTTTGTTTTGGTTTCCAGGATATTAGATTTCATTTCGGATGAGTGTGATTTTGGTTTCAAGTTGGATTTTAGATTTGATTTGGGATAACTTTGGTTTTGGCTTTTAGAAATCAATTCAATCTTACCGGAGAAGGAGGTATGAGTGTGCGTCGGAGAAGATAGAGTTGTAGGTTGTTTATCGAAGAAGAAGAAGAGGGTGAGGGGTTGGGTGGGTGAAGTAGTAATGAGGTGGTGGGGCCATTAGATTTTCATATTTAATTAATACCCTTTTCACATTTAATTAATATTTTTTTAATTAATTGATAATTTAAAAAATGTAAAAGAATTCAGTAAGGGTAAATAAGTCTTTTTAAAATGGATAGGGGCCAATTGTGCAACAAAAATATAAAATATGGTCGGTCCGAGTTAAAAAAAATTAGGGACCAAACATACAGATTACCCTAAACCACAGGGACAATCCCTGTAATTTACCCTAAAAATAAAGAATCTACGATTTATATATTTATGTATTTGCTATATTTGTTATTATCTGAATATATTTGTATTATTATCTATTATAAAGAATATACATTTTTGAATTATTATTATTATTTATTACTTACACCGTATTGATCTGAAACCTTATAACTTTTTATTTTTAAGAGTTTTGTAATTTATTATATTTAATGATATTTATTTATGACACCAACTTCATACTTCATATAAGTAATTATATTATTAGAATTTAAAATATTATAGAGGGTTGTGTGGTAGATTGGGAATTTTAAACAAATTTTTTTTTGGCAGAGAAAAGGAGAAATTTTTAGAAATGTTTTGTTTTTGTATATTAATTTGTAGTATTAATATTCACTTTGAAATTTAGATATCGCTCAACTCCATCGAAACCTTAGCTATAGATAAATATATTTATTTATTTATTTATTTCCTTTTCCTTATGTTTTCTTAATTTTTGAATATTTTGATTTATAATTTTTTTTTTCTATTTTTCATAATCTAAAGCATCATGAAAGGAAGCTACATTAATTGTAACAAGTTGTTAGTTGTATGATGAACATATAATTACAGTTTAACAAACAAAAATTTTAATTAAACGATGAATGTCGTAAAAGATATAAAAATAAAAAAATTGTTAAGTTTAATATGTTTTACATATATCTCATTCTTTTTCATTTAATTAGATGTTAAGTTTAAGTAATATAATACAGAAAACATAAATACATAAAAATGATAATTCTGATGGGGGTTTTACAAACTTTTAAAATCATGATAATAAATATATTAACTAAGAAGAATCTTAAAAAATCTCTATTTATTAGAAATATTTGTCATAGTATATTTCTATTAAATAAAAGATCCCCAAAAAAATAATGTTAGCATAGTAGATTGCAGACTTCGATTCTCGTTAGTAAAAGATTTGGAAAAACACCACATCTAGGGACTACGGTTGCTTCGCGTTTCTGCTAGATTAAACCCTAGAAAACCCCCCATTTTCTACATATTATCATCGATCTCCTCACTTATGACTAGCGTGCTACAGGTTTTCTCTCATCACCTACTCGTGCCAATTTCGTTAATGTGGCTTCTTATGTGCATGCAATTCGACGCAAATATATGTTGATCAAATCGCAATTTACACTCTGCAATTTCGATTCGTTACGTATCTAGCCTTACAGTATATGCGCCAAACCTTTTCTACGATCCGATCGATGGATTGTGGCTAAGTAATTATAGATTTTATATTCATATATACAACAGCTAGTTTACAACAGTTAGCTAGAACTCCGCTAATTAAGCATTACACAATTTGTGCTTCATGTGCTCTGTCTGTTTTGAACAAATTAAAGAGGTAATTCTTTCTTTTCAATCAATTTTAGATCAGATAGACTTGGTTTTGCTCCTTCCAAAAGATCTATCTAGCTAGTAATTATAACGTACATTAAAAACTTGTATTTCTTTTAGCATATTAGTTATTTCTTCCTTGTGTTAATGGTTACAAGAAAATGTAATATACTATTTTGAAACAGAATTCTATGGAGATGGTAATGAGCATCTCCAGGAAAGAATCAAAATTGCCGATGAAAAGAAAGAGAAAGAAGGTTGACCGGTTTATGTTTCTTCCAGATGACATCCTTTTAGATATCCTTAAAAGGCTCCCTGATGATTTCCCTCGTTATTTGGCTAAGTATGTGTGTAGACGATGGTTTAATATAATGACTAACAGGATCTTGCTACACGATACTTCTTTTATTATCCTCCAGAAGACGGGAAACTTGACAGCACGTCATGTGGGTATAAGAGAAGAAGAACAAGGGATACACGTCATGAAAGTGCAGGATCTTGACATACCTCCCATAGGCATTATAAGGTCTTGGGTTAACGAGCTTCTTCTGATATCAGATTATAAAAAACAATCTCTGTATGTTTATAATCTAATCACCAAGGAAGGATCATATCTTCCCGAACGTAATATTGCATCATGTGGAGGATATTGTACGATCAAATGTGGAGTTGCACTTTCTTTCAATCTGTTCAAGGGAATATACAAAGTGGTTTACTTGTTTATGGGACCACCTATCGAATGTCATATTCTTATCTTGAGAAGAGATATTGTTTCTTCAAAGTGGAAAAAGATCCATGTTCCATGTATGAATGGTGGGTCGTTTTATTCTTCTAACCTGGTTTCAATTCAGGGTAGGTACCTTCACTGGGATAATTGCATTGATAATAGCCTTGTTTCCATGGATATGGTGAAAGAGGAAATTGTTGATATGAGTGTACCCAATTATGATAAGGGATTCGGATTTGTGTATACTATTTTTGAGATGGGTGGTTACCTGGCTTTCTTTGCTGAAAATAGTCTGGACAAAGCTGATATATGGATTCTTAAAGATTTTGAGAGGAAGAAGTGGGAGAAGTTGCAATCAATTACTCTCAAGATGTGGTACTACAGAAGATTGTCAGTTAGTATTCTCCACAGATGGTGCTACAACAGATTTCCCCTCTGTGGCGTAATGAGTAAAAGATCTAGATATATCATCCTGGAATGTAAAAGCAATAATAAGGGTATGTGCTATTATGATCTGAAAAATGGAGCCATGAAAGAGCTAGACATCCACATTAACGTTGATGATGGATGCGTCGTTCTTTCATCACCAAGTATTAGATAATCTAAAAGCACAAAACAGAAGAGAGGAGGAAGTATTGCCCTTTAGTTCTATTTATCAAAATGAACGATTTCGTTTTTAGTCTGACGGATGATGTAAGAAACAAATCATGTTTAATTAATTGACTACAGTGTGCTTTCTTTATACTTTTTTGACATGTTTTTTTGTTATATACTTTCCCTGAGTTGTAAACAGCTCACATTTATTACTTAAACGAGCCCTCACCTCCAGTCTCGAGTTTGAGATCGTTAAGGCTCGACTCCTTTTGAGCTTTTAACACTCCGAGCTCGTGTAGCTTGGCCATCCCTAGTAGGAATCAAATCAACCATCTGTTGAACACTAATACATGATAAGCAAAAATCTGGACAACTCAAGAGGAATGGGTTAATGACTTTGTAAAGGACTAAAGGTAATGAACTTTAACATATTTAGTCACTAATATGACCTGTTGTAGTAGGTTTTTGCTGATTTAAAATCCTATATGGCTTATGAATGGCTTGTATTATGCCATTATACACATATAGTCCATAAAGTAGTTTTTGTACACTATATAGTCGATGAAAATACACTCAATAAAGTATGTATCTGTGCTTATTTTTATGTATGTGTTGTTTGTTTATTTTTAAATTTGAGATGGTTAATGTTTGGACGTAATAATATTTTTAGAAAAAACTTGTTTTTTAAGATTATTTGAACTTCCGTCCCATTCGTTAATTTTATGTAGATTTTCCTTGCGCCAGATGCGGTGAAGCTTCTTAATAGACTACAACAGATCATGTATAGCAATGTTATATCCCCTAGATCTATGTATGTAGTCTTCAAAAGAATTGACTTTACCATACAAAAGGGCTTAGCGGCGCAACTTGTTGCCCGTTTGCTTTCTCATTCGTTGTATGATGATAACTAAAATGTTTTAAGTTAAAATGGAAAAACAACCGACAGAAATGTAAAAATTTATTATTACGACAACTCATTTAGATATGTTCTTTTTTTTATTTATCATAATTAAAACTTGAAAACATAAACATTAAACGTATAATGTTTCCAACTATGGCACAAACCATATAATGTTTTTAACATATGCTACCAACATAAGCAAATAAACCAAACAATGTTTATTACCATGTACCAACATAAAAAAAACCAATCTATGGTTGCAAAAAAACCAAACAATGTTTCCCTAAAGTTGTAGCCGTCAACGTCAGGAATCCTCTTAATACTCCCGAGGAATATCTGTGCCAATGTCATCCATGCCTCTCTCATGTTTGTGTGGACACTCCTAAAATATAAAAAGCACCAAAAATATAAAAAGCAGGCACGAGTAGAGGATCTACTTGGTCTTACCCAACCAATTTCCTCTAACTTCTCATAACATTCAAGAACTTTTGGCCCCTCCGTGCCTTTAATTAAATATTGTAGAGCTTTTTGCATATCAATGTAAGTTTCCAATAAACATTTTTGATGCTCAATGAACCATTGTTGTTTCTAAGAGTACCTAAGAATGAAGATTCTAATACAATAATGCGAACAAACTTGGCTAAGAAGAGGACACTCGAGGATTCTCATGGAACTTGTAGAGTTCAGGTGAAGAGGGAATGATGTGGGACAAGAGGCGAAAGACCTACCGGAGGCTATTGAGCGCCACTACCCTAACACATTTCAAGGGGTCCAAATTCGGGTGAATCCAAATTGGTTGGTCATTTTGGGTTATTTTCATGCCACATTTATGCGAACATCCTCGGGTGCACTAATGAAGGAGCAAATAACCAGCCTTCAGGCAGATCTTAAAGAAGTGGAGGGGCTTAAATTCGATCCTCGTGGGCACTCAAGATACTAGACATGGTTGATAAACTTAAGTTTGGAAACAAGTCGTTGCATAAAGAGTTGATGGCCTAAGATGATTCCTTAGATCCTCTGAAGGCAATGGTTGATATGTGCACAGTTGTTGACCAATGTGTTTGAGTTGCTTCTAACACATTCTCTGAAGGCAACGGTTGATATTCGTAGAGTTGTTGACCAATGTGTTTGAACTGCTTCTAACACATTAATCAGATTAAGTTTTACAAAAATATCATACCTTTCTAAACAGGGGAATAAAGGCCAAAGAATTTCAATCCATCACGAATACCACATCACTAATTATACTGATAGCAGCAAATCTGGCATCAACTGAAAAAAGCACAAAGCAATTATTCCATCAAAATACATGTCTACAGGTACTATGTTTGTATTCATTTTACAGTAAAGATCATCACTACACGTTTGTATTCATTTTACAGGAAAGACCATCATTAATATAGAAAAATTATGAACTGTAATATTGTATTTTTAATAACGTTGTGATTTGTAAATATTTAATTACACAATAATTTGGTGAGATTAATAGAAATTGTTGCTGTCCTCGTCAGTTTTTTCAAAACTTTACATTGATTTACTGCGTCATGTGTTTCTTCTTTAGGCTTTCTGGCCATAACCTTGAAATCCATGCAATGGTGATGTTTTTGTTAGGATATGTTCCCTATTTTTAGTATCTTTAAAAATTGTAAGTATTTAATTCACAAACATAGATTTTTAAAACCCTTACTTTTGTTGCATCATTCTTGTTGAACATACGGAGATGATGACGCAACCACGAGGGAGTGCGTGGGAAGAAAAAACATTTGTTGGCTAAAACGTCACTTTTGTCATTGTAACTTACCACCCCAGTAAATCTTCAACTCCACTGTCTCGATCAGTCCTCATTGTCATTGTAGGATTTTTACTCCTTCATCGTTCATGGTGTTAATTCGGTGAGACTAATAGAAATTGTTATTGTTTTCGTCAGTTTTTTTCAAAATTTTACCTTGATTTACTGCCTCATGTGTTTCTTCTTTAGGGTTTCTGGCCATAACCTTGAAATCCGTGCAATGGTGGTGTTTTTCTTAGGATATGTTCCCTATTTTTAGTAACTTTATAAATTATAAGTATTTAATTGACAAACGGAGATTTTTAAAAACCTTACTTTTGTTGCATGATTCTTATTAAACATACGGAGATGATGACGCAACTACGAGGGAGCGCGTGGGAAGAAAAAATGTTTGTTGGCTAATGTGACATCCCCAAATTTCTCGGCCAGAAAAGACCGATTTAGTTTATACTTTTAAAATAAAATCAGAGTAATTTTCCAAAATATGTTGCGGAATTTGTTCACAAAACAAAATATAATAAAAATTTATCAAATCATTTCTTAAAGAAATATATTTTCCATTTCATAACAAAACTTCGGGATGTCATGTTCTGATACAGATCAAAAACATAAACAACATATTATAAGCCTTACAACATTTATTTACATCTACTGGCCTATAATCCAAAATATCTCGTTAAGTCATCCAACTATGCTCTTGTCACTAACTGTAATACAAGAAACTGAGTGGGTCAGGCTTGGGAGCCTGGTGAGCATATAGGGTTTTCAACCCACAAATAATAAATTTATTAATATCATCAACCAACAATAAATTTATTAATTTCATCAACCAAAAATAACCCTGATTACCCATTCCCGTATTCCTCACTTTACGTCCCTAAAGTATTTATTTATTAGGGACCTAGTCTAAAATTTTTTCATCAGGGCGACAACACTGCTTCGGGGGTTCCTCAGCAATTTATGTCAAATAAGGCAACCAATGGGTGACAACACTGCTTTCCTCAGCAATTTATGTCAAATAAGGCAAACATCAGGGTGACAACACTGCTTTTCCTCAGCAATTTATGTCAAATAGGCACGAAGTCACATCGTCGCCAGGGTTTATACAACATGCACTAAGTCCATAGCTACCAAGGTACTAAATCCATAGCTACCAACGTACATCTATACCGTACTTTCATCCCTCATTCTTTATCTACCCATGTTTTACCCAACATATTTGAAGATAAAATATATATACATTTTAAATCATTTTAAACATGTATAAAACATTCATTCAACATCCATCTCAAATAAACAAACAACATATATATACATAGCACGTATTTTATATAAAATACTTCATATATATGTGTAAGATAAAAGTGACTATACACTCACTTGATAAGACGACGATTGGACATCACTTCGTACCTTAAAGCAATATTCTTCGATGAAACCGGGATGTTTTCTGAAAAACCGGGCTTCACGCGGGCAGAGTTTCGGCTCGAAAAACTCTTTTTCTCGGGAACTTCGGGCTTTCTTCGGGTGCTAGGGGCGTTCTCGAGGCTTCGGGGTGTTTTAAGATGGCTAGAGAGGGTATAGAGAGTGAAAGAGAGTGTGAATTAGCAACCATTCCCGGATACCCTCGATTTCTATTTATAGTGTGAAATTCGACATTCACGTCGTGACTTTGATCCTGGTCACCTCCTAGGCTTGCCGTGTGTCTTCTAGGCTCAAAACGTGTCGTTCACTGAGTTCACGTCGTGAATTTCTATGTTCACGTCGTGAGTTCAGTCAGACCTCGAAGTTTGTGTTCCGAACTTCAGAAATTCATATCTTTCGCATACGAACTCCGTTTTTGACGTTTTTTATATCCACACGTAGGTGAAATTATGCTCTACAACTTTCGTTTAGACTCCGTCGGCTAATTTTGACTTCATTTGTAATATTATATTTTTAACGGGCCGGAACAGGAAAAGTCCGTTAAAAATTCATAACTTCTTCATCCGACGTCCGTTTTCGTCTGTCTTTTTACCGTTGCACTAATATCGACGAGATCTTCGATTCTCGTTTAGATTGTTTCAGCTAAAAATCACTCGATCTAAATTTCGAGTTTTGGGCTGCATACTACTAAGTCGAAACTTAGAAAAATCATAACTTCCTTATACGAAGTCAGATTTAGGCATTCTTTTTATGCACGCTCTCGGTTTAACGAACTCTACGACTTTCGTTTAGATCACTAAGGCTAAAAATCGTTCTATCGTAAATTCACTATTTACGTCACGCAGTGTCGTACCGGTTCTGTCGCGAAACTTCGACAAGTCATAACTTCTTCGTTATAACTCGGATTTCGGCATTCTTTATATATCCGAAATCCTTGTCATGACCAATACAACTTCCTTCATAGATATCGGATTTATCTAATATTAATTTTCGACGCTTATTTTTATTCTTAATCATAATAATTAAGTTTAAAGCACATAATTCATTCTTATTACTTCAAAACGGGTTCCAATGGTTGACCTAGACTATTATATCATCATTAATGCTTAGCCCAGAAACACGGGCGTTACAGCTAAAACGTCACTTTTTTCATTGTAACTTACCACCCCCAATAAATCTTCAACTCCACTGTCTCGATCAGTCCTCATTGTCATTGTAGGATTTTTACTCCATCGTTAATGATCACTTTTTCCATCATAACTTACCACACCAATAAATCTTCAACTCCATTGTCTCGACCAGTCCTCATTGTCATTGTAGGATTTTTAGTCCTTCTTCATCGTTCTTGGTGTTAATTTGGTAAGATTAATAGAAATTGTTGCTTTCTTCGTTAGTTTTTTTTTAAACTTTACCTTGATTTACTGCGTCATGTGTTTCTTCTTTAGGCTTTCTGGCCATAACCTTGAAATACATGCAATGGTGGTGTTTTTGTTAGGATATGTTCTCTATTTTTAGTAACTTTGTAAATTGTAAGTATTTAATTGACAAACGGAGATTTTTAAAACCCTTACTTTTGTTGCATGATTCTTGTTGAACATACGGAGATGATGACGCAACCACAAAGGAGCACTTGGGAAGAAAAAACGTTTGTTGGCTAAAACGTCACTTTTGTCATTGTAACTTACCATCCCAATAAATCTTCAACTCCACTATCTCGATCAGTCTTCATTGTCATTGTAGGATTTTTACTCCTTCTTCGTCGTTCATGGTCACTTTTGCCATTGTAACTTACAACCCCAATAAATCTTCAACTCCACTGTCTCGATCAGTCCTCATTGTCATTGTAAGATTTTTAGTCCTTCTTCATCGTTCATGGTGTTAATTTGGTGAGATTAATAGAAGTTGTTACTGTCTTCGTCAGTTTTTTTTCAAAACTTTACCTTGATTTATTGTGTCATGTGTTTCTTCTTTAGGCTTTCTGGTCATAACCTTGAAATCCGTGAAATGGTGGTGTTTTTCTTAGGATATGTTCCCTATATTTAGTAACTTTGTAAATTGTAAGTGTTTAATCTCAAATGTAAGTCCACCTATTTTATAAAAGTCATGACTTTATATAATGCAACATACGTTTGAGTAATGACAAAAAATCCAACAAAAAACATCGAAATTGATTTGATATAAAGCAAACAAAACATGTCGGTAATGAAATTAACAAAAAAAATACAATACAGAATTATAAATAAATTAATTAGTATGATGGATGAAGTGTGATTTCCTAAATATGAATAAAAGATGCTACAAAAAAGGTGGCTATAAATTGCGAAAAACTTCCTTATAAACAACATTGGAAGTTTTATTTGTGAGTCTACCATCTTTATTTAAAATTAATAATTTTAATCCCTCTCTGCTTTAAACTCTAGATAAGGCAACATACAATTGCCCATGTGAAAAAACTGGATCTTTGAGAAACAAACCAACATTCGATAACGATTGTCCTTGACTCTTATTAATAGTCATTGCAAAACATACGGCTAAAGGAAACTGTCTTCTTGTGGATTTGAAGGGATTTTTTTTTTCTGATGGGGTTAGACCTTCTTGGAAGAAAAGTTCGGTTTCCAATATTAGTTCCAGTTATTATACATGTCTCAATAACAAGTTTCCCCAATGATATCAATGATATCACCTGTGCCATTACATAAGCCGTTTTTCTGATTAATATTTCTCAGTAATGTTACTGGAACACCAAATTTTAAAACTAACTTATGATTTGATAGACCAGATACTTTGAGACCATTTAATACATCAGGAAAGTATAAATTTGCATCAAATTGATCATGGAAAAATTCGGACTTACATATGCTATCTGAACTTAAATATTCAACCTCATATCCTTGAAACTTCTTAAGAAAATGGTCGTTTACTTCCTGAACAACTTCATTCTTTGGAGCAAATATCGCTCTTTCTTGGAAATAATTTGTACTGCTGTACTTCTCCAAAATCGAAGGATATACAAACTCGATTAATGAACCTATAGGATAATTTGGATCATTAATGAGAATATCATCCGGAATATCGATAATCGTTTCGCCGTCGTTCGGACCACCGAGTTTGCCGTCTACGATATCCAATAACCAATTTGCAAAATCTCTTATTTTTTCTATATCAGATTGATCCCTTCCAACAGCTAGCCTCATGTTTTTTTGTTAATCTATGGACTTTGCAATGTTTCCATAAATATGAAGAACTCAAAGAAGCATTAACAACGTTCTGTCTACTACCACCCGGAACAACGCGTAGAATCTGTCTGAAATCTCCTCCTAAGACAATAACTTTCCCTCTAAAAGGAATATTTAAGATGGTAGAATTTTCACACCTTAATACATCTTTCAAAGTTCGATCTAAAGATTCAAATGTATGCTTATGGACCATAGGTGTTTCATCCTAAATTATCAAAGAGGTTCTTCTTAATAAGCTAGCAAGCTCATCATCTGGATTTATTTTCCAAACAGAATCCTCAGTAAGTTCAAATGGAAGTATAAATCGAGAGTGTGTTGTTCTGCCACCGGGCAATAATGACGAAGCAATACCACTTAAAGCAACATTTAAAACAATATGACCATCAGATCTAATTGTTGTAGATATTCTCTTCCATACAAAATTTTTACCTGTTCCACCATAACCATAAACGAAGAAGACACCTCCTTTATTTTCTTTAACATCACTCATGATGTCAAGGAAAATGTGACGTTGCTCATTTGTTAATGAAAGAAATATACGATCAAACTCATTTTTTATAATGAGAATGTCGTAATCTAGCTCCTCGGTGATAAGTCGATTGTTTGAAGAAGAAACTGATTCAACGTCTCGGTAAGGCATTTTGTAAACTTTTTGAGAGTGGAGTTGTTTCCAAGTAAAATTTGTTCTATTTCGAACAAAGTTAAGTTCTTAAGTTCATCTTCGGTAAGTGATAAGTTTGCACAAGAAATTTTAAATTAATTATAAAATATAAAATACAATATTTAATAATATTTGTAATTATTATTTAATGAGTGTTGAATAATAAAAAAAATTATTATAAATAAAAATGAAGAAAATTCTTTTAATACCTGGAGATTTGAACCTTTGTCATTGGTTATATAAAATTCCATCCGCCAAATATTTCTATGTATTTTCCCAAACGGCCTCTGGTTTAGACATACTGTTACAGATCAACAATGTAGCAAATAATAAGCGTAGATAAAAACCAGATCCAAAATGGCTTGCTTCTTTAATTGCATCGATGTATTCCTTGTCATTATCTAATAGCCCAAGTGCATAACAAACATATCTAAAAGAAGAATATGTTTCACCATTTACCGTGCGAATTTCATCAAACGACGTCGGACCTTTAACTTTATTTAAAAGAATCCTTAAGAAATAAGCTTCACCAAAATCAGGTGAAATCGAATGAATTCTACCAATGGCTTTTCCTATTTTCTTTCGCTTCCAAAACCTACCATTTAATTTCCAAACAAACTTTGTAGGAAGTTCAACGCATGTAAGTTCTCGTGCTTTGCTATTAATTGCATTACACTCCATCCAAGATGTGAACTTTGAAGCAGCAACAAAAGGTTTGTCCAGAACATCGTCAATATCATCGTCTTCACCATATACAATCTGTTGTTGATTAGGAAGATGAAAAGGTAGTCTCACCACAGAAGGATACCTGTAATGAACATCATATTCAAAATTCGCCAAGATGTTTCACATACAGATAAATATCTACAATCGTAATATTCAACTATTTCATCGACCACATAATTATTTTCACATTTATTGTTGGTTTGTACAACAGCAACTGTAGCTCTATCAGGACCCTTGTTTATGTATTTAAACAAATACTTTATAGAAGCTCCCTGATTGCACCATTAAACATTAATATGTGTCTGGTATCTTTTTAATAGATATTTGTTGTAGGGGACAACATTTCTATTATCCAACTTGACAACCGATTTTTCTACAAAATGACCATCGTTTCTTCTCCTATATAACGGAAAACGATTTTGATCAATAGACGTATGATTACAGAATTGTTTCGGAAAGTTTTTAGAGCACTTTTTCTCCACCATGCATGGATAATTGATATTTTTAGCTCCACATGGACCATAAATCATGAACTCATTGAAAAATGAATACAATTCTGGATCTTCAATTTTGTCTGGTATCTCGACAGAAATTATCGGATCCATAAATTCTACAGTGGGTAGCTTGTAGTCAGAATGCATAAATAGACATATATGACAGTGTGGCAAACCTCTCTTTTGAAATTCAATGGTATAAACATCTGCAAAATATTTTGCAAATAAAAAAATGTGATGAGACTGTAAAAAAATATAAAAAATATAGTATAATAAGAGTAATGTTTCATCAATAATGAAAAAACATAATTTTAATTACATGCTTGAACTTTGCCGAAAATGTGATTCTCCCTTAAGTCTTTAATAAATGCACCAAGCTTGATCTTGAACAACCTACATAGTATATCAGGTATGTCTTCTGGTTGAATTGAAGTATCCTTAAGAAACCTTTTAATCTCTAGCCATTTGGGATTACACGTAAAGGTTATGAAGAAATCCGGATATCCAAACCATTTACATAGTGACATGGCATCCAAATAGTTTTGCAGCATATAGCGTGCGCCACAAGTAAATGACGAAGGTAATATGACATGTTGGCCGATATGGGAGATATTAGTGGTTCCTTGAACTTTTTGGTTACGTAAATTCTCATAAGACTCGCATCTAAGAACAAGTTGTTACCTATGTATGTAATGCAATCTCTCCGTTTCCATCATAGTATAGGCATCTACCAGAAATTGTTGAAACAACCTTTTTGAATTAAGAATGAGCGAGAACGAATGATCTCTATCTTGGATTCTAAAAGCGAACAATTCTCTCATTGTACATTTCGCCCGCTTGTTGTTGGTCATAGATGACACACCTTTATGAAGAATGTCAACACTGTAACCATCATCACCATATGGAAATAGTAATGGATATTGGAGAGGAAGGTACGAATGATGCAATTTATTGATACGTTGTAGAAATCCAGTTTTTGTTTGAACAACAATATCCCTCTTTTCAATTGAATCATAAATGTCACCTACAATTAAAGCGGCAACCTTAGAAGTAGTTGGTAGGTTATATGTTCTTCCATCTCGATCCCTTCTCCCGATAAGTCATAATTTCAAATCAAGTTGAGGATTTTTCTGAAAAGTATCTTTTACCATTCTATAAGATCTTACCAAGACAATATTTGAATCTAGCATCACCTTAATATTTTCGATAATAGCAGTATCAATTGATGTAGATTGATCCTTTTCCCCACTAAAAAATTGAATTTATACAAAATATTAGTAAAAAGGTAAAAAGATTATAATTAATTCTGAATAAGAAGTTTGAAAAAATACCTAAAGCATCTTTGTCTATTTGAAATTTCGTTCTCAGTATCATAAATGTATAACTGAGAGAATTTTGATTCAGATCCTTTTGCTGGTAAAAGGCTTCCTATACTATGATAATTTTGACCACCCGAGATTGTATGGAGTGTTTCCTCTATTGATTGAAGAATCAATTTTACCACTCATCGACATTAAAAGAAAACATTGAATTGTAACGTCGAATATTTTTCATGAAGTGTTTGCTATTAGAATCTGTTGCTCGAAACATTCTTTCATAACTTGGGGGTGCTTTCTTTAAATCCGGAAGTTGAACTTTGCCATAACCATAACATAATGAATAATCCATGTTCCCTTTATCTTTACCTCTGATGGATTCATTTGTCCATAACATTGCATGACATGTTTGACATACAACATTTTGATCACCATGATCCAAATATTCTGCAAAATAAAAGTCGTAGAAAAAAAATTATTTAATTTTGTAAGTATATACAACACAGTATTTGAATTGTAAAAAAACAAAAATGGAAATTATTATTTTATTACCTTTTGAAATACCAACTATTAGGTTTTCATATATTACTTGATGTATATTTTATACATCTTTTGTCAAATCAATGAACGGAATAATGGATAAATGTTTTGACTTCCTTTTTACTTTATGACATCCTGGATTTAACTTGATTGATGATGAAGAACCAGTTATTTTAGATGCATTCTTCGATGTCATATCATTTGAAAGTACACATTATTGTCTTTTGTTTGGTAAGTTGGAAGTCGCGTAGTTATTGAAACTAATATTAACCGAACAAAATAAATAAAGTCAGTATATATAAATTATATAGAAAATGGATAATAGTATATTTTAAAACAAAAAATTATTACCATTTGTAATGTTAGATAACGGAGTTCTAACATATGTAAACGAAAGAGAATATTGTAGGGTTGCATTTTGGATTCCACGCGAATTAAATGAATTCACGTTTTCAGTTTGACGAGCAACGTTGGTTGATTGATCTGTAAGTAACAAAAACTTATGAAAATTGAAGACATATCGCATAAAATAAAGTAATAAGTTGAAATCATATAATATTATAGGATAATAAAAAAAATATGAGAAGTCATATATTGTATATAAATGTAAATTAAATGTAAAACATGGAATATAAAATAAGAATTTTAACATACCCATGTTTTTTAAGAGATGAGGTGTTGATATACTTTGAACGTTGGATATCTGTAAGTAACAAAAACTTATGAAAATTGAAGACATATCGCATCAAATAAAATAATAAGCTGAAATCATATAATATTATAGGTTAATAAAAAAAAAATATGAGAAGTCATGTATTGTATATAAATGTAAAACATGGAATATAAAATAAGAATTTAACATATCCATGTTTTTTAAGAGATGAGGTGTTGATATACTTTGAACGTTGGATCTTGTGTTCATTTTCTTCGATCTTTTATTTTCCAAATATAATTTTATTTGTTTTCTTTTTTCTCTGGCTTGCAAGTGGTACATGTTATTGTTGTTTTCCGCTTAAGAAAAAATAGGATATGATATAAAATGTATAATTCGGTAAATAATATGTTTATATAAAATTTAAAATAGTAAATAATTGGAATATACTTAAGAATAACTCATCATATATATATATATATATATATATATATATATATATATATATATATATAATAGTAATAATAATAATAATAATAATAATAATAATAATAATAATAATAATAAAATTGAAGAAAGAAACGTACCATTGTAAGCATCGGTAACCAATCTCGGGGAATATTGATTTTCAGTGGACGAAGGATTTGACAATTTATCTATTTTTTTATGTTAATACATATGTATGTTATTAAAATATGAGTAAAAAAATTTGAAATAATAATAATAATAAAAAAATTTATGAAAAAACATACCTTTATAAATCGAAGTATTAACAGTTATAGTGGTTGAAGATAGATGTGTTGATGTAGTACCCAAATTAACAACCTTAACAGATAAATCAAATTAGTTTATAAAATAAGATGCTTAACAGATAACAAAAAGTAATTCATAATATTTATAATTTGAACACATGGGTAGAATGTTTTTTTTTCATATATTGACAAAATTATAGAGAACTAACATATAAATCTAGATTACGATAATATGTAATATCTAATTGCAATATTTTTTTTAAGTTTGTAATATGGCCCATTAGTTTCACATATATACATGTTAATATTTTTTATACAATTAATAATACATAATTAAAAAATATACATATTAAATTAGGATGTGTTTAAGTATGTTAAACTTATGTTTAAAAAAATACCAATTAAGTATAAATAATCGAATGATTAAAAAACGTAAGGCTGAATTTATGATAATTTTTGATATTTTAGATGTTGTAAATAATATGATTATTAAAACCTATCAAATAACTATAAGTTAGTTTATTCAATATAAAAAAAAAACAATTAATACTATTTTCACCAGGAAATAAAATGCTTAGTCTAAACAATTGTAATCGGTTCGTATTGCAGTTCAAGGGAAAATTTTAGGGATGAATGGAAGAGTACAAATCAACGTAGCCCTAAACCTATCGATCGAATTGACGACAATCTGATATGGCTCTCTACAATTAATCACATGTATGAAGGAAATTATTGAAAGAAAAGCGATGGTCTCATTCAATTAGTGCAGACATACGTAAATTGTTCAAATGCATTAAGCCCTAAACCTATCTATCGGGTGAGTTTGTTTTCTTATACGATTACTTACCTGTTATTGTGTGTTTTGAATCTGAAGTTGTAACGATTAATGAAAGTATATCGTTACCGGCGTGAATCAGGCGAAGAAATGATGAATCAGATGAAACTATGAAGACGAAGCAATGATGAATCAGACAAACTTGTAGAGGCGAAGCAAAATGCTAAAGGCCAAGCAATATATCGATTTGGAGGTAATTTAGAACCCCAAAAAATCTCATTTTTTTAAAATTTGAATTATAATTTCAAAATTTCACAATCGATTTTTGTTAACATTGATTTTTCAACGACTAATTTAAAGCTATACTTTCCTAGTATACAGGGATTATTTTTAGGTATGAATAAAAGGAAAGCGGTGGTAAAATTTTGATGTTTTTTTTTTCAAAACAATGGTAATTTGTGAAATGTAAATTTATTTGTTTATTTGTTTGTACGTTTGATGAGTTATACCAAATGATACTAATGATAGCTGATAAAGTTTTGTTATTTACACTACTTAAGAGTACCCAAAAGGGCATGAGCTTCATATTACAAACAACATGAATTCAGGTATGATTTTTATTTATGGACCTAGATTTGTTGCTCTTTCATTTTTTTAATCATTTCCCGGTCTATCTAATCTTCGTCCTCTCTTCTTGTCTTGTACTTACTGTTTGGCTTCATATCCGCTCATATCCAGGAAACAACAAATCAAATTCTGGTGTTTGTGTGTTTTTAACTTTATGTAATCCTTTGTATATTAGGTAATGATACAAATATGTATATATTAGATAGCAGATCCGATACATTTGTGATGAGGTTTGATTCTTAGTATATAGATTAGATACAATCCCTTTAATCAAGGGATATACTTGTATATATTAGTATATATTCAAATTAGGGTCAAACCTTAATGTCGGTCGTCTTGGTGACCGTCTTTGTAACAATCCATTTTCTTGGTGAAAACAAACCCTTTCTTAGTCAAAGACAATTTGGTGAATCCTATTTGTTCTTTATTTGCTTAGTAATTTTGTTCTTGTATATTATACTTGAAGTGTATCCGATCGACACAAACCTTCACTATGCTAGATGAACGATTTATACATGTTTTACTCGATTTAAATTGTATACATATTTTGATACCTATAAATATATTGGGTAAATATGGATAGATGAAAGATGATATAGATGATGAGAGATGAAAGATGATATAGATGATGAGAGATGAACGATGAAATAGAAGATGAGAGGCCTTGACTTTAAAGATGACGTCATCTAGTAGAGTATAGATGAAAACCAAGCATTATTCAAGACAGTCCAGTGAAATGTTAACAGGTTCACAACCTGTAGGTGTTTTTGAACCATGTGTTCATCAGATGTACGCTAAAAACTCATTGAAATGTATTGTGGGTAGACTCCCTAAAATAATATTGTCAATAAACCTGGCAGCTATGGACTTAATGCCTATTAGATAAACTCTGGCAGAGATGGACTTCATGTCTATTCCTTAGGACAAATCCTTATGAATAAATATAGAAGAAAACCTACTGAAAAGTGTCGTGGAGGAATCCCTAAACTAGTACTGTCAACATAGACAATCCTTAGGATAGATCCTTAAGAATAAAGAAGAAAATGGGGATGAGAAATTGGGTTAATTGTTTGATTAAACATATTAATTATATTACTGTGGGTTGAAAATACTATGTACTCACCAGGTTTCCCAACCTGACTCACTCAGTTTATCGTATCACAAGTAGCGATATGAAAGATACATTCTGCTGAGAGATTCGAGGAGTATTAGGACACTAGTTTAATTACTGTAAGACTTGTAATGTTTCGTTATGCTTATTTTACTGTATTGACGATAACATCCCAATGTTTTAATATAAATAAAATACATTTCTTCGGAAATGCTTTGATAATATCTTTATCATATTTTTTGGGAACAAATTCCGCAATATCATTCTTCAAAAAGGATACTCTAATTTTAAATAAGCATAAACAAAACGGTCTTTTCTGGCTGTGAAACTGGGGACGTCACAAAGCTCCACCAATAGAACACCTTCTTCTCATTCTTTTCTTATTCTTCTAGCCAAGAAATGCTCCAAAAAGGCTAAGAATCAACCAATGAATCAGGGTTGGGGTTTTTCTGAGGTAAAAGTGTATTGGAGGCTGATAATGAACCCTAAAATGACTTAGAGGGGCTTAAATACGAAGGAAACCCTAAAAGATCATGCTTGGGCTGCAGCAGTTCTCACGCCGTGAGACCTTATGTCTCACGTCGTGAGATTGCCCCCGAAACACATTACTCATGTTTATCCTCGTCACGTCGTGACCACCCAATGGTCACGTCGAAACATTTGACTCCTTGAAACCCTAAATGGACCTATCCTGGAAAATGGGTGTTACGTATTGTATGTCAAATTAAATTAATTATTAAATGAAGAAAACCTACCGCAAATGTATGACTATAATTAATAAAAGTATTAAGTTAATTAGAAAATCAAATTAAACGATACATTATTTAAACCATAATATTATGTAAGATAATATTAAAAGTATGGTGCTATAATAGAAAATAAACAAAAATACGATGTTATAACTAACAAAAGTATGATTCTTTTCTTAATTATAACATTATACTTTTGTTTATTTTCTATCATAGCATCGTACTTTAATATTATATTACATAATATTATGGTGTAAATAATGTACTGTTTAATTTGATTTTCTTATTAAAACACGTTGAATCATTGATTTTTAGTTTAACTCTCTTCGTTAATCATCAAGAGCCTAGAAATACCCGTCTGAAATTGATTTAGAATTTAATTTCGGGTTGTCCCCATTTTGGGACTGTTTTTTGAATACTTTATCACATTTAGGATGTGAATGCATATTGCATGATTGTTTGTTTAAGAAAAATTTGGTTGTCATTTTCTCCTTGCTCCTCGGGTATATATTTCTTTATATATTTGGGAGTTAAGGGGAAATAGTGCCGAATTTTTATTAAACAAACAACCATGCAATACACATTCACATATGAGATAAGGTATTCAAAAAATAGGCTTAGAAGCCTACTCTTGTCAATACTCTATCCATTCCATCTGATTTTTAGTTCTCATGTAGTATATATTTATTTATATACTTGTGAATACTCTATCTATTCGGGTATATATTTCCTTATATAGCCCAAATGTATAGCTCCGTATTCACAGCTAAAGATATGAGTTGTCATAATACTGGACGCTCAGTGGATGGTATGATACGTCATCCAGTTGATGGGAAGTCATGGAAAGATTTTGATCAGAGATATCTAGAGCTTGCCAAAGAACCTAGAAAATTTTTTCTAAAATTTTAATCCATTCGACAACTTTAATAGTACTTATAGTACTTGGCTGGTTATATTGACTACCTACAATACACCACCATGGATATGTATGAAAGAGTCTTCTTTCATGCTAACTTTACTTATTCTTGGCCCTAGATCACCCTTAAAGGACATTGATGTTTTCTTGAGGCCTTTGGTGGATGAGTTGAAAATGTTGTGGGCCGAAGGAGTCCAAATGAGAGATGCATCAACCAACACTGTATTCCGTATGCGTGTGATGTTGTTATGGACTATCAATGATTTCCCAACATGTAGTAGTTTTTCTAGATATAGTGGTCAAGGTTATTTAGCATGCCTTACTTGTAATGTAGACACATCTTCCATTCATGTGACCAGCATATGTCTTATGTTGGTCACAGAAGATTCTTGCATATGATTCATAGTTGGAGGCAAAGTTTATTATTTAATGGTCAACATAAGAGAAGACCGCGTCCAAGACGATTCATTAATGCAACTATATTAAAACAACTGGCTCGTCTCCCTAGTCGTACTCCGGGAAAACATCCTAAGCACGGGGGTGCAAAAAGAAGGCACTCCGATGAAGCAAAAAAAAGAGTCGAATTGGACGAAATGGAGTATCTTCTTTGAGCATGAGTATTGGTCTTCCCTTGAGCTAAAACACTATATAGATGTTATGCACGTGGAGAAAAATGTGGATGAGAGTGTGTTGAATATTGCACTGATTAATGAAAAACCCAAAGACATAAAAGAAGCAAGAAATGACTTGAAAAATATGGGAATTCAGCCAGATCAATGGCCAAAAGAAAAGGTCAACAAGAGGAAGAAAGTCAGCAAGAAAAAGGAAGACAACAATAAGAACAAGAAGAAAGTAATACTACCACATGTTGATTACTCGTTCAAACTAATTGATCAACAATGTTATCATGAATTCATTAAAGGAGTGAGACTACCTGATGGTTTGGATTGAACTTTAAGAAGGTGAATGATACTGAATAAAATATGATTGGGCTAAAGTCTCACAGTCATCACATCCTCATGCACCGATTGCTACCTATAGGGCTCCAAGCATGTCTCCCAACAAATGTTTCAACAACACTCATTGATTTATATACATTCTTTCAAAAGATTTGTACACGGTCCTTGGATGTTAGCGACATGAGAAAAGCCCAATCAGAAGTGGTGAAAATATTATGCAATCTTGAGTTGATATATCCTCTAGCATTTTTCGACATAATGATTCATCTAGTTCTTCATTTACCTAAAGAAGCCATTCTTGGAGGGCCTGTACACATGAGAGGGATGTATCCCTTTGAAAGATACTTGAAAATACTTAATAATTATGTTAGAAACAAAGCCAAGCCATAAGGTTCAATAACAGAGGGTTATGTTGCAGACGAAGCTTTGACATTATGTTCTATGTATCTTGAGGGTATGCAAAACAAATTCAATCGTGTTTATAGAAATGAGGATCCTGACCTTCCAAAAAGGAAATTTTTTGTGTTCTCATCATAATGTCAACCGATGTCCACTAAATGCTCACCGAACTTTATAAAAAGGCCAAAAAATCATTGCATTGGTTTGTACTAAACAACTATGATGAGGATGAGATGAAAGGCTATAAATTGTAACTTTTGTGATCAATTAACTACTTTTTCGATAGTGTTATTATATCTTCAAACTATTCTAATTATTGTTATGTATCTTGAGATAGAAGTAAGTACACAATACTTTTTATATGTAAAACTTTTTATACTTTTTAATTTTTTTTTACTAATTAAATTTGTTTTTTTATTGCATACATATTTTGATCTTTATATGTATCGAGTTATGAGATTGTGGGTATGTGTTCAAGCAGCTGTAAATGTCGACTGCCAACGAGTTTATAAACAACACAAACATAAATTGAAAAACTATTTTGATGAAGTTGCGGGTATGATGATGTGGAAGGTGCAAGTGAAAATCCACCAGAAGAACTGGACAATGAAGCCTTGAACTACATGATTGATCTTTTTTTGAGCGAGGGTTATAGAAATCAGTCGATATCAAGTAAAGAATGTAGGGCCAAACTTCCACATACAAGTGCTCATGGTAGTAGATTATATGCAGATAGACGCTGTGACGAGGTAATTAAATCTATTTGTATTATATAAATTTTTTATTAACACTTATATAAATATATTAACTGTTTTTGGCTTATTATAGGTTGCAAAAGGTAAAAAACCGCGACATATTGAGGGTTGGAGAGAGATGCACTTTAAAGAAGGTCATGGTTGGTTATACCGCAAGTAGAATTAGATTGGGTAAGTAATAAACAAAGTTAATAGGCTCTTTGGTAAATATGTTATTATTATCATTATAGTTTTTTTAAGGTATATTATTATTATTTTAGTGTTTAAATTCAGTTATTTGTTTTAACTAATGTATGTTTATTGTTTTCTTTATTTTAGGAAAAGATTCAATGGGAGAAGAGGAAGATGCAAGAAAAGCTCGGGGAGGGTGAACACTTAAATGAAGAACATTGTCTCATTCGTGCCCTCGGTAAGAAAAGCGTACATGTTCGCAGAGTTGGAAGGAAACCAAGCAGCAACGATCATTTAATTCCAAATCAACATTCCAAACCTTCCAAAGCCAAATCTCAAAATACTAATAATCCCCAAGTTAGCTACATTAACCCAACAAATGCAATTTCAAATGCAACAATACATGCAACAAATGCAACAAGCGTATAATAACTCCTTCGCGTCCGTAATTCCTAACTTCCAACCACCAACAATGCCACAATTTTCATTCAATCTTAACATGTTTCAACAAAATATCCCCAAACCAACCAACGAGACCGATGAGAACAATGAAGATTGTGATTGATCTTTTATGTTTAATTTAAACATTGTTTGTTGAAGACTTGATTTTTTTTTGTTATTTTGGTATATAGTAGATCTTGAATTAGAACTTTGATGGTTTGTTATGATTATTTAGTGTTTGACATTATGTTGCATATATAATGGTTAAATTTGTTTTTTTAACAGGTTTTGTATATATAACAAAATTTATGAAAAACATTAAAAAAAAGAAGAAAGATTTACCGACGACATGTTGTTGGTATAAGTCATGACCGTAAAAAGGGTTATGACTTATACCGATAACATGTCGTCGGTAAAGCTCAAATGAAAACAACGGTTACTAACATTTCCCGACGATAAGTTGTTTGAATAGGTTGACCTTTCACGACGACAAGTCGTCGTACAAGTTGCCTCTATACTGACGACAAGTCGTCTGTTAAAGAATATAATAATTTTTTTTTCTCGAAAATCACTTCCGACGACCATTTTCAGACTTCTGACGACCATTTTCAAACGACAAGTCGTCAGGATTGGTTGACATATACCGACGACATCTATCCCACTTATAGCGACGGAGCTATACCGATGACTTTTTCCAGAAAATCTGTCGTTGGCATGGGCTTTACGGACGACTTATTGTCAGCAAAGGATTAAAAATGCTGTCGGTATAGGGTTGCATTCTTGCAGTCATTTTATTAAATTTTAAAATATATGATAATAAATATATAAATTAAGAATGAAATCTTAAAGGATCTCTAATCATTTTTTTAAATATGCGATAATAAATATATAAATTAAAGAGAATCTTAAAAGATCTCTATTTATTAGAAAAGCTTTGTACGTGGTATATTTCTATTAAATAAAATATTTCCAAAAAACTATGCTAGCCATAGTAGATTATAGACTTTGATTCTCCTTAGTAAAGATCATGAAAAAACCCTACATCTACCGAAAAACCCCACATCTACTGACTACAGTTACAAACTTACAATCGTTTCTGCGAGATTAAACGTTAAACGCTAGAAACCCTTCATTTTCTGCCTATTATTCACCGAAACCTAACTCTAATCATCGATCTACTCATTTATCAATTATCAAAGCTAGCGCGCTACAGGTTTTCTCTCAAGTCTCATCACATATATACTTGTGTCAATTTCATTAATGTGGCTTCTTACGTGCATGCAATTCGACGCAAATCAAATCTTAATTTAGAGTCGGCAATTTCGTTTCGTATTTAGCCTTACAGTATATGCGCCCGAGTCTTTACTGCGATCCGATCCATGGAGTGTGGCTAAGAGCATCCACAATGGTGAGTTGAATGTGGGGAGTTGAATGAGGTGACAAGTCTATTTGTCATTCAATTGATTAAACTTCACATTCACCATAGTGAGATGCCAATTTGTTATTTAATGGATTTGGAGTTCAATGATCATTGAACTTTTCAATGGAAAAAGAAAATGTTTAATTCTTAAATATATACTATAAGTTAACTTTATATTGTTCAATGCATAGTAGAAAAAAAATTGATAGAGTTGTATGGAATGTAAAAAAATTATGTATCAATCCATTAAACTCTATAAAATTCAATGCATTGTCGATGTCTAAGTAGTTAAAGATTCTATATGTAATATAACTGATGGTTATAACTTTAGAACTCTGTTTGGAAATTAACAAACAATTTGAGCTTTCATACATGAACATGTGTACGGATACATCATTTATAGTGCTCTGCCTGTTTTGAACAAATTAATTAGGTAAGTCTTTCTTTTCAATGCATTTAAGATGAGATCGATTCTGTTTTGGTCCTTCGAAGAACATCTATCTAGTAAAAGTTTAAAAACTTGTATTTTATTTTTTAGCATTTTAGAATGTAACAATCTTGCTTATAAACATTACTTTTATTGATCCGAAGTAAAAACATATTTGTTGGATTGAATTTTTTGTTTGTTACAGATAAGTCATTTTCAACCCATAAGTATACACAAAATTGATGCATGTTCCCTTGTGCGTAGTTATTTCTTCCTTGTGTTACATTCAGTAGCGGATCTAGCCCCTTTAAGTGGGGTGCATGGACCCCACTTGGAGGTGGGCCCCACAATTTTTACTACTAAATAGTCCTCCAAAAATCCAAGTTTTACAAAAAATCCCCTCTTTGGCACCCGCTTTTACATTAAATACCCTCATTGACACATTTTTTACTTCAAAACCCCAAAAATACATTACATTTTCAGAATTTTATAATTTTTTGTATTTTTTGGACCCCGGTTAGATTTGGTTCTGGATCCGCCACTGGTTACATTTTACAAGAGAATGTAATATTTTGAAACAGAAGCCGATCGAGATGGAAACGAGCATCTCAAGGAAAGAATCTAAAGATGAGAAGAAGATGAGGAAAAGAAAGAGAAAGAAGGTTGACGGGTTTGTGTTTCTTCCGGATGACATCCTTTTAGATATCCTCAAAAGGCTCCCTGATGCTTCCCTTCGTTATAAGGCTAAGTATGTCTGTAAACGATGGTTGGATCTAATCAGTAACATGAAATTGCTAGACCATGCTTCTTTTATCCTCCAGAAGACGGGAGACTTGACAGCACGTCATGTGGGTATAAGGGAAGAAGGAGAAGGGCTACAAGTGAAAGTGCACGATCTTGACATGCCTCGCATAGGCATCATAAAGTCTTGGGGTAACGAGCTAATGCTAATATCAGATTATAAAAAACAATCTCTGTATATTTATAATCTAATCACGAAGGAAGGATCATATCTTCCGCAATGTAATGCATCATGTGGAGGATATTGTATTATCAAATGTGGAGTTGCAATTTCTTTCGATATGTTCAAGGGAATATATAAGGTGGTTCACTTGTTTATGGGGCCACCAATCGAATGTCATATCCTTATATTGAGAAGTGACCATATTGCTTCTTCAAAGTGGAAAAAGATCCAAGTCCCTTGTATGAATGGAGGGTTGATGTATTCTTCTAACCCAGTTTCAGTTCAAGGAAGGTACTTTCACTGGGATAATTACATTGATAAGAGCCTGGTTTCCATGGATATGGTGAAAGAGAAAATTATCGATATGAGTCTTCCCGGTGATTGTAAAGGAGTTAACTATACTATTTTTGAGATGGGTGGTTCCCTGGCTCTCTTTGCTGGAGATAGTCCGGACAAATCTGAGATATGGATTCTTAAAGATTTTCAGAAGAAGAAGTGGGAGAAGTTGCAGTCAGTTACTCTTGAGAAATGGTATTACAGAAGATTTCCTGTCTGTGGCGTGATGAGTAACAGATATATCATCCTGGAATGTAAATACTATAATGGAATGTGCTATTATGATGTGAAAAATGGAGTCGTGAAAATGCTAGACATCCACATGAACGTTGATGATGGTTGCCTGATTCAGCACCATCAAGTTTTAAATAATCTAACTGCATAAAACAGGACGGGGGAGGTATATATTTCCCTACCTTTAGTTCTATTTATCAACTAACTATTTAATTCGACTATGGTCTGGTTTCGTTCTTTTTTACATGCATGGAACACATCTTTTTTTTGCTATATACACCCCACCTGAGTTGTAAACAACTCACTTTTTCTCAAGGATTTGAGCCCTTGCCCATTCCCAGCTTCCAGATTGTGTACGTAGGAAACAAATCTACCATCTGTTGAACCATAATTATATCACTAGATTATTAGAAAAAATGCTTTCCTTGACTAATGCATATACATGAGACGTACATGTGTGTCGTTCAAAGCCATGTCATAAAAAAATGAGAGGCATTTGGTCTCCATAAATTTTACGACATTTACAACAGACATATGACCTACAATTAAGAGAGACATACACGACATTCGTTTTCAACAGACATTTACGACTCAAAATTACGACAGATATATTGTATGTCATGATGTTTGACAACATACACTTGTATGTCATGGTTTTATATTTTTGTAAACTATATATATATATATATATATATATATACTAGTCGTTACCCGCGCAAAGCGGCGGCGGCGAATAGTTTTTTTCGACGATTAGTTTCTTTTCGGGACGAAAACTATGTGACTTTAACGAAAAAAAGTTAAAGACGAAAACCAATAATATGAGAAACCACATGGACCATTTATGTAAATTTTTCTAAAACTTGTTAAAATTTTCAATAACAACTTTGTTAATTTTAATCTTCGTATTAGAATAACTAAAAAACAAACTCAAAACAATGTAAATGTAATTACTGATGGTTGACTGTACAATATTAATCACGTAACACTTCTTTATACACCACATTGAGATATATAGACTTCGTCGTTGTTGAACTTTTTTTCATGATTCACTAATACCTTGTATTGTCACGTGATGTTCCTCTGGAAAATGTTATATAAAGTTGTCTGCATGAGAATACTGATTTTGGTAGATACATACCTACATTCGAAATTATCGGTTCCTAAGCTTTATTGATTGTCACCGCAAAACATATTCGAATAAGAAAGTATTTTCTCTTCTGTTTGGATTTATTTTATTATTTAAAAACTCATTTCCATAAAAATTACTATATTTTTTTGTTTAAGTTGTTAACATTATTTCTTTAGAAAACCACTCGAAGGGGTTACCAAGATGTAGACGTCGTTTATCAGCTTGTAGCGCACTTCATTATTATACTTTAGGAATTGGTTCCTAAAGATAAATTGAACACTTTTAAACAAAATGTTTGTTCACGAATTCAAATATAATAAACACACTAACAAATAATATTTTTATGGATAACATGGTCGTTATTAAAAAATAAAATATCATTTTTATATATTTATATTTAATTTCTTAATTTTCTTGAATTTATTTATCTATTGCTATATAAGTGTTTTTTTTAATTATTACGTTTTAGTATTCTTTTTATAGCATTTGTTGTATTTTATATTAAAAAAGCTATGAGTAAGAGAAGTCCGTTGCTAACAACAAAACGATATGAAACCTAGGAAAATGATCAAATTTAGAAAAGGTTTTAATTTTCAACTAAAATGTAGATATCTTAAATCACAGGGACCATTTTGTAAATTACTCAATATGAAAATCATAGGCAGTGGAAGTTTTATTAGATGGATCCAAGTTTGAAGCAAGTTGAATATTTATATTTGGTAAGTAAAATTTAAACGAAAATGAGTAATTTGTTATAGTATGAAGTGGCAATAAAATGCTATACATTGTTGACAGATTTGCACTTTAAGTATAAACAGAACATTTCATACATGCTTTTATTATATGCCTATCACCAATGTTTTGAAATTTAGACAGATTTTCCCTAAACACTGAAGATGCATTAATAACTGTCTCACTAATGTATGCTCTCTCCTGTCCAAGCTCCTACAAAACCAAATTGGCAAATTTATGAGATTTATCACATAATCATTACTATAGATGAAGGAAATGCATTCTCAAAGTAACTAAAAGAATTTACTTTGAAGAAATGGCAAAAATAAAATAAAATGATCAATAAAACCATCAATAGTGAACATATTTGACTGATCCAAATTAAAGATGCATCATGCAATTAATAGAGGCATCACAAAAGTTTTGGACAGATTTGCCCCTGAAACGGTATACTTGATATGTGTGTATTAAGGGTGGGGTAACGACAAACCTCATTTTTGATTCTGTGTAGCTTTTCCTGAAATTACACAAACGAATTTATGTTAAGCAAAAACATAGTAAGATTACCTTTCTTGGGCTTCTTCTTTACAAACCAAAGAAAGTGGGTTCAAGGCTTTCAAAACTTTTCAAAAAACATAAGATAAGAAAACCATTAAAATATCTTAATATGTACAAAAAAAACATAACATCTAGTATGAGTCTGTGATTTAAAAAAAAAACCAGAAAGGGAGAGGGCAATGTTGTTTACCTCAAAATATGCACTTAGGCATCATGACGTGATTAGGTACAAATGCAATTAGGCAATAGTTTAACTGATATGCGAACACATAAAGCCAATAAAGTCATTTTTTGATACATACCTGCTCTAGAAAAGTATTCAGCCACATTTGGTTCAAAAGATGCAAAAAATAGCTACCTCATCCTCTCCCCCTGCTTCCATGGTAACGTGTGGTCCATTTGGCATTAGAAACTAATTACTATTAACTAAATTTTATAAAGAGAAAAACATCAAATTGTCATCTAATGCAAGAAACTATGGACAACTCTTGGATCAGATTAATTCATTTTCATACCTATTGCTTGTATACTTCAATTAGCCAATCTCAATCAAGATCAGGGACAGGTTCAAATCATAATAGGTGCTCGTCTGAAACATGTTATATGAAGAAAACTACAGAGTTTAGGAAATTTTTATTTAAAATTACTTGTAAACACTTAATTACAATGTATTAGGTTGGTGTACATTACCTGCAATTGTCAAGTACTTCGTAAATCCACAAAAATTGCCATTACCACCCATGGTTATGTCAAAAGGACGGATTTTTGGATAAACAGTGATGATCCAAGCATTTCCTGAAAGCATAAACTTGAAAAGGTATTAGAAGGCCCTTCTATCATTAAAGATATCAATCAAGCCAAGGGCCCCATTTCCAACCATCTCAAATTCGCTTCCAAGCTCTCATTTTTTTCAGCATCTGAGAAAAAAAATGAAAATTATGAACTTGTTTTTCACATTAAGTGTTGTACACACGAATACACACATGGATGGATAGATACAAAGATACAAACGCAAATAGACACATAGGTACATACATATATACGTAGAGATACATGTATAAATCCACACAATAAATAACTCAAAAGGAGCACGCAATTGTAATGGGAGTATGATGCACTCTTACTGTCAATTGAAACACTTTCTAGGGTTTTTAAATAAAGTTGAGTGGTGGTGGTTGTAAAGTGGTTTAGAGAGAGAGAGAGACGAACCTATAATGTGCGATGTTGGTGATGCGGTTGTAGCAGGGGTGGAAAATGGTGTCATAAAAGAAGGCAGTGTTTGATGCTATGGTCCTCTAACGATGGTGACGGTTCGAGATAGGGAAAAGTTGGATTGATAGAAGAGAAAAATAAAGGAGAGATATTGACGGTAATGAGGGCAACATTTGTAATAAAAAGAAGTGAGATTGTTATTCCCTGATTCTAATACTCCAAAACCTTCAAAAAAAATGAGTTATCGTTAAAATGGATCTACAGAACCTGATCGATTTCTTCCCCTTTTTCTTCCGGTCTTACATGCAAGTCCAACTAAAGCAAATTCATAAAGAATAATAAATCACAAAATCAAAAAATAAAGTAAGAACACAAAAGAAGTACCAAATAAAAAAATTACACTTTTTTCATAGACTTGTGTTAGGGTTTGGCAAGGAGGTGTCGTGGTGGTTTTTAGCAGAAAAATAGAGGAAGAGTAAATCAGGTGTCAAATTCAAAATGAGAATGATGGGGGATGAGCTTGACGAAGAACGAAGAGGAACATATTTGGCTTTCACATTCAAAATGAGAATGATGTGGTGGTTGTTAACAGATCAAGGAGATGAAGGAGGGTGGAGCGTTCGATTTTTGAGAGAAAAGATGAGAGTGATTGTAACTATAGTTCCTTGATTTATGCTTTGACTTGGTCATCACGATTAAGGAGAGAAAAAATTAGGTCAAAGAGAACAAAAGTAGATAATTAGGGAAACACATAGTGAGAGAGGTAAAGATATGCATCGTTTTATTGTACATTCAGCTTAAAGTTTTGGACGTCTTAAATCTGTTTTTAGAAATAGTAAGGTTTGTATAATAGTATATATATATATATATATATATATATATATATATATATATATATATATATATATATATATATGGGAAAAGTGAATATACCCTTAAGGGTATATAAGCTTAGGTACTCAAACTCACCATAATATGTCGTTTTGTTTGATATATTCATTATAATGTTCTTAAACTTCAATCCCTAACTTGATTTACTTTCAAGATTTTTAAATTTTCACTATTTTATTACTCTTACGTCACATTTTTTTGCCAAACATCTACCAGACTATATATATTATAGTTGAAAATGAAAATTATGTAAGATGAAGATAAATATGAAATTTATAAAAATCTTGAAAGTAAACCAAGTTAGAAGTTGAATTATAAGAACATTGGACAATTACAATGTGTAAATATGAAACAAAATGACGTAGTATGATGAATTTGGATACCTATTCTTATATACCCTTAAGGATATATTCACTTTTCCCTATATATATATATATATATATATATATATATATATATATATATATATATATATATATATATAGGGTTAGGTTTATATGAGACCATCATATTTTGTAAGACATGGGATGCAATCCTAGCCATTTATATTTGAGATAAAAAAAATATATATTTTTCAAATGCAAAATAAAAAAAATTCAAAAAAAAAAAGTTAAATTATTATTTTCGTCATTTTTATTATCCAAAATAAATAAATAAATTACCGTTGTTTATCAAAATATACCTGAAAAATATTCTAATAGAATATTATACTATAAATATTCAAATCAAATTTTCAGAATGTTATAATATTCGACTAAAATATTAAACTATAAATATTCAGAAAATTTTAATAGAGTATTAAAATATTCTAACAAATTTAACAGTTCTATAAAAATATTAAAATATTTTAACATATCTATCAGTTTTAGTAGAATATTAGAATATTCTAACATTCTAAAAATTCGATTTGATTATTTACAGTGTAATATTCTATTAGAATATTTCACTTATATTTCGAAAAATAACGCTAATTTTTTTTAGAGAAACTAAATAACGAAAATAAATTTTTTTTTATTTTTCCTTTTATTTTGCATTTACAAACCTCTCTCTCTCTCTCTCTCTCTCTCTATATATATATATATATATATATATATATATATATATATATATATATATATATATAGAGAGAGAGAGAGAGAGAGTTGTTCAAATGAAAACCCAAAAAGGTTAAAAACTCTAAGAACTATATATTTTTTTTAAAGTTTTCATTAAAGGTATTTTGGACAAATTCAACATTTATATTATATTAAACAAACTTTTCTATTTCCTAGTTTACAACTAGTTACCACTTGTCGTAGGACAACCATCGGTCCACCGTCGGACCACCGCACTACCGCCGCCAGACTAACACCAAATATAGTTGCATTTTTTTTGTTGTATTCACAGCTTAATAGAACAAACATTATAGTTCTCATTTATTTGGTAATGCTTTTTAACATATAGTTTTTCATTTTGTAGTAAAATATAGAAAAATTAATAAAAAATTAAAATTATGCTTTGAAAATTCAATTTTATGTCTTTTAAATTGTGGATTTCTTTAAAATGTATCGTTTGTAAGACGTATTCACAGTTTAAAATACTAAATTCAAAGTTTAATAAAAATATTAATTCACTCATTCAGAATTTAATATAAAAATTGAAAAAACATCATAAATGGTCACTGTGGTTTCCCAAAATCAAAAGTTTAGTCCCTGTGGTTTAAAAACGTCATAGATAGTCCCTGTGCTTTCAAAACTTTTGACGATTAGTCCTTATTGCTAACTCCGTTAAATTTGTCCGTTAACTAAAGGGCATTTTCGTCTTTTCACGATCACAGGGACCATTTATGAAGTTTTTCTCTTATTTACAAAGGGGTCTCTCTCTCTCTCTCTCTCTCTCTCTCTCTCTGATGCCTGCTTCCCCCTCCTTTGTTTCCCTCTCTCACACAGTGTACAAAAAATTGAAGCTTTCATGGTGCCATGATTCATCGGCTACCGACTGCACCCATCGTGGTAAATCAAACGCCCCACCGTACCCAACCCACCATGCTCAACAACTGCTAGATCGATGTTGATTTCTCCCTCTCCGGCAAATCTGAGTCGTCAACCCTTTTCCATTCAGTTGACTTCCAATCGTCAACCCCTTTTAAATATGTTCATCTTCGGTGTGGGTCTGGCGGTGCTTGGGCTTTCTTTAATAGGCAACTCCGATAAGGGTTAGATCGACAAAATCGGACCTTGAAACACCAACAAGGGTTAGATCGACGAGGTTTCACATCAACGGTGAGAGGGATAATCTGAGAAGGACGACTGGCGGTGGTTGATTCCATTAAACATACCAGAGAGAGACAACCAAGGAACTAAAAATAATATCAAACTAGAAATCGGACCCCCCCCCCCCTTCGATTCATAGAATCTGATCGACAAACACAGCCAACCAACGTCGCATCCTCCTTCTCCTTCTTCAAATCTCGATCACAGTTCTCCTTTTTCTCCTTTCTGAATAGACTAGCCTCTTCTTTTATCTTTTATTTTTTACATTTGCAGCTATTAGGGATGATGATAATTGAGGAATATGGGAGGTCTTTGGTGATTGAAGGTGACGTTGGGTAGTGATGTTTGTGTGGGTGGTGTAGGGGGATGAAGAGGAGAGAAGAAGTTGATGAAGGTAAGTGAATGGAGCCTGGAATTAGAAAGTTGTGAAGGTTTGTTTGAAGGTCAATTGCTATGGGTTTATGGAGTAGGACTGTAGGGTAAGGTGGCTGGAAGTTTTGAGGAAATAAGGGTGGTAATGGGTGGTGGTTTTGGTGGTCATGGTGGTGAAATGGTGAAGGTGGGTCTTGGTGAAGCGCTGGCTGGAATGGAGATTATGGAGCTGGGAACGGTGTTCGGTGATGGTGAATGGAGGAATAAGGTGATTCATGATGGTAGAAGGTGGTGATGGTTGTGTGGATCTTGGGAGGTTGATGGTGGTCATGGAGAGAGAGAGAGAGAGACCTTTAATAATAAATAAATAAATAAATAAATAAATAAATAATAATATTAATAATAATAATAATAATAATAATAATAATAATAATAGTAATAATAATAATAATAATAATAATAATAATAATAATAATAAATAAGAGAAAAATTCATAAATGGTCCATGTGATCGTGAAAAGACGAAAATGCTCTTTAGTTAACGGACAAATTTAACGGAGTTAGCAATAAGGACCAATCGTCAAAAATTTTGAAAGCACAGGGACCATCTATGACGTTTTTAAACCATAGGGACCAAACTTCAGATTTTGGGAAACCACAGGGACCATTTATGATGTTTTTTCATAAAAATTCATACATATTTATAACTTAATACAATGTATTCACAAAGTATTCACAAATTAATTAGTATATTCACAGTTTAATTCACAATTTAATCCATAAAATTCACAACCTAAAACAATGCATTCACAACTTAATACATATTATTTATAGTTTTGCTTCCTCCTAACACCATCAAATATGAACCTCTAACACTTCAGCAAGCTCCAAAAATTATACTTGGGTTGAAAAATCAGAATTCACAATTTAATAAATATATCCTAAATATTATTAAGTGGTTGAATAAAACAATAAAGAAGCAATGAGCTTTTAAGAGATTAATTAAATAGTAAGGAAGAGGAGAGAGCTCAAGATGCAAAATCTTAATACATACTATTTATCGTTTTGCTTCTTTCTAACACAATCAAATGTGGACAACATTAAATGTGAAGCTCTTAGACTTTACCAAGCTCCAAAAATTGTATCTGAAAAAAGAAATCAGAATTCACAATTTATTATACTTATTCGTTTTTAATTCACAATTTAAAATACTAGTTTAGACACTCATTCACAACTTAAAAGACTGGTTTAAAATTTTATTCACAACTTATTTTAAATACGAATTCATAGCTCTTACACTTTACCAAGCTCCAAAAATCATATCTCGAAAAAAAATCGGAATTCACAATTTAATATATACTAATTCGTTTTTTAGTCACAATTTAAAATATAGGTCAGACACTCATAAACAACTTAAAAATAAGTTCAGAAATTTATTCATAACTTAATATACTAGTTTAAATACTTATTCACAGCTTAACAGATATATTCTTTTCATTGAGGCATTTCATTAAAAACTTTTTGTGCATCTGATTTAAGAACTTTTCTATATAAACTTTACCATCATAGATCCAACCACAGAAAAAAATACAAAAAAAAAAGATAAGGAAGAGGTATAAAAAAGTGATACAATGATGGATGCGCCATCGACCACTTTGAAGTACAAAACAATCACAGATCTATAACTGAAATAAATCAAATACATCAGATCTGATGGAGATCTAGTGGTATCACCGAATATCAGATATAAGATATGAATGTGTACCCAGCGGAGTTTCACCGGAGAGACGGGAAACAAATGTGGTGGTGATTGACGGTGTCGTACGAGTTTAACTCAAATATGTTAGATCTGATGCAGATCTGCTTGTTTTTCACCGGAAATCATGGAGAGAGCTTGTAGATCTAGTCTCGTTAGTCATCAGAACTTGTAGATCCGACTTCTGGTGTGTCAAAAGACTATTGATCTGGTGGTGGTTCACAACATATCTAGAGGAGATGAGTGGCAAAGATAGTTTAGTCTTTGAATCTGATGGCAGATAGTGTCAACGAACCAAATTTGAGTGAATCTAGAGGTTTTTGTGGATCTTCGTCGGAGATATGAAGGAAAAAGTTTATCTGGTGGTGTCTGAAAATAGTATTTTATGGGATGAGATAAAGCAATAAAAAATGGACCAGACCATGGAAGGAGGACATTACAGCGGCGGTGATAGAGCGAGTGGCGGTGGTTGTAGAGCCAGAGGCGGTGACGGAGTCGCCGGAGCAAAGAGGCATCAAAGAATTTGCTTGGTTTTTTTCTTTGAAATTGAAAATATGAGTTAGTTTTGCTAATCTAAAACAAAATGATAAGGTTGTAAAGTTATAACTTTTAGATATAAAAATCAAATCTGGTAAAATGTTTGTAAAAATGGGTTAACACTTTCATTTATTTACCATCATGCCATTCATTTGTTTTTAACAATTAATGGACAAAAATGTTTTTTATAAAATTTGAAAACATATATTTAACATATTTACCTTTAATTATAAGCTAAAAATAATGGTTCTTAGGGTTCTTAATCTTTTTTGGTTCTCATTTGACCTTATATATATATATATATATATATATATATATATATATATATATATATATACATATGGCTAGGTTATAATGTGGATGGACAACTATTATGCGGACGTGTGGACAATGCTATTCTATGAGAATTACTAAGAGAATAGGTTGTTTGCTAATGCGAATACATTCAACCTCACACAACCATCGTCATTTTCATGCATTCTCACTAATTTTTATTCATTTTTGTTCTCACACATCGTTTTTTACCCATTTTCGTTCTGACAGAATACGACCCAATAAACATTCTGACAACATTATGACAGAATGAAATAATAGAAAAAAACATCTATAATAACCTTAAAGATGATTTAATTAGTGAGAATGCGTAATAATGACAATAATTATGTAAGATTGAACGTATTCATATTACCAAACAACATATTTTCTTTGTCATTCTCACAAAATAGCATTGTCCACACGTCCACACAATAGATGTCAATCCACCTTTGAACCTAGCTCTCTCTCTCTCTATCTCTCTCTCTCTCTCTCTCTCTCTATATATATATATATATATATATATATATATATATATATATATATATATATATGGTTAGGTTATTTTGTTTTTACTAACTATTGTATGCCAGAATGCACAGATCTGGACCACCGGATGGAATAGAATCAAAGGTCATGATTTGAGAGTCTATGATATTACAATAGGATAACATGCACCATATAATCACACAATTTTCAGCATAAGGGTATTTTGGTCTATTTACCTATATTAAAAAAGGAAATTTTCGGACTTTAAGGGATAATTAATTCTTTTATTTTTATAAATTCGAATATTTTAAATTAATTCAGATTTAAAAATCTGATTTTATTCTGTCAGAATGACAGAATGCCAACCATAAACTAGTAAATATAATTTCGATTTTATTCTTGCAGAATACATTTCCAATGCAGTTATATTTGATAATTGACCTGATTTAAGAACAAGATATTATTCATATACATCCAACTTGGGTCTATGATTTTATTCTTAATATACATTTGAAATTAAATACAAATTCATACATATTCTTACAGACTAATATCATTATACATTTTAATATAGTTATACATATTCTAACAGAATATCATCAAACATGAATAAAATTGTTAAAAAATAGCATTCTTGAATATACAATTATTGAACAAATACACTTGATCCTCTTCAATGGTCCATATAATCAACTTGATCTTCACATATATACTTGTTGTTGAACTCGATTCCAAATATTTATCTTGTATGATTAATATTGAATTCCTTCTCCATGTAATTCTGAAAGAATAAGATACATTACTCGTTAGTATTACTAGTTAAACAAATATACTTGTTGTTAACAAACATTCTCAAAGACATTCTAACAGAATGCATTTATAGAAATAAATTCTAATAGAATACATTACAGAATGCACTTAAATCATAGTCTTTTCTTCTATATGCATAAACATTCTAAAGCATGTATAAATGTATTCTGTCAGAATTACTAGCCACACATGTTTTATGTAATATTTATATTCTCATAGAGTGAAAGTTGTTAATTGCACCAAAACCGATAAGTAAAAATTGAAGAAAATGCACAAACTAATGAGTAAGTGCAGAAAAAATAACAAGTTTTAGACATGATAGCTCATACAAAATTCAATGCTTAGGTTGAATTGGAACTTAAGCATTGGAATCCAAGATTTCATTCTAATAGAATTGGAATTCGAGATTCCATTCTGGCATAATTACCCTCATCATATTAGATATCAAGGCCTTCTATGACAATTTTTTCGATAATCAACTTACCCAAACAACACTTACAGCCATTAGGAACACGAATGTGAAGTAATTTTTCCTCCCTACACAATTATTCAACCACTGCACAAGAAATAATTTAGAATTAAAATTAAGTCGTGTGAATTTACATATAAACAATGAAAAATTTTCTAGAAGATTTTTCATCTGTGCGTTTCCATTTCTTGCATTTTTGAATTTGGATCTTACCCTACAATGATGATCAAACCCATCAACACATTTATCACAACTTCTACAGTGTTTGCTATACTTTCGAACCTATAACAAATTAAAAACAAGATTTTAAATAATTTGTCCAGAAAATCAACAATCATATCATAAGAAGTTGAGTATACAAAATACGACTTCAGAAATCAAATAAAGTTTAATAAAAAATGATTTTTTTTTACAGAAAATAGATACCTCAACATTGCATAGTGTACAAAATAAAGCGTCTTCCTCCCCTCCTTGTTGCATATCTTCATCTTTTCTACAATCCTCTATTACAATACAACCACAAAAAAATCCCCAAACTTTTGAACAACAACCTAAGCTACCATTATCATATATTCCAATATTCTGAAACCCAATCTTGCTAGCTTCTCCCAGATGATCCATTTCCTGATACCCGAAAAAAAAAACATTTGCTTCAAAGATTACAAAACGGGTGGGTTGGTCAACGGGTGGGTCAAAAGTCAAAACAATTTGGATCACTCACCGGGTACTTCGGTTCCATTATGGGATCTATAAGGAGATACAATTGCCCTGTTTGGGTCAATTAGAAAGCCAGGATCAGCAGGATCGATAGTTTTGCATCTTACATAAAGGATAAATACACAGAGAGCCTGAACGATTGTAGGGAAAACACAAACACATAGCAGATCGAAGTAGCGAATTAAGCATAAAAATCATACCTGAAAAGTGTGAGCAAGAAGTTCCCATCCATGTCGCATAGCCATGATCAATAAACGAAGTCAAAAAAACTCAAATAGCCATGATCAATAAACGAAGTCAATAAACTCAAATAGCAGCGACAATCTTATTGATCGAGCAGCTGGAAGAACAGATGGATTAAAATGGTGGTGTTGGTAGTAGATACGATGGCGGCAAGAGGTTTCAACGGCGACAATCACAGCAGTAACAATCAAGAGGGTAATCGATTAACTTGAATCATGAGAAGAGACCGTGGAGCTGGCGATCGATTGTAGAATAAGAAGAAGAAGAAGAAGAAGAAGCGGTGAATTAGAAACGATACTGAGTACGATTTAGGGCTAATGATCTAAATTTATCTTTGATTCTTGAGTGAAATCAGGAATATTAATTATCTTCCATAATTAACTATGCAAATATTACTATAATACCCTTAACTGATTTATTTATTTTTTCCTAAATTCCTATTGGTGCATTCATGCACACAATAGTTGCTAAAAACATTTGAACCTAGCTCTCTCTTTCTCTCTCTCTCTCTCTCTATATATATATATATATATATATATATATATATATATATATATATATATATATATATATATATATGTTCTAAATTTGTTCCAAATTTTAATCAAACTAAATTATACATTTAATGTCTAATAATCCAAAATAAAATATCATACATATACAAAAAGACAATCCATTATACAAAGTCGCAAACTATAGTGTCAAATTCATAAGTGTGTTCCAAATTCATTAGAAAGTAATTGTCAAATACATATCATCAGTAAATAAAGGTTGTGACATAGGTAGCCCATTATTCACCCACCTTATAAAGCTCAACGTTTGTATATTCATTCTTCGCCCAAAACCGAGACAAAATTTAATATATTAGCAAAAAACAATTAAATAATTATATGTGTGAAAAATCAACCGCACTTCAAGTCCTTTGTTAATTAACTAATATATTTACGTACATTTTCATTCAACACTTCAAGTCTTTCATCAACAACTGTTTCCAAGAACTTTAGAACATAATACTTGCATTCCATATATCCCGGATGAAGGGGACACTACTACAAAATGAAGATATGGCAACACCTCTAAAGTGTTGTATTAGGCCTTAAAAGTGTTGCCTTAGATAATCTCCAACCCTTAACACTATTTTTTTGCACTATACCTATAATCATAGTGTAAAAGATAGTGTATACCCTAAAGTCTTCCAACCCATTACAATATATTTAACATTAAAAAGAATATTCTAGGTATATTGTTCTTTATTCAACACTATATTTAATGTTACACTAAAATCCAACACTATATATAGTGTTACACTAAAATCTAATACTATATATAGTGTTAGGTATAGTGTAGGTTGGAGACTTATAGTGTAATTTATAGTGTAAAAGTGGCTTTTTAGTATAGGGTTAGAGATGCCCTTAGGCATAATGCAAGACTTTACCAAATGCCTTCTGTAATGTCGCCTTAGGCCTAATGCTAACACTTTTTATATAGAAAGTGCAACATGCTTTTAGAAGTGTTGCATATATTAATATGTGCAACACTTTTAAATACAAATGCAATAGTTTTAACACAAAATGCAACACTTTTCTAAACCTATGACAACAGTTTTCCAATCAGGTGCAACACTTTTTTGTATAAGTGTAACACTTGGCATTGTCTTTTATGACACTTTTTATTAACTTTTACTAACAAAAAACGTCTGATGCACATAAAACTTGTAGAATTGTGTTTTGCATATTGTATCAATTACAAAAGTCTAGTAAGAGAATAAATTAGCAAGCATACATTTAACAAAAACCAATGGTATATTATATTTTCACACATCCAATCTTAACAAACCGTTCGATGTATAGTCAACATAAAAAATATCAGTTACAAAAACATAAAGTACTAAAAATCATCCTCCATTTACACCTTGTTTCATGTGATATGGTTTAGAAAATCCAGCCTCATCTTTATGAGCCCCTAATAGAATAATCTGCCACATTTGTAAATGATAAAAAAATAGGGTTAGTATTGTTTTACACTACTCAAAAAAAGGCTTTCCATGACAAACAAATTACGACGCAGACATATTGTAACACCCGGCATCAGAAAAGCCAAGAAAGGAAAGGAAAACCCTAAGTCAAAGGGGGGTCAACTCGTCGAGTCCAAGGAAGAACTCGGTGAGTCGGAGCGGGATCCGGGTGTAAGATTAAGTGACCGACTCGACGAGTCGGAGAGTAGACTCGGCGAGTCAGGTCTGGGTTAGGAAGCCCTAATTCTGGGACTTGGTGCCCTATTTAAGCATCTTATTCTCTTCCCTAGGGTTCATTACAGCCTCTCTCGTCCAGAACCCCAAAACCCTAGCCACCCAACTTCATTTTTGGAGCTTTTGGTGAGAATAAGGTCCATTGGAGTGGATTTTGAAGGCTTGGGAGAAAGGAGCAAGGAAGGAAGTGTAGATCCAGCCTTCACATCGAGTTGGCAACTGTTAGAAGGTAAAAAGTCTGAACCTTGAGCTTTCAATTGATAAATCCCCTTTCTAGCTTGCTTTTGGTCACATTTGGATCATTTCCAAGGTTAAACCGAGAATTAAACCCTTAAGGATGGTTTGGACAACAGATCTGGACACTCCTGAGCTTTAGAAGCTCAAAGTAGTTGGCTTTATTCAGCTAAGGTCCCATTTCATGACCTAGGTCTTCTTTGAAGCTTGGATTAAGTGTTTTAGCCCCATAACACCTTGCATGCACGTAAAGTTAGCAACTTTACGTGCAATGCTAGCATAAGGAGTCCAGATCTATGAGTTGGAGGTGTTGGGATGGTCTGTAATCGACAAAATAGAGATGCCACAAGATGGACTCGGCGAGTCAGTTCATGGACTCGGCGAGTCGGGTCGAAACCCTAACCTTTTCTAGATGTGAGTCGAGTCAGTGAGTTAAGGCGGTGACTCAGTGGGTTGGCCAGGACCAGGACTAGAACTCGGAGGTTGAAGGACTCGACGAGTCGGGGGTGACTCGGCGAGTCAAGTCGCGATTATTGGGGATTTCTGAGTATTGAACTCGACGAGTCAATAGGCTGACTCGGCGAGTAGGGTCAACCTGGAAGGTTAACTTGACCAGGACTTTGACTTTGACCGGAGTTGACTTAGTTTGACTTCTGGAGGTCAGTTTGGGGGCTAAGTGTTATGTTGTTATTGGTAGCTCGGGGAGCTCGAGGAGCAGCGATTCAGGAGTCGTTAGTCAGCAGTCAGAAGTGTGTCGGTAAGTTCAGCGGTGCAGGTGAGTTTCCCTTTGTGTGAATGGGTCTACGGCCACAATGCCGGCCCATGTAGTTGTGAGTAGGAAGACCCGGGGGTTAGCCCTAGGCACTGTTTGCTAGCATGATATTCAGGATGCAAGGTCCAATGTCGGGCGGGTGCCCAAGGAATGGTTTGCATGATAGAGTATACTTGTTGTCTATGTGATACTTGTATGTGCCTGGTAGGGAGGTGAGTGTGGGCGAGGTCCCGTATCTCACCAATAGCAGAGCGTGGACGGTGTTCCATATCTCATTAGCAGCAGAGCAGGGGCGAGGCCCAAGTTAGGAAAGGAGTGAGTGTGGGCTGGGCCCGTATCTCACTATCAGAAGGAGCGTGGACGGGGTTCCATGATTCATCAGTAGCAGGACAAGGGCGAGGCCCAAGATAGGCGAAGCCTTAGAACAGGATTCAGTAGTATATATTTAGTTATGTGTTGTGGTATGTTTATGTGTTAGTATATGTTAGCGGGCGGGGCCCAGGGATAGGCGGGGCCTAAGAGAAACAGATTTGTATCCGAGCGGGGCTCGAAGCCAGGCGGGGCCTGGAGCGGCGGGGCCGTTGAAGCGGGTGAGGCCCGAGGTAGTGGGCGAGGCCCAAAGTAGCGGGCGTGGCCCAGTATTTGCAGTATGTGATTATGCAGGGTATGTGGTAGGTTGGGGAACTCACTAAGCTTCGTGCTTATGGTTTTCAGTTTTGGTTTCAGGTACTTCTGGTAGCGGAGGGAAGAGCTCGGGGTGATCGCATGGCACACACCATTGATTAGACAGCCTGGGATGTTTTACTCTGATGAAATGAACAAGTGTTTTGAAAAGATACTCTGATTTGTTATATAACTCTTTTAGTATGTTTGAAATGATTTAATACTATGGTTTAGTTATGATTTAAAAATGAAATTTTTGACCTTGAATTTTGGGATGTTACACATATTTTATGATAGACTTCAATAAAAGTTTAATGATTTACGACAAGGATAATTATATGCCCTAATTGTTTTCATCATTTATAAAAATTCATGATATGCGTCGTATTTTATTTTCTAAAACTAAAACAAAAAGTACACACGCGCTACATTTTTTTGCCGGTTGTCTTAAATAAAAATTGATGTTGGTTTTTTATTTATGACTTCCTTCTTCATCGATCGTGATATCAAAACACTTTCAAAACAATCAAGCATGAAGAAGGCGATTGAGGGTTAATCCTCTCATAGTAATGAAGCGCGAAGAACATAGTAGTTCATCAGCGTTAGAGTTTCTCGGCATTTTAGGGTTGCTCCACCAATAATATTATGCTCAAAACCTCGTGAAATCTTGCCTCAAAATGACCACTACTAGCCACCCTCACGATATCGACTGACAATTTTAGTGCTTCTTTTTCTTGTACCAATTCCCACGACGTGGCGACTGGGGAGGAACTTGATTGTTTTGTCCTTACATTGCCACAACGTGGCCAATGGAAGGCCACGTCATGGCGATTCGTTGAGGTGATTTTTGGGTCGTTGACTTGTTGACTTGGGTTGACTTTTGGTCAAGATTTTTGGATTTAGTCTGTGTGCTTAGGTTGAACCAGGTATGTTTTGATAGGAGTGTTATAACATATGTTGCGGGGCATTGAGTTGTGGTTTAGCTGATCTCGTGATTCAGGTGAGTCTTCTCACTGTACTGTAGGATGTTTGACTATCTTTATGACTCTTGAATATGTATGTATGATGGGTTGGGCCTAATTATATTATATGGGTTGGGCCCGATTATATGAGTTGGGCCCGATCATATGGGTTGGATCTGATTATATAGTTGGGCCCGAATGTATGGGTTGGGCCCGAAAGCATGTATGTTGGCTTGGGCCCGTTACTTGTTGGGTATGTGGTATTTTGGAAGAACTCACTAAGCTGTGTGCTTACGGTTTGTGTTTAAATGATTTTCAGATACTTTTGATTCCAAAGGGAAGAGCTCGACATGATCGCATTGCACACCTTGGAGTTTTATTCTACACTATCTTTTGATTTAATATTGATGTTTTGAGGAGACATTATCATACTATGATTGGAACGAATAATTGTTGATTTTTGGGTTACTTTAATATGAAATTTTTACTCAGTATTTTTGGGACGTTACAGAGTTACGTGGTTCCAGAAATGACGTGTTGGGTTATCCCAGCTCCACAACTTTCATTCCTTGGCGATTAACTTACAAAAGCATTTCTTCACTTCTCCTTCGTTAGTTACAAGCCTTAATTGTTGATGTGGTTGATGCGATAAAGAAGATGAAGACATTTAGCTACTCCAATTAGGGTTTTCTTCTCTTTAGCTCAATAATGGGAATAATGAATGCGAATCGGATCCGGATCAAATGGTGTGATAACATGTTAGCTGAAAACGAGGCGTTCTAATACACGTGGCGATGAGGTTTCCGACACGTCGTAAATTAATATTCACATAGGCTCCAAGTAGATGACATGTTACCAATTAACCATTTGAATTGGGGCTCAATCCCCTATTTAACACGTCAACAACAAGTTTAATGACCTGTCGTGTGGGAAAAAATGGCATAATCGGCCAGATTATAAAGATGTTAATGGGCTACGTTGTAATTTCCCCTTTTTCATATGTTGGAGTGGAGATCCAATACCCAAGCGTACATTCACATCTGATTGAACCATAGAAAATCTATATTGTCTATCGATTAACCCAAGCCTAACTTCGATTATCACCGATCTCTTACACCCTGTTCCCGAGTGGAATTTAAGGAGCAATTTGGAGAGAAAGGGAGGGAATCGGAGAGAAAGTGTATGCCGATCGTGTTCCCGAGTTAATTGGCTGGAATGATTCAGAAAGAAAGGAAAGGATTCGGGAGGATTAACTTCTCTCCTAATCTTCCTCCCAAATTGGAGTGATTTGGAGAGAAGAGAATCTGTGATGAGATAAATTTCAACGTATTCCCAATATACCCCCTATATAGCGACTTCTTCTTCACACATACAACACACAAGCGACGTCTCTTCCACCTCTGCATACCACGAGCGACTCCTGCAATCTGCTGCTATCAGGTATCTTCTTCTTCACCCCAATTTTCTCCATTTTTTTCTGCTTCATTGCTTTCATTAGGCGTACACTGTGTTCCTGTTTTTTTTCTGCTTCAAACAATTTTCCTGCTTCATTTTTTTTCCTGCTTCAAGATATGGGAAACAATTACATTCATTCATGGTAAAAACTGGAAATAATTAGTGAGTGTTGATTTGTTTTGGATGAAATTGTGGTATTGTTATTACTTTATGTTGTTGTATATACATATTCCTGTGACTTTTTTGATGCTTAGAACACCAAATGCTCGTTCTATAGCGTTACGTAATGAATCATGGCAGAGATTAAACAACTCTTTTGCATTCTCAGGGCCCAAGCAGAATACTCCTTCAAATGATATCTGACACCGCGATATGGTGCCATTAGTGTAGTTGTATGAGGCAAACCAGCATCTACCAAATAGTATCGACCTACAAATAAGTTGTAATTAGTTATGTATTAAAAATTAGATTACACATAAGACTAATTTTGGTATTATAAATTTACCCTTTGGAATTACTAGTTTATCTTCTCTAGTGAGTGCATTCTTTAGTATCCTTGAGTTCGATGTTGTACCCTCCCAACCACTTAAAATGTACGTAAATTTTAAATCAAACATACAAGCAGCTAAGACATTTATCGTAGGGTATCCCTTGCGACCACAATATCTAGGGGCATCTTTGTTAGGTACTTTGACACGAACATGTGTCCCGTCAATTGCACCTATACAATTCTTGAAGTAAGGATAAAATCGTTTTTTTTCTTGAATTTCTTTTTGTACAACATCACCTTTTGCTTGTTGAATATAATGACTTTCCAGTGATATAATTGCTCGAAGAACTCTATGGAAGCACCTACTTGTAGTGGATTTAGAGCGACGGTATAGCCAAGACACAAATCGATTTCTAAAATCATTGCCGACAATGTGCAAAAATCTTGCAACATGCTCTTCAACGAACATGCGTTGAGTAGCTCGAAGACCACCAACTTGTTGTAAGATAGTGCACAATTTCTTAAAAGCCTGCTCACTCATACGGATAAGTTCACGGCATTGTCCACCATTTGAAAGGTCGTGTAGCAACTGTTCACGTATACGTCGTCGCTTTAAAATAAGTTTTCTAGAAGGTAATTTGGGACGGTTTGTGTTGGCAAGGGCACGATGTGTCAAAATGGCCATCAACAAGCAAATCAGATGAATTACTTGTCTTTGCCTGACTCTGAGAAATTGAGCAGGTGTTTGTAGCTCACTATCCATCGAAAATGTTACCTATTGTATGAAAAACAATAATTGTATTTGGGATTGTGTGTTACAGTCAAAGCCAGAGGCAATTTCATTGAAGTCCAAAAAAATACCAAACTACAATGAAATGATAGCTTTGTTTGCGAGAGATAGGGCTTCAGGGGTGCATGCTGAAACCCCGAAAGAGAAGAATGCTCGATTGAACAAGACTGGGGATATCAAAGTAGAAACAATTAAAGAAGTGGATCAGTTACTAGCAAGCAATGACATAACACTTGAGAAACAACAAAAAAATAATGATGATGATGATGATGATGGTCTTGATGATATTCAAGTGTTATCTCTTACATGCTTTTCACCGGTGCAAAATTCAAGTTCTAAGAAGTACAAAAGTAAAAAAAGGAAACATGAAATTGAAGATGAAGATGAACCTGAAGTTGAACCCGAATCGTTTGAAAAGGTTATTATGAGTGCAGTTAAAGATGTGGCTTCTGCTATGAGAGAGGGTAACAAAATCTTCGAAAACTCTCATCACCGGGTTTATACTAATGATGAAATTTATAAAGAGTTAGAGCCAATGGATTTGGAACCAGATGAATTAGCAGAAGCTCTCATGTTTTTGTCGCGAAATCAATCTGATGCGGGGACATTATTTAAAGTTCTATTTAAAATACGAAAAAGTTTGCTGAAAAAAATGATGGGGGCAAGTAAATGACTTACTTAGGATGGTAGTTTTTTGGTTTTTTATCAGTTTGACTTCATACTTTTTAGTTTTTGGTTTGAGTTGATACATTGAAATTTGTTTGATTATTCTTGCATTGACTTTAAATTGGTTTCTTATGAATTTGTTTGATTATTCATACATTTATGTTATTTTTGGTTTGGGTTTATTTACTTCTTTTACCCTTTATATTGATTTTGTTTGAAAAAGTTATATAAATGAAGAATATACTAGAATTGTGATTAATAATGAATTATGCATTAATGATTTTTATATAAATAATCATGTGAAAAAAAAATAATTAAAGAAAAACAATTTAGGCATAATTTTGTTTTCAAGAGAATCGTGTGGTATATATTTGAAATTATGGAAAAAATGTGACAAGGGTATAGTTGTCCACTTTTAGTTTTCATTTCTTTTCCTTCCAACTCGGGAACATAAAGAAAAATAATTTTCCTTTCCTTTATCTCGAACTCGGAAACAGAAAAATACACTTTACTTTTCTTTCCATTCTTTTCTTTTCTCTCCGCATTTCTCTTCGTTTCTTTTCTTTCCTTTAAATGAAACTCGGGAAAAGGGTGTTAAAGCTAGACTGCTACATACAGGTTTTCTTCTTTTATTCGTTTATGTTATCCTGAGAATTGAGAATTCTTATATGTATGTGTCTTTCCTAATCCCTACGTGCTTGCGATTCAACGTAAATTTCTGTTGATCAAATCATAATTTACAGTCTGAAGTTTCTTTTTGTTTTTAGCCCTACAATAGAGTTTTCAATATTAGTTCTTGTAGCTAAGTGATTATAGATTGTAGATGTTACATAACTGCTAGTTTACAATACATCTACATCTATGGTGTAAGATGATGAACAATTTGTGCCTCATGCATGAAGATGTGTACTCCGGATGCATCATTTTTAGTGGTAAATCTTACTTTTTAATCCATTTGAGATGAGATACTCTACACATTTATATATGTACGTAGGTCAAACTAAAACAAATAGCTAAATGCATCTTTTTTTTTCTGTTCTTTGGAAACTTATTCCCTGTTGGGATCAGAATGCCATTACGTTATATAGACTAGTTTGTATAGGTACATTTGCGTAGCTAAAACCCTTGACTCGTTTGTTTCTTCCTCACATTTCTGATTACAAGAAAAGGTAACATACAGTTTTGAAACAGAAGTCACGTGGAAATGTCAAGGCGCAAGTCCCGGAAAAAATTTGCACATAAACGGAGGGCAAGAAAGAGTAAGATAGTGAAGGTTGACCCGTTTATCTTTCTTCCAGATGACATCCTTTTAGAAATCCTTAAAAGGCTTCCTGATGCTGTCCTCCGTTATAAGGCAAAGTATGTATGTAGCCGTTGGTTCAATATAATCACTAACAGCATCTTGCTAGACCATGCTTCATATATCCTCCAGAATATGGGAACCTTCAGAACATGTCTTGTGGATATAAGGGAAGAAGGAGAAAGGCTACAAGTGAAAGAGCAGGATCTTGATCTTGACATACCTCACATAGGCATGATAACGTCTTGGTGTAACGAGTTTCTTCTGATATCCGTTTCCTACACAAACACTTTGTATGTTTATAATCTAATTACCAAGGAAGGATCATATCTTCCCCAGCATAATGCACCTTGTGGTAGATATTGTATTGGCAACTGTGGAGTGGCACTTTCTGGGTTCAAGGGAATATACAAGGTCGTTCATTTGTATAGTGGCCCACCAATCAAATGCCATATTCTTAATCTTGGAAGAGGAGATAATCTGAGTTGTGTTTCTTCAAAGTGGAAACACGTGAAAGGTTCTTTTACCAAGGACGTGAAGAACAGGCTACATTCTTGGTGTGAACCGGTCTTAGTTCGTCAAGGTAGGTACATCCACTGGGAAACCTTTAATGACTCCAACGACCTGGTTTCAATGGATACTGAAACAGAAGAAATTTTCCAGAAAAGACTACCTAGATCAATTGAGGAGAGATACTACGGGAATTCTCTTTTTGTGATTGGTGGTTTCCTCGCCGTTTTTGATAGAGTTTATCAGGGCAATGATGCTTACGTATGGATTCTTAAAGATTTTCGTAGGAAAAGGTGGAAAAAGTTGCAGTTGATAACTGGGCACTATACAAGATACCTTGATACTTATCGCATCTGTGGTGGGATAAGTAAGCGATATATCATTTTGAGATCCAGAACAGGTAAGGGTATGTGTAGTTATGATGTGAAAAATGGAGTCTTCAAAGAGTTGGACATCAGCATTGGATCTGATCATGACCATTTCGTGGTTCATTCATCAGCACCAATTAAGATTTAAATAATGCATGCAGAAACCACAACACAACATAAAACAAGAGAATGGGTATTGTTGATTTTGTTGGATAATGGACGACTGAATGATGTTGGAAGTAAAGGTGCTTATAATTGTAGTACTCTGGTGTTCTTTCTTGAATCGTTCTTCTTGTTTTACATATGTGGAGAACATCCATTAATTTTGAGGGTTTTTTTGTCATATACTTCCCATTGTTCATATAAGACGTGTGGATCTTTTACAGTTTTTAAACATTTTAATATTTAAATAATTAAACTAACTAAATAAATGAAAAAAATAATAATTAGAAGAGGTGAAACATATTATTAATTGTGTAAGTTTAGATATACCCAAAGAAAGGACCATATTCATAATTTTGAAAAAGCTTAGATGTGCCCAAACCATATTGGCCATTTTGGCTATTTTGTCATGCCTATACTTGGATTTTGTTATAGGTTTGGGTATGGGCTAGAGTTCATCTTTCAGGAAATGTATATGATATTTGTTTTCTTCCTAGAAGCTAGCATTTTTTACTTAACAAAGTTAATTACTTCTAAAAATGCCTCTGGTTTCAATCATGTTTTTATTTGATAAGAACATGCCTATTATTAATTGTGTAGTAATGTAGCTATTTTTTGAAAGTGAAATTTGATATATGTGATAACTTTTGATGCATTTTATATCGTCCGATAGAATTTAACGATTCCAATGAATTCAATTTAGTCGAACCTTGCACCCAAACATATAACGAAATGAAATTTCCAATTACGATTCGGATAATGCCACTCAAACGCCTTCCATTTTTTGAAAACATTTTATTGAGTCAACTCAATAACATAATATTTGAAGTCTATCTATAAACGGAAAGTCCCAATTTTGACTTCTTTTTTACACATTAAAGTGTCTCTTGACATCAAAACAGTTTTAATCATTTTTTTAGTTTTTATTGTTGTGTGTTTTTGTTTTTATCAAGTTGCTACAGCCGCATAATTGACAAAAATTTTGTTTTTTGAGGTGGTGGCAAAAGAGAATGGTGCGAAATACATGAAAGTGTTGTGAAATGTTACAATCTTAGATGATTAATATCAAGGAAACTTAAAAATAAAATATGCTGGATCAAGATGTCTAACAAATTTAAATCCAAGAGTGAGACAACCACAAACACAAAGGGAGAGGGAGGAAATTTATAATATATTAAGGGATCTTAATCAGCATCCATTTCTTCCAATGCTGCTTTAGCTGCTGCTTTTGCTTCCTCCAAAAGTGCTTCGGGTACCTACACATGACATCCATTATTATAGCAACGTAACACACGCACATATTGATTTTATAATAAAAATAAAAAAAATAAAAAATAAAAAGAGTTGGTTTGGTTTGGTTTGGTTACCTTCTGGTGCTGGCGGTTTGATTCATCACAGACCCAACTCATCTCCAATTCAAAGGTCTTGTCCTTTGCCTCGTCATGTACTCCATAGATTCTGCATAAGTCCATTAAGTTAAAAAGAAACTACATAAGAAATTTAGGGCTTTAAGTATTTTATAACTAAGAAAAAAGACTCACATTTTTGCTACTTCAATCACCCCTTGACGACAAGTCATCTCAGAAAGCTTCAACTTTTCAATCTCCCTGTAGTTAAACAATTGCACCCAATATTAGCATATAAAAAATTACACCATTAAAGACACATATTTAACCATGCAATAGAACACAATTATGAACCATACATAAGAATGTATATTGTACACACTTTCTAGTTCCTATAACCATAACATATTGTAAGCAAAACCAACATAGTGAACCTTATATAAACCAATTCTCATAGTCATAACAATGATCGTAACAACTGTACAACCATAGTTATTAAATTTGCTCCATTTGCACAACTTGATTAGCAATTTAACTCAAGCCCATGGTAAATTGAGTTTTATCATGTTAAACACATGCAAAGTTTTAAGCAATGAGAACAATAAACATGAGTTCACTTACGTTTTAGCAGCCTGCCTTCCCTTCCCAATTGCAGCACCAAAATATCTCTACAAGAAATAGCATTAGAATTTAGGGTTAATGTTGTTAATGGGTAACAAACTATTTGTATTTTTTTCACAAAACACCATTGTTTTAAAAAAAATTACTATCATAAGGTAACTGCATGGTCACAAAATACCATTATTTTAATATGTTGTTTTGGCATCATCATCACTATTTCTAGAAAAAGAATGGTAACTTACATAGGAAACACCAGAAGGTTCAACCATATATAACTGTGGGCCATCACGGTCATAACCTCCAAGAATCACCCCAGATCCAAAAGGTCTGTAGCACAAATACTGCTCTTAGTATATAATAATATAAAATTTTAGGTGTTTTCAAATTTGGAAGTGATACACAATGTTTATGTTCTACAAACCTGAGCCACCAATAAAGTGTGCATAGATGCACATAGCTAGCAACACGCTCAGCAAGTTCTTTAACTGGAATTGGTTCACCATAAGTACTGCAAAATGCACAAAACTTTGATATTGTAAGTCATGATGTTTTTTTATCTGAAAAATAAATGTGTATTTGCTTCTAAGAAGCTAGCTAGCTATTACAAGAATAAATTCAAAATGTAATGTATGACTGCCCATATGAAGATAGTTTATGTCTTTATGACATGTGGCTATTAATACAGAAGCTGGAGATCTTTGCTGATTGTTTGGTTTAGTTTTAGGGAAGACAGTGGCCCTAATTTGGAACAATATACCCTTAAATATTCTGATAGGTCAAACTAACACAAAATGATTACATGGTTTCTTGTAGATGTTCCTTAAAAAAGATTTGTTTTCTGCAATAGATGACAATTATTGTCAAGAAGCACGGAAGCTTCTATTCATACAAACTCCATGTATAGATGATCTCACTTTAGGCACTAAACAGCTTAAAAGGCCAATAATGCTCAAGAACATATCTATTCTTATATTCCCACACATATAAACTAATAACATCATTCAATATCTGTTAAAAACCTAACTAATGGCATCTTCACTACCTTAAGGAATAAGGATATTATCAGAAAGGTGGTGATATAAAGGAGGGATAAAAGTAAAATAAAATGGAATGTGAGAAAACCTTTCATAGTTTTGGGCTTCAGATTTGGCTCTTGCAACAATCTGTCTCCCGTCTGCAGCTAATCCAGCTACACCCTGTACAGTGAGTGTAACACCGATTAAAGCACCTTCGGAAGCATATATTCAGCAGATAATAAATCACTGACAAAATAACTTCTCAATACTTTTACTTGCTTATTAGAAGGAATACTTCTCATACTGAGCATTCAACGCCTTCAAATTGCATAATCAGTCATATAACAATAAAATAGACCCTTCAGATATAGCAACAAAAAACAAATTTCCATTTACCATCCCAGAATGACGATGCACGGAGTGGATTCTACGATTAGATCCAGGCAACATCATCTTCGACGCAATCAGCTTCTCTACTCCCTGTATTTCAAAAATCATCCGCGGTCAATAAGCAGTAACAACCATACCTTCAAATTTCGAAGTTCACAATGAACAAAGAAAAATTACAATAACAATGCCATCTTTGCATTTGATGCCGACGACGGTGCCGCTGTTATCGACAGCTTTAGCAGCGTACTCGATCTGAAAAACCCTACCGTCCGGTGAGAAGGTTGTAACCGATAGATCGTAACCTGTTCCTATGCTACTCATCTTCTTCTAGGGCGAATTTGATACTACTGTTTTGTTTACTAGCTTCTCGTTTGATTGGGGTTTCGGAATAAGTGAAGAAAAAGGGCAAAGTTATAAGCGGACTGGTTGTCTTTCGTCTCAAGAAAAGAAATGAGCAAGATGCGACAAAGTAGACCCTCAACAAGTGGTTAATTGTAGTTTCGCCCCCTCATATTATATCTCAACTATAATGATAACGATGCAAAGGGTATTAACGGATCTAAGTCATCTAACCACAGTTTTAAGGCGTATTTGGAAAAAAAATAATTACAAAATTTTGGTTTTAGAAAAAAAAATAATCAAATCAAGAATAAAATATTTTTTTCTGACAAAAAGTACATTTTGGATTGACATTTCAGAATTTCGAATCAACATTATGGATTATGGACTGAAATTTCGGATTTCGAGAATAAGTTTGAAATCAAATAAATAATTTTGGAATTTCGGGGAAAAAAATCATGTTTTACTTAAATCAAATATTTTATTAAAAATGGTAACATTAAGCACTTCAAGAAAGATATTTCGGACATAAAGTGGGGATATTCCTTTCAAAAAAAAATGGAAAAAACCAAAAAAATAACTCTTGAATCTGAAGATCAAAGCTTGAATGGAGCATTATGGAATAAGTGTTCATTTAGACATCTCGAAATAGATATTTTGAATATACGCAGAGAGATTTTTTCTTTGAATGAGGCATTCAAGATAAATTGTATTTTTCAAAAACTAGAAAAAATATTTATTTTCTTTAAAAATCTTATTTATAAGGGTCAGATTACTTAATTTATCATGATTCAATGTTACAAATAGGGTTGTTAATCGGGTTAACCCGATCGGGTTTCGGGTTAAACGGGTCGGGTTAGTCGGGTTTTTCTAAAAAAAAAATTTTCACCCGAAACCCGACCCTAGTAAGGTACGGGTTAGTCGGGTTCGGGTTAATCGGATTTCGGGTTAGTAGGGTCGGGTTAATCGGGTTAGTCAGGTTGAGGTTGAAATGTAAGATGAATTTATGTTGTGTTATTTTAATACATAATCCACATGTATAGGGAATTAAAATGTAAAGTTGGTATACGATATGAATTTTTGGAGTTTCTTTTACCATATTAGTAATGTAAACAGGGAATAAAATTGGTGAAACTGTTACAACACAACCGTACTGAATTAAGAGGAGATGAAAGTTATACCATTTTATACATCTGTATACATAGTAATTTTACTCTCTAGTTTGTTTAAATAAGAAATATGTATTAGTTGTAAAATCTCATGGGATCTTGAATTCATGTCATTAAACGCAGTAAAAAAAAAGTTTTGGTAATAAATTCTTAATCGGGTTGACCCGAAACCCAAATTTTTTTAAAAAATCAACCCTAAAACCGACCCTAATAACAATTCGGGTTAATCGGGTTAACCTGAATAACCCGGTTAAGAGTTCTGGCCCTATTAAACCCGAACCTAATTACCTTATTTGGGTTCGGGTCGGGTCGGGTTAATCGGGTTCGGGTTTTTTTGACACCCCTAGTTACAAATCAATAACCAAATTTTCTAAATACCCTAGTTTAGTCAAAAACAACTTGTGCATACTTAGGCTATGTTTGGCGCGCCATAGCTAGCTGATAAGCTAGCTTATTTTTCGAGCTTTTTTATGTTGTCGTGTTTGGTAAGCCAAAAAGTAGCTTATAAACTAGCTTATAAGCTAGCTTTTTGAAAAGCTACTTAGACTAGCTTTTTAGGAGCTTTTTAAAAATTTTCCAAATACACCCCTTAATTAATTATAGAAACACATACTCCTACATGTCCTTTTATGTAATTTTATATATTTCAGCTAGTTTTACCAAACGTTATTTTTTTATCAGCTAGCTTTTCAGCTATCAGCTACCTTTTTATTTAACAGCTAGCTTTTCAGCTCACAACTAGCTTTTCAGCTAGTACGCCAAACATAGCCTTAAGCTTCAAGGTATGAAAGTTAGTACGAATGTTTTGAAATTTTTATAATTGGTTACAATCTTAGGTTACACAAATTCTTTATAAATAAATTTGTTCAATTCATCTGATTGACGAAAGTAGTGTAGAATAAGTGAGGTGCATGGACCTAGGGGTGTTGTTCGATTATATTTTTCGGGTTACGAGTAAACCAGGCCGTGTTAATCGGGTATTCTTTGTCTGGAAATATAACTATACCCAAACCGAATTACAATTCGGGTATTCGGTTTTCAGGTATTCGAGTCGAATATTTTGGGATATACATATGTAACGTCCCAAAATTTAAGACCAAAACTTTCATTTTAATAATAATAAAACCATCATGCAAAATGTGTTCATAAAACCATAAAATAAAATCAGAGTATATCACATCAATCATCTCAATACATCAGAGTCAAATAAACGGAAGTCATGGTGTGTACGATGCGATCATCCCGAGCTTTTCCCCTTCGATTCAGAAGTACCTGAAACATAAACTACAAACTGTAACCATGAAGCTTAGTGAGTTCCCCAAAATATCTCATACCATACATATCAAACATACAATGGGTCATGCTCAACAACCATCGGGCCCCGCTCGGAACAGATCTGTCAGTAGCATGAGATGGGCCCCGCTCCATCATATTCATCAGGCCCTGTAACACCCTGTTTAATAAATAAATAAATAAATAGACAAATTAATAAATGAATAATAGCCCTAAATGCGAAATAGTGTAGCGAGGAGCTAGTTTTGGGGGTTAAAAAGTTATAATTGAGAGTTGGGGGGTTAAAATGTAATTTACGGATTAGTTTGTAAAGAATTTTGAAGGTTGAGGGTCGTTTATGTTGGATTAATGTCTAAGTCCATAACTATATTTGGTATGTACTTGACCCGACCCGGCATGGTCCATTTGGGTTGCACTTCACCGGCACAATTTATATGGATAGTCTTTTGAGAATAGTATATTTATGATTTATATTAATATATTATAAGTTCTAATATATTAATATGGAATCATATTATTTAATTAGTATTGATCAAGAATTAATTTAGAATTAATTAAGTGATCAAAAAGAACTAATTAAATATGGACTCTTATATATATATATATATATATATATATATATATATATATATATATATATATATATATATATATATATATGGAGTGGGCCAAGTTCATTTAGGTTGGGCTAAGCTTTCATGGATAGTCCATGGAGTTTTTAACCCATGGATCCTATAGAAATGAAAGGTCATGGGTATTAGGGTTTACATGGATGTAACCCTAATCCTCCATAATATATAAAGGGGTCATTGGCTCACAAAATGTGCACAAGTGTGTGAAAATAAGAGTGTGCCGATTTTAGTATGCATACATATTCTCTCAAGTTCTTCCAAGGTGTTTTGGTGATTTGTGATTCCATTTGAGGCTTCCACACTATTGGGGCTAAGCTCTTAAAGCTTGAAGACATCAAGCTACATCAAAAGGTATGTCATCTAACTAGAACTTTGTAGTATAGGTGCTTCATAATATGCTGGTTAGGATGAAACCTTGGAATAGTTAATATTTGCATGTATAATAGAGAAAACATAGATCCAAGGTTTATAAGGTTGCATGTACACCATAGGAGTGTTAGAATGCTCAAAACCCAACAGTTGTATCAGAGACATGGGTTGTTTTCTATTATATTGATGCAAATGTTTTATTTTCAAGTTGAAAAAAACATGACGTTTGTCAAATTTTAAGATAATTACTTGTTTTGTGAAAAATGAATTATTTGTAAAATTTGAATCATTTGTTATATGAGTTGCATTAGGTCAAATTTAGTAAAAGATAAAATGATATGATTATTTTATTAGTTTTAAAAGTTTGATCTAAATGTTTTAAGGAGTTACATATTTTGTCATAAAATTTTGGAGCTCAAAAGTTTTTTTTTAAAGTTGTGATCTTAAGGGTTTTTGAAACTTCCATAAGTTATGGATATGAAAGTTTTTTTTTTAAAAAAAAAATTGATTCAAAGTTTTTTATGGAGTTACAAAACTTGGTCTTAATGTTTTAAAGAATTCCATAACTTGTTCTTAAGTTATGGAACATGAAAAGTTTCATCATAAAACAAGTATTTAACTCCATAAGTTATGGAATCCAAAAGTTTTCAAGAGTTACAAAACTTGCCCTCAAGTTTTGGAATTTGGAAAAAAAATTTATGATAAAAAAAAAGAATTGAATTCTAAAACTCTTGGGTTCATAACTTAAACAATTAATTAAATGGTTTTAATTTTGAATTTAATAATTGGAATTATGATGTTTTGTTGAATAGTTCAAATTAACTCTTATGGACTTTATTAATAGTTAATTAAAGCGTTTAATTAAAAGAGTATTATTAATCCATAAATATATGGTTTGAGTTTAATTAAATTAAAAGTCTAGTTTAATTAATAGATTAAACCACCAAGTATTTTAAATGTCTAAAATACACCCTTATACTATTATAATATTAAAAGTTTAATATATTATATGTATAAGAGCAAGTCGTCTTACCATTAGTAGGCCTCATTCACGAAGCCGGTCTATAAGGGGGGTATAAGGTTACTGCCTATAAAATGACAGTTTAATGGGTGTCCACTCTCACTCACCACTTCGTTGACCGGTGGAGGGTCGTTAGCCGAACAGGTAAGACAAGGACTATAATTCTCTCTTCATTATAAGTATAATGATAAATACTAAGTAACTAAACACTTAGAAATTCCCAATCTTAGTTACTTAGGAAAATGTGAATAAGGTGCTAATCCATGAAATTACACTTTGCACTTTGTTTAAGCTGTTAGTGGAGCGTGTGTGGTTAACCGGCACACTAACCTGGACTTAACAAGGTAGGAAAAGGGTAACTTAATGTTTATCATAGTATCGTTGGAGCGTGTGTGGTTAACCGGCACATCGATTGAGGGGTAAATATTAAGGGTACCAAGTATATTTGCATGGTTACTTCACACCTTGTTTTGTGATCCTCGGCATCCCAGTCACAAAACCTGAAGGGCACACTCGAGATTGAAACATGCCATTGAAAAGTTCAATGAATCTCAAAAGAATCTAGGAGTTTCAAAACCAATTAAAACCTAATAATGCATTTCGTTTATCTTGGTGGAAATTGGTGAATCGTCATTCACCTACCTTCAAATATTTTATAGTTTGGATTACGGCATCCCTCTTCCAAGTTATAAAATAGTTTGTTGGGTCCTAGCCTTAATATATCATATTGGGTGTTATATTAAGGACTTAAATCAACTTTACGTGAATTTCTCCCATTGTTGATGTCTGGTTTAGACAACAATGATCTTCCCAAACCAAGCTTTCCTAATGAATATGACTTCCCGAGTTTGGCTCATGGAAGTCATACTTCTCTTCCTCCACCTCCTCCAATTATTCTCCCTAACCCACAAGTTCAAGGTTACTCAAGCCCTAATGGCAAGCAAGGTCTATGTGTGATCACATCTTAGAGATGAAGTCATATATTGACAAGCCGGGAGAGTTGGGTGTCAAAGTCTTGAGAAAGTTGGATGTACAATCACTTTCTAAGTCACATAGTGAGTTCCTTCGGGACTACTATGAAACAGACTATGACATGAACCTTAATGATCATATCTATTTGCTTGGTGCTGCTGAATCAGCAATGATTTGGAACGATAGTAAAGCAAATTTGATTAGAAGATCAACTTCCCAAAAACTTTATGGACAGTGATAATGGTGACATTGGAAATCCAGAAAAAGCATTCTCTTCCCAATGGAAAGGGATTGGCCATAGTCAACCCGGTTGACCAAATGGTAAAGAGAAAGGCTAAGTCTGAGATAGTCCCATTACCAAAGGGTCCATATGTTTATTTTGCCAAAGGAAGGGGCGTTGATTGCAAAGCTGCCAAATTTACCTAAGGATGTTAAAGTCAATAAGTTTGACTCTACATCAGGTAGAGCCCATTATCTAACTCTGTTAAGTTCTATTTTGAGATCCTCATTACATGATATGACTGGGTCACATGTTGATGTTTTAAGAATCAAAGAATAGAGAGAAATCTTAAAGGAAGTATATGCTGATTCTGATCGCGAAGGTGGATTTCGATCGCATCAGAATTTGGAGCAGTTGCTTAAGAAGTTATGATATATTGCTAAAGAATAGACAACAACAATTTTCCATGTGGATTGTAAGGATAAGTTTTTCCGCAAAGTTTTAAAATAAAAGAATATTTGTTTAATTTTATTTATTTGAAGTATCCTTACAATGACATTTGTGGAAAATTGTTGCTTATATGATTCCACTGACAGCAATATTGGAAAATGGATTTGATTCTTTCATTTGTGGTAGTGTCTAAATTTACCAAATCAGGAAAGTTCCTCATCACCCAAGTTTTAATTTGACCGAAACTTGGAATCATGCAAGTTGAATAGTATGATGAATGAGAACTTTCAAGCATTGGAAAATCAAGACTAATTACTTGTTCACATGGATGTGTGAGTCAAGTGAAGGACTAAAGGGATCGAGTACACATTCTTGTGCACTGGTCATGTCCACCACAAAGCTCGTTAAGACTATTTTATTTACTAAAGTTTAGTAAATATGGTTATACTTACAAGTTTAAGTATAATTCTGAAACATTGGAAAAGTCTCAATGTATGGCAGAACGAATGGGAAGAATCAAATTAGGCAGAAAGATAAAAGTTTCTCAAATCTAAAAAGATGGGAGAGTACTTTAGTATCATGTTTGTGATCATCTTAATGATTTAGAAATCATATCACAATTAGTCCTCTAAAGGTCATCTTAGTGCAATCTTATGACTAACAAGTGGAGTCATGAATTGTTGAAATGGTTAGATCAGGAAGATGAGTCATACTTCGTTCCAAAACAATTCTTAGACTCATACTCCAAGATTGTAACTTGAGTGACATATCTTAAAGAAAGGTTTAAAACACTTGTCAAATGTAAGAGTAAAAGTGTCCTACTCTTGTACATTTGAAATTGGTAAGTTGTGATGTTTTGGATAAAACAAAGACCAACTAAGGCCAATTGTGTGAAGTGTTTGTCTTGATAAAGAATCCGCACTATCTCTTGAATATTTGGCAAGATAGTCTTATATGTCAAGAGGATAGTGGGAGTCTTAAAGATCCTAAAAAGAATTTCAAGAACTAATCAAGAATAAAACCTGAGGTTCTTCACTAGCACACGACTTGAGGTTTATAACCTATCGTGTTGACATATTCTGTGCCCATTCCAGTTAAAGTTGGCTTTGCATAGGAGTTCTGAAAGTTCTCAATTGGTTGCATAACAACTTGGAAGCAATGGCAGGCCCTGTACTGCCAGGTGGCAAGAAGTTAAGATTGCATAAGTTCAGTCCATATGAGTTTGGATTTGTCATTATCCTTGTCTTGTGACTATGGTTTTGACGATTCACATGGATAAGAACACATACACCATAAAATCTAAGAGTCATATGGTTTCTCTCCGATTCATGAAAATGATGGTGAGGAACCACCAAGTAGATTTGAAGCAGATGGCAAAAGGTCTAAACAATTGAGACTATGATTACGGCATCCCTTTTCATAGTTCTGAAATTGTTTAGACACACATGCATGCTATCTAAGGAAAGGTGTATGATTTTGATAAAGTTTTATCAAAGCATCTCGTATTAGAAATCTGAACTTTGGTAAGAAAGTCAATAAAGTATTGATTTCTAGAAGTCCAGCTGATTTCTGAGTACATGTCAAAGCTAGTGGGAGCATAAGTGTTATGCTAATAATCATCATGTTAGTGGGAGCATGATAATTATTGTTAGTGTTGCAAGTTAGCAATGTTAATTATAGAAAACAAAAGTTTCAATTCGTGAGGCTGCAGGGATTGAAAAAGTTGTTTTGCTATAATTAAGGGAGAGGATATACTTCATTTCAGTTCTAAAGGCTTAGATTGAGACCTTAATCATCTTTAGTCAAGAATATATATATGAATTTCATGTTGGATTGGTTCCACTTAAGGAAATTCTATATATTGCGTTCTCAAAATTCGATTATGATTACGGCATCCCTCTTCATAGTCAAATTTTGAAAACATGGCAAATAAAAATATTGTAGCAAAAGACTGGTCTAGAATCATGTCTTTATGTGAGACATCATGAATCGTGTACCATTTGCTTTGGGTACAGGATCGATTGCATGTGCTATAATATTTGTCATTTCTAAATTTTTCCAAATGCCCAGAGGCATTAAGAAGGGAAAAGGTCTAGAATTGGATATGACTAAAATGATTAAGCAATTGTCGAGGACAATCTGAGGTTTACCAAAGATTGGTTGCTCAGGGACAGTTGGAAGTATAGTGCTAATTTAGGAAGGACCATATTGATATATTCTGAAAAGAGGCATCTCTTATTCAGAAGTGATAGTCAAAATGAGAATATGGAGTTGTCTCCATAGGTGGAAGTTATCTGTGTAAGATTAGAAAACTTAATGCAAGAAGCATGTCCAAAGCAATGTACTTTGAATATGAGACTTAGTTTCCATGGAGTTGATCTCCATTGGAATACCTTATAATGACTGTTGACAGGTCTTTGTGACTTTGTACATATTCATTACAGGAGGGTCAGTGCATATAAGTTTAAAATCTAAACAGATTTCGATAAATGATAGGAATTTGAAATTCTCACATTTTTCGATAAGGATTTGGGAGTGTGAAATTAGAATCATTGAAATTATGTTCAATTGGTTTATTTCACAAAGTAAGGACCATAGACAAACATAGAGTGCATACTTGGTGTATGGCAAAGCTATTGTTTAAGAAAAACATAGTGTACATGCTTGGAGCATGGGACAACTAGTGTTTTTAATTCAAGTATAAAGTTGATAAAACCGAAACAATGAATAATGAGTAATCAGTATGGTGATAAATAAAAGTGTTTATTTATATTCATAGGGTTTGATACCATATTTGATTCATTTATTCTTGTGTTTCACTTTGCATGTTTTGACTTCCAGAATAACTAAGTCGCTCTTCCTGAATGATTAAGTTATTCAAACCATCCATAGTCGGTCATATATTGGAAGTAGATATGAATCAAGACTGTCATGGGTTGGTTTGTAGAGGTCCAAGTTGGTGGACAAAGTGGTGCTACAACACTCATGAGTGCTCATAAGTTCTGAGTATTGGATTCAACCCGCGCTCATTTGAATCACTTCATGGATTTTATCACGAGTGATCATGAGACGATAATATCTTATATTCTTCAAACTTAGAGATATGAGTTATTACTATGAGTTGGTTATACATTGATTGCACGAAAACGCATTTGGTAACTCGATGTTATAAAACATGCCTTTGTGTATGATTCAACAAGTAGTAGAACAAGCCATATGAGTCGAATTTTATCCATTCCTTTTACCTTCGGGATAAAAGCGATATCTGTGGGCCCCTCGATGATTTAGCGATGACACATGTGAGTGCTTGGCCAAGCCAGGACTGATTTGATTTGTTCAATCAGTCAGTCATCATAAATCGAAAATCGGGAAACAACAAATGGACAGAGAGAATGATTATAATCCATGTCTCAGTCCATATGATATCTAGAATGGAAGAATATATGATCCCTTATCTAATGGACAAGTCATTGACAAGGTCAGAGTTCGACAGCGGCTTTAAGAGCTACGATTGCCAGTTAGGTTTTGAAGTCATACTCAATAATAGTTTTAGACTTATCCAAGTGGGAGACTGTTGGATTAATGTCTAAGTCCATAACTATATTTGGTATGTACTTGACCCGACCCGGCATGGTCCATTTGGGTTGCACTTCACCGACACAATTTATATGGATAGTCTTTTGAGAATAGTATATTTATGATTTATATTAATATATTATAAGTTCTAATATATTAATATGGAATCATATTATTTAATTAGTATTGATCAAGAATTAATTTAGAATTAATTAAGTGATCAAAAAGAACTAATTAAATATGGACTCTTATATATATATATATATATATATATATATATATATATATATATATATATATGGAGTGGGCCAAGTTCATTTAGGGTGGGCTAAGATTTCATGGATAGTCCATGGAGTTTTTAACCCATGGATCCTATAGAAATGAAAGGTCATGGGTATTAGGGTTTACATGGATGTAACCCTAATCCTCCATAATATATAAAGGGGTTCTTGGCTCACAAAATGTGCACTAGTGTGTGAAAATAAGAGTGGGCCGATTTTAGTGTGCATACATATTCTCTCAAGTTCTTCCAAGGTGTTTTGGTGATTTGTGATTCCATTTGAGGCTTCCACACTATTGGGGCTAAGCTCTTAAAGCTTGAAGACATCAAGCTACATCAAAAGGTATGTCATCTAACTAGAACTTTGTAGTATAGGTGCTTCATAATATGCTAGTTAGGATGAAACCTTGGAATAGTTAATATTTGCATGTATAATAGAGAAAACATAGATCCAAGGTTTATAGGGTTGCATGTACACCATAGGAGTGTTAGAATGCTCAAAACCCAACAGTTTAGTAAATTGTGGGCTTATTATGAAAGGATTTTGAAGACAGAGACTGCTTGGTAAACGTTGGACTTAAATTGAAAAGATTTTATGGAGACAGGGGCTAAAGGGTAAGTTTTGGGTTTAATTTGAAAAGAATAAGAGGAAGGGCGACTGAAAGTGTAAATTATGGAAAGTTGTAAGTGACCGGGTATATAACCCGTCACCTTGCTCAAAACCCTAACCCTAGCTATATGAGACAGCCGCCACCCCCTAACTTTCGGTCGCCACCAACGTTGCTAAGGTCCCAAACCTCTGAAGCCAACCACCGTGCCCCATCCTACTGACCGGGAGATCCATTGGTGACCAAAGTCAGAGCGAGGAACGTCGATATGAGGGCTGTGAAACCTATTCAGTCGCCGCCCAGCCGAGATCGTCCGGCGCTGCTTGCCGATGATCGCCACCACCGCAGTTTCGCTACCAGTGACACTGGGAGCAAACGGGATGACCGTCAGGGCCAACGAATGGACGTGGTTCGATGCTGCGTGGTCGTGAGCAATCAGAAATCCTCAGGTAAGGCCATCTGCTATCTCTCTCTCCTCTCTTTCGCTCTTCTCGGTGGATTGATGTCACGCACGTCAGTTGTTGACGCTGGTGTACCTATAGTTGTCGTTTCTGCTTGTTCCAGCCTCCTCAGCCGCCTAGCCGGTGGTTGAGAGCCATGATTTCGTATCTTGGATAGATGGATGTTGTTGTGGAACCGAGAAGTGCTTGTGGTGTTTGATTAGCCCGAAAACCCGAGGAAAAACCACCATGGCTGCCAACCATGGTGGCTGCCGCCATATCATCTTCTTCCGCCGCCACCACCCACCGTGAGGAGGTGGCTGTGTGCATGATTTGGTGGGTGTATGAACGTATTGCATAAGCTTAATGTTGTATGGATCTTTTCTTGGCCAGGAAACCAAAGGAAATTCACAACCACCACCTTCTGCCGTCGTCAGTCGCTGCTGTTGTCGCCATCTCAGGACAGTGTTGTCGCCATACGCCACCAGGTGGGTGGTTGTGTCCTATTCCGGGAAAAGATGTGCCGTGTGTACCGTTGCTTGGCCAGACTTCACGAGAAAAAGCCATCACCACCACCATGAGGTGGTGGCTGTCACCTCCAACCACCGCTTGTCGCCACAAAGGTGGTTGTGTGTGTGTGTGGGGGGGGGGGGGGTTATTTTATGTGTGTGTATATTTGGATATTGGATATTGCGTTGTAATATTGTAATTTGATCGGAATAATTAAGGAAATCCATCACTACCGCCGTGAGGTGGTGGCCGCCACCGTGAGCCGCCATTGACCACCACTACCCGAGGTGGTAGTGGGTGGTGCCCGACTTAATTAACAGTTAATTAATCTAGAAGCTTAACAAATGGACTAATTGGGATGTGATTTGATTGGAAATACTAATCATGGTTTAGAAAACCCTAATTATGTATATGTAAATTTGGAATTGTCGGGACCCGCGAGTTTGGACCATTGGATTGGAGTCATGAATTAATCCCAACCATATTGTATGTTGGCCTAGTAGAGTAAAGGACTTAATGGGTTACTTCCTTAATGGGTTAAGTAAGAAACACTTAACCTTAATCGTCATTTTATGTGAAAACCCTAATCTTGATTGGGCCTTGATTTGGGCCTTTCTATTTGGGTTTTGGTGATTGGGCTAATGATTGGCCATCCAAGAACAAGCATTTGAACTAGAATAATTGGAAGGGCTTCAGGGTGAGGCCCATATGAGGGGTTTGGGCCCAATTTGGAAAATTAGGCCATAGATGTGCCATAATTGGGCCTTGATGATTATGAGATATTAGACCATTAGAATGCCAAGTGTTGGACCAAGAATAAATAGTTGGGCCTTAGGGTAAGACTAAGTAGGGGTTTGGGCCCAATTTAGAAAATCAGGCCATATGTTGGGCTTTGGTTCATAGTTTGACTTTTGGGCCTTTGGATTGGGCCTTGAGCTTGAATAAAGGTAAGATGGGGGTAAAGTAGTCTTTTACCCCAAGCATGGACTTATGGTTATGTATTGGAACCCAATTATTAATTGGGTGTTATTTTGATGTTAACAGTTCAGGAATCTGTCATCCAACAGCTAGAGTTTTGTCTGCGGGACTTCAGCAGTGTGAGGTGAGTCCTCTTCCAGTAGGACCGAGTCTAAGGCACCAAGGCTGTCCCGTTTATGTATGATAGCGTATGTTGGGGTTAGCCGGATGTAGATTATATGATTCTGGGTTTCGGTCCGAGACCGGGGCAAGCCCGAGGAATGTTTATATGCTTGATGTCTTTATGATTCTTGCATGTGTTGTTATGTGTTCCGGACGCCGGGGCAGGCCCGAGGAATGTTTAGATTATATGTTATGTGTTCCGGACTTCGGTCCGATGTCGGGGCAAGCCCGAGGAATGTTTATGTGTTTATGATACGTGTTTATGTTTTATGTTTGTTGATATGATATATGTATACCATACTTCGGTTCGATGTCGGGCGTGGCCCGATGCCGGATGCGGTCCGATGCGGGGCGGGGCCCGATGTCAGGCAAGTCGATGCCGGGTGGGGGGGGGATGTAGTGGGTTAGACCCAAGTTATGTTTATGTTATGTGTTTATGTTATATGCATTGTTGATATGTTTATATGTATACCAGATTCCGGTCAGACGCCGGGCGAGGCCCGATGCCGGATGCGTCCGATGCCGGGCGGGCCCGATGTAGCGGCCAAGTCCCAATGTATGATGTGTATGGTATGTGGTAGTTTTGGGGAGACTCACTAAGTTTCGTGCTTACAGTTTTCAGTTTTGGTTTCAAGTACTTCGATTTTCAAAAGAGGAGATCGGGATGATTGTAGTGCACACACCATTTGTTTAGCCTGAGATGTTTATACTCTGATATATTTTGACAGATTTTATGATATTTTGAGATACATTATTTATGATTGTTATACGATGTTTGATGACTATGGTTTTCTTAATAATTAATAAACGGAATTTTTGGACTGTATTTTTGGGATGTTTCAGGCCCTGTTTGGCATCGAGCCCCGCCAGGCGTTCATACAGATAGATAAAAACACATGCAAGAATCACTAAGATAAATATCATACAATACACTGATCAGGCCCCGCCTGGCATCGGACCCCGCCCGGTATACATATCACATACTGCACATGCAAGAGTCACACAAACAAATAACATCTTAATCATAATGAATCATGGGTCGGCATTGGTGCCTTCGACCCGCCAAGCACAGTGAGGAGACTCACCTCAAACCACTGAAAATAAGATAAATGCTCGGATTGTTGATTCGGAAAATCCCCGCACTAAACAATCAAACAATACCCTAATTAATAATTAGGTCAAAATTCATAATCAGGATCCCCGACCCAACACCCTCAGCCTCTAGGGTAAAAGACTATTCTACATTTTCCCTTATTGGGCCCAACTAGCTTTGCCCAATAACCATATAGTGGTCCAAGGCCCAATAATGGCCTAACCCATAAACCTAAGGTCCAACTATGACCCATTAGATACAAAGAGCAAAATCCAGCTAAGGCCCAAAATCCAAAGTCCCAAAATCCAACTTAGGGTCTTATTCCCTTAAGACCTTTTCATCCAAACTTCAGATCTAAGTCTTGTGGAACGTCTTAATCCATATAGTCATGAACTTGGAGCCTTTGCATGGCTCAAAAGAACCCAAACCTTACTTTAGCATTCTACTTTCACCAAATGGACCTAAACACATGCATGGTTGATCCACAACCATCAAGATGCTAACTTTATGGACTAGGGAGCTCAGAAACATCAAGAGAAACAACTCCTAACTTATGGAGTTGAAGAAACCCACTGGATCTCATCATAGGACCAAAAAGGGACCAAAACTTCATAAAGAATAGAAATAAGCATACAATGAGCAAGTTCCAAGCTTTATACCTCAATGAAGCTGGAAATGATGTGTGAAATCTGGATCTACAAGTTCACCTTTGATCAAGGCTCCTTCTTCCAAGCTCTTTTTCCTCAAATCTCACCAACACATACTAAAAACACACACAAGAGGTTATGAGATTTTGGAGTAAGGGCTAACTGTTTAAGTGCTTAATGAATAGGAATTGTGGACAGGGGAGTATGCTGGGCATACGAGCTGAGTATGCCTTTCATACTCAACAGTAGAACGCATGGGCTTGGCCATTTTCGGTATTGGGCCATAGTTTGGGCTTTTAAGTTGGGCCTTGTAAGGCCGTTAAACTTATGATTTGGGCTTCTTTAGATTTAGTCCCATGTTGGGTTTTAGGCCCAATTTGAAAGATTGAGCCATATTTTGGGCCTTAGGTTGCCAAGTAGGATTTGGTCCTTTTGGAGTAGTTGGATTGGGCCCTAGCTTTGGACCAGGTTAGATAAAAGGTAAAATGGTCTTTTACCCTGGTTATGGGCTAAGTAGTTTAGACTTTTGGTTGTGGGTCGAGATCCAATTAATAATTGGATTTTCCTTTGATGATGATAGCATAGGGATTTTCCGGACCAACAGTTAGAGATTTATTGTGTGATTCAGCAGCTAGAGGCGAGTTTCCTCACTGTGTTTAGCGGGTTGAAGGCACCAATGTCGGCCCATGATTTTTTATGTTAGGATGCTATATGTATGCGTGACTCTTGCTTGTGTTATGTGCTTGTATGCTTACCGGGCGGGGCCCGATGACCATTCTGTATGCTATTTATCTTTGTGATTATTGCATGTGTTATATGTTTGCCATCACCATCGCAGTCTGAAGTGGACCCAAGGCATACCGTTTCTGCCATCACCTTGAACGATGGGAAAAACTTTGATGGCCCAAGACTGCAAGTAGAAGACGGGGAAGAAGAGGAAGAAGTAGAAGTGGAGAAGGTTGTCGAGGAAGAAGTGGAAATTAAGAATGCTGACATGTAAGTTGTAGAGGAGCTGTTGGAGGTTGACAAAAAAGAGGTTGAGCCACCCACTACCAATGAGACACTCCTTTCACCGGTAGACCAACCACAAGAGTCGAAAACGATAAATTTGTTGGACCCTTCAAGAGATATGTATCCCGAGAAAGAAGACACCCAACCGGTCATCAAATCGACCACCTTATCAAAGAAGGAAGATTTGACCACCTTACTGGACAAGTACAAGAAAGGGGTCGGTTGGACGATTGTTGTCATTAAGGGTCTAAGTCCAACATGGTTCCCATGCAAAAAGAAAGCATAGGAGCTGGGCCCCTTCGGGTGGGATCGTTGTTTCAGCGAAAGCTGATTCGCCGTGACGGGTTCTTAAGGATGCGTTGATTCTCATTCTTGGCCATCTAGTCTTAAGGACATGAGATCCGGACTGTGTTATTTTCGCCCATAAAGCTAATTAAGGTGTGAAGTTTACATAAAACTATGGTTGGATTATTGGGTCACACCGTTTCGGGTCTTCCTCACTTTGGGAGTATGTGATATGTGGAAGGAAGTGGGATGGTTTCCTAGGTATTAAGGATTGGAGCCACATTGATGTAAAGCCTGATCGTACTTATATAGATAAATTACTTGTGTTCTTAAATTTCTCTTTGGTTCATTTTGTTTCTTTAGTGCTTTTGTACATATTTTTCTTTTTCATGGTTTTCATTGCATGCATTCATTCCTAGCCCTTAGGATCTTTCCGTCCCTTTTTGTTCTATGTTTCTTTTTGCCATCTAGAAATTGTCCCGTTTCGTCTGATTCTTGTTCTTTCTTGAGGACAAGAAAGGTCTAAGCTTGGGGAGATTTGTTAGGTGCATTTTGTGCACCTTTTTGCACACCTTTTAGTCCCTTTTTATGCATGTATTTAGCTTAGTTATTCTTCATTCTTCTTGCATTTTATCATATTCATGTTAGTCTCTAGAACGACCTTATTTGCACACTTTCATGTCCTTTTCAGGTAAACCGGAGGTTGGAGCGCGCTATTGGAGGTGCCAGGAAGCATGGGTGAAGATTTCGGGATGATCGGATGCAAAACGGAAAAGTTGGAAAAATCAAGTTTGGATTCGGAGTCAGAGGAGTACACGGGTCGTGTTGGATTTGCACTGAAAAGTGGGCATGGGGGGTGTTTGACCAAGAAGAAGCTGTTAACCATGCTGAACACGGGCCGTATCAGTTTAGCCTATTTCAACACGGGCCGTGTTGGCTGATGAACACGACCCGTGTCAGTTTAGCCTATTTCAACACGGGCTGTGTTCGACCCAAAAACTGCCTTTTGACAGTTTTTTCTATCTTTCGTATTACGGGATTAGGGTCATTTATATACTAACACAACATATCAGAGCACATTTTGAGAGGGGATTTCGAAGGTTATTGCAAGGGTTTGACCAGTAATCATTTGGAAACATTATTTCTAGTATTTGTAAGTTGTAACTGCACATTATTTCCATCTTTTATTCTTGTGATCTTGTTCTAGCCATGTGTGGCTAGAACCCTAGTTTCTCCAATTTCATGTTTTGACTTCTTGGTAGTGATCTCAATCATATGACATGATGTTTGTTTTCAATTTCTATCTAATGAATTTGATTTTGCTTCAATCGAATGTTTGATTCTAATTGTGATTCTTATTGACCATTTGAATTAGGGTTAGGCCATTCAAGTTATCTATTTTGCAAAATCCATAATTGTTTTGTGAAATTGACAAGTAACAAGCACTAAATTGAATTCTTTTGAATAAATATAGTGTAAATCTTATTCATACACTCTTACACTCCCGAGCTTGTGAGGAGCATTGGGTGTTGTTGGGAACATTCACATAAAGCTTAAAGCAATCTTTTAATCTAATTCCAAGAGCTTGTTTAGATTAGGTTAGTAAGGTTAGGGTTAATCAAAGATCTTGTTTTGGTTAATTAATGTGGTGAATGGGAAGTGTTAGAGCTTATTAACATTTTCAAGTACAAACTTAGATAGAACTGAACAAATATCGTGTCATCTTTGAATCACATTGCTAAGTTGTCATACATGAAGTTGGAGTTCTTACAAAATCTGAATTTAATTCACTCATTTAGCTGATTACTTCTGCTTTCAATTTATTTGTTTAATCATTGCATTCAACCCCCCCTTTTAATCTTTTGTGACCATAGTACCTTGCGCAAAGAGGTATAGAATAGTTATCCCGTGACTCTCTGGATCGACCCTTTTTGCCTTATACTACCCTTTAGTGCAATATAGTAGTGTATTTGGAGTCTATTGTACCCCTTTATTTGTTGGGTTTGACACGCCTAACAGTTTCTATCTATGGTTTGTAGCAATCAAATCGAAATGGTATTGATTCGTTCTGGATTTGACTGCGATTAACGAAATCAAACAAACTGTTGGATGTGAAGCAAGGTGTAAACAAAGATGGGAAGACAATCCTCTTGGGTGAAAATTCTTAAAAAAGTACCATTTCGATTGACAAAATGGTTAAAATTCTTTAAAAAGGTTAATTTGAAGATTTCTAAATAACTTGTATCATTTCAGATATTGACCCTTTGGTATAGAGCTCCAAAAGTCATTTTTGGTGCTACTCATTATTCTACAGCTGTTGACATGTGGTCTGTTGGCTGCATATTGGGTACTCATTCTTTCTGAATTAATTAAGGCTGTTATGTATTAAGTCAAAAAAACACTAATGTGTTCTTCAAATTTGAAGACAACAGTAGTCAGAACACAGCGATGACATTGTTACCACCTACACATACTATGATTATACTTCTGGATTCATCCATCATTGCAATCTTACTGATTTGGAGGTACTGATTTTTATTTCTACTACCAAACTTTCTTATAATTCATCAACATTTAGGATCTTTACCCTAATTAAAAGAAAATTTTGTTTGGAATCATATTGATTAGTACTGTTTTGCAGCATGATACAATTATGTTTCAACTATTTTTTAAAGGTATATACACATTATATCATCCTACTTTGCAAATCTGCAATAGGATCCCAATATTTGACTTTACCGGTTAGACTTTGGCCAAAAAATTACTTCTTCGTCTCTTAATCTTTGGCTTAAGCCACTGAGTTTGTTATTCCACAAACAAGATTTTAAAACAATAATTTTTTTAATTGTTCGTAACAAACTATGTTGACCAAGTCTATTATTATAAATTTATTTTAAGTTTAGATAACAAACTATGTTGACCAAGTCTATTATTGTCAATTTGTTTTAAATTTAAATGTAATCTCCTTAATTTTTGGCTTAAGTCACTGAGTTTATTATTCCACAAACAAGATTTTATAACAATAATTTTTTTATTGTTCGTAACAAACTATGTTGACCAAGTCTATTATTGTCAATTTGTTTTAAACTTAAATAACAAACTATGCTGACCAACTCTATTATTGTCAATTTGTTTTAAGTTTAAATGTAATTTCCTTATGCCCAATGGTATAATTGTCAACACGAGCACATGCTCTACAAATTTTAATTTTTTTCATGAATCTTATATTATTATTTATACAGATTATCATTCCAATTATACCGTCAATCATAAACACTTTCCAAAATAATTATATGTATATTTATCATGTTTCAATACATAGAATCCAAACATTTATGATTAAATCGTTTAATAAGAAAATATCATCTTTAAATCTTTTCAAATTCATGCACCCTTATCAATTTCAAATCCGGTCATTTAATTATATCTTATTAATTATGAATGTAAATCATATATTTTTTTATAACTATTTTAACTTAATATAATACCAGGACTCATGTTTTCCAATTATACATTTTTCCATATTTTGTTATGATATATAGATATAGATATCTTATAAAATCATACCTTTTTCCATATTTAATTTAATCTTATTAAAAAAGATTTAATTCATCTATTTTTGATATATATTTTTATTTAATATAAAATCACGACACATGTTTTCCAATTATATCTCTACATTTGTTAACCAACTTTAATTCGTTATTATCTTCACCAATATTCTTTAATTCAATTCTTTGTATAATCATGAGGACTATTATAGATGCTTCAACAACTCTATTTGCTAGAGGTATTTGCAAAACTGTTATTTCCATATGTTCAACAAATGGACATTGCTTACTTTTGATTTATTACCATATCACATTAGACAAACATCACAATTGCAGATGCGTTCATTAAAATTAATAAGATATAAGTTTTTTTTAGACTGTTATACTAATTATTTTAAATTAATATATATTTTTATTTTAATATTTGATATATGTTATGTATGTTAGGACATTTAATATAATTATGCCCTATAGAACATAATAATTTTAAGATCCATTTATAGGTTAAAATCTGTGTAATACACATGTTGATAACATAAATGAGCAAAAATAACAACGTTCTGTTGAAAGTATGTTACTATAAATAACATAAATTGTTCATGTTACTATTTTTTGTTAATAATTATTTCTATAGTTTTTAAAACTCAATAAAATTATATATTTCGGGACATAACCCTAAAATAACAATCGAAATTATATAGGTATTGTTCATAACCCTAAAATAATAAAGTATACTTCGAAATTAAAAAAAAACAAATAATATTTAAATAATAAATTCCAAAGACGTTTGTATGTTTTTAATGCGTTCCTCTGCGTTTAACACGGGTTATAATCTAGTTATTTATATATGAGAAAAACTATTAATTTCTTGTCTTGGTAATGTAATTCTAGCCTTCTACTTAAAACCAATTTTTTTTTTTTTTTTTAGCTATTTTTGTTTTTTTTTCTTTATTTTACTCGGTGATTGGGAACGGACAGACGGGTTATTTACGTTTTGTTTGGTCAATGGTGTCTTCAACACTGACAGATCTGATAATCATGATTAACATGCTTTAATCTTCACTCATCAGTTCTCGGTCACCCTTCCAACAATGGTGAATACGCAACGTTGGTGGCTGCGAGGAGGAGGAGGAGGCCGGAGTTATATAATGATTTTGTGGCAAAGATGGGGGAAACGTGAATGGGCCATTGCCGCAGCTGGATTTGCCATTGTTCTTATAGCTTTATCTTTCATCCTTTCATCAGATTCATCCTCCCCCGATCAATTCTCCGGCACCACCGACACTGATTTCGTACCGCTCGTTCTCTTAAGCAATGCTGTTCAACGAGGCGCCTGTAATTCTTTTCTCTCTGCAACTTATTTACCTGTGAATTAGAGATACGTTTGAATGTGGTGGTTAACTTTTGAACTTCTTAAACCCCAAACCTGTAAGCAATCATTAAATTTTGAAGCAGATATAAATATTAGCAATTAGTTAATGGTAATTTTTGTACAAGGAGTAGAATAGGGTTTGTACCCTGATGATGCATTGATTGAGTGATAGTGAATGAAGCATAACATTACTTCTCTTTGCAAAATTTGACATGCAGATTGTTTAGATGGAAGTATTCCTGCATATCATTTTCAGAAGGGTTTTGGATCTGGCTCTAGGAGATGGGTTCTACACATCGAGGTTATTGATCAACTATTAGATGCTTGCTCCCTTTACCCAAACAGTTTTAGCGTTTATGGTTGATGAATGATATTATTTGATTAAACCTTGGTATGTGCTTTTTTCTAGTAGAGAATACGATAAATTACAATTAAACTACTGAGTCGAAGTTATTGGGCATGTCCACTTTTTGATAGCTTTTCATTTTCCATGACAATTATTGTTGGTATCTTCCTCATTTGTTTATGGTGATCTTATTGGCATACAGGGGTTTGCTCCTAGGATTGTGTAGATTTAAGTTCTTTTTGCAAGTTTTCAGGACTCATCTCTTCCTTTTTAACTGCAGGGTGGAGGTTGGTGCAATTCAGTAGCTTCTTGTTCTTTTCGTAAGGGGACTCCACTAGGATCTTCAAACTTCATGGAACACCAAGTTCAATTTTCTGGGATTTTAAGCAGTGATCCATCTCATAATCCAGGTTAGATATGACTGACTATTGCTGTCACTTGGATTCTTGATTTAGGCATAAAGCTTGTAAAATGGAAACTTTTTTACTACTTTTGACATCAATTAGAATGCAAAATGTTTGGCTAAAAATGTAATTGTACAGGTTGCAACCTTTGGTATCATTCACATTAGGTTCTTTATCCTAACTTTTTCATAGATTGGTTTAAAAAGTTGCTACATTTTTATTCATTATATAAGCATTTAATGCATTGACACTTGTTCAGATTTCTATAACTGGAACAAGGTCAAGATACGGTATTGTGATGGTGCATCTTTTGCTGGGCACCCTGAAAGTGAACAAAAGGTATGTTATTTCGAAAATTTCTTTCAGTTTTTCAAACATGCCACTTTAGTATAAATAAATAAATAAATATTTTGCCTCTTTCAATACTGCTACAGAATGATACTAAACTTTTCTTCAGAGGTCAACTCATATGGGAAGCAATGATGGATGAACTCCTGTCAATTGGATTATCTAATGCTCAACAGGTACATTTTATGGGAATATATATAGCTATATACCCTTTCTGTGGTCAAGTATAGTTATATGATATTTTATTTGAAAAGCTGTTTGTTGATAATTTGACAGGCACTTCTTTCTGGATGCTCAGCTGGAGGATTGGCAACACTCATCCACTGTGATGACTTCAGAGGAGTTTTGCCAAATGATGCTAAAGTCAAGTGTTTATCTGATGCAGGTTTCTTTCTTAATGAGTATGTTGTTCTACATTGACCATTCATTTGTGGTGTATTGGTGCATTAATATTCCAAAGAAAGAAGCTTGGTAGATATAATATATATTTTACTTGCTAGTTTTCTTGAAGATCTAAAAAAGTAATTCTATAAATTTGCAGGAAAGATGTTGCTGGTAATGCCACCATTCAGTCATTTTACCATGATGTTGTCAATCTTCAGGTTTGTCAGTTTATTTGTAACTTGATAGCACAAGTATTTGAAAAAATAACCTCTGTGTATCTTATGTTATAATGTTGTTAAAATATATAGTTTTTTTTTCCTGCTAGGAATTTGTTAAAAGTCAGTATTTTATTTATTTATTTTTTGAGAAATGCAGTCATTAATGATCCAATTTCATGTATCATGATGTCAGGGTGTAGCAGGAAGCTTGAAAAAAGACTGTGTTGCCAAAATGGAACCATCCAAGGTGCCATTTGTCTTTATTCAAGGAATAGCAACATACTTCCATTGATTTGTTTTTTTGTAGTATACTACATATCATTGAAAGTGCATCTATATTTTCACAATTAGTCCTTATTATATCAACTCATGTCTAATTTTGTTATGTAATATTGATCCTTTCATGCAGTGTTTCTTTCCTGAACAAATAGTAAAAAGGACAAATACACCAGTTTTTCTTGTCAACCCAACTTATGACTTTTGGCAGGTATACTTATTATATTGGTTCCCATTAGTTTTATTACTTTTTTTTTTTTTAAATATTATTTTGTTTGTAACAGATAAAACACATTTTGGTACCTGGGCCATTAGATCCTAATGACAGTTGGTACAAATGCCAACTCAGCATTCAAAATTGTGGTCCCCAACAGATTCAAGTACTACAAGGTATCAGATATATGATATCTCTTGTATGTGCAAAAGACATAAATGCCCTCTCCTCATTGGTAAACTATTAAATATCATATGCAGGCTTTAGAAATTCATTCCTGAAGGCATTGTTGGAATTTGAGCAAATGAAGGGTGGAGGAATGTTTATAAATTCTTGTTATATTCACTGCCAAACATGGATGTCTGAGACATGGCATTCTCCAAATTCTCCCAGAATAAATAATAAGGTAATATATTATAATTCCTTCGTCCTTATGAAAATTATCATAAAGTGACTAAAGAGTTAATATTTTGTTTGTTTGTGGTTGAATAGACTATTGCAGAATCAGTTGGTGATTGGTTTTTTGAGAGAAAAGTAACAAAATACATTGATTGTCCTTATCCTTGCAATCCTACTTGCTACAACATGGATTTCACTGGAAAACGATTACATTGAAGATGTGAATGGCATTCAAGTGTTGTATCTACACAAATGCTGCCAAAAAAAAAGGGAATCATCAATTGGATTTTATGTAATTGGGATTGGTTTGTTGTTTTAGGATATGTAATTTTTTAGGATCTTGTTTTTTTCGTTAATTTTGATTAAGATTATTTGAAGTTGTAATAATAAGTTTTCTAGTGTTTGATAAACCTGATTATGATTTTATTTTTGATTTTTTACTGCCAAAATAATTATATTTTGAGAAGTATAATGTAGGAAAGTGTTGCTATGGAGCTAATTTTTGAAATTAAAAGTGGAGTTTTACAATATCCATGCGTTTAATCATTTTTTTTTCTATTATCCGACTCTGATTTTCAAACCATCATGGTGATCACTTTGAAAGTTTGAATCCATACATCCTTTGATTAAGACCCACTGATATGCATCCAATAACTCTTATGGATAGTGATCTGAGCATTTTAATTTTTAACCTTTAAAATACGTTCAATTTAAAGGATTATTACATTTAAATTCTATTTTTAATTATTTTTATATGTATACACGTAATATTTATTCAAATATTGTGTAAAATTCAACTATTGAATTATATTTTATTCTACAATGTTTATTTATTATATAATACAAACTTTAAATTATTATTATTGATTTATTAAAAAAACTTTTTTTAGGATGAGATATGGACACTACAAATTTTTGGTTACGCCATTTGAACGACGAGTGCTCGAACGATATTTGTGGATATGATGAATCAAATATGTAAGTTTTTTCTTGATCGATTTGTTATAGTGTTACCAATGACATGCTAATGTATTCTAAGAGTAAACAGGAACATGAGAAACGAAATATTCGAAGTTCTAAAAAGAGTGAAACTTTACGTGAAGTTCTCAAAATGCAATTTTTAGATATGAGATGTGCAAATTTTCTCCTCTGTTGTACTTCACCCCATGTGGTTGCCTATATCGACTTAGCATGTGTGGAAGAATCCCCCAAACTTTTTAATTTCCAACCTCCTCATAAACAACTTTTTTGTAATATGATATAAGATACTAACAATGTTTTATATTAATTTTTTTATTTTATTATAGAATTATTATTTTATAGTTAATTACAATAACTTAGTTATCTTTTAACAACATATTTGTCAGTATTTTCAACAGGAAAAAAAATGTGAATTCGTCTCATATAAATAAAAAATGTAACATGTCTTAGAATGTGGGCTAAATATTTTTTAGTGTTGGTGGCGTGGTCGTGGTACATCTTGAAACTTTGGGCTGCCCGCTTAACATATAGAATTCTTTATTGGATGGACTACTCGATTGTTCTATTAGAATTAGAAACGCTCCTACGAGCGTATCCGCCGCCCACGACGTTGCCGGACTACTCGCCGCCATCGTTCCGAGGATCCATCGTTCTGGCCAACACCGTCGTGTAACGAAGCGGGTTCCTGTTTCTGATGGAATATGACGAGTAAGTTTTTACTTCATTAGATACCTTTGAAATTTTGATGTTGTTTACGAGGCCTATCGAACGTTACAGTATTTTCTGAGTTCAGATTGATGCTTGAACCTTGTGATACAGATAAAAGAGAGGATGCAATCCTCAGTATTTTATATAAATCAAATTATTTTTCTTAAAAAAAATTATAATTAGTACTCACAGCAAACCCTACGCACGCAGGTACCACACAGATACCGGAAAGAGCTCCCAAAATTGCAGTTCGAAGCTCCAATTTTTGGTTCATGTAACGCCATTAGAGACATGACAAGGGTTCTACAGCGATTCATATGCAAAACCCAGGTGTCATCTCATCTCATTCAACTCCAATTCGGGCCTTTCAACTCCACCACACAACGTCGATGGAAGAAACCAGCAGTCACTGCACAAACCCGGTTGGAAGACAGAACCAGAGACCTGAAGCTCGACAACCTCATGACCAATCTCCGCAAACTCAGCTTAATCCTAAGCTTCCACAGCCTCATGTCTGGTCGTAGAAGAGGACCCTTTGTTTCTGTTCAAATCATGTCTCGTTGGAACAGAATCGTTGGTCTAAATGTACCAATTGGTGGGTTCCTCCGAAAATATCCCCATGTCTTCGACGTATTTCCTCACCCAGTTAAGCGAAACGTTTGTTGTAAATTAACTTCCAAGATGATTCTCTTGCTTCAAGAAGAAAGCAACGCGATTAGAGATATGGAATCAGACACTGTCAATCGGATCAAGAAACTTCTAATGATCTCTGTCACAGGTACTCTCCACATCCACGCGCTAAGATTAATCAAAAGGGAACTCGGTTTACCAGATGATTTCCGTGAATCGATTCTTTCAAAGTACAACGAATTCGAGTTAGTAGATCTGGAAATAGTGAAATTGATCGACAGAGATGGTGTTCCTGAAGATTTAAAGGTAGCCGAAGTGGAGAAATGGAGGGAGAGAGAGTATAAAGAGAAATGGTTGAGCGAATTCGAAACCAAATATGCGTTTCCGATCAATTTCCCAACAGGATTCAAAATCAAAGCGGGATTCAAACCAAAATTGAAGGAATGGCAAAGACTTCCTTACGTTAAACCCTATGAACAGAAGGAGTCTTTTAGGGCTTCGAGCTGTGGAGGGATTGAGCGATTTGAGAAGCGAGCTGTTGGGATTCTTCATGAGCTTTTGAGTTTGACAGTGGAGAAGATGATTGAAGTTGAAAGATTAGCACACTTTCGTAGAGATTTTGGTATTCCAGTTAATGTTCGTGAGGTTATTCTGAAATATCCCGGAATCTTCTACATATCCACAAAGGGTAGCACTCAGATGCTGTTTCTTAGAGAAGCTTATTGTAAAGATTGTCTTGTTTCACCGAATCCTGTTTATATTGTTCGGAGGAAAATGTTGGATCTTGTTTTGATGAGACGTCGGAATACCAGAGAATTGACAAGTCGACCAAGGGATGTGAAGGAGAGTGTTGGTGGTGATTGGAATGGAGGTGGCGACTTAGAGGGTGATTTTGTAATTTCAATTTTAGAAAATTTTGATGATGATAATGAGAATGATCAGTAGGTTTAAGTTTCAATGATCAATTTTATAGGGGCAAAATTCAAAAAAATAACAATATACTTTAATTTCCCTATCATTATAGATAATGTAGTTTATCTTACCAACAATAACAATGTACTTGACTTTCTTTATCTATAATAACAACGAACCTTCATTTTTTAGTGTTAATAGCAATATAGAATATGGAACTAATAATATGCTTACAGTTGTTAGATTATACATTACTAGTATTGATAAAAAAAATTGAAATATTTGTTATTATAGATAATGAAATTTAAGTATGTTGTTATTACGGTTAAAAAGATATCGTATATTGTTGTTATTGGTAATAAATAAATTATGTTTTATAAGTTTTATGTTATATAAAATCAAAGTAATTATGAGATTAATATACCTATGGATTTCACTTAGAAAAAAAAACGTTAAATAATGGATTAAGTTCTATAAACATATTGATTATATCAAAAAAATAAAATATATTACCGATATCGAAAGCTAATTGACCCATGTTGTATAGTCAAATCTGTTACGTGTTTGAGGTTTGACATAAGAAATGACTTGAAATTTTGCGACTTGAAACTTTGCAGTGTGGGCTAGATTGGGTTACTTAATTCAACTTTATCAAGTTCGGATTTTAGATAAAATAATATATATTAGAAATAAATTCTTTCCTACTTATTCTTCATACCCATCTTTCTACTATTTTTAGATGACCGCAAGTGTAATAAAAGTTGAGAAATTAAATATCTTCCTACATTTCATTTCTATTTATCATTCTACCATATCAAATGTTGACATGTGTCACATTTCATGATATATTTAATGAAATTGATAATATTTTAATTTACGTGTCAATATTTGATAATATGAGAATGAATAAGAATAAAATATAGAAGGATATTTAATTTCTCATAAAAGTTTATTAATTTTATTGAATATAACAAGTGACAAAAAAAGATAAGAAGTTTATCATTTTTATATTTTAGTATTAGTTTTAGAGAAAATCACAAATTTACCAAAAAATGTTAATTACTTTATGGAAAATAGTTAAAAAAAAAACCAAAATTGCATTTTTAGCCATCAATTTCGCAGATGGACTGCCTAGTCCATCTGCGATCATATCAGTCCATCTAAGAAAAAAAACATAGCCTACTATAAAAAGATAATTTTTTTTGTTCGTTTTTCACTCTTTTTTGTTGAAAAAACTCTCTTTGGGAAATGATTTTCTTTCCCCATCTGCGATTATGAACGATTTCCAAAGAAATAACAACTAAACTGATAATTTTTTATAAAAGTTTATATATAATAAGATTGTTTCGTAGTCAAACTCTATCAATTTCCTAGTAACATTACAAAAAAATCACATTCGCAGTTGAAAAGGAGAGAAAATCGCAATTTTTAAGGGGGAAATGAGGGTATTTATACAATGAAAAAAAAAAACTCATCTACGAACGTACAAGTGGCTAAAGCACAAACATGTTTTAGCCACTTGTATGTTCGCAGATGGCTTGCCAAAATCACAAATGGGCTTAATCTGTAATTTTGATAGCTAAAAATGCAATTTTGATTTTTTTTTGATTATTTTTCAAAAAATAATTAATATTTTTGGACTAAATTTACAATTTTCTCTTATTTTTAATACAAATACACGTTTTTTTTGAAAGAAAACGTGTTAATGAAGTGGTCAAAACGCAAAGGTCTAACAATAAATTAAAGGAGTAATTGGGGGCGGATCTTCTTCAATATTCGTTCCCCTCTCCCCTCCACGTTGCCGGACACAACTTTATGGTCTCTCTCCCTAATCGACGGTAGTCGGAAACTGGCTTCAACTCCTCCGCATCTTTGTTTGATCGGTAATTTGCTTTCAGTTTTCCTTTTCTTATTCTTTTTGATTGATTTCAATTGGATCGTCAATCGTATTTGCGAACCTGACATTGTTAGCGGTTGATTTCTTTCATCTGAATCATCGGCGATATCGCTTCAATTAACAGGTGAATATGAGTATTCAGAGCCATTTCGATTGCATTTCCTATTCCTTTGAGGCTCAATTGGATGATTGGTTGAACGGATCGTTAGTTTATTAAAATATTAAATACATTGAATGGTTTTATTAATAAAATATCAATCGTTTTGTCTTTAACCTGTTGGTAGAAGTTAAAATTGGAACCTATAAGATATTATATATAGGTCAATTGTGAATCGGATGGTTATTCCTTTTGGTTGGTGATTTTATTCCTGAGATGTTACATACGTTACGATCATTTCTTGGGTTTAGATTTACTCATAGGATGATATATAATTGGAGTTCTGACATAATCTGCTCTTTGGGCAAAGTGTTTGAAACTTCTATTCGTCTTAGCCATATAATTGCATCAGTTCTCTATAGGATATTTTCTTGCCCCTGTCCCTGAATGTTAGACTTTCATACTAGATAGAATGCTCCCCCTTCATATGTTAGTAAATGTATTATAATAAATTTAGTGGTTAAAGGGATAATGGTGAGGCAACAAACATTGATCCGCTACCTTCTTGGTTGAGTTGACATGTAATCTGGGTATGGAAAGTTGTACGCTGCAGCTTAGGAGAAGCCTTATTTTAAGAAATAATTTGGTTTATATCTCGTCCACTTGTATGCATGTACTTATATATATATGCATATATGTATGTATCATATGTAAGACAATCTGAGTGACCAAAGAAGAAACTTTTACTATATCCTTAGCTTGTTGCCACTTTATAGGAATTCAAATATGTTTATTGAGCATCTAGTAGTTGAAGTCTTTATAATGAATGGTAGGCTGATAGCATATCCCTAGTACCACTATATTGATAAAAGAAAAATGTGATATGCAATTGCAGCTTGTGTACACTTGCTAGTGTAAAAACCAAATGGACGAGAAATCTAAAGCTTCATCAGAGAAGGAGGTAAGATCTTGAATCTATTCATATGTTATATTATATCCTTGGTTGTATCACATGCTATATATAAGTAAGCACTTGTTTCATCAGGAAGAAGTCATCAAGAAGAAGTACGGAGGCATTGTGCCAAAAAAGCCCCCACTCATTTCCAAGGTAAGTTTCCGGCTACTTGGAAACTATGGGCTTTAATGGAATTTTAACTTTTGCATTTGATATCAGGATCATGAACGGGCTTATTTTGATTCAGCTGATTGGGCTCTCGGAAAGGTACACACTTTTTTTTTTTTTTTTTTTTCTCATAAGAAAATTTGTGATTAAAACTTGTTACTGTTGACAGCAAGGTGTAGAGAAGCCCAAAGGACCTCTCGAGGCACTTCGGCCTAAACTACAGGTATGTAAAAAATTTGTTGCAGTAGGCCCCGTCTGTTATAGAGATAGGACATGACAGAACAAGTTGTACTGTATGACCTGTACTAATTGTGACTGTGACTGTGATTGTGACATTTTTTTTTTTAACTGTGTTTATTACGATCCAGCCAACTCAACAGCAAACAAGATATAGGAAATCTCCTTGTGCACCAACAGATGGAGAAGGTACATGTGATGCTAAATTTGATGTTCAATTTGACACATAGTTTAAGAAAATTGTTTGTAGTGTTTATTATATCTCTATAATGAGCTTCAATAAAGATAAGTTGCTAATTTATTTGTTGTTTTGGTTGTTTGAATAGATGGAAACAGTACGCCAGCCTCTGATGATGGTTCTATGAATGAATGAGAAAGTGATGTTGAATGTTGATCTTCTCTCTCCCTTTTTCATTTCATGAAACAATAGCTACAAACATATTGTGATACAAGTATGCAACTTGCATTCTTTTTTTTTTAAGTGTTTTTGTTTTTTTTTTGTTTTCTTTCTTTTCAACTTTAATCCATGTTTGAACTAGCTTTTCATTGGGATCTATGAACTGTGCTGCTGTTAAATGGCTCTTTTGCTTTAACTTTTGTGTTTCATCCCTATACCTACACATTTTTTACACCAAAAAATACTCTTTTTTTTAACTTATATATACTGTCAAAAAACACTCTTCAACTTATTAGTTTTTTACATGGTAATTTTTACATCTTTTTTTTGTTGTAAAAATGTTAAAATATATGTACTAATACAAAATTAAAACCAAATAAACGACCCCATTTACTGACATTGCACCTATTGAAGACGAAATCAAAGCACAGACATAAAGACAAATATGCGGTGTTTGAGTTTTAGTTTCAATTTTAATGTAGGGATGTAGGGTTTAGACGTGTGTTTAGATAGTTACTTATAACTTGAAATGACATTAACCTTCTCAACAAATACAAGAACATTTGTGGATTTCTTCAAGTAATTTTATTTTTTGATAAATTCTTACTTTATTTTTTTCCATTGTCATATGATGTGGATGAAAATAAACTTTTCAAAATTTCAATTTTTTTTATTGTTTGTTTCCAAGCTTGTTTTTCTTACCTTATTTTATGAGATAGTTATCATACATATTAATGGTGACACAGAAACATAGTGAGAATATATGGGTGATAAAAGCCCTGTGATTGCATTATCATTTATCAACTTATTAATCTGAATTTCCATGAATTGTAACTTACATTTCTGATTATCTTATCCTCGGAATGTATGACCAAAATGAATCCTTGCTCAAGTTCAATAAATATCATCCAAACCAAATTTTAAGCCAAATATGTCGCAAGCTTATCGATTTCATCTGGGCTTCCGATGAAAATTGGAGTGCGCTGGTGAATCTGTTGATAAACAAAAAAAAAGTTCTTATAAAATAGTTTGGGTGACCCAAAGAAAGTCAAAAGTTACTCGATAACAATTTACCTGGTCAGGTTGAATATCAAGAATCCTCTGGACACCATCAATGGCTTTCCCACCGGCTTGTTCCACCAAATAACTCATCGGTGCACATTCATACAACAACCTCAAATTCCCACTTTTTGCTTTCTCATTCTTAGGGTTACCATAGATACCACCATAAAGCAACATTCTATGAATCTCACCAACAAGACACCCAATATATCTCCCTGAATACGGTTTTCCATTTGGTCCACCTGGTTTTCGTAGATGGTTGAGGTAGTTCTGCAACTTACTATCCCAAAGATCAAAATTCCCTTCGTTAAAAGAGTAAATTCTTCCTGATTTTGGTATCTTTATATCCTCATGTGTCAGCACGAATTCTCCATATGCTGGATCAAGCGTGAATCCATGCACTCCGTTCCCTATCGAAACCGTGAACACCACTGAGCTCGAATACAAACAGTATCCTGCGGCTAATAAGTTGCTTCCAGGCTGACAAACGCTCACGATACACTTCTCTTTAGCCTCATCTAACTAATCATCAAAAAGTAAAAAAAAATAAAAAATGATCAAGTTATTCTTCCAACAATAAGCCAATCCACATTGTAACTGAAACTCCCAACACAGAAGTAATCTACATTGAAACTTTCATATTGCAGACACATACGTATGCTGCTCAGACTCGAACCCTTGACCATTTATGTTAGTTTGAAAATGATAGTATATAAAAGGATTGTGATGGTTGTGTAAGGAGGGGTACCGTGTCATTGTCGTAATCAACGAGGCATTGTTCATCGGGAGCGTATATGCCAAAAATAGAACCGGTTGTTAAGGCGATGTCGATGTTAGCAGATCCATCGATCGGGTCAAACACAACAATGTAGTTCCCAGAATCGGTTTCCTCAACTGCCACAGGCACGTCTTCCTCCTCTGATGCTATGATCCCAGTTCGACCACTTGATCTTAAACAATTGCAGAACAACTACATGTATATGACACCATATATGGTTAAACTTTCAAAAAGGAAACAAACACGTTACTTTGACTTATAGCTTTACATTTTGAAAAGTCAAAACATATACAATATACCTCATTAGAGATGACATCGAGCTTCTTCTGGTCTTCACCCTGGATGTTCATGGTTCCCTGAGCCCCAGTCAGGTTGATAATGCTGGACCTTTGTAATAAGGAAGCAATTTGCTTGCAAGCCAATGAAATGCTTGATAGAACTATGGTTAATTCTGCGTCGATATGGCCAGCTTGTTCTTGCTTTAGTAACCATGTTGTTAGGTTCTCCATTTCGTATCTGTTCTTTCTCTTGATGGGGGTGGGAGTAGCGGCGGGGCTGGCGGGACCAGCTCCGGCTCCGGCAACAGCTTGACAACGGAGAGAGATGGGGTTCCGAGTGAAATATGGTTGTATTTCATGGTGGGAGTGACGGAGGTTGGAAATGGAAGTGGTGGTGGTGGTAGTTGAGAAGAGAGAAGACGGATGCGAAATTAGAATTGATTCAGCCATTGGAGTGTGTGAGGCCTTTGATCGGGGAACTTGTTATCTTTCTTTCTGTAACAAACGAGTGAATATGATTGATGCGATGAGAACAAAGGCAACCCCACCATCATCTCAAAACAGAATATACTTTCTTCTTAACTTCCAAAATCATAAAAAAAGTTCAAATTTTATTTTTATAAATTCAACGTCCCCTATAAGTTTATTTATTTACTAAGTGCAATACCCATGTATTATATGAGTTCATTTTAAAGAAAAAAATATAAAATTCTAAACATTTAAGAAGTTTGAATTTATAGGAAAAAAATAAAAAATATTGAATTATTAAAATTAAATTGTTTGTTTTTCTTTTAAATTAAACAAATAATTTAGATAAATAAACAAAGGAAACTAATGAAACTTTAATTTAGAAATTTTGAAATTAGAAGGAAGTGAATTAATGAAATTGATATGCATTTATTATTACATTTAAATATTATGTGGAAATTAAGAAAATGAAAAAAAACCACAAAATGCCATGTGTAAAAAAATAATAATTGAAAATAACAACAAAATGACATGTGGCCAAATCAATTAGAGTGTGACATGTGACAAAAAGTTCTTTATTTATTAGGGAGGATATTATTAGGGAGGATTATATATATTATTATTAGGGAGGATTATTAGGGAGGATTTATTTTTTAAATTAAAGAAAAAAGAATTAAAAGAAACGAACCATCAGTTTCTTCTACCCATTAAGACTATTTTTAATTTTTTTTTTATTATTATTAACTAGACACCCAACTAAGGCCCCGTTTGGTAGTTGCTGATTGAGAAAGTGCTGCTCGGAAAGATCTGTCTGGGTAATAAATTCTGACTGAGTAAGAAATCATGTTGTTTGATTGTACATCTGACTGAATGTTCTGACCGATGAAAAATGACTATTTTACCCTGCATGGTTGAAGTTGTTGAATAATTATAAAACCATACATATGCTCATTCAATATAAAATCCAAACAAATTATTGCAAAACAGCACAACTCAAAAATCAAAACCCCAACAGAGCAACTATTAATCTACCATTAATTTATTATTAATTTTGTTACAAACTTTTACAATTGCTGACAATCCACAAGAAATTTATATTCTTCTAGGCTACTACTCCAAGAATCCTCAAATCAAGAGCAATATACAAGACTTATAACTTCGTGGTGTACAAATCATCTTATCAGATCATTATATTTTAATTTGGGCTATCATTGTCACAAAATATCATCATGAGCAGTAAATTGCCTACCTCTTGATGGAATATTCATAACTTTTCTTCTTCCACTAGTGCCCTTAGTCTCATTGTTGATGGTTGTGTTACCATCTTTCTTTTCATCTCTGGTATTCACAATCACTGACCCAAACTTGTTCCCTCTTCAATGTTTGGTAAGTGGTAACTCTAGTTTCAATAGCTTTGATGATGATGAAGACTTATTTCTTCTGTGAGATTATAAACTTGATTTTGAAAAATTTGATCGATATCAAAATCTGATCTTCTATGAGATTATAAACCTAGTTGATGAAGGATCATATCCTAGTGGGAATAAAGGATAATACCAGGAAGCGTTCCATGGAATTCATAATCTCCAAAAATAACATTCAATAGAAGATATGTATGTACGTGTTCAGGTATTAAACAACCAACATAAGCACAATCACTTGAAAAATCATAACTTTTATCTCTCTTAACAGCAAAATAACATTAAAGAGCAAAAGATAGTCAAGAACAAACAGAAAAAATCGGAACTTTCCCATTCAGATTTTGAAAAATCAAGAGCACAAATCGGAACAGCAAAATAATCAGAATTTTTATCCCTCTCAACAGTAAAAATTGGAACTTTAATGAAATCGATTTCATGAATTAAGAGCACAAAGGAGCCGCTGAAAGAGGATGAAGAAAGGAGAATGCGTACCTGATGAGAAGAGGAGAATGCGTACCTGATGAGAAGAGGAGAACCTGCGATTGAAGGTGTTGGAAGAATCGATTTCAAGAATCGGTTTCAAAAACAAACTCATGAAGGAGGCGTGAAAGACAAATCGTAAGGAGGACACAACTTGGAAACGCTTCTTCCTTTCTCAGTCAGTCAATTGTTTTCTTCTTACCGGGCCATATCCTAGTGGGAATAAAGGATAATACCAGGAAGCGTTCCATGGAATTCATAATCTCCAAAAATAACATTCAATAGAAGATATGTATGTACGTGTTCAAGTATTAAACAACCAACATAAGCACAATCACTTGAAAAATCATAACTTTTATCTCTCTTAACAGCAAAATAACATTAAAGAGCAAAAGATAGTCAAGAACAAACAGAAAAAATCGGAACTTTCCCATTCAGATTTTGAAAAATCAAGAGCACAAATCGGAACAGCAAAATAATCAGAATTTTTATCCCTCTCAACAGTAAAAATTGGAACTTTAATGAAATCGATTTCATGAATTAAGAGCACAAAGGAGCCGCTGAAAGAGGATGAAGAAAGGAGAATGCGTACCTGATGAGAAGAGGAGAATGCGTACCTGATGAGAAGAGGAGAACCTGCGATTGAAGGTGTTGGAAGAATCGATTTCAAGAATCGGTTTCAAAAACAAACTCATAAAGGAGGCGTGAAAGACGAATCGTAAGGAGGACACAACTTGGAAACGCTTCTTCCTTTCTCAGTCAGTCAATTGTTTTCTTCTTACCGGGCCAGACCTCTCTTACCGAGTAAGATGGACAAAATTGATTTACCAAACAGTTTTGGCTGACCGTGTCAGTCAAAAGTCAAAAACGTCTGACCCGACTCGATCAGACATGTAACAAACAAGGCCTAAATCTAAGTTTTATAAATCATCAGCAATATATGAACTTAACCAAACCCAATTTTCTATTTCACAGTTAATTTCACTTAATGATTAAAACAGCTTGCCCTTAATTTGCAACTATTACAGTTATACTCTATCTATACAAGTATAAATTTTGGTATTTCTTTTAAATCTTAAATAAAGATAATATTAATTTTTTTTATCTAAATAAAATACAAGCACCCAATAATAAGTTGACATATTGAAATAATTATAATGTTAGACTTTTAGATAATAAGATGAAACCGACAAATTTATATTTATAAAGATGATATTGACAACTCCATATAAAATTAAAATAAACAACAAATTACAAACAAATATGTGAAATCCAAAATCACTTAATGATGTATCTTACAAATAAAAAGTTACATAGTACCATATCTTACAAACACATGAAATACAAAACTACATAAGGAAATAGCATATAAAGGCATTACAAAAATAAAACACAAATTGAGCTATAATCAACTTTCATAAAACTTTGACAATAGATAGTGTTTCTTATTCTTCACGTGACAAGTGCTCCATTTGTAATGGTATATTCAAATGCACAAGTTGCATATTCTTTAGCTCCCTTTCCTCCATTTTGCTATAATTCTCCGTTTTTAGCTCCTTTTCACTATCTCTAGTAAGCCTCGGTGCATGGAGTTCTATAGCAATTTCGTTAGAAGCATTAAAATTTTATTTACTTTTGATATTGTCCATGATGAGTCACACAACTCTTCTGATTTTGTCGTGGGACATGCACTTGTGACAATCACACATGTACTTGTCAAAGTACTCCAAAAAGATGGTTGAAACGACACCATATGAGAGATGGACAGAGAAAAGTCCTAATTTTTCTTATATTAGAATATGAGGATGTGAGGCTATGTGAAACGTTAATAATCGAAAACGTTAGGTCCAAATTCTAAAGATTATAGATTTGTTGGATATCCTAAAATAACCACAAAATATTACTGCTACAGTCTATTCGAAAACAAATTGTTTGGTACAAGGGATGCTAATTTCGAATCGTGAGCGTTTCATTCCTTACTCTGAAACCATTGTGATTTACGTTATTCATTTGGCTGTGAGATAGTTAGTGGACGCCCACGAGCAAAGGGATGATCTAATTAACTTAGAGTAGGAGAGTGGGGATTTGTACCTCACTGACATGCCAATTTATACATGTAACATGATTAAAATTAATTAATGTTTTGATATAAAAGAGAGAAAAACTATGGTCAACGTGCATTTTAGCCAAAAAATACCACTTATCCTATTTTAGCCACTAAAACCGTAAGTTTCTTAGGAAAACCTATGGTCAACGTGCATTAACTACGGTCAATGTAACAAAAAAAAATAGACTACTCTTTCGGGCAATGAGCTATTATTTCAGGGAGCATCTACTCTTTCAGGACCTATCAGCCTATAGTATATAAGTATTAGTTTTCAGATTTCTTCATTTTGACTACTCTTTCAAGTTTTTGGCCATTATTTTATCTCAATGAAGCCTTCAAAGAACAACTAGGTATGTTTCGATTCTTGCTATAATTTTAGCTTATTCTTGATTAGGACTAGGTTTTATACATATAATATTTAAAAAAAACAGGAAAAAAATATGAAACCGTAGGCTTCATACGAAACCTACGATGTACAAGTAGACAATGCATAGATTGTGCATCGAATGCTTGTACATCGTAGGTTTCGTAAGAACCTATGTTTTTTTTTTTTTTTTTTTTTTTTTTTTTTTTTTTTGCTTGCAAGTTGTATATAGTTGTATTATCATGGACATATGATGATTTAAAAAAAAAACAAAAAAAGGGACACCGTAGGTTTCATAAGAACGTACGGTGTACAAACAGTTAATGCACAATTTGTGCATCGGCAACTTGTACACCGTAGGTTGTTATGAAACCTATGGTTTTGGTCAATTTTGTTTTTCATTGTGGTTTTCCTTTTTAGCAATATTATAAATAAGTTGCTTGTAAATTGTATATAATTGTATTATCGTAGGTCATACACCAACATTTGCCCATCTTATTCTTTTAATACCAACATCGAAATCTTTAATAATATATGTTTTGCAGGTCTTCCAAAACATTACCTTCATTGTGTCGTTGTTTCTGAATTTAGCTACAATGTTGAAATACAAATGGATACCACATATTCAATGAAAGGCGTGAGGAAATATATATGCAATTGATGTCGCTATGGATGGAGAGATATAAATGTAAGGTCCTCCATGTTGTCTATACATTCGTGCAATTTTTGAAAGAACCATGACCACGTCTGCGTACATTCACTTTTGCATATGGCATAAGCAACCGATAGTATTTGGTTATGTTCGTCTATCGTCACTGCAAGCAACATCGTACCATTGAATCCACCCTTTAGGTGGCCAACATCAATTATTAGGGTCGGCCTATAATATTTGAGGAAGGCTCGTACCTACAATAATTTATAATTGCATTAAAAATTAATAAGTAGGATTCATATGTAATATTTTTTTATAAAAAAATATTACTACTTATCGAGCAACCAAGCGCGATATACATGAACTCAAACCGATCTTTCTCATCTGTTTTAATTTGAGTAATTGTTCTTGGATTATGTGATGAAGTTGTGCACATACGCTGAGAGTTTGGTAAATGAATCTTCTTTGGTACTTCTTAACAACAACAACGTATATTGTTTTGCCCGCCAAGCCTGTTGGTATGTGATATTGATTGAAAATTTCGAATTGATGTCCCTGACAATTTCATTACCTCGGTAAACTCTCTTATAATCTCCGGCCATAACCTCAACGATAAAGTGGACGAGAACCTTTTTCTTTGATTGTCGATGATTACTTGATTAGACTGCAAGTTTGTCGCAGAACATGTGTGTTGGTCAACAAGTTTTGTGATTTGATAACCACTAGTCGATTTGATTCCCTTTGCCCTAATCATCCAAGAACAATTTTCAACCAAACAAGCCACCTCGAACCTTTCTTTACTCGATCTGATAGTCCTATACTGCCTACCCTCTGCCATGCATTTTGTTCCAATTGCAAGCTTAAGCAACTCTTTGTTATCAAACATGTGTAGAACCTTGATACCTTGACTTATGTCCACCCTATGAGATGGAATGTTCACGTCAACATTTACGTGACACAAAGGCAATAGGGCCATACCATGAAACATGGTATCTGAATAAATAAGTTTAGGTTCATAATCTGATTCTTCTCCATTAGAATTACTCTCTAGGTAGGATAAATCCAACTTGTCATAATCCACAAACTCCCAGTATCCTTTTAGTTCACCATCATTTAAAAAAGGAACTTCTTCTTTTGCGGATTCATTACCGACCTCATTGACCACTGCTAGTCGTTTGTGGTTGAAGTTATGATGTGCACCCACATCATTAACATATGTACCGATATCATCCTCACCGATGTACTTATAATTCTGTGGTTCCACATACATAATCGGTTTTAGCACTACGTTTACATTTTCAACAACACCATGATTTGAGATATATTTGTAGATATAAATGTACCTATTGGGTTGTTGCTCCCTTTTCCGATGTATATGTTAGCTGCAGATGCGTTTCCTCTATCAACAACTTCGTTACCCCCAACACCTTCTTCAACCACCACATACAAAAACACAGGTTTATCTCCAACGACATTTATTACCTTGATCAACTTTCTAATATCACGATCATCAACAATACCACAATAATACAGTTACCTGGGATGTTGATGAGACATACTAGCTTTTGATTCTTCGGGAATACCCATCTACTTTTCTCAAAATAAACAAATTCAGTAAATGTGGTGGTCTCGTAAAATTCAACACCGTAATAAAACATTCCCGGAATGTATCTCGATTGCCATACATATGATAGTTGAGAATTAACAAACTCCCATCTTCCGTCAATGATAAGCAATACAAAATACTCGGTTGAACTCATTCTATGATTTTTGAAAGAAAACAAGCTAAAGAAGAAAAATCACAAACTTTTAATCTAATAAATATGATTCTTCTAATATATAGTATGTACAATATAGTAGTCAACTTCAACAAAAAAAAAAAAAAAATAGTAATTTGTACAAAAAAGTACTCAAAATACAAAAAAAAAAAAAAAAAAAATGAAGCCGTAGGTTTTTGGAAAAATACTCTTTGGGAAACCATAGGTTATCGAGAGTATACCGTAGGTTTCGTTACAAAATGAAAAAAAAAAAAAAAACTTTTAATATGTTTCACTGAAACAGTACAACGAAAGAATAGGCGAATTTGGAAACCTATATTCTTGAGCCTTCTTTTTGCTTGAGCCTTCAACTAAGTTAAATTTGGGCTGTGGGCTTCTCTTATATGAGGCTTAAAAAGTATCTCGAGCCTTCATTTTGCTTCTTTTGCTTTCGGTTTTTTGTTTAGCCCACACACACAAAAAGCCACAAGGTTATGGGAACAAGGTGATTCCACTCATCAACATCTGTAGCCGATATCAATAATTTTGTTCCGGTTCTTCAACCTCCTTCTAATTTTACGTCTATTAATGACATAGATGGTCACTTCTAAAAGAGGAAAAATGGTAGAGAAATAGAGGACAATTAAAGTATGAAAATGAACGTTTTTCTTTTTTATTTAACATTTTTTACCGCTATAGAAAACCAATTGACCCAACCCAAAAAGTTGTATTATATATATATATATATATATATATATATATATATATATATATATATATATATATATATATATATATATATATATATTCCCAACCTATCAAAATCAATGTTTTAAAAAACGGTTTTTTAGTGAACCGGTATGGTGACCAGTTCGACCGCCGGGTGAACCGGTTTCTATATTTTTCATGTTTTTTCTATTTTCCTACACATACATGCATATATAAATTATGAATTTGATGTTTACAAGTTCAAACATTAAAAATACATATAAAAATAACTTGTAGATGAATCCAAATACATTAAAATAACACATAACCATAAGTTTTAGTGTTTTACATCAATCCATATACGTCAAAAAAAAGTATAATACCGAAACAAAATATAGTTTTAGATGAATACAAACACATCAAAAAAATTTATAAAATTTATCATATGTTTTTATTTAGAGAAAACTAAATAGATTTGAAAAAAATCACCAAAGTTTATTATGTAAATGGTTCTTTTTCATGTGGTTTTATTAGGTTTAACCGGTTAAAAACCGGCCGGTTCAATCCGGTTCAGAAATCAATGTAAAACCGGTGATAGTTGGACCGCTCCCTCTCCCGGTTTCCGGTCCAACCGGTTCGACCGTCCGGTTCAAACCGGTTTTTAAAACATTGATCAAAATCCTAGATCCGCCTTTACCCAAACAACTACTATTTGCTAAATTAGTTTCATTTATTTCTTTCTTTAATGTGTTTCTTGTCTACCACATATCTATTTACAAGACTCCGCCCAATAACACTTTAACATAGAAATCATGTCATAATCAATCAATAACAGAATATGAAAGTTAAGCTTAATTTTATGTTAGTAGGGACAATAATGCATGATTTAAATAAATGGTTAATGTTATAAAATGACCATCAATAACTCTATTTTTTTAAGTCAACCCTTTCTTAACCGTGCCTAATAAGCGAATAAAGTTTTTTCTATATTTCATTACACCGTTAAAGTGAATCTCAATTGGATAAAATGAATAAATGATATTCATCTATGTGGTATCACTATAACATCAAAATATGATAGAATTTGTTCATTTATATTAACGTACATAGCCATTTTATCCTAGCTACGACCAATCAATAGCAACCCATAGTGAAGGCCACATAAAGTTAAATACTACTTTAATGGCGTAATAAAACATGCAAAAAGTTTATTAGCCTATCGAGAGTGAGTTAAGAGCAAATTAAGAATTATTGATGTCCATTTTGTGGACATTAACCCTTAAATAAACTAAGGTTTCTATAATTATATTGGTCAAAATGTTGATCTCTTTTGCTTCACTACAAGAAGTATAGCCTTTAGCGACTGACACTAGCTTTAGCGGCGACATCAGGTGTGACGTACCTAATGTCGCCGCTAAAGCCAGCATCGTCGCTAAAAGCTTCATGTCAGCAATACGTGTGTCGATGCCAATATTCAGTTGTGGCTCTACATTGTTTCGTTGATCTATTGGATGAGGTTCCTCCGTTCATACCTAATAGCGGTGTCCTCAGTAGAGACAACGTCGTCGTCGCTAATGGTCTCTAAAATATGATCGGGAATACTTCCCTCCAACTTGTCGCCGCAATTATAGTTTAGGTGCCGCAAAAGGATTATGCCTTTAGTTGGTACCCTGTCCCACAACAACCAACATGAGACATGATCATTTGCTCCCACATTCGATTCTCCGACGTCGTTGATCCCTCCAACTCACTCGAGTATACCAACGATTTCAGTCGAGTTACCGGTGCCACCGGCCTCCTCTACCACTTACCGGCGGCCTGTTTCCACCTTGACTGGAGGTCGACTTTACCGACGCCGATAAAACACTTCTCCGAGCTTCGTCAGCGACGGTAGGTGCTCCTTTCCCTCTTTCATCTTTCTTTTTTATCTTCTGAATGAAATTTGCACTCCAATTTGATGATTTTGTTGATTTTAGGGCTATTGCATAACAACATCGCCACTGTGTTCTTCTCTGGCGACCACCACCACCATTGTGTTCTTCTCTGGCGACCACCATCGTACATCACACTTTTATGTTGATTTCCAACCAAATGTGTGTTTTTTTAATGAATTTGTGTATATGAATGTGTGTATTTGGTATATATGATGAATGTTGATTTCCTATATGTTTCTTTGTATGCAAGAATGAACTTATTGGTATAAATATATTGATTTTGTGGAATGTATGTGTGTATTTTGTGGTACATGTGTGCATTTGTATATATAAATGGATGTGTATTTGTATATATTTGTTTATATGTTTCTTTGTATGAAATTAGAAGTATGAAATTAGTTGTATTTGAGAAGCAAGAAATTAGAAGTATGAAGAATATGTGTATATTTGTATATATGAATGGATGTGTATTTATATATATTTGTTTATATGTTTCTTTGTATATGTGAAATATATAGTATTTGTATGTGTATATGTGTAATTAGTATATGTATAAGTGTATTTGGTATGTGTATGTGTATTTGGTACATGTATATGTGTATTTATATGTATGATGATAGAAATTAATGTATGTATGTGTATTTGTATCTAATGAAGATATGTGTATAATGTATGTATATGTGTGTAAAATGTATGTATGATGTTATGACTTAATTATGTTAGTCCTCAAAACTACATAATATGTAAAATACCATGTTATAATTGAAAAAACAAAAAAAAGTAGGATGCTATAATTTACAATGTCTTTTAAAGTACAATACTATAATAAAAACAATAATAAGTTTATTTAAATAATAAAAATATGGAAAATAAGATGATATAAATAACAAATTTATACTACAAGCGTTTTACAATGCTATAATAAAATATAAAAATGAAAAATGAAGACGCTAAATCTACTAAGTTATAATTTAATAACTTAATTATTTAAAGTACAATGCTATAATAATAAAAATAGATTTTTAAGTATCTTCATTTTAAATCATTAAGAGCCCAGAATATCCGCCCGAAATTGAATTTATTACGGGTTGTCCCCGTTTTGGGACTGCTTTTTGAATATCTTCTCTCATTTAGGATGTGAATGTCTATTACATGATTGATTGTTTAAGAAAGATTCGGTTGTTATTTTATTATTGCATCTTAGGTATATATTTCTATATATACTTAGGAGCTAAGGGGAAATGCTGCCGATTTTTTTAAAATGGTTAATCATATAATACACATTTGCATATGAGATAAGGTATTCAAAAAGTGGGTTTAGAAGTCTACCCTTGTGAATATGTAGCACCTGGTTCTTGGTATGTATTTTTATTTAAGTATTTTGCATTTTTGGCCTTGGACTCGGCGAGTTGAATGACCAACTCGCCGAGTAGAAGCGGGATGAGGCGCGTGATTTAAGTGATGGACTCGTCGAGTCGGGTCCCGGACTCGACGAGTTGGCTCTGACTGGACAAAACCCTAATATGAGGGTTTGCACCCTATTTAAACAACCTTATGCAGCCTCCATCGCCCCTTTATGCTCCCAGAAACCCTCCATAGCAAACCCTAAGTGTTTTGGTGCAAGATCTAAGGCTTTTGAGTGATTTTGGTGGTTTTGTTCACAAGGAAGAAGGAAGAGCATAGAAGGATCAAGAGGGAACTGAAGGATTCGAGTTTGGTTCATCATTTGTAGTCTTTGAGAGGTATAAAGTCTGTACCTTGCTCTTTCATTTGATAAATCCCTTTTTGGGGAGATTTTAGGGCTTTTATAAGCCATTTTTGGTAACCAACCATGATTGCAAACATGGTTGGGGGTTGAGGCTTTGGAATTAGGTCTTTAAAGGGGTCACAAGGCAGATTTGGGTTGCTTTTGCACCCAAGGAAGGCCCCATGCAACACTAGAGCCATTTTAGAGCCTTTTTGGCTCAAAAGTCCCATGCATGTACGTAAAGTTCGTAACTTTACGTGCTAGATCGAGCTTAGGGGCTTGGATCTATCATTTGGTCAAGTGTTGTACATCAGAAATCGAGGATTTAGGGTGTGGATGTTATCGACTCGGCGAGTCCGTTCTTGGGACTCGACGAGTCCAAGGCTTTGAGCCCCATATCTGTTGAGGGTCAAAGAACTCAGTTGGGTGTTAGAAGGGTTGTAGCAGGACAGAAAGGGCGACCCAACGCATTGGACTTAGTTTTAGACCTGGAGTTCATGGGACTCGACGAGTACTAGATCAGACTCGGCGAGTCCAAGGCAATCTCCTTATGATTGAAGATGAACTCGACGAGTTGTTCATACAACTCGGCGAGTCAAGGTCAGAACTTGTTCATTTGATGAAGGTGAACTCGACGAGTGTTCATACAACTCGGCGAGTCGGATGAAGGTTCATTCGATGTTCATATCGAAGAGGAACTCGTTGAGTTGTCGCTAAACTCGACGAGTAGAATCGTGGATGAGGACAGTTGAAGAGATAGGGAATCGACGAGTTGACGGCCCAACTCGGCGAGTCGGGTCAACTGGAAGTTGACTTTGACTTTGACTTGGACTTGGTCAGGGGTAAAATGGTCATTTTACCCTAAGAATAGATTCAGACTCTGATTAAGTGTTTTGTGGGGATTGTAGCCGGAGGATTTCCGGAGCGGCAGCAGACAGAGGTTTCCCCGCACGTATTGCCAGCAGCTACTTGTACGAGGTGAGTTTCCTTCCAGTAGGGGTGGGTCTAAGGCCACAATGCCGGCCCACCAAAGAGGAGTATTTAGAAGATGATTGTCTTTGTGATAATTATCTTGGTCTGGTGACATGCTTTGGTCATGAGTTTTATTTGTATGATATGTTACGTGTATGATAGGGATTGGTTTCCCTGATAGCGGTCCTTAGGACCCAAGGGTAGGTCAGTACCCGGATATGCCTGACTGTATGTTTATATCATGTTATTGTATGCTAGTGGTAGGGGGTGGAATAGTTCCCAGTTACCGGTTGAAAGTTACCGATGACAGTTACCGGTTGAAAGATACCGATGATGATTACCGGTTGAAAGATACCGACGATGATTACCGGTTGAAAGATACCGAGGATATTGTATGGTACGTGATGATTACCGGTTGAAAGATACCGATGATGATTACCGGTTGAAAGATATCGACGATGATTACCGGTTGAAAGACACCGAGGATATTGTATGGTATGTGGTATGATGGGGGAACTCACTAAGCTTTGTGCTTACGGTTTCGGTTTTGGTTTCAGGTACCTCTTTGTCTAAGGGGAAGGAGGCGGCGGCGTAGCATCGCATCACACACACACATGATTTCCGCATGGAGTTTTCTGGGATTGTACTTTGATATGTTATGATTTTATGACTTGGGTTTTCAGACATGATGCATAGTTTTATGAGATGATGTGTTTCCACAGTATTTTCTTATGAATGTTTTTATGAGTCAATTAATTAAAAAGAAATTTTTGGACCTGAAAATTGGGATGTTACAAGTTGGTATCAGAGCCCTGGTTTGAGGGATTCGGACACACCCTCGGGGGTGTCTGGACTCAAACTGAGGGGTTAAAAGGTTTTTACAAGGAAAAATGGTTTTCTAAAATCTAAATGGAAGGATTTTAAGAAAGACGAAGTGTGTGATGCATGCGACCGGCCGGGCTCAAGTAAGTTTTCCCCACGATACCCATACTTGATATGTTATTCTATATGGTTTTGATTCAGAAAACTGCATGCTAGAATAGGACTAAGGATCTAGGAGGATGCCTTGTGTGCCTGATATATGATTCTGATAATTTCATGCTAGTTAGGGCTAAAGGTCTAGGGAGGATGCCTTATATGCCTGTTGTATGAGCTGTATGCTAGGACTGTTTAGTCAGCAGTAGGATAGCCTGATTAGGTTATGCCTGATGCGGTTACTCGAGGCACGAATGCTGCTTGCTTTGTGCTTAAGGGGTCCTGGCTAACTTTAACTAACTAGTGAGCGGATATGTAACCGTACTCGCAAGCTAGTTAGGGAAAGGAAGTAGGGACTCCTAGTGCAGCTGATGGCGGAGAGTGGGTCAGAGAGTGCCCCAGGAAAGCCTGGGATGAGACTAGATGGAAAGGGATATTGGTTAAGGGACCTGGCGAAGTCGAGACAATCCTTGAGGAAAGTACGGATATATGTGGAAGGTAGTATGGGCCCGTACTACTGGAAGCAGAGGATCCGTACTCGAATCAAGGAAGGTTAAGACAGAACCGGGAACCTTGGAGAGTGTGTTAGACCTCTCGAGTGTATGTATGATCCTGACATTTATGCGTGTATTTTCAGCATGGTGACCACGCGACATGGAGCAGGAGGTTCCGGATCAGGATCAGGATCAGGCTTGGGTGCAGGATCCGAGCAGGTTGATGACGGGCTGCGCGAGTTCATCACGTCTGAGATCACGAGAGGCATTCTTGAGTCGACCCCAGTTATCTTCGGGTCGATCAAGGAAGGGATCATTGAGCTGATGGAGGATCGCCTCAGGGCGTTCAGGAGTGACATGGCGGCTAGCCAGTCAGGATCGCGCACACTGTCCTTCAAGGACTTCCGAGGGAGCGGTGCGCCGGATTTCCATGGGGCGAAGGACCCCATTGCTGCCAGACGATGGATTGCAGACATTGAGTCTGCACAGTTGACTAGCTTCTGCCCCGAGGGGTCGAATGTGAGGTATGCAGCAGGATGCTTGAGAGACAGGGCCAGAGATTGGTGAGAGTCGGTTGGTGACTCTCTGGGAGCCTCGGCTGTTGAGGCTATGACGTGGTCAGATTTCGTGACCAGATTCAGAGCTGAGTTTGCGCCGGCTGTGGAGCTTCAGCAGCTGGCCAGGGAGTTCTTGGACATGAGACAGACTACGGAGACTGTGGCGGAGATCACTGCCAAGTCCCGGGAGAGGGTATTGCTGGTGTCCCAGTATGATGGGTGATGAGGACATGAGGAGGACCCGCTACCATGACATGCTACGAGCTGACATCCGGGAGCATGTCAGTTTCTCAGCTTGCCCTACCCTGGATTCCATGATTGCTAGGGCTAGGGAGAGGGAGATTGATCTGGAGCACATCTGGAAGAGGAAGGCAGCGGAGGGGCTGACGACGGGGGCTTCGGGGAAGAAGCCCAAGGGATCCGATGGTAGGCCGAAAGGCCAGTCATGGCGAGACTGTTGTGGGAAATGCGGTCGGTCACACGAGGGAGCTTTTCGTACTGGGCCGGGATTAGGCTGCTATAAGTGTGGCAAGGTTGGGCATTTTGGCAGAGATTGCACTGCCCCTGCTCCTGCGATTCAGATATCAGACCTGATTTGCTTTCATTGCAATCAGAAGGGCCATAAAAAGGCCAATTGCCCTAATTTGACAGCAGCAGCGGCGCCGGCAGTGGCGCTGACTCCAGCGACAGCACGGGTTGTGGATGGCCGGAAGGCCAAGTTGGAGGCTCCAGTGGTTCGGAGCCGAGCATTTCAGCTGACAGCCGAGGAGGCACGCGCTGCACCTGATGTGGTGACGGGTATGACTTCTTGTTTATGCTTTTATGATATGCTGCTGTGATGTTGATGTGTTATGTATGCGTTCTGTTTAGGATCGTTCCATGTGAACGGTATTCCAGTTCAGGTATTGTTTGATTCGGGTGCTACCCGCTCGTTTGTTTCTCTTGCGCTTAGCAAGAAGTTTCCTGAGTCATCGGGCACGTTGGATTGCCCTCTAGAGGTCGTGATTGCGGACGACCGGTCGGTACGGGCGTCAGAGGTCTACCGGGATTGTGTTTTGAGGCTGTTCGAGGAATGTTACCTGGTGGACTTGGTTCCCATACCTTTGCGGGGGAACAAGGTTATTATAGGTATGGATTGGCTGAGCCCCAATAGGGCAGTGATTGACTGCGCGCAGCAGTCAGTACGGATTAAGACCCCTAGTGGGGGAGAGCTGGTGGTTCAGGGCGAAAGGCCACAGCGAGGACCAGCTTTATGTTCGGCAGCGAGGGCTAGGCGCTACCTCCAGCAGGGTTGCGCAGATTATCTCGCCTATGTTATGGATACCCGGGAGGCGGGTAGGGCGACGGTGGGCGATGTGCCCGTGGTACGAGAGTTTGCGGACGTATTCCCCGAGGAGTTGCCTGGGATACCTCCGGAGCGACAGGTGGAGTTCAGGATCGACCTAGTCCCTGGTGCGGCTCCGATAGCCAAGGCACCGTATTGGTTGGCTCCTCCTGAAATGCAGGAGTTGTCTACACAGCTGCAGGAGCTGTTAGACAAGGGATTCATTAGACCGAGTAGTTCTCCCTGGGGAGCCCCGATTCTGTTTGTGAAGAAGAAGGACGGGTCGCATCGGATGTGTATAGATTATCGGGAGCTGAATAAGGTAACAGTGAAGAACCGTTACCCACTCCCGAGGATTGATGACCTCTTTGACCAGCTACAGGGAGCATCTTGGTTCTCCAAGATTGATTTGCGATCAGGGTATCATCAGATGAGGGTCAGAGAGGAGGATGTACAGAAGACTGCGTTCCGGAAGCGCTATGGCCACTATGAGTTTGTGGTGATGCCTTTCAGGCTCACCAATGCTCCTGCCGCGTTCATGGACCTCATGAACCGCGTGTGTAGACCGATGTTAGACTGGTCTGTGATAGTGTTTATTGATGACATCTTGGTTTACTCCAAGACGCGAGAGCAGCATGAGGAGCATCTGCGAGAGGTTTTGGAGACTTTGAGGAGGGAGAGCTTGTATGCTAAGTTCTCCAAGTGTGAGTTCTGGTTGTGCGAGGTGCAGTTTCTTGGGCACCTTGTCAAGCAGAACGGGATTTCGGTAGATCCGGCCAAAGTGGAGGCTGTGATGAGATTGGAGGTTCCGAGGTCTCCATCTGAGATTCAGAGCTTTCTGGGATTGACAGGCTACTATCGGAGATTCATTCAGGACTTCTCCAAGATAGCCTTGCCCCTGACCAGGCTGACGAGGAAAGCCGTGGTCTTTCGCTGGGGGCCTGAGCAGCAGGTCGCATTCGAGACACTGAGACAGAGATTGTGCGAGGCGCCAATCTTAGCCCTGCCAGAGGGCATGGAGGATTTTTTTTTGTATACAGTGATGCGCCCATCTCAGGTTTGGGCGCATTATTGATGCAGAGAGGGCATGTCATTGCTTACGCTTCGAGGCAGCTGAAGCCTCACGAGGCGAACTACCCGACACATGATTTGGAGCTGGGGGCTGTGGTGTTCGCCCTCAAGATTTGGCGTCATTACCTCTATGGTGTTCGTTGTACCATCTACACGGACCATAAGAGCCTGATGTATCTCATGGACCAGCCAAATCTGAACATGAGGCAACGTCGGTGGTTGGACGTGGTGAAGGATTACGATTGCGAGATCCTTTACCACCCGGGGAAGGCCAATGTGGTGACCGACGCTCTTAGCCGCAAGGCAGCGCCGATCAGGGATATCTGTCTGAGGATGACAGTGGTGACTCCGCTGTTGGAGCAGATTCGGGAGGCCCAGCAGGAGGCCATGAAGGAGGAACATCGGAAGAGCGAGCGGATTGTGGGGCAGGTTTCCTCCTTCGACTATTATAGCCGAGGGTTATTGACTCTTCACCATAGGGTGTGGGTCCCTTATCATGGAGGCGTGCGCCAGATCCTGATGGGGGAGGCACACAAATCCAGATTTTCTATCCATCCCGGATCGACGAAGATGTATAGAGATCTTCGTCCTGATTATTGGTGGCCCTGCATGAAGCGGGACGTAGCATGGTATGTGGAGCGGTGCTTGACCTGCAGGAAGGTCAAGGCCGAGCACCAGAGGCCACACGACAAGATGCAGCCGTTGGATATCCCGCTGTGGAAATGGGAAGACATTACGATGGATTTTATCACAAAGCTTCCCAGGACCGCGCGGGGAGTGGATTCGATTTGGGTCATCGTCGATCGATTGACCAAGAGCGCCCACTTTATCCCGATTCAGGAAAGTATTTCGGCCGAAAGGTTGGCCGATATCTATATCAGGGAGGTAGTGGCGCGGCACGGGGTGCTAGTATCGGTGATTTCAGACATGGATGTGTGGTTCACTTCCAGGTTTTGGAAGAAGTTTCTGTTGGATAAGGTGTCTAAGTCCATAACTTATTTGGTATATACTTGACCCGACCCGACATGATCCATTTGGGTTGCACTTCACCCGAACTATTTATATGGATAACATTATGAGAAGAGTGTATTTGCGACTTATTAATATATTATAAGTTATAATATATTAATATGAAATTGTATTATTTAGTTAGTATTCCTCTTAAATTAATTATGAATTAATTTAGTGATCAAATGGTGACTAATTAAACATGGGCTATTAAATTTATATAGTGTGGGCTAACACTCATTATGGTAATGGGCTAAGCTTATATGGGAGTCCATGGATAATCCATGGAGCTCTTAACCCATGGATCCTTGGAAAGGAAAAGACATGGGTTATTAGGGTTTACCCTAATCATGTGCACTATATAAACAAGCTTGTGCTGCATGAAATGACACCCTAGTGTGTGTGAAGAAAGGTGGCCGATTTCTAGAGCATAGATATACTCTCTCATAAGTTTTCCAAGTTTGTGGTGATTTGTGATTTCCATTTGAGGCATTCACACTATTGGTGCTTGGCTCTCAAACTCCTAAGGAATCAATTCACAATCAAAGGTATGTAATTCATCTAGTTCTTTTATGTTTAAAAGTTCCCCATGCCATGCTAGATAAGTTATAAACCTTGGAAAACAAATTTTGCATGTATTTTAGACAAACATAGATCCAAGGTTTATTAGGGTTGCATGTACACTTAGGAAGTGTTAGAATGCTCAAAACCCAACAGTGGTATCAGAGTCTAGGCTTGTTTGTTGATACTTGATGCAAAATTGTGTTAAAAATCGAAATTGTTTGCTGTCTGTACAGTGGACTCGCCGAGTCCATGGGGGGACTCGACGAGTCCAAGTGAAAATTCATCCTACTCGTCGAGTAGGTTCGTGCACTCGACGAGTAGAATGAACTGACAGCAGATTTTCGAATTTTGTTGCTGGAAATGGACTAGAGACATTACCCTAAACTGTTTTGGTGTTTTAAAACCTGTTTTAGATGGTGTAATGTTTATGCTAATCCATTTACAATGGCTTATATCAAAATTCCATGATTTTATGTGCTCATATAATTCTTGAAATCTTGATGATCATGTTCATGTTCTTATGAATTTAGAAAAATGATAGGAATTATTTGCTGAATTGTTTATCATTAATTCTTGATCATTTATGTGTTTTAATGGAGTCCATAATTTGTCCTCAAGTTATGGATATCCAAAGGTCACTTTCTTTTAAACACACATTTAAACACATAAGTTACATAAAACTGAAGAGTCTTCATTTTTATGAACCATTAACTCATAAGTTATGAAATGAAAAGTTTTGAAAAGTTTCAAAACTTGCCCTCAGGTTTTGGAATTTGTAAAGTTACACACACTTTAATATACTTTAATTCCAACCCTTAGAGTTTTAAAAGTTAAAATTCAACCCTTATACTATTTATAACATTAATGGTTAATTATTATATATATGTATAAGATCAAGTCGTTTTACCGTTAGTAGGCCTCATTCACGAAGCCGGTCTATAAGGGGGGTATAAGGTTGTTGCCTATAAAATGGCAACTTAATGGGTGTCCATTCTCACCCACCGCTTCCTTGATCGGTGGAGGGTCGTTAGCCGAACGGGTAGGACAATGACTTTAAATTCTCATTAAAAGTATAATGAATATTATAAAGTAACTAAATATTTTTATAATTCCCAATTTTAGTTACTTTAGGAAAATGTGAATATGGTGCTAACCCATGAAATTCACACTTTGTACCTTACCAAGTCGTTGGTGGAGCGTGTGTGGTTAACCGGCACACTAACTTGGACTAGTAAGGATCACGAAGGGTGACTTAATGTTTATCATAGATCGGTGGAGCGTGTGTGATTAACCAGCACATCGATTAGGTGATAATATTAAGGGTACCAAGTGAGTTTGCATGGTTATTCACACCTTGTTTTGTGATCCTCGGCATCCCAGTCACAAAACCTGAAGGGCACAATCGAGATTGAAACATGCCATTGAAAGTTCAATGAATCTCAAAAGATCTAGGAATTTCAAATCCAATTAAAACCTAATAATTCATTTCGTTTTTATGGTGGAAATTGGTGAATCGTCATTCACCTACCTTCAAATATTTTATAGCTTGGATTACGACATCCCTCTTCCAAGTTATACAATATTGTGTTGGGTCCTAGCCTTAATATTTCATATTGGGTGTTATATTAAGGACTTAAAATCAACTAACTTGAATATCTCCCATTGTAGATGTCTGGTTTAGACAACTGTGATCTTCCCAAATCTCATGGAAATCATACTTCTCTACCTCCACCTCCTCCATTTATTCTCCCTGACCCACAAGCTCGAAGACTTGAAAAATTCAAGGTCACTCAAGCCCTACTAGCAATGAAACATAAGGATGGAAGACATGTGTGCACTCATGTCTTAGGAATAAAGTCACACTTTAACAGGTTGAGAATGTTGGGTGTCGTTGTCCCAAGGAAGTTGGCTATTGACTGGGTTCTTCAGTCACTTCCAGAGTCATATAGTGAGTTCATTCAGAACTACTATGCGATAAATCACGACATGACCCTAATAGATCTATCTTATTTGCTTGTTGATGCTCAGTCAGAAATGATGTGGCGCAATGGTCAAGAAAATATGGGTGGAAGGTCTATTTCTCAAACTTCCATGGACATGGAAAATGGTAACATTGGAAGTCCAGAAAAGCCTTTTCTTCCCAATGGAAAGGGATCGGCCTTGGTCGACCCTGTTGACCAAAAGGCAAAGGGAAAGGCTAAGTCTGTGATAATCTCGTGTACCATTCCCAAAGAGTCTATATGTTTTTATTGTCATGAGAAGGGTCATTGGAAGCGAAGCTGCCCTGAATACTTAAAAGATCTGAAAGCAAGTAGAAACAAAAGGTTTGATTCTGCTTCAGGTAAGTCCACTATCTAACTCTGTTAAGTTCCTTATTGATGATTCTTAATACAAAATGTGACTCGGTTACAATTTGGTGTCTGGCAGGATCAAGCAAAGGGAAGGACACTTAATAAAAGGAGTATGCTGAATCTTATAGCGAATATGGATGGTTCGAAGATCGGATTCTTGAGCTGCTACATAAGAGTTATGATAGATTGCTAGAAGATATGTAATAGCATAGTTTTCATTTAAAGTTGCATAGTAAGGAAAAAGTTTTTCCGCATTTATAAATAAATAAAATTTTGTTTTATTTTATTATATCTCCTTGCAATGGCATTTTATGAAAAATTGATGTTTGTATGGTTCTAGCAATAATGGAAATGTGCATTTGATTCTTTCATTAGTGGTAGTGTCTAAATTTATCAAATAAGGAAAGATTCTAATCACCCAAGATTTCAATTGGACTGAAACTTGGAATCATGCAGGTTGTATTGCATGATGAATGAGAATTTTCATTTTTGGAAAGTTAAGACTAATTCCCTGACCACATGTATATGTGAGACAGGTGAAAGACTAAAGGATCGGGTACACTGGGTGTGTGCAGGTCAAAGTCCACCATAAAGATCGATAAGACTATTCGTCATGATTTACTAAAGTTTAGTAAATATGGTTGTACCTACAAGTTGAAGTACAATTCTGAAACATTGGAAAAGTTTCAATGTATGGCAGGACGAATGGGAAGAATCAAATTGGGCAGAAAGATAAAAGTTTCTCAAATCTGAAAAGATGGGAAAGTACTTTAGTATCTTGTTTTATGATCATCTTAATGATTAAGAAACCATGTCACAATTCATCCTCTAAGGACATCTTAGTGAATTTTATGGCTAAGAAGAGGATTCATGAATTGTTGGAATGGTTAAAATCAAGAAGATGAATCATACTTCGTTCCAAAACAAGTCTTAGAGTCATACTCCAAGATTGTAACTTGAGTGACACATCTTGAATAAGGTTTATAACACTTGTTAAATGTAAGAGTAAAATGTTTTCTACTCTTGTACATTTGAAATTGGTAAGTTGTGATGTTTTGGATAAAACAAAGACCAACTGACATCAATTGTGTGAAGTGTTTATCTTGATAAGGATCCGCACTGACTCTTGAATATTTGTTTGGTTGTCAAGGAATGGTTCTTGACAAAGAGAAACTTATATGTCAAGAGGACAGTGGGAGTCTTAAAGGTCTTCAAAGTTTCAAGAGCTAATCAAGGATAAAAACCTATAGTTTATCACTAGCACACGACTTGAGGTTTGTAACCTATCGTGTTGACATAATTCTTGTTTCTGTGCCTATTCCGGTAAAGTTCACTATGTATGTGAGTTCTGTGAGTTCTCAATTGTAGGCATAACAACTTGGAAGCAATGGTGGGCCCTTGGGCTACCAAGAGGCAAGAAATCAAGATTGAACAAGTTCAATCCATATGTTTTGAGTTTGTCGCTAACCTTGTCTTTTGATTACGGTTTTGACAAATTCATATGGATAGGAACACATACATCATAAAATCTAAGTGTCATAAGGTTTTTTCCGATTCATGAAAATGATGGTGAGGAAACGCTTTCACTAAGTAGATTTTAAGTAGATAGAAATTGTGTTGTTTGCATTCTCAAAGTCGTTAGTGGAGCTTGTGTGGTTAACCGGCACACTAACATGGACTTGTGAGAAATGGAAAACAGGTCTAAACATTATGATTACGGCATCCCTCTTCATAATTGTTTAGACACACATGTGAGCTATCTAAGGAAAGATGTATGAGTCTGAGAAGCTTAGATAAAGTTTTTTCGAAGCATCTCGTATCAGAAATCTAAACTTTGGTGATGAAAGTCAATAAAGTATTGATTTCTAGAAGTCGATTTCTGAGTACATATCAAAGCTAGTGGGAGCATAATTGTTGTGCTAAATAATTATTATGCTAGTGGGAGCATAATCAATTATGATGAGTATTGTTAATTATAGAAAACAAGAATTTCACTTGGAAAAGGTTATTTTGCTATAATTAAGGGTGAGGAGATTATACTTCATTTCAATCCTAAAAATTTTAGATTGAGATTTTAATCATCATTAGTCAAGGACATATATATGAGTTTTATGTTGGAATGGTTCAACATAAGGAAATTCTATACATATTGCGTTCTCAAATTCGATTATGATTACGGCATCCCTCTTCATAGTCGATTTTTGAAAACATGGCAAATAAAAATATTGTAGCAAAAGACTGATCTAGTATCAGGTCTTTATGTAAGACATCATGAATCGTGTCCCATATGCTTCGGGTATAGGATCGGTCACATGTGCTATAATATTTATCCGTTCTAAATTTTTAAAAATGCTTAGAGCATTAAGAGGGAAAAAGGAATAGAACCGGATATGACTAAAATGATTAAGCAATTGTCGAGGACAATCTAAGGTTCACCAAAGATTGGTTGCTAAGGGACAGTTGGAAGTATAGTGTTAAATTTTGGAAGGACCATATAGATATATTCTGAAAAGAGGTGGCTCTTGTTCAGATATGATAATCAAAATGGGAATATGGAAATTTTCCATATTGGGAGTTGGATATTAAGAATCTATGAGAAAGTTAGAAACTTTTATGCAAGAAGGATGTTCAAAGCAATGTACTTTGAATATGAGAGTTCATTTCCATAGAAGTGATCTCCTTTGGAACACTCTGTAATGACTGTTGACAAGTTTTGTAACTTTTGTGCATAGTCATTGCAAGAGGATCAATGCATATAAGTTTGGAATCTAACAGATTACAGTAAATGATAAGAATTTGGTATTCTTACATTTACGGTAAGGATTTGGGACTGTGAAATGAGCATCATTGGAATCATGTTCAATTGATCTACTTTACAAAGTAAAGATCATAGACAAACATAGTGTGCATACTTGGTGTATGGCATGACTATTGTTTAGAAAACATAGTGTACATGCTTGGAGCATGGGACAACTATTGTTTTAATTCAAGTGTTAAGTTGATAAATCGAAACAGAATAATGTGGAATCAATATGGTGATGAATAAAAGGTGTTTTATTTATATTCATAAGTGCTGAGACCATATTGGATTCAATTATTCTCATGTTTCACTTTGCATGTTTTGACTTCCATAATAACTAGGTTATTCTTTCCGAATGATTAAGTTATTCAAACCATCCACAGTCGGTCATATGTTGGAAGTAGATATGAATCAAGACTGTCATGAGTTGGTTGTAGAGGTCTAAGATGTTGGACATGGCTACAACACTTATGAGTGCTCATAAGTTATGAGTATTGGATTCAACCCACGATCACTTGCATCACTTCATGGAATTTATCTCGAGTGATCGTGAGACGGTAATATCATATAAGTCTTCAAACCTAGAGATATGAGTTGTTACCTATGAGTTGGTTGTACATTGATTGCACGAAAACACATCAGTAACTTGATGTTATAAAACGTGCCTTTGTGTATAATTCAACAAGTAGTAGAAACAAGTATATGAGTCGAAGTTTATCTGTTCCTTCTAGTCCTTGGAGGATTAGAAGCGATATCTAGGCCCCTCGATGATTTTGTTTTGACCTATGTACCGGGCCCGGTCAGAACTAAATTGATGTGTTCGATTAAGTTCTTTGTCAAACAAATCGGAAATCGGGAAACAAACTGCTGGACAATAAGTAAGACATTGTTCCATGTATTTGTCCATCTGATATCATGAGAGCAGAGGATTATGTGATCACTTATCTAAAATGGCGCTTCATAGTTCAATAGAGTTTTCGAGAGCTACGATTGCCGGTTGGTTCCTGAAGTCATATAGGCAAATATAGTTATTAGACTTATCCAAGTGGGAGACTGTTGGATAAGGTGTCTAAGTCCATAACTTATTTGGTATATACTTGACCCGACCCGGCATGGTCCATTTGGGTTGCACTTCACCCGAACTATTTATATGGATAACATTATGAGAAGTGTATATTTGCGGCTTATTAATATATTATAAGTTATATTATATTAATATGAAATTGTATTATTTAATTAGTATTCGTCTTAAATTAATTATGAATTAATTTAGTGATCAAATGGTGACTAATTAAACATGGGCTATTATATTTATATAGTGTGGGCTAACACTCATTATGGTAATGGGCTAAGCTTATATGGGAGTCCATGGATGATCCATGGAGCTCTTAACCCATGGATCCTTGGAAAGGAAAAGACATGGGTTATTAGGGTTTACCCTAATCATGTGCACTATATAAACAAGCTTGTGATGCATGAAATGACACCCTAGTGTGTGTGAAGAAAGGTGGCCGATTTCTAGAGCATAGATATACTCTCTCATAAGTTTTCCAAGTTTGTGGTGATTTGTGATTTCCATTTGAGGCATTCACACTATTGGTGCTTGGCTCTCAAACTCCTAAGGAATCAATTCACAATCAAAGGTATGTAATTCATCTAGTTCTTTTATGTTTAAAAGTTCCCCATGCCATGCTAGATAAGTTATAAACCTTGGAAAACAAATTTTGCATGTATTTTAGACAAACATAGATCCAAGGTTTATTAGGGTTGCATGTACACTTAGGAAGTGTTAGAATGCTCAAAACCCAACAGTTTCATGACGAACTGGGTACTTGTCTGCATTTTAGCACCGCCTTTCACCCGCAGACGGATGGTCAGAGTGAGCGGACCATCCAGACATTAGAGGATATGCTGCAGGCATGTGTTTTAGACTTCGGAGGTAGCTGGGATACCTACCTTCCATTGGCGGAGTTCTCGTATAATAATAGCTATCATGCGAGTATCGACCGTCCTCCCTTCGAGATGTTATACGGGAGGCTGTGCATAACCCTGATATGTTGGGGTGAGGTTGGCCAGAGGGTCATGGGGAGCACCGAAGTGGTGCTCAAGACGACAGAAAGAATTCAGCAGGTTCGTAGCAGACTTCAGACTGCTCAGAGTCGGCAGAAAAGTTATGCCGACAAGCGCCGATCAGACCTAGAGTTTCAGGTCGGGGATATGGTTCTTCTGAAGGTGTCGCCATGGAAGGGCGTCATCCGATTCAGGAAACGGGGCAAGTTGGGTCCCAGGTATATTGGACCCTTCAGGGTTATAGCCCGGGTGGGCAAGGTGGCATATAGGTTGGATCTGCCAGCCGAGCTCAGCCAGCTCCACATCACTTTCCACGTCTCTCAGTTGCGGAAGTGCTTGGTGTACGATTCAGCAGTGGTACCCTTAGAGGATATTCAGGTCGATGACAGCCTGAATTATATTGAGCGGCCAGTGGCGATCCTCGACCGGAAGTCGAAGGATCTGAGGAACAAAAAGGTGGAACTAGTGAAGGTGCAATGGCAGCACCGGAAGGGCTCGGAGTGGACTTGGGAGCCGATGGATGAGATGATGGAGCATTACCCAGAGCTATTCCAGGATCGAGCAGCAGACTTCGAGGACGAAGTCTAAAATAAGTGGGGGAGATTTGTAGCACCTGGTTCTTGGTATGTATTTTTATTTAAGTATTTTGCATTTTTGGCCTTGGACTCGGCGAGTTGAAGGACCAACTCGCCGAGTAGAAGGCGGATGAGGCGCGAGATTTAAGTGATGGACTCGTCGAGTCGGGTCCCGGACTCGACGAGTAGGCTCTGACTGGACAAAACCCTAATCTGAGGGTTTGCACCCTATTTAAACAACCTTATGCAGCCTCCATCGCCCCTTTATGCTCCCAGAAACCCTCCATAGCAAACCCTAAGTGTTTTGGTGCAAGATCTAAGGCTTTTGAGTGATTTTGGTGGTTTTGTTCACAAGGAAGAAGGAAGATCATAGAAGGATCAAGAGGGAACTGAAGGATTCGAGTTTGGTTCATCATTTGTAGTCTTTGAGAGGTATAAAGTCTGTACCTTGCTCTTTCATTTGATAAATCCCTTTTTGGGGAGATTTAGGGCTTTTATAAGCCATTTTTGGTAACCAACCATGATTGCAAACATGGTTGGGGGTTGAGGCTTTGGAATCAGGTCTTTAAAGGGGTCACAAGGCAGATTTGGGTTGCTTTTGAACCCAAGGAAGGCCCCATGTAACACTAGAGCCATTTTAGAGCCTTTTGGCTCAAAAGTCCCATGCATGTACGTAAAGTTCGTAACTTTACGTGCTAGATCGAGCTTAGGGGCTTGGATCTATCATTTGGTCAAGTGTTGTACATCAGAAATCGAGGATTTAGGGTGTGGATGTTATCGACTCGGCGAGTCCGTTCTTGGGACTCGACGAGTCCAAGGCTTTGAGCCCCATATCTGTTGAGGGTCAAAGAACTCAGTTGGGTGTTAGAAGGGTTGTAGCAGGACAGAAAGGGCGACCCAACGCATTGGACTTAGTTTTAGACCTGGAGTTCATGGGACTCGACGAGTACTAGATCAGACTCGGCGAGTCCAAGGCAATCTCCTTATGATTGAAGATGAACTCGACGAGTTGTTCATACAACTCGGCGAGTCAAGGTCAGAACTTGTTCATCTGATGAAGGTGAACTCGACGAGTGTTCATACAACTCGGCGAGTCGGATGAAGGTTCATTCGATGTTCATATCGAAGAGGAACTCGTTGAGTTGTCGCTAAACTCGACGAGTAGAATCGTGGATGAGGACAGTTGAAGAGATAGGGACTCGACGAGTTGACGGCCCAACTCGGCGAGTCGAGTCAACTGGAAGTTGACTTTGACTTTGACTTGGACTTGGTCAGGGGTAAAATGGTCATTTTACCTTAAGAATAGATTCAGACTCTGATTAAGTGTTTTGTGGGGATTCTAGCCGGAGGATTTCCGGAGCGGCAGCAGACAGAGGTTTCCCCGCACATATTGCCAGCAGCTACTTGTATGAGGTGAGTTTCCTTCCAGTAGGGGTGGGTCTAAGGCCACAATGCCGGCCCACCAAAGAGGAGTATTTAGAAGATGATTGTCTTTGTGATAATTATCTTGGTCTGGTTACATGCTTTGGTCATGAGTTTTATTTGTATGATATGTTACGTGTATGATAGGGATTGGTTTCCCTGATAGCGGTCCTTAGGACCCAAGGGTAGGTCAGTACCCGGATATGCCTGACTGTATGTTTATATCATGTTATTGTATGCTAGTGGTAGGGGGTGGAATAGTTCCCAGTTACCGGTTGAAAGTTACCGATGACAGTTACCGGTTGAAAGATACCGATGATGATTACCGGTTGAAAGATACCGACGATGATTACCGGTTGAAAGATACCGACGATGATTACCGGTTGAAAGACACCGAGGATATTGTATGGTATGTGGTATGATGGGGGAACTCACTAAGCTTTGTGCTTACTGTTTCGGTTTTGGTTTCAGGTACCTCTTTGTCTAAGGGGAAGGAGCCGGTGGCGTAGCATCGCATCACACACACACATGATTTCCGCATGGAGTTTTCTGGGATTGTACTCTGATATGTTATGATTTTATGACTTGGGTTTTCAGACATAATGCATAGTTCTATGAGATGATGTGTTTCCACAGTATTTTCTTATGAATGTTTTTATGAGTCAATTAATTAAAAAGAAATTTTTGGACCTGAAAATTGGGATGTTACAGAATACTCTTTACGTTGTCCGGTTTTTTGTTATTGTTTCGATACTGCATTTTGAGGTAAGGTATTCAAAAAAGTCGATTTTTACTCTACCTTTATAAATATTCCACCCGATTTAGCTGTTACTTTATCCTTATAAATATTCAATCCTATTTTTAGTTCTTGTTTAGTAAACACTAAAACCTAACTTATGTTTCAGTTGCAACATTTCTATTGATAAAACATGGATTGCTATTGAAAACCGTAACTTTATCGTGTTCTAACAAGGGCTCGAATCTTTTCTCGAGAGATCCAAAGCACATGTTGATAACAAAGGTCAAATCAGATGTCCGTGTAATAAATGTAATGTCAATAAATTTATACTACTAGGAATAATGAAATTCCATATACTTCAACATGATTTTAGTCCAAATTATATTATATGTAAGTATCACGATGAAAATACAGTTCATCTGGTTGTAGAAGACATACCACGTAGTAACGAGATGGCCGATGTTATTGATGATGTTATGGGGGGTGTGCTTGAAAATGATACTAACCGCGACGAAGGGAACCTGGATATATATAGAGGGTAGCAGTGTCGATGATAGATTTCAAAAGGTGTTAGAGGAAGTCCAATTACAATTATATCATGGATGTTCGTTTTTGTCGCTTGACTTTTTAGCAAAGCTGATGCATATCAAGGTGATCAACAAATGGACTGATATTTCATTCGATCGGCTTCTTGAGTTGTTGCAAACTGTATTTCCTCAAGGAAATAAGGTCCCCCATCACATTATGAAGCAAAAAGACACATAAAAAGACCGACTTGGGTTATGAGTCGATACACGTATGTAAAAACGACTGTTTTCTTTTCTGGAAAGAACACAAGTTGTTGCAAACGTGTCCAGTTTATAATGAGTGTCGGTGGGTTGATGAAAATAAAAAGGGTAAGACGGTGGCTCATAAGGTGTTACGATACTTTCCTGTGACCCCCAGACTACATCGTTTGTAATGTTCTAGACACACAACTAAAGATATGATTTGGCACTGTACCGGACGATCTAAAGATGGTATGATGCTTCAGCCCGTTGATGGTACTTCATGGCAAAATTTTGATATGAAGTATCCTAACTTATCGAGGGAACCCCGCAATGTACGCTTAGGGATTGATGCTGATGGTTTTAATATGTTTGGTAACATGTGTTATCCTCATAGCACATGGCCCGTCATACTCACCACTTACAATCTTCCACCATGGCTATGCATGAAAGAGTCCTCCTTCATGTTGACCTTGTTGATTCCCGACCCCAATGTAACGTCCCAAAAATTCTGAGTAAAAATTTCATTTTAAGTAAGTTAAAACCATTCATTCATTATTCCAAATATACGATCAGAGTCAAAGTATCTTCAAAACATCAGAGTACTTCGCAAACATTCAGTGTGTAATAGCCCAAAAATCCAGATAAAATTTTTCATTTTTAAAATAGGAATTACACTCATAATTTGTTTCTCAAAATCCATTACATCATATCATATCAAAATATCAGAGTATCAATATCGATAAATGCGGAAATTATTGGGAGTGAATGATGCGCCATCAAGCCGGGCCCTTCCCCTTAGTACCGAAAGTACATGAAAACACCCAAATAAACTGTAAGCAAAAGCTTAGCGACTTCCCAAAATATCACATAACATACAACCACAAAATACCATGCCACATACATAAGATTGCCATGGGCTACCCCCATGGTCTTTACCTGAAAACTTTTTCATTTTTAAAATAGGAATTACAATCATAATTTGTTTCTAAAAATCCATTACATCATATCATATCAAAATATCAGAGTATCAATATCAGTAAATGCGGAAATTGCTGGGAGTGAATGCTGTGTCATCTAGTCGGGCCCTTCCCCTTAGTATTAAGAGAGATCGTGAGGATTTCGAGTTAAATTGGTCTAAAAAGAGCATATTCTTTGAAATTGAGTATTGGTCTTCTCTGGAGCTTAAGCACAACTTTCGATTTTATGCACATTGAAAAAAAATGTGGGTGAGAGTCTTTTGGGTACTTTTCTGATGAATGATAAGTCTAAAGACACATCAAATGCTCGGACAGACTTAAAAAAACTGAACATTTAGAAAAGTCAAATGTTGAAAAAGAGTGACAACAAGTTCCTTAAACCCAATCCATCGTACTCGTTCACGAAAACTGAACGCATTCATTTTTTTAAGTTTATAAGAGATGTGAAAGTGTCGGATGGGTTTGGATCTAACATTAGTAGGAAAGTGAATGAAAAAAATACTAACATTACTGGGTTGAATTGTCTTGATTATCACATTCTTATGCAATGTTTGATACCTATTGGAGTTAAAGGGCTTTTGGCCAAAGGTAATTACACACCAATAGTAGAGATTTGTATGTTTTTAAGCAACTTTGCTCGAGAACACTATCGGTGAAGGATATGAAAGAAGCGAAAGTAGACATTATTAAAATATTGTGCAAATTAGAAGTGATATTCGAAAGGTATATGAAGAGGACCGATATGTATGAGATGGATGTATCCATTCGAAAGGTATATGAAAAAACTAAAAAACTATATCAGAAAGAAGGTGAGATCGGAAGGTTCTATAACTGAGGGTTATGTCGCTAAAGAGGCATTATCATTTTGTTCGATGTACCTTGAAGATGCCGAGGCTCTATTCAATCACCTCGAAAGAAACGAGGATGTTGTCATAGAAGAAACAAAGTTATGGGTGTTTCAGTCTAAATGCCGACCGACTAGCACAAGGAAAATGAAAAATCTCAGTCTAAAGGAGAGATTTCAAATGATCCCATGGTTTGATTTTGGAGCGATTTTAAATGATCCCATGGATTCAGTTTATTGGGCGTCACTGAATAATCTGATATGTGTGTGGTATAAAGGCCGCAAACATCATGCAAAAACTCGTTTTATTGATTTTCAAGAGGATGTGGAGGCAAAATGGCTCGAACCCCCAATGGTACGGATCCACGGCGTTGGAGTGATGCTATTGACCAATTTTTAATAGATAAGCATAAAAAATGATCCAGTGAAAACAAAGAATGCTGAAAAAAACAAGTAGTTAAGAATCATGGAGGGACATGCAACTATGGTAGTGCTTGTTTTAAGAACGTAAGTTACAATAATGTTTATTCAGTTATAACATATTTTTTAATGTTTATTAAAGTATAACATATTTTGTAATGTTAAACAGAATTTGAATAGACTTGAAGCATTTCACCGTGGGCGTGTGAATAAACAAGGGGGATTTGTTGATCCGTTAGTTAAAGACCAATAAGTAAGTTTTTATTACTTAAAAATGAAGTAGATTGTTGTTTTTTTTGTGTTAGTTTTAAAGTATATTGACAACCTTCGTGAAATACAAAATGCTTTAGTTGATGAGGTTGTTTTACAGACTCAGCACATAACCGACTTTGGTGGTGATCCAGACTCCATTGATTGGATACTAATATTTGAGAAGGTGTTAGATGCTCGAGGGGGTCACGTGAGAGGCATCAGGCCTAAACCACCTTCTGCAGCGGTTACAAGTGCTCCATCCCAATGGCAGGCACAGTCACAAGCACCACAACCAACACATGTACTTATTAAACTCTTAAAGAATTTGGTAACTTTGCTACATTGTTAAGAACTTGATGCATTTATAGTAATTTTTGGTAGTTTGATACTTTGCTTATTTGTTAAGTGGTTAATTCATTTGTTATGAATTTGGTAGTTTGGTAATTTTTTAAATTGTTAAAAACTTAATTGATTTGGTGGTTTGATAATTTGTTAAATTGTTAAGGACTTAATTCATTTGGTGGTTTGATAGTTTGTTAAATTGTTAATGACTTAACGTGTTTGTAACTTAATTGTTAAGTAATAATAATTTGTTTTTTTAGTTTGGTATTTTAACTTATATACTTACTTTTTAGGATGTGGATGTTAACACTTTTCTCCAAAACCCAGGGTTTGTGACGGAAATTGGAGATATTATCCGCCCGTTTAAGAGCCAAGTCAACAATGAGGAAAACAATGACGGGGAAGACGAAGACACCTAGTATTTCTTGTTTTATGTTATGGATGATGTTATTTTGGATTTATTAGATAGTCTATGGATGATATATTTGATGTTTATTTTGGATTTATTAGATGGTTTATGTAATGTGGTATATTTGTTATTTTATGTAATGTGGTATGTATTGTTTTATGTAATATGGTATGTATTGATTTATGTACTTTTATCAAATCTGAATTTTATATATATAAACTAATGTCATATACTAGTATAAATTATTTAAAAAAAACATTAGCAGTGACACCTTTAGCGACGATGCCTACCTCCAAGGAGCCTGCTTAGCGGAAAAACTCTGACCGGTGGCCGAAATATCAACAGCGACGACGCTAATAGCGATGCTCGAGGCTTTTAGCGACGACACCTGTTCGAGACGACATTAATTTCGACAATAATTAAGTATTACCTACGAGATAATAGTGATGACACTTTAGCGACGACATGGCGTCACTAAAGGTATTAGCGACGACTTTAGGAATCAATTGCGACGTTTTTATCGTCGATAAAGGTAAGTTTTTTTTGTTGTGCTTTAGACATCCTTGAGCTTTTGTCTTTGGGTTACGACTGATTGTACGTACATTTCCATCGTGTAACGTTTGGTCTAGGTATAAAATAAATCTTTTTATTTTCAAGTCTTGAGTGGAACTCGACGAGTTGGAAGGCTCCAACTCGTCGTGTAGAGATTTCTCCAGCCGCGTATTTTAATGACCCAACTTGACGAGTTGGGGTGTCCTAACTCGACGAGTTGGCACAGGATGAGAAAACCCTAATTTTTGGGTGTTGCACCCTATATAAAGGACTTAACTTCTTGGCTAGCCTCTTTACCAGCCTCCCTTGCCCAGAGAAAACCCTAGCATCGTTTTCCTTCTTGCATATTGAGTATTTTGAGCTTAAAGAGTGTTTGTTGGTGGTTCTTGAAAGGAGTCTTGAAGAAGAGAAGCACCTAGCTTGGAGGAGTGACTCTAGATCTAGAAACTCTTCCCCAAGGGTTGCATCTTTGAGGTATAAATTCGTCACCTTAGCATGTAGTTTACTAGATCTCTTTTCTTGAAGTTTTAGCTTGAGTTTTGGGACTTTGGTTGAGTTGTCCAAAGAGAAAAGCTTTCTAGGGGTTGATGGAGTAGATCTGACCCCTACATGACCTCTTGAGGCTTAAAGTTGCAAATTTAATGGCCTCCATGTCCCATTCATGCAATATGTCCATTATGAAGCCAAAAATGAACCTTAGAGGGTATTGCTAGCATGCATGGATGTAAAGTTGGGAATTTTACGTGACTTGCCCACCTTGGGACATCAAATATGTATTTTGGAACGTTGTAGTAGTTTAGGGGCTTAGTGGGTCAAGACCCTCTTTAAAGAAACTAGGGCTTGGGTTTTAAGCTTAATGGATGGTTTTTATGGGTAAAGTTGAAAACTTTACCCTTCTAGACAACATTATGGAAGGGATCTGAGGTTTGGAATCCTTGGATTCAAGAAAAAATGGCTTAATGCATTAAGTGGGTTGGCAGATTGGGGAACTCGACGAGTTCATAGGGGAACTCAGTGAGTTGGTTTGGGGTTGTCACAATTTTGTTGGAAAAAGGAGGAACTCGACGAGTTGTAGGGAAACTCGACGAGTTGGATCGCAATATCGCGATTCTGTCTTTGAGGGGAACTCGACGAATTGAAGGATAACTCGACGAGTTGGGTCAACTCGGAGTGTTGACTTTGACTTTGACCAAGGTTGACTCTTAGGGTTTGAAGTATTGAGTTGAATCTAAGGAATTACTTATGTTTAGGGGTTGAGTGGAGCTGATACTCGGAGCCAAGACCTATTCAGCTACCAGCATTTGAGGTGAGTTTCCTCACCATACCAATGGGTCGAAGGCAACAAGGCTGACCCATGTTACTTAGCTGTAATGATTATTTGTGGGTGTGCTACCTATGTGTTATGCACTTATATGAAGACCATGTGGGATTTCCCATGGCAGTTGGTTAAGACCATGTGGGGGTTCCCATGGCAGTTGGATAAGACCATGCGGGGGTTCCCATGGCATTCAGAGTAAGACCAAGGAGGGTTTCCATGGCATCCTCATATGTTCGATTGTATGCATGGTTTATATGGAATTATATGATTGTCGTTGTGGTATGCAATAGGGAACTCACTAAGCATTAGCTTACAGTTTGTTGGTTGTTTCAGGTACTTCTAGATCTAAGGGCAAGGGCCCGACATGATGGCGCTGCACACACTTTCCAACATTCTATTATGGACACTCTATTTTCAGAATAATTACTTGATGTTTTGGATTTTTTGAGAAACAATTGTGTGTGGATTTATAATTAATGAACATGGGAGTTGTTATTTAAATGAAAATTTTTATTGAAAATCTGGGCTGTTACACATCACATAAAGAAGATGGGATCTCATTCCTTACACCATAGAAGAAGAATGATTAATGCTCTTTAAATTGGATATCCCCATGTATTTAATTGAAAAGACCCCAAATTGATTATTTTATTATTATTATTATTTTCTTGGGGGGGGGGGGGGACTCTTTAATAGATACAACGTATTAAAATACTCGTAATCTTACTTAAATGTATGAGTAATGAAGTTAGCGTGCTTTACAACTTCTATATGTAATAAAATATACATATAAATAATAACAAAAATAATGTAATTGATATGACTATTAGAATATTAGTAGAAGCATGCTTTAGGAGTGATTGTTTTAAATGAAAGGTCATGATTTCAAGTTTCACTAGAAAACATAAGTAGCATTACAGCATGATCAATATTCAATAGTGCATCAATACATATAGGGCAGTAAACGAACCGAACGGGACTTGTTCATGTTCATTTGTTTAAGTTAACCGAACTAATGAACGAACACGAACGGTTAAACGAACGTGTTTTCTTGTTCATGTCCGTTCGTTTATGTTCGTAAACATGCTAAATGAACATAAACAAACGAACATAAACGAACAAAGATAAACAAACATATATGCACATATAATATAGTAATGTAATCAAACACAATTAAACATATATGAAGATAAAAGGAACTTATATGAACGAACATAAACAAACGTAAACGAAAAACATAAACGAACGTTCACGAACATAATTGAACGAAAAAGATCATTGTTCATGTTCGTTCGTTTAACTAAACGAACGAGAATTTGTGTTCATGTTTGTTCATTTATTAAATAAACGAACTTCCCACCGAACGGTTCATGAACAGTTCGTTTACAGCCCTAAACACATACATACATACATACATAAAAGGAATATATATATATATATATATATATATATATATATATATATATATATATATATATATATGCATGGATTATTTGTTGATCATTAGCTTCGAAGAGGTGTGAATTATCTATCTAGATAGTAATATTATTGATAATTTTGAAGTGTCTCTTGACTACATGATCACTCATACACAAATGGAGGTGTGTGCCATGATAGGTAGGGTTCATATAATTTTTTTTTTGTAGGCCAGACTCTCAAATTATTAAAGGTAATTATGAATGATAGAATGTATGTAAATCTACAACATAGTAGATCTTTCAGCATGGATCGAGCCCATACTGGTGATCAAGCTTAATCAACTGGAAATAACAGGATAAAAGATAGTCGCATGATTGTAATTTATTGAATGATTGAATGATACCAGCTGAATGATTTCAATGGTTTACAAATGGTTATTTTCGACTAATTGAATTTGCAAGACTAAACACTAATAAATAGAGCTAATAATAGAAACTGAGAAAAAATAGCAACGTCCCTTTTCCAACATTCAAGTCTTCCACATGCCTTTTACTTTCCTGATTACTTGGTCAACCATTGACTAACATTTACCCCCTCAATGTTGACCTTCTTCTTCAGATCTTCAACCCCAATGAGTGCTCTCATTTTAGCAAACTTTATTCGAGGCATTGCCTTTGTTAATACATCAGCCTTTTGTTGATCCCCACTTACATGCTCCTCATGAATCTGTTCTCTTTCAACACACATACGAATAAAGTGGTACTTTGTGTCTATGTTGTTACTTCTCCCATGGAAAAATGTGTTTCTTATAAGAGTAATGGTGAATTAATTTTCTATAAGCAACTTTACCTTTCGTGGTCTCTTCCCAACAAGGTCATACTGAACAAGCTTATTAACCACAGTCCTTGACAAGCTGCCGCAGTTACAACCATATACTTAGCTTCACACGAGCTTAGGGACATTATTTTTTGCTTCTATGAAGCCCAGGTTATTAAATTTCCTGAGTAGTAGTAAGCCAATCCTATGGTTCCTCTTCCATCCTCTCGATCATTGCTATAGCTGCTATAACTATAGCCTATAAGCTTGCCATCACTGCCCTTGTAATACATCAGCCCGTATTCGGTAGTTCCCTTCACACATATCTGAGGATGTGTTTTATGGCTGCGTAGTAAATTTGCTTGGGATGTTGCATATACTTGCTCACAACTCCAATGTTATAGCTTATGTCGGGTCTTGTGTGAACCAAATACATCAAGCTTCTAACCAGTTTCCTGTAATTTGTTGCATTCATAGGTTCTCCATCTTTGTCCTTGGTTACTTGGAGCTTGGGCTCCATTGGGTACTGTGAACTATTGAAATCCTCTATTCCTATCACCTTTAAAATCTTTTCTGCATATCCCTTTTGTGTGAGCTTTATTCCCTCTTTCCCTTGAGACACTTCAATTCCCAGGTAATATGATAGCAATCCCAAATCACTCATGTTGAGCACATGTTTCATTTTCTTCTTGAACTCTAGGATTCCATTTTGTAACATCCCGTTTATTAAATAAATAAATAGACAAATTAATAAATGAATAGTAGCCCTAAATGCGGAATAGTGTAGCAATGAGTTAGTTTTGGGGGTTAAAAAGTTATAATTGAGAGCTTGGGGTTAAAATGTAATTTACGGATTAGTTTGTAAAGAATTTTGAAGGTTGAGGGTTGTTTAGTAAATTATGGGCTTATTATGAAATGATTTTTGAAGATAGGGGCTGTTTGGTAAATGTTGAACTTAAATTGAAAAGATTTTTGGAAGCTGGGGGCTGAATGGTAAATATTGGATTAAAGTTGAAAAGATTTTATGGAGACAGGGGCTAAAGGGTAGGTTTTGGGTTTAATTTGAAAATAATAAGAGGAAGGGGACTGGAAGTGTAAATTATGGAAAGTTTTAAGTGACCGGGTATATAACCTCCAGGTCCCGTAACCCTAACACTAACTATTCATGGCTGCCACCTTCTGCCTCCCTCCCTCCAGCCGCCAACATCTGTACCGTCGCTGGACGTTGGGTGTTGCCAGGAAGAACCACCGAGACCGATGTTGTTATCAGGGAGGGCCGATCGAAGGTGCTGGTTTGGGTCTCGTCGTTGCCATCGCCGCCATACGGCTGTTTCACTAAGTGTTGATGCCGCCACCTCCGTTTCTACGATCCCCGGTGCCGCCACCACCGTTGTTGAGGTCACAAACCAACCACCGCGACCATCCTACCTTTCGGCGAGACCGAGTAGCCACCGTGAGCATCCGCTTCCACCTTCTTTCTTCTCTTCTTACCGTTAACCGCCGTTTTTGCCGCTGGTGTTGCTGATGCCGTCACCGTGCACCACCGGGGGTGGTTGCGTTCAGATTTTCGGGCAAGACGTGTGGTGTGTTCCGCTACTAGCTCGTGTTTGTGTGCGCCGGGGGCGTGTGTTGCTTAGCTGTCATCTCAAACCGCCGCTACTTCCCTCCATCTCCTGCCATCGTCGTCGCCGTACGCCACCAGGTGGGTGGGTGGGTCCATTTTGCAAACTGAAACATGTGTGTGTGTGTGTGTTTATTACAGTGAAGTGGTGTTTGGGTGTTGCTTGGCCAGATTTCACAAGAAAAGCCACCACCACCACCACCGTGAGGTGGTGGCTACCATCTTGTACCACCATCGGCCACCACAAGGGTGGTTGTGCGTGAGTGTATGTGTGTGATGTATTGTGTGTGTATTATTTTGGATATTATTGTACAATTGTAATTAGTGGCCGAAATAATCAAGGAAATTCATAACCACCACCGTGAGGTGGTGGCCGTCGTCGTGAACCGCCATTGACCACCACTACCCGAGATGGTAGAGGGTGGTGCCCAACTTAATTAATAATTAATTAATCTAAAGCTTAACAAATGGATTAATTGGAACATGATTGGGTTGGAAACCCTAATTAGGGTTTAGAAAACCCTAATTTGGCTTGGGCCTTGAGTTGGGCCTTTCTATTAGGCTTTGGTGATTGGGCTATTGATGGGCTATCCAAGAAAAAACATATGGACTAGAATATTTGGATGGGCTTTAGGGTAAGGCCCATGTGAGGGTTTTGGGCCTAATTTGGAAAAATGGGCCACAGATGGGCCATATTTGGGCCTTGATGATTATGAGATATTGGACCATCAGAATGCCAAGTCTAGGACCAAGTTAGGTTAGGGGTAAAATGGTCCTTTTACCCCAAGCAGGGATTTTAGAGTTATGTATTGGAAACCCAAATGGTTAATTGAGTGTTGTTTTGATTTTGACAGCTTGGGGATCTATCAGCCAGCAGCCCGGGAGTTATTCGTGGGACTTCAACAGTGCGAGGTGAGTCTTCTCCTGTAGGAACGGGTCTAAGGCACCAATGCCGATCCGTTTATGTATGTTAGTATATGCCGGACTTAGGTCTGATGTCGGGGTTAGCCCGATGTAGATTATATGTTTCTGGACCTCTGTCTGATGTCGGGGCAAGCCCGAGGAATGTTTGTATTCTTAATGTCTTCGTGATTCTTGCATGTGTTTATTATATGTTCCAGACTTCGGTCCGATGTCGGGGCAAGCCCGAGGAATGTTTAGCTTATATGTTATGTGTTATGTGTTCCGGACTTCGGTCCGATGTTGGGGAAAGCCCGAGGAATGTTTATTTGTTATGTTATGTGTTTATGTTATATGTGATTTTGATACATTGACAATTGTTATGATGTTTTTGAGATACATGATTTATGATTTTTATATGATGTTTGATGACTATGGTTTTCTTAATAATTAAAAACGAATTTTTTAGACTCTATTTTTGAGACGTTTCATGTTGGTATCAGAGCCTTGGTTTGAGGGATTCGAGTACGCTCTCGGGTGTGTCTGAACTCAAACTGAGGACTTGGTTTGAAAGTTTTCGAAAGAAAATCATTTTTATAAAAAGAATTTTGAAAAAAGAAAAGAACTTTGAAAAGAGAAAAGGGTGTGGTGCATGCAATCAGCCGAGCTCAAGTAAGTACTCCAAAATTACCCATACAAGTTTATGTTATGATATGCTTATGAGAACTGTATGCTAGACTAGGGCTAAGGATCTAGGAATGATGCCTTGTATGCCTGTTATATGTGTATGAGAACTGCATGCTAGTTAGGGCTAAGGATCTAGGAAGGATGCCTTATGTGCCTGCTATATGAGCTTATTGAGCTGTATGCTAGTTAGATTAGTCAGTGATATGAGGGACTGAGTATGATATGCTTGATTAGGTTTACTCAATGCTCGAATGTTGCTTGCTTTGTGCTTTTAGGAGTTCTAGTTATCTTTAACTAACTAGTAAACGAATATGTTAAGTTACATATTACGAGGACTAAATAGTTTCAGAAGGTTAGGTTTAGCTCTACTTCGCAGCTCTTGTTTGATTCTAACCGTTGTAGGGTAGGGCCTCTCATTCGAAGAATTATCTAGTCTTAGTGATATGTAATGGTATTGGTGAGCTAGTTAGGGGGAGATAGCAGGGACTTCTTATACAGCTGATGGTGGAGAGTGGGTTGGTGATTACTCTAGGGTCAAGCCTAGAATGAGATTAGCGTAAGAACAGCAGTAGAAGGGACTTGGTGGAGTCAAGGCAATTCTTGAGGAAAGTACAGATAGATGTGGAAGGTAGTATGGACTGAAAGCAGAGGATCCGTACTCGAATCAAGGTAGGCTGAGATGAACCCAGGGAACTTGTAGTGTGTGAGATCCCTCGATTTATGATGAGTATTTTGATGATTGTGATGGTATATTTTCAAGTATAGTGACGCTACGTGGTAGACCAGATGGTAGTTCTGGTGCCGGTAAGGGATCAGGCTCGGACTCCATAGTCGGGCAGCTCGATGATCAGATGAAGGAGTTCATTCCATCTGAGATTACGCACAATATCACTTACCAGACTCCTTTGATCTTCGGTATGGTCAAGGAGAGCATTTTGGAGATTCTTGATGAGAGCCAGAGTGCATTCCGCACTGAGATAGCGACCATGATAGGGACGCGTACGTTGATGTTTCGGGAGTTCAGAGATTGTGAAGCTCCATATTATCATGGGGCTAGGGACCCTATTTCTAGCAGCAGGTGATTGGCAGATGTCGCCAATATTTTTGTACCAGCCGTAGTCCCGAAGGGGACAAGGTCCGACCTGCTTCCTGCCTCCTGAAAGACAGGGAATATGATTGATGGAAAGAGGTTGGTAGTGAGTTGAGTGATGAAGCGGTTGATGCTATGTCACGGGATGACTTTCCGACCAGATTCTGGGCGAAGTTGTAACGCCCATGTTTCGAGGCTTAGCATTGATGCGATGATGTAATAGTCTAGGTCAACCGTTGTAACCTATTTTAAAGTAATAAAGATGAATTACTTGAATATTATGTGAATTATGTGCTTTTATGTGATTATATACTTGTTTGTAAAGATATAATAAAAATAAACATCAAAAATAAAATGTTAGATAAGCCCGATATCTATGAAGAAAGTTTTAGTGGTTGTAACAAGGATTCCGGAGATATAAAGAACGCCGAAATCCGAGTTATAACGAAGAAGTTATGACATGTCGAAGTTTCGCGACAGAACCGGCACGACACTGTGTAACGTAAATAGTGAATTTACGATAGAATGCTTTTTAGCCTTAACGATCTAAACGAAAGTCATAGTTTTCATTAAACCGAGAGCGTGCATAAAGAGAACGCCCAAATCTGACTTCGTATGAGGAAGTTATGATTTTTCTAAGTTTCGGCTTAGCAGTATGCAGCCCGGAGTTCGAATAATAGATCGAACGATTTCTAGCCGACACAACCTAAACGAGAAACGAAGATCTTGTTAATAGTAGTGCAACGGTAAAAAGGCAGATGAAAACGGACGTCAGATGAAGGAGTTATGAATTTTTAACGGACTTTTCCAGTCCAGACCTGTTAAAAATATAACTTTAAAAATAAAGTCAAAATTAGCCGACGGAGTCTAAACGAAAGTTGTAGAGTGCGGTCCCGCCTACGCGTGGATATAAATAACATCGAGAACGGAGCTCGTATGCGAAAGTTATGAATTTTTGAAAGTGGGATGACGATTTACGAGACTGTCCGAGGGGGGTACGCCTAGCGTATCCTTGGACGCCAAGCGTTCCGGAGTACGCCCTGCGTACGAGAAGCGAACGCTCCGCGGTTTGACTATTCCCGCGGTCTGAGATTAGCCACGTCGCACCACCGAGGAACCAACACGTGCCCCATTACGGGCAACGTAGGTCCGAGGTACGCCCAGGGCACCGAGGCCTCGCACGACTATAAAAGGGCTGCGAGGGCAGCTCGTTTCCTTTGCCATTTTTCAACTCTCTTTCACTCTCTAATCTCTCTATAGCCTTCCAAAGCACCCCCCGAAGCCTAGGGAACCTCCCTAGCACTAGAAGAAAGCCCCGGAGCACCCGAAGGGTCCAAGAAAAAGAGTTCTTTGGTTTGGAAACTCTCCCCCCGCAGAGCCCGGTTTTCAAGCAAACCTCTCGGTTTCATCAAAGAATATTATTTTAAGAAGCGAAGTGCTGTCCGAATCACCCACTTATCAGGTGAGTGTATAGTCACTTTCATCTTACACATAGATATGAAGTATTTTATATAAATTGTGTGCTATGTGTATATATATTACCTGTGTACTTGAGATCTATGCTGGATAAAAGATCTGAACCTCTTTCTTTTCAGATCCAAACTTTTTCCTTCAGATCTAAACTTTTTCCTTCAGATCTAAAATTTTTCCTTCAGATCTAAACTTTTTCCTTCAGATTTGAACCTTTTCCTTCAGATCTAAACTTTTCAGATCAAGACTATATATATATATATATATATATATATATATATATATATATATATATATAGAGAGAGAGAGAGAGAGAGAGAGAAAAAAAGAGAGCTAGGTTCAAATGTGGATTGACATCTATTGTGTGGACGTACGGACAATGCTATTCTGTGAGAATGACAAAGAAAATATGTTGTTTGATAAAGTGAATACGTTCAATCTTAAATAACTATTGTCATTATCACGCATTTTCACCAATTAAATCGTCTATAATGTTATTATAGACTTTTTATTATTATTCACATTCTGTCAGAATGCTGTCAGGATGTTTATTGAGTCGTATTCTGTAAGAATGAAAATGAGTGAAAAACGATGTGTGAGAACAAAAATGAATAAGAATTAGTGAGAATGAATGGAAATGACAATAATTGTGTGAGGTTGAACCTATTCACATTACTAAACAACTTATTCTTTTAGTAATTCTCATAGAATAACATTGCCCACACGTCCGCACAATAGTTGTCCATCCATATTATAACCTAGCCCTATATATATATATATATATATATATATATATATATATATATATATATATATATATATAATTTATATTTGAAATCTATGCTATATGAAAGATTTAAACTTTTTCAGATATAGACTGTACATGTATTTATATCTACAAATATGTTGGGTAGAACATGGGTAGATGAAATAGTTGATGTGTGGTAAAATGATGAGAGGCCTTGATGTTTACGATGATCTAGTAATCTAGCAGAGTATTGATTACGACCACGGATTATTCTAGGCAGTCCAGTGGAACGCTAGCAGGCTCGCAACCTGTAGGTGTTTTTGAACTAAGTGTTCACCAGATGTACTCCGTCCCCCCATGGTTGCCTTATTTGACATGTATTACTGAGGAATCCCCTAAGCAGTGTTGTTACCCCGAAGAAAAATGCTTAGGCTAGGTCCCTTAGAATAGATGTTGTAGGGATGTAAAATGAGGATAACGGGAACGGGTAATCGGGTTAATGATTTGAAGAAATTAAATAATGAACTTATTATTGTGGGTTGAAAACCCTATATGCTCACCAGGCTTCCCAGCCTGACCCACTCAGTTTCTTGTATTACAGGTAGTGGCAAAAGCATAGTTGGATGATCTGACGAGACATTATGGATTTATAGGTGTGAGTGTATGTGTGTGTTGTATTGTGTGTGTGTGTTATTTTGGATATTGTTGTACAATTGTAATTAGTGGCCGAAATAGTCAAGGAAATTCATAACCACCACCATGAGGTGGTGGCCATCGTCGTGAGCCGCCATTGACCACCACTACCCGAGGTGGTAGAGGGTGGTGCCCAACTTAATTAATAATTAATTAATCAAAAGCTTAACAAATGGATTAATTGGAACATGATTGGGTTGGAAACCATAATTAGGGTTTAGAAAACCCTAATTTGGCTTGGGCCTTGAGTTGGGCCTTTCTATTGGGCTTTGGTGATTGGGCTACTGATGGGTCATCCAAGAAAAAACATATGGACTACAATATTTTGATGGGCTTTAGGGTAAGGCCCATGTGATGGGTTTGGGCGCAATTTGGAAAATTGGGCCATAGATGGGCCATATTTGGGCCTTGATGATTATGAGATATTGGACCATCAGAATGCTAAGTCTTGGACCAAGCTAGGTTAGGGGTAAAATGGTCCATTTACCCCAAGTGGGGATTTTAGAGTTATGCATTGGAAACCCAAATGGTTAATCGGGTTTTGTTTTGATGTTGACAGCTTGGGGATCTGTCAGCCAGCAGCCCGAGAGTTATTCGCGGGACTTCAGCAGTACGAGGTGAGTCTTCTCATGTAGGAACGGGTCTAAGGCACCAATGTCGGCCCGTTTATGTATGTTAGTATAATTCGGGCTTAGGTCCGATGCGGGGGTTGGCCCGATGTAGATTATATGTTTCCGGACCTCGGTCCGATGTCGGGGCAATCCCGAGGAATGTTTGTATGTTTGATGTCTTCGTGATTCTTGCATGTGTTTATTATATGTTCCGGACTTCGGTCCGATGCCCCGCCAAGCCCGAGGAATGTTTAGCTTATATGTTATGTGTTATGTGTTATGTGTTCCAGACTTCAGTCCGATGCCGGGGCAAGCCCGAGGAATGTTTATATGTTATGATATGTGTTTATGTTGTATGTTTGTTGATATGATATATGTATACCGGACTTCGGTCCGATGCCGGGCGGGGCCCGATGTCGGACTTCGGTTCGATGTCGGGTTGGGCCCGATGTAGTGGTCTAGGACCAAGTTATGTTTATGTTATGTGTTTATGTTATATGTATTGTTGATATGTTTATATGTATAACGGATCTCGGTCCGATGTCAGGCAAGGCCCGATACCGGACTTGTCTGATGTCGAGCGGGGCCCGATGTAGCAGGCAAGGCCCAATGTATGTTATTATGTGATGATGTGTATGGTATGTGGTAGTTTGGGGAGACTCACTAAGCTTCGCGCTTACAGTTTTCAGTTTTGGTTTTAGGTACTTCCGATAGCAAAGGGAAGAGCTCGGGATGACTGCATGACACAGACCACAGCTTTTAGCCCGGGATGATTTAATTTGATGTTTTGACATGTGATTTTGATACATTGACAGTTGTTATGATATTTTTGAGATACATGATTTATGATTTTTATATGATGTTTGATGACTATGGTTTTCTTAATAATTAAAAACGAAATTTTTAGACTGTATTTTTGGGACGTTTCACATTTTCACTTGAACCGGTAACTATGAGGTTATCTACATATACACCAACGATGAGGATTAGGTTGGATTTGTGTACCTTATAGACCGCTTATTCGTGTGCACACCTGGTGAATCCTAGCCCTTTAAGTGAATCCTATCCCTTTAAGTGATTGATCCAACTTCACATTCCAAGATCTTGGTGCATGTCTTAACCTATACAGTTCCTTGTGTAGACAATAGACCACATCATTTTTTCATTTGACTGAGAATCCGATTGACTGTAAGACATAAACTTCCTCCTTGAGATATCCATGTAGAAACTCTGACTTGACATCTAAGTGATGTACAAGCCAGTTTTCCTTTGTTGCCAATGCAAGAATCAGTCTGATTGTTTCTAATATGGAGACTGGCGCGGAGGCTTCTTCAAAGTCGATACCTATTTCTTGGACATACCCTTTGGCGACTAATTGGGCCTTATATTTGATCATGTTTCCAGCTGCATCCCTTTTCAACTTGAATACCCACTTTATCCCTATTGCCTTACGATTTGGTGACAATTTGGTTAAAGTCCAGGTGTTATTTCTTTCAATTGACTTCAATTTTGATTCCATGGCTTGCTTCCAATCCTTTTCAATCGATTCTTCAAACGTTGTGGGTTCATCATCAACCAATAACATTTCTTGGTTTCTTTCATACAACTCATGTATCTATGCATCATCCAATCTTGTTGTGTTTTCATAAATTTCATTAAGTGATCGAAATCCCTTTGCTGAAGTGTCATCGTAAGAGGCTACTGGCCGAATTCCTTAATGGTTTCTTGAGGTTTGACTGGGAGGGGTTGATTTTGAGCCGACTCCAGATGTGTGTGACCACGGAGAGTCCTCAAGTTGCGAATTACCTGTTACACGGTCATCATAAGAATTGCCATTTAACAGCGTCAAGGGTTGTTCAATCACATCGTCTATTGACTCGTGTTCTTGGGATGGTCGTGGTTGGGCTATCATGTTGACCACGACATTGGTCCAGTAAGGTATGGTAAAGGGCTCCTCCACAATTTCTTCATTCCAGGCCTATCGTCTTGCTTTGTCAAATACTACATCCCTTGCAATTATACTGCGCCGATTGTTGGGATTGTACAATCGATACCCTTTCCTTCCTTCCTCCGTTCCCAAGTAGAACATCGCTTCACTTTGATCACTCAACTTGGTTAGGCCTCGCAGCTTCTTGACAAATCCCACACACCCAAAAACCTTTAGATGTGCAATCGAAGGCTTTGAGCCCTTCCATACTTCATATGGTGTTACATATTTCAGTGCCTTTGTACATGTTTTGTTCAACAAGTAAACATAGTGTTGCACCGCCTCACCCCATAATTGGTCTGGTATCGCCATGGCTTTGAGTAACGACCTTTTCATCTCCAAAATTGTCCTGTTGCGACGTTCCACAACCCCATTTTGTTGTGGGGTGTGTGGTGTTATCAATTGTTGTTTAATTCCGGTTTGCTAAAAAAATTCCAGGAACTAATTAGAGTTAAATTCACCTCCACGGTCAGTTCTTAGCATCTTGATTTTATAGTTGTTCTCCTTCTCAACTAGTAACTTGAACTTCTGGAACATGCTAAAGGCTTCATCTTTGGATTTGATCAAATACACCCACATGTATTGTGAATAGTCATCCACAATTAATAAGAAGTATTGATTGCCTCCCTTGGTTTCTGGTGTAATGGGTCCACACAAGTCTGGGTGTAAAAACTGAAGTGGTTCTTTAGCTCTCCACTGGGCCACCTTTGGGAAGCTTTGTCTTGGTTTCTTGGCTATCATATAGCCTTCGCACACCTGTGATGGATGAGTCAACCGAGGCATACTTGTCACCATTTCCTTATGTTTCATATCTTCAAGCATTCTGAAATTAGTGTGACCCATACGTGCATGTCATAGCCATGAGTCATCATCTATGCTCATGCTTAAGCATACATGCTTCGCAAGTGTAAGTCGTATTTTATAAAGTCTATTCTTTGGCCTCTGCACCTCCATAATCAAGCCACCTGCTTCATCATACATCCTTAGGAAATCTCTATTCATTCCTATGTCATATCCTTCCTCTATCATCTGTCCCAAACTAATTATGTTGATGTGTAGGGTTGGGATGTAATATACGTCAGAGATGATGAATTGATCACCATTTTTGCAATCAAATAGTAGTGTGCCTTTCCCTTTGATTGGAACCTTAGAGCCATCTCCAAATCGCACCTGTCCAGTCACCTTTTCATCAAGTTTTGCAAATAGAACCTTGGAACCGATCTTAAGGTTGCTAGCCCCGTTGTCTAGATACCACATATTGTCATCATCACTTTCTTTTAACTGGTTCGGATATACCTTTTCCTAATTCAAGAGAACCATTCTTTTAATCTCTTCCCCACATACAGTCAACAACAGTGCAAGTCCATCTTCATATGCAGCCAAATTCACCTCCTGCTCATGTTGCTTCTTTGCTTTGCATTCAGAAGCAAAGTGGCCAAATTCTTGGCACTCGAAACATCTTATGTGACTTTTTTCACGAGGCTTCCAGCTAGAACTACCTGTTTCTTGTCGTGAACCGCCACCCCAGCGTCCACCTCTGCCACATGTCGACCCCCGACCACATGAGCCTCCTCTTCCAGCTCTGCCGTTACTTCCACCTCTACCTCGACCTATGGTTGTGTTTGGCTTGTTTGGACTTCTCTGAGTAGAGGGATTTTTTTGCCTTGGTGAGTAACAATTCATTGTCTGCATGTGTACTTCTCTTCCAGAGTCGAAGTCGATCTTCATGTGCATTTAGATGCCCAATTGCTTTTTCAAATGATATGGTTTCCATGTCTGAACTCTGCTTAATTGAGGCCACCAGATTTATGAATCTTTCCGGGACAATATCGAACAGTTTTCTCACAAATTCTTCATCATCCAATGTCGCCCTTGCACTCCCATATTTTATGATCATGGCTGATATCCTTCCTGCATAATTGTCTATGGCCTCCATGTCTTTCATTTGAAGTCCTTCAAACTCGCTTTTCAATCCCCGCAATCTTGCCTTCTGGACTCGTTCTGCACCCACATACCGCGATTTAGAGAGTCCCATACTTCTTTAGCTGTCTTTTTCTTGGCAGCTTGTGCAAGCATATCTTCTTGAATCGATTGGAAGATTAAGGCTCAAGCTTGCTTTCTCTTTTTCTCATCCACAACCACACCGGTTTGTGGCTCGATGGCATCCCACAACCCATGGGCATCCATGATTGCTTCCATCTCAATCGACCAAGTATTGTAATTCATTGAGGTTAGCATTGCATTGAAGAGGAACTGGGCTGTCTTTGGGTGGATTGGATGAGGATTCAACTGTCATGGTGTTCAATCGAAGGATTTTAGGCATACAAATTGATCAGAACTTCAAGCTCTGATACCAAATGTTGGTGATCATGCTTAATCAACTGGAAGTAACAGGATAGAAGATAGTCGAAAATAACCATTTGTAAACCACTGAAATCATTCAGCTGGTATCACTCAATCATTCAATAAACTACAATTATTCGACTATCTTCTATCCTGTTACTTCGAGTTGATTAAGCTTGATCACCAACAGTCCATGTACACTATGTGATCTCCGGACCTCTTTCTTTGTATGGTAATCGGGAAGTATTTTATGCATATTGATATCTATATAAACGGGTCATGGAATTTAAGTAGCCTTAGGTCTTAATTGGTCATGTTTATATAGTTGTGGGCGACCTGCATAGAAATCAAGGTATGATACGCATATACCTTGAAACAAACAAAATTTGCACTGGTATATAAGATAAAAAAAAAAATTTATAGCTACTATATATTTTTGTTACCCACAATAGCGATATATGACTCATAAGCAATGTACTTACAATTCCTTACACTTAATAGCAACGTGCATATAGTAGAAATGTACTTACAGTTTTTCAGATAATATAATGTGTAATATATTAATATAAGTATAATGCTTATATTTTTCAGATGATATAATGTGTAATATATTAATATAAGTATAATGCTATTACATAGATATCTTAATGGATAAAAAGCAAAATATATTATTCGAGAATAAAGTACCTTCATATTATTGACAATTTGCCCCGTTTTATATAGTATCATAGTATAGGCTTTTCTTTTTGTCACTTTGGAAAAACCCTCCAGTAGAAGCAATGCATCTATGCACTCCTTTTTTACTCCCACAAAGTGAAAGCGACACACACACACACACACTCACCTCTATAAACTCCTTTACCAGTCACACCATCTGCAAACACTTTGCAGAAGCAACAATGGCGAAACCTTCTTATCCTCTCTTCATTCTACTCTGCATGTTCTTACGTTTCTTCATCACTTCATGTAATCTACAACGTCTTCAAATATCTCCATGTATAAAGCATAATCTTTAGTTGTTTTGCATATGTTTCACTGCTTTTGGTCTTTAATTGCAGATGGAGTTCAGTTGATTCTAGTCAACAACTGCAGGCAAAGCATATGGCCAGGTTTACAAGGCGGTGCAGGCCACCAGAGTCCCAAAGACGGTGGATTCCGATTGGGTGGTGCGGAGGAAGTAGTGGTTGATGTGCCGGATAAATGGTCAGGGAGAATATGGGCAAGGCAAGGTTGTGATTTTGACGGTAACGGTAAAGGCAGATGTGCCACCGGTGATTGTTCCGGGCAGTTACACTGCCAGGGTACAGGCGGTGAGCCACCAGCTACGGTGGTGGAAATGACATTAGGGTCTTCACGCTCCCCCTTACACTTTTATGATGTGAGCTTGGTGGATGGATTTAACATTCCGGTGGCAATGGCGCCGGTTGGTGGTGGCGTAGGGTGTGGCAGGGCGTCATGTGAGGTTGATTTGAACGTGTGTTGTCCATCGGCGCTGGAAGTGAAGGTGGGAGGGCAAGTGGTGGGGTGTAAGAGTGCGTGTTTGGCAATGGCGTCTCCTAAGTATTGTTGTACAGGGGAGTATGCGAATCCAAAGACATGTAAACCAACGCTTTTTGCTAATTTGTTTAAGGCGATATGCCCTAAAGCGTATAGTTATGCTTTTGATGACTCTTCGAGTCTTAATAAGTGTCGGGCTTCACGATATGTGATCACATTTTGCCCACCTAAGTGACTCACTGACTTGTGTCGACTGTCGAATTGGGTGAGTCGTTTAGTTGCGGTCTTTTTTCCGTAGAGTTAATGATTCATGTGGGTATGTACGTCGTTTAATAGCACATGTACATTGTCCTATTTCAATATGCATTTAAATGAATTAATGAGATTATATGTTATTTATAACGGATCAAAACAATCGCCACATAACTCACTTCTTTCTATAAATAAAGACATTCCTTCGATCACTGACCCAGATCCAAAAAAAAAAAAAAAAAAAAGGTAGGGTAGCATGGGAACAGCGACAAGACTCGAGGAAGAAGCTCCAGCTAACTCGGGGGGGGGGGGGGGGGGATAAAAACTTTTTTACGAAATATGTTTCTAAATTGTAGGTACATAGTAATAATTGTTTATTGAATTTATGATAATAATTCATAACGATAAATATTTATAATAATATTTATGATGATGCATGATGAACATATATTCATATGAATGAAAGATTTATCATTCATAATCATAATAAGAACGATACTTAGCTTTGATACCAATTTTAACGACATGACGGAATTAATAAAAAGATTAGGATAGGATTATACCTGAATGATGCGTCGGGATGGATTGACGATGGATTGTTTAAATTGTATGAATGATTATATGAATATGTTTGGATAGGGCTCTGCTATTCAGAAATAGAACGACTATTTCAATAGAGGAAGAACTTTGAGATCAACTCAAGTCTTAAACACTCAAACTTAACTTGTTTATTTCATATGGGCAAAGGCCCTATTTATAGGCTCAAGAGAACCGGTTACATAATTGAGTTGCAATCGTTTGATTGCAATACGACATACGTATTTACAATATAGCGCCCTAGACTATTGAGGGTTATACATATTTAAAAAATTATGGAAAGATTTAGAAAACTCTACAAAACATTTAAAAGAAAAAGAATCGGAAATACATAAATTAACCTCTAAAAACAAGAATTATACTGCATATCAATTAGTTAAAATTGGAAGATTAAAAATTGAAATTAATCATTTTAAAATAGTAATAAAAAATATTAACAATTCAATTAATTTTCTTTCAGACGCTTTAATAATTTGTTAAAATGAATTCAAAAGTACAAATTAATTCTTCAAAAGATAACATGCTTTGGACTAATATATTAAAAAACCATTGGAAAATAAATTCTAATATCTCTAATATCATTCAACATTTAGAAAATGCTTTATCATATGAAGAAAACTATTTATTAAAATTACAATCAGTAAATGAAGAATATAATAATCAATTAAAAAAGATATCTAGATTACAAGAAGGAATTAAGAAATACAAAAAATCACAAAATCGTAATTTAAAAACAATACGCAATGTTTCAACCACTCTAACAAACACAACTTGTTAATATGGAAACTTTGCAAGAAAAAATAAAAACACAGATATAGAAATTTATAAACTGACTCTAATGAGTAAAAGAAAAACAAATATTAACCCAAACAGTACCTTTATTACAACTAAAATACAAGATAAAGAACTAGTTTCGTATATAGATACAGGAGCTACTTTATGTTTTGGAAGAAGAAAGATATTAAAAAATTGGGAAAAATTAGGAAAACCAAAATTACAATTGCTGATAAATCAATTCACAAAATTTGATTTGTAGGAAGAGACATAGATATAGTAATTGAAAATGCGCCATTTAAAACTCCAACTATATATCAACATGATTCAGGAATAGATTTAGTAATAGGAAATAATTTCCTTAAATTATATCAACCATTTATACAAACAAATGATCATATAAGTCTCAATCATCCGACAAAAGGTATTATAAAAACTGCAATTATCAAACATTATGATCTTATTAAAATAATCAAACAAGAAGTTGGTTTTCAACTACGTATATTACTAACGTTCGCTAAAGAAATTGCTGAAAAACAACTTGAAGAAGTATGTAGTGAAAACCCGCTAGATCATTTAAAAAATAGAAATAATCAAGAAATAATAATATTATTAAAAAATCCTAATGATGAAGTTAATATTCCAAATAAAATTCCATATAGTATAAAAGATGTTTCTGAATTTAAACAAAAATGCACTGAACTACTAGAAAAAGGAATCATTCGACCTAGCACAAGTCCTCATTTTGCACCTGCATTCTATGTAGAAAATAATAATGAAATAAAACGGGAAAAACGAAGAATGGTGATTAATTATAAAAAAAATGAACGATGCTACTATAGGAGACTCATATAAATTACCACGAAAAGAATATATTTTAGAAAAAATAAAAGGAAATACACATTTTAGTACATTTGATGCAAAATCTGGATATTGGCAATTACGCTTACATGAAAATACGAAACCACTAACCGCTTTTTCATGTCCTCCTCAGAAGCATTATGAATGGAATGTCCTTCCATTCGGTTTAAAACAGGCACCAGCAATATATCAGCGATTCATGGATGAAACTTTAAATGGTTTAGATCATATTTGTCTTGCATATATTGATGATATAATTGTTTTTACAAAAGGAAATGAACAGACACACATTGATGCAGTCATCAAGGTTTTGCAAAGAATTAAAGAAAAGGGTTTAGTTTTATCAAAAAAGAAATCAAAACTTTTTCAATCTACAGTTGAATATCTCGGTTTAAAAATTGGAGAAAATTGTCAATTATCGTTAACAGACAATATACGAGAAAAATTAAATATGTTTCCTGATAAACTTGAAAATAGAAAACAAATACAACGATTTCTTGGTTGTTTAAATTATATTGCAGAACAAGGATTTTTGAAAAACTTAGCAAAAGAAAGAAAAGTTTTATAAAAGAAAATATCAGAAAAAATACCTTGGTCTTGGATCAATACAGATACTATTTTGGTACAAAGTATAAAACAAAAAATTCAAGTTCTCCCCACTTTATATAATGCAAAAATCGACGATTTTCTAATTGTGGAGACAGATGCATCACAAGACACTTGGGCAGGATGCCTAAAAGCAATTATACATGGAAATGTATTATTGGGATTAGATAGTGAGGGAAACCTCATATCTAACTCATCAAAAGTATACAATGGTAAAGCATACACTGGTATGAAAATACCATCCGAAGTAAACAATGATAAAGTATACAGTGATATGAAAATATCACCAAAAGCATACACTGATACGAATGTATCATCTGAAGTATTAAAAACAGATAAATATGAGCAAAAATTATGCAAGTATATATCGGGAACATTTTCCCAAACGGAGCAAAATTATAGCACACATGAACGAGAAACACTAGCTTGTCTTAGAACGTTGAAGAAATGGAAGGTCGAGTTTCTACAAACAAGATTCGAGTTACGAACAGATTCCAAGTATCTACTTGGATTTTGGCGCTATAAATTACAAGAAGATTATTGTCGTGGACGATTGATTCGTTGGCAATTACAATTACATCAATTTCATCCTTATCTCAGATACATCAAAAGCGCAAACAATCATATAGCAGACCCTTTGACGAGAGAATGGAAGCCATCATGAAGCAAGAACAACAACAGTTCAAAAAAGCATCCATTCATGAAAGAAACATTGTGAACACCATTCATGGAGGATTAACATCAGCCATGACATAAGCAAACATTTTCAAAAAAATATATGTCCTTTCGAAGGCGGGAGGAATGACGTAAGCAATGATGTATAAAGCCATTATTATTGAAGACATTATTGAAGACACTTGTCCTTTCAATGTGAAAGGAATTATATTAATATAAATATTGTTTAAATATTGTGTCGGTAGAATTATTTGTCGTTGTATAATTATTGTTTGTATGTGTCATAAAGCTAGTGTCGGTTAGAAATGAAATAAAGTGTGTAACCCTCAATAGTCTAGGGGCTATAATGTAAATATGTATGTCGTATTGCAATCAAACGATTGCAACTCAATTATGTAATCGGCTCTCTTGAGCCAATAAATAGGGCCTTTGCCCATATGAAATGAACAAGTTAAGTTTGAGTGTTTAAGACTTGAGTTGATCTCAAAGTTCTTCCTCTGTTGAAATAGTCGTTCTATTTCTGAATAGTAGAGCCCTATCCAAACATATTCATATAATCATTCATACAATTTAAACAATCCATCGTCAATCCATCCCGACGCATCATTCAGGTATAATCCTATCCTAATCTTTTTATTAATTCCGTCATGTCGGAGGGGGGGGGGGGTTGAAACGTGCTCCAATGGTGGTAATTTCTCCTTGTAAGTTTCAGAAGTTGGGCCTAGCAAACACCAAGTTTTCTCTGTGCAAATGTATATGAAGAAAGAAATTTTTTTTGTATAATAAGACAATATATTCTTTTTTATTGATCAATTAACCATCGTACATCAAGACACAAAAACATATATACACAGTTTTAGTAACTGCCATATGACAGTTACTTGCCAAACGACACAACTGTTGACCCACTTTTACAAATATCAGGAATGACGCTTGAAAGACAGTGATTTGAGGTTCCTTGATACAAAGAGTTATGGGATTTCAATCATGGGGGAGATAGTATTCGACTCAAAGCATGAATTCTATCCAATTGATTGAAATTCATCACAACTTCACCATTAGGTCCACAGATCCCGTCATGAATTAAATTGTTCCTCTGAATCTCATATGCGTCTTAGTTAATTGAAATTCATCACAACTCACTAGGAGACCCACTGCAAGGTTCGATTGGGAATTAATTGGATTTTTAACGCCCATCTGGGTTTTGATTGAAATAGGTTTGCAGTTAGTTTTATAGGATGCTTGAAGAAAAAGACAAAAAGACGAGTAAAATTCATTTAGGTGTTGTTTGTTTTTTCGAAGCAAAAATGTCTGAAGTCTCCGGACCATCTCTGCAACCCTATAGCAGCAGAGAGGTGGACTAAATAGCTGCAGCATGTAATAAAAAGTCTGTTTGTTTTTTAACGTCTGCAGACTGCTGCAATAAGTTAAAGTAAGGTGTGAAGATGTTTGAAGCAGATGGTCTAGTGTTGTGCCACGTAGCACACGCGCAACAGTTTTAAGTTAGAATTCTTCTGATAAACAAACAGCTGCGAATGGCCAAGTGTTACACGTGTGCTGTTCGGCGCAGCAATAAGTGGTTTTTTAGGAAAAAAAAAAACAAACAGCACCTTAGTAACCATCTTTATACACTACCCATAACTTTAGTGTTTCATTTTTTCGGGTATTCTAGCTAATGAATCAATAGTTAAATTGTCCCTTGATCTAAACACCACTCATTGAATTTTCATGCTTATTTGTTCTAAGTGACGAGGCTGGAGGACAGTAGATAGGTCATGGAAGTTATGTAAGCTCAAGAACTGACATGGTTGGACAGACGAAAGAAATAATGCTTGTTATGCAGGCGAGCAAGGCTTGTAACAAAAATGCAAGGCTAGTGCATGTTATGTGTTTGTCTTGAATATGTGTGCTAAAAGTGCTTATGAGACAATGTTATTGAAGAATGTTAAGGGTTAATGTCATTAAATAGTGACTAAGTTACAGGATACAACCTAAGTCCTTCAAACTTTGTTTGAAGAGGTTTTACCTTTAAAAATTTTGTTCATTTTTACGAATTCTTTTTTATTATGAGTTTTATTCTATTGAAATCCATGTATAAGGGCAAAGTAAATACAACCAGTTATATATGTATATACATATATATATAAAGAGAATGTTTGATTTTAGAATAGAAATGATTCCACGGAAGGCAGTGACGGCGTCAGGTCAATGTGGGTGGCCCGTGGCCGACAATGTTGGGGAAGGCTCAACACTTCTTCTCAAAACCCCGGCGCCAGCGAATGTTTTATTAGATTTTGGGTCTTAAGAATATCAATATAGATTTGGATAATTTTTAAGATCATGATTGCAATCATTTTCCAAAATCTGTGATTTTGACTCCTATGTTTTGGGATGATCCAAGAGAGACAATTTAGAGTCATGTCACTTCCAAATCCGAAACACGAAAATACCTTGTTTTGCGTTTTTGAAAGATAGGGAGAATCTGATGATCAAATCTGAGTATATATAGAGAATCTAACCCTTTTCTGGAACATTTCTAAGCTCTTATACCGGGTAGAAAATAGTTAAATAGTCATTATATGCACTTTGGCAACAAAATGATGGTTTGAAATATGGTTATAAGACAACCGAATCTTACATCACGGCGATGTCATAACCTATTATTGGCAGGAAAATGCATGTACGGACTCTTTCCTAATATAGAAATTTGTTTACGTTTCGGGGCGCTACCTCCGAGCCCCGCAAGGGCGCTTCCCCTTGACCATCGTAGTCTCGAGTTCACATTTATCACTCCAAATGTGCATCCGTACCTCATGTCTCGGTGAGTAAATGGAGCTCAATTTGTCTCGATATTAATAATAACTATACTAAAACATGTTGATAACACTAATCATCAACATGTGTTGGTTTTCTGGTCAATTACCCGGTTGGAACCGGTAAATGTTCTTATGCAGTTGGTATAAGAAGATAAAGTTTTATGTTGTTAAATGAATGAGTCAATGCTTTAAGCCCAAATGATTAGAATAATACCAAATCACCAAACAACCCAAAAATAATCATACTTTAATACCTATTCGACCAATAAAAAATTAATAATCGTAATAAAAACTTACAAAGTAATTATTGTAACACAAAAATTCATAGTTTAATACCAATTCAACTAATAAAAATAATAAGCTTTTTTTGTCTAAAATAAATAAAGAAGATGACATATTCGACACAATATCGAGACAACATAATTCGCTTTATACCATGCGTTCTCTGTAGCTCAATTAATATATAACCAAATGAAATGTTTCTATAGCATGGGCGGACCTAGGATTCCGTAACATGTGTTGTCAGTTGCACATTTTTTTATGTAGTGGCACAATAGTAGAAAAACAAAAAATATTAAAAATTTTACACTGCGTCCGAAAAAAACATGGATTGTCGGTGCCACTATGGGCACCATAGTGGATCCGCCCGTGTCTATAGTTTAAAATGAAATACAACCAGTTTACTACATGTTGGAAAAAAACATCATGTTCAATTAGTTTTGAACTTTTTATCATGAAAAAGTAGTAGTATTCTATGACAAGGACAAACGGCAACACGTGTATATGGGATGGTGAATCACAATATCCCATAGTTGCAAACAGGGTAATATCTATGTAATATTATGCTGTTGGAATTCTCTTGAGATATCAACTCAAGCAAAGTGAACATGTTCCAAAAGACTATATATATACATCACCAATCTCCCAAGACATTTGTGTTTGCTAAATTTATTTATTGATTTAAACATCTAACAATCAACAAATCACTTCAAATGCCATTCAAACAAAACCAGTAAACCACCTCACCTTCACCTAACCTTCACCTACCTGTTAATTGTTGAAGTCATTTTTCACCAGCTAATCCATGGTCATCATTCTCCACAAACCCTTCCTTAAACCTATCATAATTCGTAGGTTCACTACTCTGAAAAGGCCGTTTACCAAGTATATAAACCAAATCTTCCTGATGCAACACTTCCTTTTCAAGCAACTGTTCTGCAAGCTGAGCCACTTGCTCTTTATGCTCCTCGATCAGTTGCAGTGTACGTGAGTACGCTTTTGCAACCCATTCTCTCACCTCATTGTCTATTATCGCAGCTGTTTTGCTGCTGTAAGGCTTTGTCACCTCAAATGCATTATCATTTTGTGGAAAAGATAAAAGACCTACTTTCTCACTAAATCCATACACAGCCACTTGCGCATACGTCATCTTTGTTACCTTTTCCAAATCATTCTGAGCTCCCGTTGAAATCTTCCCAATCAAAACCTGCTCAGCTGCTCGACCACCAAGTGTCATACAAGTCAAATCAAAAAGCTGTTCTTTAGTCATCAATAAATTCTCATTAGGAACATATTGAGCAAAACCAAGAGCAGCAGTTCCTCTAGGAACAATAGTCACTTTAAGCAACGGTTCAGCATGTTCTAGAAACCATCCAGCAACCGCATGCCCAGACTCATGATAAGCAACTGTCCTCCTTTCCAGCTTACTTATCACCTGTCAAAACTCAAAAAAATAATAATTCCAATTTTTCATTCAAAAAAAAAAAACAATTTAAAAACATACCCTGTTTTTTTTCTCCAAACCTCCAATAACCCTATCAATAGCCGCCTCAAAATGTTCCATAGTAATCACACTGCTCTCACACCTCGCAGCAATCAACGCGGCTTCATTACAAACATTCGCGATATCCGCTCCCGCAAATCCAGGTGTCAGCGCCGCAAGCCTTTTCGAGTATTTTTCAGGATCTTCTTCATCGAGCTTCAACTTACACAGATAAATTTTGAAAATCTGTTCGCGCCCTTTAATATCCGGTTTATCAATCGAAATTTGTCGATCAAATCTCCCGGGCCTCAACAAAGCTTTATCCAAAATATCGGGTCTATTAGTTCCCGCAAGTACAACAACTCCTGAAGTCGTACCAAATCCATCCATTTCAACTAATAACTGATTCAACGTGCTTTCACGTTCATCATTCCCACCTGAAAACCCACCACGACCACGTGCACGTCCAATCGCGTCTATCTCATCGATGAAAATTATACTTGGTGCACATTGTCTGGCTTCTTGGAATAAACTGCGGACCCTTGCGGGTCCCACGCCAACAAACATTTCCATGAAGTCGGAACCGGAGATGGATAGGAATGGAACGTCGGATTCACCGGCGGTTGCTTTTGCAAGAAGGGTTTTCCCGGTTCCCGGGGGGCCCACGAGAAGCGCGCCTTTTGGGATTTTCGCTCCTAATTCTTCGTATTTTTTAGGGTTTTTTAGGAAATGGACGAATTCCATGATTTCTTGTTTTGCTTCGTCGCAACCGGCTACGTCTTTGAAGTATACTTTGTTTTTGGAATTTTTATCCAACTTTGTGACTTGTGCTTTGCCAATGTTGAAAATCCCACGTGCGCCCTTTCCACCTGATCCAACATTGATCTGCATTCTTTTTCCCATGAAATATAATGTTCCTAGGAGTAATAATGTTGGAGTAAGCCGGATTAGTTCTTGGATCCAATTTGTTTCTGAAGAATATGTGACAGGAATATAATTATGAGGGTCTATTCCCAATGCTTCCTGAGCTTCCTCGAGCTTCTCTTCGAATGTATCCACACTTCCAATATTGAAATAGTATTTGTAGTGACTCCCATTTCCTCTGGACCCCACATCGCTACTGTTGGGACCCTGGACACCTTCTTCACTGCTTTGGATTGTATTAGGCAGTGAGCTCTTTACATAAACTTTAGCAACAGATTTGTTGGTGACAACAATGTGGTCCACCAAACCAGGTTCTAGAAGCTTGTTTTTGAACTCCTGAAAACTTATCTGAAAATGAGGGAACACAAATCCAATCAACCAGGTTAATAACCATTATTCCCATGTATTAGAAAAGAGAAAACAAAGAGCATGTTTTAGAAAGAAAAGTAGTAAGAAAGAGTACCTGTTTTTGTTCCTGAGGAGTTAAAAAGATTGATGATAACACAAAAGCAAAAAACATCAAAGGTGAGATTAAACTCTGGTATTGCTTCATGAGGTTCTCTCGATTGTCACTTTTACCAGAGTCCTCTCCTACATATACCACATTACTTGATGTCAATTTCTCAAGGTCCATACTACATGTTTTTAATATAATTACTTTTTTCTAAACAAAGAAAATGCCAAATAACTAGTTCGCAATTTCTCAAGGTCCAAAAACAACTTGATATTTCTAACATTTGAAGAGGGGTATTTAACATTGACGTTGTTTGTAGCTAATTGATAATACATATGGCATACCTTTAGTGCCCGATTTTTGTCCTTCTCCCTTTGGCACCTCTCTCTTTCCCTTTGGATAATAGTTTTCATAGTCTACATGTATTCATCACAAAGATCAAATAGTCATAACCAGAACAAACAGAAAATGGAGAAACGAAATATCTAACTCAAGAACTTTTAGACTTCAATTTTCAGTATCATTATGCATAAATACAAAAAGTTGCACCAGAAGGGAAAAAGGTGATAACTCTGATCTTATAAAATGATAAATTTCATGTTAAATGCATACAAACAACATGTCTTCTATTCGATTAAGCAACTAGGAGAAAAACTCTACTCCCTGGAATAAACAAAAAAAAAAGGTAAATGAACCATCTTTCTAATAAATTGAAGTGAATGATGTTAACCATATGCTTGAAGTTCTCAAAATTGAAATAAAACTTTTTTTTTCCTTTTGCGAGTAGAAAGCTCGGTAAATAACCATAAAACAGGAGTAACAATTAATTTGAGGAACAAAACGGTTTTATTTTCCCTTACTTTTCCTCTTTGGTGCCTCGCTGCAGAACAGCCTTCGTAACCCTAGGTTTTTTGCAAAGAATTGAACTTCAGAAGCATCTATTTTGGGCTTAATAATCTGCCCCTTGGCACAAATTGAGGTCAAGTAGCTCCTTACGAGCCCTGCTCCGCCATCGAAGCGTGCGATGCTCGCATTTGCTGATGGTTCGCTTGAAATCAATCCCCTCACATTCTGCAATGAGGATTCATATCAAAATTAACACTATTGATTTTTTGTAATAATAGAACTTAATATTATAAACATGGAAGAAAGGATTACACGTTGGAACGTAGAGTGAGAGGAACGGGAGAGGTATCGTGAAATGCGTGTGAAAATCATTGTCTGGATGATCTGGACATGGATTGAAACCCTAGAAGAATCGAAATCTTGGTTGGTTTAAATTCAACCTAAAGCTGAAACGCAAGGGGAAGGATGGATGTTCAGCGAGAAGAGAGAAAGAACTGAGGAGCATTTCCGTTATCATGGCCAAAATGCCCAAAATCAATTCTCGTTCTGGTTGCTTCCATTGATTCCATTTGTAATTTTTCTTGAAAAATATTTTAAATAAACAAATTTAAACAAAAAATCATAACTTATTTATTAGACAAAAAAGATATATAGTGAAAAATCTTTATATATAAAATACATGATTTCCAATCCTAGTAGGAAAAAGAGGGAAAGGGATACTCAATTTAAAGTGAGTAAACAGAATTCCATACTCGATCTCATAGATACATATAAAATTCTGCGGAAAGCCGCATTCGATGAAAGTCTTATGTACGGCTTGGAGTGAGATCTTTCATATATATATATATAAGCGTCGGTGATAAATAGTTTTTTTTTGGCGAATATTTTTCTTACGGGTAAATAATTATTAAATTTTATTAATAGTTATTATGTAAAAAATTACCATTTTTGAATAAAATATTTATATTTAGACCTTATATTTATATTGCATATTTATGCATTTAATGTAAATAAATTAATACTGGTGTCTAGTTTAAGAAATTTAAATTAATTTAAATTAATTTAAATACATGAATTTAATATTTTAAAATTAACATTTTGCTTCAAATTAATTTACTTAATAAGCTTCCTTAATTCAAGACAAAATTACAAGAATGGTCCCTGTGGTATGTCAAAACTAGCAACTTTGGTTCAAAATGGGTTTGGCTTGCAAGGATGGTCCAATAGTTTCGTTTTGTTGCGAACTTAGTCCAATTTCCTATGAACTTTTTTATAATGACGGATTTGCCCCTTATTATTTTATTTTCCATTTTTTCTTTTATTACAACAATTAAAAAACAATTAAAAATAAAACAAAAATAAAATCTCTCTCTCTCTCACACACACACACACACACTCTCTCTCTCTCTTCATTGCCGCCCCCACATCTTCATTGTCTTCCTCCTCTTAATGATATGTAGAAAAAAGAAACCCTAATTGTAATCTCCATTGTTGCCCCCATTAATCTGTATCTCAACAAGATCAAATGGTTTTCAGACGAGCTTCTAAGTGTGAGAGGGGAGAACCCTGATAGTTGCACCAGCTATGAAACAAGGGTTTGAAAATGGGGGTTTCGGATCCGCCGCCTCCTGAGAATCGACGAGCTTCGTCTTTACAGACCAAAACACAACGATGACGACCAAACCACTGGAAACCCCAATCGTCGCCCTGGTCTGTTACTGCCTCTCGACGCCATTACAGACCATAACGAGGCCACTGCAGCAGAGGAAAGGCCACTGGAAATACCGACTGCCACCCCTCTTCACCACCGTTTGTAACCGTCCACACCGTCTCTCGAACCTCCTGGCTCCGTCAAATGACCCTCAAGTGAGCTTCAATCGAGTTTGAAGAAGGAAATAAGGATGCCCTATGGTTTTCACAGGTTACCTCCATTCTCGTTTCCTGAAATCTTAGGGTTTTCAAAGGCCGCCGCCGCTAGAAACCTTAGTTTCGATCTATACGCCGCTGCCTGAAACTTTTAGGGCTAGGGTTTCACTGCTAAAGCTTCCTTTTTTCGGCGATGGTGTTTAGAATTCCCATTGGGGGTGAAGGTTGGGGGAGGGAGTGAGGGTGGTGGCGTCCTCTAAACTGGAGAGAGAGAGAGAGAGAGAGAGAGAGAGAGAGAGAGAGAGAGAGAGAGAGAGAGATAGAGAGAGAGAGAGAGATTTTTCTTTTTTATCTTTATCTTTTTTTTTATTTCTGTAATAAAAAAAATAAAAAAGGGAAAATACTAAGGGCAAATATGTCATTATAAAAAGTTTTAAAATTTTTGGACTAAACTCGCAACAAAACGAAACTATTGGACCATCCTTGCAAGCCAAACCCATTTTGGACCAAAGTTGCTAGTTTTGACATACCACAGGGACCATTCTTGCAATTTTGTCTTAATTCAACTCTTCAAACTTTTTGCAAGTATTAATGACAATTATGCATAATTGATTTGTACAAAAAACTTTGTAACTTATACCTCTTAAAAATCAAGATATGACTAATATGCTTTATAATATACTAGCCAATTTTATGCATACCAACAAGTTTTTACTGATGGGTTCAATGAGGTATATGAGTATTTGTGTTGGTTCGAATCACCTGCATATTTGCGACATTGGATGATTATGCCTTTGATTGGTTACTTGATTGTGATTGCCAACAAGTTTGGTGTGATTGTTCATTGTCTAAGCCATGAACAATCTACAACCTGCTTCCCTCTTTGGAGAGGTCCTGAAGAGTTTCAATCTCACTGAAACATTACAGTGGCAATTGTAGGCAGACATTATATTTCGGTGTCTTTAAAAGGAAATTACCCAATGCCTCCCACCACAACATATTGGAATGCTCATAAAAGCTCGTCTGCATCTTTCTGGCAAACTATGTATTGGTCGCGTTTCGAATTATACAATCAACATAGGCCTCGTAGTTCTGAAATACCTTGGATACATATCAAGGATTAAGTATGAATGTAATTAAACTCTTTTGATATGTATTGCTTTCAAAATTTTGTTTTATTATTAGTATGTCATATTTGTAGTTTTTTGTTATAATATTTTTAAATAAAACGATTTTAATAAATTACATACAAATAACCTAAAAAATATATTAAAAAAAATTATATTTAGCCTATTTTATTTTGCAAGTTTAATAACCTAAAAATATATATAAAAAAAATTATATTTTACCTATTTTATTTTGCAAGTTTAAAAAAAATATTAAAAAAATTATATTTAACCTATTTTATTTAGCAAGTTTAAAAAAGATTATTAAAATACTTTTACATAAAAATGTATTATGATTGGTAAAAAATTCATCATTATTTATTAAGTACTTAATAATTACAAATAAAAGGCATAAAATTATTATGTAATGATGGTTATTAGAAGGTACTTATTAGTATAATGATTTGTTTATTTGAAGAAAAAAAATAAAGTAATGATGAGGGGGTCCTTTAAGACTATTAAAGGGTCTTTTAAGACTATTAAAGGGTCTAATTAGATGGACCCTTTTTGAGATTGTTATAAGGTGATTTTTTTTGTTCTAATTGTTGTGAACACTATACATAAAACAAAAAAAATAAAAGAAAACATGAAAACATTAACAAATTTTATCCTCTCTAATAAATAAAAATGATTTTGCCACTTGTTATCTTCTAATATATTATGCCACATAACTTTTTTTTTTTTAATATTTTCACTTTTTTTTTCCAAATGTTATTTTATGGTTTTTTTTTCATTTTATTAAATTCTACATAGTATTTAAATATTAGAAATAATAATAAGTACATATCAATTTTATTAATGTATTTTCTTTCTAATTTCAAAATTACTAAATTTAATTTTATTAATTTAATTATTATTTTTTTCACTTTTTTCTCATAAATTCAATCTTTTCAAATGTTTAAAATTTTATATTTAAATTTTATTTAAAATAAACTCATGTAATATATGGATCTCACACCTAATAAATTATCAAAATACGAACTAAAAGGGAAAAGAATGTGATAAACAAATAGGGAAACCGAAAGCAAATGAGAAAATCTAAAATGTCACTCCAATACTATATATGAAAACTTATATGTGATTGGTAAAATATATTTAAACTTTCGGTTCAATTAAATTTGATGTTTTTCTTTCGCATATTATTAAATATATATTTTATTTAGAATTACAGTTAATATTTTGTTGGTATTTATAAAAAGAAGGTTGCCTTCTTTAATATATTTTATAGCTAAATTTGGTTATTGATTTCACATTCATTTAGAATTTAGAATTTTTATAATTATAATTCATCATAGTTAAAATCAAATCAATGAAAAAACAAAATCCATAATAAATTTTCGTTTTAAAATTTTAACAATTACTCAAAATATATCACTATATTAAGTTTTATCCTAGAATTATAGGGTTTTGCTTATTTAATAGAGAAACTCAATTTTTCATATTACATAAATAATTAAACTTAATGAATTGTAGAATTTACTACAATAAACATAGCAATATCAAATTAAAAAATATAAACTTAATGAATTGTATGTTTACGTGGATGCAAGAGAACAAAAAAAAAAAACTGAAAGATAAACTTCAAGAATTGTAAACTGTGTTTACAACATTATAAATAGCATATGTTATTATTATATATGGCTTTAATGTCATATTTAAAAGTATCTACAACATTATAAATCCATAATTAATTAACTTTTACCTACTCTTGCAACATCAAAAACTACAGGTAACCATATAATTACAACTCTTAGACAGCCGACAACCCATGTCAACACAAAAAGTCACTTTCTACCATTGCAATAACACTTTTCCCATAAATGACAACTCCTCCCTGAAAACAGAGAAAACGAACACAGTAGAACACATTATAATCAGCAAACAAAAAAAAAGTTTTACATCTTATGGTCAGTGTTTTATATCTTATGGTCAGTATGTTAAATGCCATCATACCTTCCATAAACGCATAGCATCATCCCCTCTTTTTTGCCATTTCTGAACCAGCAAGATCAACCAAATGAAGCTTGGCACACAATATATCATCCCGACAAAGTAGTCTTTGCCACTCAACCAACTAGTATGGCAATACAAAACCTTTATTGTTGATTCTGTAAGCAATTCTCATCCCAATCTGAATGGAATAATTTAAAAATCAAGGTTAAGAATCCAAGGAAAGTGTGTTTCTATTATAAAACTATTTGCACCATTACAACTATTTCAAATAATTTTCTACTTGGTAAGCAGTAGCTAGCTTAATCACAATACAACCAACATAGCATAGATTGAAGCCGAATGTGGGGGTAAAAGTAGAAAATGCAAGGAAAATGAGGTTTTCTTTGTTAATCTAAATCAGAAAAAAAAAACAACATAAGAAGTAGATTGGATACATTGGTTTTCAGTTATGCATCTGGTTCCAGCAGAAACACATATCATGAGCTTGATTTTGTCTAAAAGTATATCAACATGCTTCTTAATCAATATGGATTATGGCTGATGGAGAAGATGTTGACAACATCAACAGATGGTGGAAAAGTTCCTTGAGTTTTACAGATTCATCAAACTAACCACCGCCACCAATATTTTGTCCTACCAAATTCTTCTGAGTGAAAATAAAAAGGTGGATCTAGGCTAACAATATTGTACGATTAAACTAAAATCCAAAAATCCATTTGATTGAATTCTAACATAATTTGGTCAAAATGTTACCTCGAGATGGAGCAACAGATCTCAATAAATCCATTTAGTGAATCAATATCCAAATCACACAAAAACACATAAAAATGAAAAGAAAAAAAAAAGATGCTCACACCTGCAAAAACAGAGAATATCCAAAAAAAAAAAAACCAATTACCTACTTTTATTGCATCAATGGTTGTTCCTCCACTTTTTACAAATTGTACCTTTAAATCCAAATAAAAACTAAATCAAACAGAGATAAAATTGTTATATCTTTCTATCTTGTCCATATCAAGACCAAAATCCATGAAATCAATACATACATAGTTAAAAACAAATGTGCATATTGAAGATGTTTTGTGCCCTACAAATCAATAAAGGTTTCATTTAAGGAAAGATAACGATGACATTACTAACATATATGATTGAATTTAACAAAACACAACAAATTATAGAGTAACATCTACTATCAAATTACCAAGAAACATTCAATAGTTAATTATGAAGCAGACATTCAGTTCTTATTATTTATCTAATCCACATTTAACCAACTCTTTAGTTCTGAATTGTCTTCAATCCTTGGTAAGAGATCCTTCGCATTCATAGTTGTACAAGTAAACACATACCCATAATCAGAGACACATAGTAACACACATTCACATTTAGTTTGTACCCCGTATTAATGAAAATATGGTTCAATCGACATTTAATAGATACACACCTTTAAGATACACACTCGGTCAGAAAAAAAGGGAAGTATATACATATGTTGTTGTTTCTTGAAGCATTTGTTTTTTATACATAGAAATAGAGAAATCAATATTAAAATATCCAAACACATGTGAAGGACAGTGAAGAAAATAGAAGATTACTGACAAAAACTGACCTCTAGCCATGGACTTCCGTAAAGCTTCATCTATTGGGTACTTTATTTCATAGTCCTGCCATTCCAAAACGTGTAAACACTCATAGATTTAAGTCTTTTCCTAGAGAGAGATACAAAAAGGGAGTGAAAGAGAAAGAGATTGTGTCGGTTTTTAAAGAGAGACAAAGAGGGTGAAAGAGAGAAAGACGGTGGTGCAATGCCAGATCTGAGAACGAAATCAAGCAAAAGGGTCGGATGAATCTTCACTCATAAATCTATTATTCAAAAAAACATATCTTTAAGAAAGCATAAATAAGTATCATACAAAAAGACCGAACCATAGAAATCTGAAAAATAAGATCTATGTGAAAAATCAAAAGCGAAATAGATGGGAAGATGCTTACAAGTTTAAGGGTTCTTGATCATTTGATGATGCAATATCAAAATGGGTGCTCCTATATACACGAATAAAATCGTGTAATTGAGCTTTGGGAACAAAAAAGTCCCGTCCCATCATCTTCCGTCCCTCTGAATGAAGAATTTCAATTTCCTTTATGTTTTTTTATTTTACTCCCTTCAATTTAAATGTAAGTTTTAAAAGATACCCTTTTTTCTAATTTTCATATTACACTCTAATACTTAATTATTGATTTGAAATATGTATATAAAAATAAGGGAAAATACAAAACTAGCCTTTTTTCCTAATTACTTATCAAAAAATAGCCAAAAAAACTCACTTAGCCAAAAATAGCCCACAAAAAAGTAGTCAACATTCGGTTGACTACGGTCAACAGGGGATGACTACGATCAACGCCCGTTGACTACTCTTTTCCCCTAATGGGCTACTGTTTCAAGGGACGTTTACTTTTTCGTGGCCCATTAGCCCAAAGTATATAATGAAATTTTTTTCAGATTAGGTCATTTTCCTATTGTTTTCTTTTGTTAGGCTATGTTTTTCTCTCAATGGAGCACCCGAAGAACAATCAGGTTTGTCTACTTTTCTTAAAAAATTTACCGTGTTTGTGATTAGGAGTAGGTTTGTTTATGGGGATAATTTTTTTTTTTGAAAAAAATTGAAAAAAAAAATATAAAACCGTAGGTTTCATATGAAACCTACGGTGTACAAGTGCCCAATGCACTGTTTGTGCAGTTTCGACTTGTACACCGTAGGTTTCATATGAAACCGTAGGTTTCATATGAAACCGTACGGACGTTATTTTTTTCGTTTTTTTTTTAAATGGTATCAATAGAATAGGAATTGGATGTATTTTGTTGTGGTATAATTTTTTTAATAATAAAAAAAGGAAAACCTACGGTGTACAAGTATTTACTGCACAGTTTGTGCAATAAGCACTTGTACACCGTAGGTTTCACAAAAAAACTGTTTTTTTTATTAAAAAAAAATTAATAGCCAAAAAACATTTGTATCCCCTTTTATGTATCTTATGATTTTTTTTGGAAAAAAAAATTGTAGGTTTCCTAAAATTTATGGTTTTATATATATTTTTTTATTTTCAATTTTCTTAAAAAAAAATTGTTTAAACGTATTTGTAACGATTGTATCCCCTTGTATGTATCTTATGATTCAATGTTTTGCATGTTGTTAAAAATGATGTTATTTTCTATGTCTCAATTATAGCATACAATAGCAATATAGTATCTATTTGAAGAAGTTTTTATGTGTTTAATGTGTAGATACTTTGTATTATACTGTATTGATAAAATAACATTGTGTTTTGGTAGTTTCGGGTTTGTTATAAAATATGTTATTGTCACACCATTTTTAAAGTACAATACTATTTTTTGTATACAAGTAGTATAGAAAAGACAAAATTTTGTGTAAAATAATTTACTTTGGTATTTTATAGAAAGTAAATAGATTATATGAAATGTTTAACTGTTTTATTGTGTGATACTTCAACACTGTTTTTTTTATAAAACCTTATTTAACTTTATTTTTTATTTATTTTGTAGCTTCTTAACAAAAAGATGACATGCAATATATCTGTGAAAGCTTCATGTCACAAGTTGCATGAAGTTTTGAGTCAGTTGAATGGGCCGGTTCGAGAGATATTTTCAAGGACTAGCTTTGGTTACCTCTTGGATCTACCGGCTCAGTCCGGAGACGGACTACTTATTCATGGCCTACTACTTCACATGCTGCGTCCTACCCCTGAAAGTGATGCAGCTGAGTGTCTACATTTCATGTTTTCTAGACGTTCTTTATCATTTGGGCCGGAAGAGTTTTGTATTGTCTCGGGACTTTACATGGGCCGTTTTCCTACTTCAAGGATCGAATTTTCAACCATGTATAATCACGGATACGGTGATAATACATTTCGGTACAGAGTCTTCCCGTATCGCACGGACACTACGTTACTTGTAGAAGATTTAGAGCTACTTATCTTGAACCGACGGTTCAATGAGATATCGGCTGACGATGATGTCCGTGCGATTTTGCTATATATCCTCAATCAAGGGTTTTTGGGAAAAGAACCCAAAGACAAAGTCACGAAGGAATTTCTGTGGGTGGTGGAGAACCTGGATGAATGGAACAGGTATTTTTCAATTTAATATTATAAAAAAATACTATTTTTTATATGTTTAACTAATAGTTTTTCATATAATATAGGTTCTCGTGGGGGAGTTACCTATGGAGTAAAACATACCCTAGATTATCGGGTATGTTTAAGAAATTTGAGGATCATATGTCCAAACATCCCACAAAACCTTGTGTGTATACACTATCCGGTTTTGTTATTCCGTTGAAGGTAAAAATATAATTTTAAATTTTTTGGTTTTTATTTTTTCATAATCCCTGTTAGTTATTGCTAACTCTTATATATTAATGTATATTTATTACAAGATATGGATATGAGAGATGTTCCCACTAGCTCGGGGGAATGTTGCGTTACGACGAAACAATTTATATCCTCGTATGTTGCGGTGGTTTCACCTTAGGAGGTTAACATGGGAGAAAGTTTGCGATCTTTTCGATGTTGACCAGGACGAGGCACATCAACCGAAAAGAAAGATGATTGCGTCAGATGTCGAGTCATCTACTCCACATTACTTGACATATATTTCTAGTCTAAATCCTGAATCGCCAGAAGTCCCTTCTTCTGTACGCTATAACTTTAGAAAAGATGTAAGTAAAATACTAAAATTAGTATCTAGTATATTAAAAATTTTCAACTATTATTGATATATAAAAAATTTTATGTAGGGAGCATCTTCATCTGATCCATCCTGTGGAAACAGCCGATCTACCCAGTCCACCGGAGAAACGCATACGATGGAATTAATAGGAGAACAGCCCGAGAAATAATGGCAAGACTTCAAAGCTTGGAGGAAGAAATCTGAGGAATAAAATGTAAAGAGGGATTTGAAAAACGGGATGACAATAATGAATTTTTTGACGCAGCGTTTGGGGTAAAATATTTCATTTTATAAATTTACTATTAATTCTTAACGAAGGTTTCGAGGTAAAATAATTATTTGTTAAATTATTTTTCGTTTAAATGTTGGGGAATGAAGATGTGGGAGGTAGTTATCGGATGACAAGCCCGGTGAACGAACAAATCGGTAGTCCACCGAATTCAAATCGAGTAAACGAGGATGATGATGTTGGTCGTAGAAAACAAAAAAAAACCCGTGAAGGAGGTTATAATTTTATTTTTTTTGTATATTAATTTTTATATTTTCTCAGAGTATATTAAATAAATTAATATGTATTTTGTAGAAGAAGAAAATGAAGATTGTTGCCAGCAACATCGTGGATGCGGAAAATCATATACCTGTGCCTCCTGTTGCAAAACCAGGTCGTTCGGTTAGGGTATTGAAACTTTCTCAATATCTTAGCTCTCCATATGTTTCTGTAAGTTTATTTAAAATTATATTTACTATAAACTTTTTTAACTATATGGATACTTATTGACTACGTGTATACTGTAGGTTCAAAATGCTCCCTGATATCGTCCGGGTGGGGTAATACGCAATGAACCATCACCCCCCCCCCCCCGTTTCTTTTAGCGATCCCCCGACACTTTTATTGGAGCCGTATGTCATTCCTGGATGTGCCGCCCCTTCATTATACATGGGAAACAAACCGGCTGTTTATTTGAAACATCGATTGTACAATGAAAGAATCGAAGCAAGGTTTTGGGATCTCCTTTTTTATTCAATTGACTTGGGATATTTAGATGAAGCGGCATGAAGACATTTTTTATATTTAAAATTTAAATAATTGATAAGGTCCGTATGTTAAATTAGATTTAAATGCAGCATGTTGACTTATGGGGAAGGCTTTTGAATGAGCGGAGACCGAACGATGCTCGATGGACAATCATGTCATCTTCATTTTTTGCTGCATTTGAGACATTCGAGTGGGTAGGAAGTGCATTGGGACATCTGTTTGACCCGTTAGATGGATGTAAATCTTGGTTAGAAGTTGACCGTGTAAGTAAACAAATATTATTGATTAATCACTTAAATTTTGATATTACACTAATTAAACGTTGTAACTAATCCCAACGGTTGTGTGGTAAAACAAGTTTATTTTCCAATTTGTATAAACCCACATCATTGGGTACTTGGGGAGTTATGGATGGACACACTGTCGTTGAATTTGTACGACAGCTTGCGATCTTTTCGCGCCGTCACCATGATTGATTTTGTGCGGTTTGAAGATCTTGTAGACCGCATTCTTGTTGACATTGATTATTGGAATCACATGGGTTTGCCTGTTCAGAAAGCATCCATTGCTGTTACGGATGTTACAGACGTGCCCCAACAGGAAGGGATGTTTGGAGAGTGCGGTGTCTTTATGCTGATGTTCATGGAGCAGCTTGTTTCTGGACAGGCGATTGGTATATCGAAGCAAGGTTTTGGGATCTCATGGGAGGTAATATAGGAACTTTTTATAAATCAGTTAAATGTCGGTAATTTATTATCCTTTGATTTTTCAGGAATGTTGAGCACCGTATTCACACCTTACGCGGAGATGGTCCTTCAAAGGAGGATGCAAAAGTCTCGGCAATGGAAAGCAACGAAAATCCCACCTGAGATCCCGTCTATGTTACCTTCGGATATTTTCCAAGTTTTTGATTTTGTCACAACCAGGGATTCTGATACGTTGTAAAACCCTTAACAAAGATAACATTGTAGTTAAAGCTTGGAAAACATGTATGATGCTTGTTCAATGATCACAAAAATTCCATCAAATACTCTACACAAACATTCAAGTAGTCAACAAAGGATGGAAACCTTAAAAATCCCGGTTCAAGTCCATTTTGGACTAGGATTTCCTTATCGGGCCTAATGGACCAATAAACTTCCAATTTGACTATTTGGGCTTAGGACCCTTAAATGGACCTTAATTGGACCCACTTCCATAAAACTAAACCTTTTTGGGCCTTGTAATCCTAAAATGGGCTAGTTTATCTAAATGGGCCTTATTGGGCCATAACAAATCTAATTAGCCCTAATGGGCCATAAAACTCATTCCTTGATGTATATTGGGCCGTGAATTGATCTAAAAGGCCCATTGGGCCGAAAACCATCAAATTGGGCCCAAATTATGGACTTAAGCACAAATGGCCCAAATCCTTTTCTCTCCTCTCCCTCTCGGCCCAACATATATATATATATATATATATATATATATATATATATATATAAAGGGAAATAGAGGTTGACTTGGGAGGTGCCACCTCCATATTACACAACAAATAACAAAGCCTTTGCATCCCATACTTCCATGCAAGCTTGTATGATCCAACATGCATCAAGGCCTCTTTCTCTCTCTTCTTCTTATCTCTCGGCCGAGATCACAACACACACACACATTACACCAACTTCTTTCAACCTCACTCTCTTTAGAAAGTCTTCATCTCCTTCACAAATTTTCGAAGATATAAGGTGGATCAAGAAGGTTTCCACCCAAAAAATCATCTTCCCTTGGTAAGTCCTTACACCTATAAGTTGTATAACTTCATTTTTATGCTAAGATCATTCATTCTAAGAATTTTGTGATCATACTCTTAGAACAACCTCCATAAGTTCGAGATCTATTCAAGGAGGGCTTGCTAAAGCCGAAAATAACATCAAACTATTCCATTTCTCTTCAAAACCGAACCCACAAACTCAAGGTGAGTTCATACCCCTCTCTTTTCGATTTTCACAAGTTTTATGGGGAAGAATACAAGTAAAATGTGTAGATCTATGTGTATGTGTATGTTATGTATGATTTCATGTATGTATGTGTGATTTTATGTGTTTATGTGGTAAATATGTAACAAAAAGGGAAGAAATATCGAGATCTATGGCACAAGAGAGGAAACAAACATGATAATATACTTTTCATTGAACAAGTCAAGAAAAGTTTCTATCTAAAGTCATAATAAACATAATGCAACATAAAACTCATTTTTGGGGCTATAATTGTCAAATAAACAAAAGTTGGGTTGAAATTTGTCATTTACGATTTTTTTAAGGACTAAAAGAGTCAAAACAGTAAAAATAAATGTTTTTATGAATATCATACTCTTTAAAGGGCTAGAAATGTAATTTGTAGTTTAATGGGCCAATTTTTGGGCTTTTCGGCCCATTGAGCCAAAAATTGCGAAAAACATAATTTTCAAGGGATTGAAATGGTAAACTTCTCAAAACAGAGGGTAAAATGGTAAACAAAACCAATTCAGGGGTTAAAATGATTTTTTTTCCAAATAAGGATCAAAAATGTAAACTTTTTGGATTTTGGGCCAAAATAGTAAAAGTTGCGAAAAGTGTGGACTATAACTGAAAAACTCTTTACTGGAGGGGCTGAAACTGCCAAAGAGTAAATTTTGAACTAAAAACATCACTAAAACAAGTCTATGGGTCAAAAATGTAAAGAAAATGGTTTAAGGACCTAAAATGTTTCTTTTTCAAATTAAGGGACTAAAATTGTCATTTTTATTAAAGAAGGGCTGAAAAGGGTCAAACCAATATTTTGAGCCAATTATTTTATTATTAAGATATTTGAGTCAAAAAAAAATATACCAAACTATAACTCATGAAAATAGAAAGATGAATATACATAAAATTCCAAATATCGTTATAAACAACCAACCGACCTCGTGCCGATACGAAAATAACAATCGATCAATCAAACTTTCCAACAATTATACTATACCTAAAACAAGTAAATATTCAAATCTTTGGGCTTGAAAGTCTCAAATCATGTTTATTGGGCCTTCGTGACCCATTAACATAACTTTTGAGCCCAACGAATAAAAATAAACGTTATTGGGCCTCATGTGACCCAATTACATGTTTAAGGGACCCTCAATGACTTTCAAGTGCTATTGGGCCTCAGTGGCCCACTAGCATTTCTAGTAAGGTCCAAATAAATCAAATGCGAAATGGGCCAACGTGTCCTTCGTATACCCAACAGCCTTAAATAACACACGTAATTAGCAGGACCTAGTAATCCTCTTATCCTCGTTTGTTAGTCTTACCTTCAATTCAAGTAATCAAATACAGGTCGTTAATCAATAGTAATCAATTTCGTTTGGATTAAGTGAGTAATAGCGGGCGACACCTCTAAGGGTCGTTCGTAGTCTGTAGTTATAATCAAAGTCTCCTGGAAGGAGAGCGAGAGTTTGTAGGTATTCCCATACACAAATATTTACATTTTTTTATTTTTTTCATCCCATTATCGAATTTTTTAATGGTATAGGCTTTGCATGTCTCCCAAAATAATGCGTGCATTGTATCGCTGCTTCCAAATTTTGCTGAAATGTTGAAATACAAATGGATACCACATATTCCATGATAGGCGTGAGGAAATATATTTGCAATTGACGTCGCTATGGATGGAGCCCTATCAGATATGATTGTAAGGTCTTCCAAGTTGCCTATACATTCACGTAGCTTTCGAAGGAACCAGGACCACGTCTCAGTACATTCACTTTTGCAAATGGCATAAGCAACAAGCATGATTTGGTTTTGACCGTCCATTGTCACTGCGAGCAACATCGTGCCTTTGAATTCACCCTTTAGGTGACCACCATCAATTATTAGGGTCGGCCTACAATATTTGATGAACGCTCGTACCTACAATTATTTTTCATTGCATTAACAAATACCAATTAGGATTCATATGTTATATTTGTTATAAAAATTAACACTGCTTACCGAGAAACCCAACGCGATAAACACGAACTCAAACCGATCATCATCGTCTACTCTTATCTGAGTAACAGTTCCTGGATTGTGCTTGACCAAGTTGTGCAGATACACTGGTAGTTTGGTGAATGAATCCTCTTTGGTACCTCTTAACATCAACAACGCATACTGTTTTGCACGCCATGCCTGTTGGTATGAGATATTGATTGGAAATTTCGAATTGATGTCCCTAACAATTTCATTGCCCCGATAAACTCTATTATAGTCTCCGGCCAATACTTCAGCGATAAAGTGGCCGGGTACCTTTTTCTTTGATTGTCGATGATTAGACTCCAAATTTGTCGCACAACATGTGTGTTGGTCAACAACTTTTGTGACTTGGAAAGCAGTAGTCGATTGGATTCCCCTTGCCCTAACCATCCATGAACAATTTTTAACCAAACAAACAACCTCGAACCTTCCTTTGCTCGATCTGGTAGTCTTATACTACTTACCTTGTTCCATGCATTGTCTTCCGATTGCAAGCTTGAGCAACTCTTTGTCATCAAAAATGTCTAAAACCTTAATCTCTTCACTTATATCCACCCTCTGACATGGAATGTTCACATCAGCGTTTACAGGACACGAAGGAAAGGGGGCATACCATGAAACATGGTATCTGAATAAATAAGCTTAGATTCGTCATCTAATTCTTCTCCGTTAGAATCACTATCTAGGCCGGATATATCCAACTTGTCACAATCCGCAAACTCGCCATATCCTTTTAGTTCACCATCATGCAAAAACAAAACTTCCTGTTTTCCAGATTCATTACCAACCTTATTCACCACGGCTACTGCTTTTTTTTTTGTCAAATGAATCATTTACACCAACATCATTAACACATGCACCAACATCATTATCACCGATATACTTATAATTCTCCGGTGTAACATACATAATCGGTTTTGGCACTACATTTACATTTTCAGCAACACTATGATATTGACTTTTACTTGGACTTTTAAAATTACCTATTGGGTTGTTGCTCCCTTTTCCACTTGATAAATTTGCTACAGATGCCTTTCCTCTATCATCCATTTCGTTCGGCCAAACGCCTTCTTCAACCACCGCATACACAGACACATATTTATCTCCAACATCATTTATTACCTTCATCAGCTGTCTAATATCTCGATCATCAACAATACCACAATAATAGAGTTGTTCTGGATGTTGATAGGCCAAACTAACTTTTGATTCTTCGGGAAGACCCATCTTGCACTTGACCAACTGAACAAATTCGGTGAACGTTGTGTTTTCGTAAAATTCAACACCTAAATAAAACATTCTCGGATTGTATCCCAGTGGCCAAACATATGATAATTGGGAATTAACAAACTCCCATCTTCCATCCGTAATGAGCAATACAAAATACTCGTTACAACTCATTATCTTAATTTTGAGGATAAAGAAGCCAGAGAGAATAAAATTTCCAAAAATATAAAATACTTAATATATATAAGATAGGTTGAAAACAGTAGTAGTCCAATTTAACAAAAAAGTAGTCAAATTTAGCAACAAAGTAGTCAACTTTACCCAAAAAGTAGTCTACTCTTTTCGTCAGAGTTGACTACTGTTAAAATTAAAACAAAATAATTCAAACCAAATAATTGTTAAAATTTAAACAAAATAATTGTTAAAGTTATTGTACATATTATAAACACTCTTTTTTATACTCTATATTACAAAAAAATAATAATAATAAAAAATAATAAAAAAAAATTTAAAAATTAAAAATTAAAACCGTAGTTTTTTTTTGGCCAAAATAGTAGATAAAACCCCCAAAATAGTAGATAAAACCCCTCCCAAAAAAAAATCGTAGCTTTTTTTGCGAAAACCGTAGCCTACGGTTTGGGAAACAGTAGGTTTCGAGAGGAAACCGTAGGTTTTAAAAAACCTACGGTTTTGAATGTCAAAAATGAATTTTTTTTTTTATACAAAACGCGAAACAGTAGACGAAATGGTGAAACAGTAGGCGAATCTCGAAACCTACGGTTTCGTGGGCTATTTTTGGCTAAAAATTGTTAATTACCCCATTAATTTGGCTAGATTAGTAATTACCCCATAAAAATATATTTATGTTCTTAATAATTAACTCCTCATTAAGATCTCGTTAAAATTCCAAATACAGAGTGTCATTTTTTCTAATAAATTTGAGTTCTTAATAATTAGCAAAGCACATTAATCTGTCTTTAAAACACAACCACAAATCTTGTTTTATCTGTTAGGCTTGGTTAAAATTGATGAAAAAAATTTCATTCATGTTCATTAATATGGAGTTTGTATCATCCAAAGAGAATTTTTAGTAACTTGTCAATTATTTGTATGCCCTACAACTTATAACAATAAAACACCACAACTTATAACAATTATTTTTAGTAACCCGCCGAGTACGAACTGATTTATGAATTATTATTATGAACTATTATTATAATGTATTAGTAACTTGTCAATTATTTTTACGCCCTACAACTGTTACACCCCCGGCCGAGGCGGCGGAATATAATGTTTGATTTGAAAATCAAATATAAATGTAAGGATATTTAATGAAAATAATATATTTTATTATTTTCAAAATTCATATTATTAACGATCGACCAATTTATAACTTTATTAAAATGTCTCATCTTCGTGACATATACCCCCAGTTTACGAATGGCAACTGGCATATCATTTCAATTATCGTATTAATATGTGTGCCAATCATTCTATCCATAAAATGTAATATTACAATTTTATACTCCCACTTTACGTTGTAGTTTTAGAAAAGACCATAGATTTTATCAATTTAAATCTTAAACCCTTAAAACTTTATTAATTTTGAAAACTAACAAATAGAAACATATTATTTATTCATAAAAGTTGTATAATTAAAATGATCTCATGAATACATTTACAAGAAGAGTAATAATGAATATTATTAAATATTAATAGAAAAAAATTAATTTGTTAAATAAGAAATACAAACTATAAAACATTAACAAAAATAAAAGGGATAAAAATGAAAATTTGGTTACAATTTCTTTCAGAGGATTGGTATTTCTTATATGTTAAACTGAAAGCGACTTGCAATGTCATTTTGAAAGTAACTTTCCTTAAAAGCAAACATATGATATTTGTTATAAATATAGATTTTATTAAATGACAAGTTGGGAAGAATGGATGAGTGACACATATTATGAGGTATTTGTACTTAACCTTTCTTATTATTATATATATATATATATATATATATATATATATATTAAAGTTATGAAGAATAGTAACAGTAAAGTTGCATTTTATTTGTCTCTTTTGGTCCCTGTAGTTGCATTTCTTATTTCTGTAGTTATAGGTCCTTATGTTTTCCTGTATTTGTCACTTTCTTATTTTGTTTCCATTTATTTGCTGTATCCGTCACTCTCTTATCTTCTTTCTATTCCTGGTTATTGGTAAAGATATTTGTATATAATATTTTTTTAATCTATTTCCTGCTTCGTGTCAAATGTTTGTGCTTTCCACGTTTTGTTCCTGATCCTTCCGCTCACTTTATCTTCCTCAGCACAAAACCTCCGATCTTCTCGCATCTTCTTCTTCACCGATCCTGACTACTTCACCGACCTCTATTTGGGTGTTCTCTCCTCTAATTCCTGCTTCGCCAAACTTATGCGTTGCTGAGATAAAGAGAAAAATCGAGAGATAGAGGCCATAAATCGAACCACCAATTCCTTTATCGGCTCCGTTGTTGAACTTCTGCCTTGCTAAAACCCTCGCCGCTCCATCGACCCACCACCTGTGGTACCGCTTCTGATTATAGGACGAATCGGTAGAGTCGGTGGTTCTACCGCCATCGCCCTCTCTAACTTCTCCCTGAACCTTTTCCATTTATCTACTTTCGCTTCTTTTCGTTGCTTTTTGTTGATTTGGGTTTCAATAATTTGTCGGTGCGAGCCAGCCTCTCATAAACCGTCGTTGATTTCAAACATCTCTTCCCTCAAATACGAAGAGTGATAGTCGTTTTCCAGTTCATTTCAAATACCGATTTTGGAAGGTATGTCTTCTCTTTTTTATTTCCCCGTCCCTGTTTGTTCTCCTTCATCATCGCTCCTACTCTTAATCGATTGCCTCTTCCACTGTGTTTTCTTGATTTCGATTTTGGGATTAACGGATTGTATTTCTATTTGGGTTAAATTGTTAAAATCAATATTCATATTTACCTTAGTTAACTTCTTTTCGTTTCTTTTTGTTGTGTTGGGTTTCATTCGCCTAACTGGTTGTGCTGTTGGATTATTTAGGGGTGCTGATGCAAATATTCTACCTAGAAGGTGTTTATTGGTTTCTCTTTCTGTCTTCATTCGTTAATAGTTGAACCTGCATTTATTTTTCTGTTATGATCAAGTTTTCATTCGTGATTTAATTCCTTCTGCTCTTGCATTCTTGCTCAATGGAGGAGAGATTGTGAAGAACTTTCTGTTCCATACTCTCCAATTGCAGGTATTCACTGATTTCGTTACTTACTCTTTAAGAATATTTCTTTTTTGGTTAATGAAGTTGTAAGTTTTTAATAAACATGCCACGTTATATGTCCACATCAGCGTTGTGTCAACAAAAACCACAGATAATGTCAAACCATGATTTCATAGTTGAAGCATCTTTGACTTTTTTTGTGTTCTTTTGTTGCCAGAGTTTGGAAAAGACAGTTGACTGCCATAGACCTGGTCAAGGGTTGATGCCAGCAAGCTTTAAAGTTCGAAGTGTGGCTCTTGATGGAAATCCGGTGAATTTGAGGATGTTTTGGATCCTGATTTTGGTGAATCAGCGATTGGTCGTGTTGCACCCGTTCATTCCAGTAAATTCATACTTATTATATCATCAGATCATTTGGAATAATTTTTTCTAACATTTTGTTTGCATTGTTCTTATTGGCTGTGGTTAAATGCAGATTACTGTTCACACAACTATTTAATTTCATTTTATTTTACCAATATATGCAACAAAATGGACTCACCTGCTTCCAAAATGGCATACTGAATTACTGATTTATGTGATGAGATGTTTCTTGATGTAACTATGATTGATTGTGTTACTGTTTTGTGAGTAAAAGGAGAAGATGAACAGGCGGACACCATATGTCGATGCAACTGTGAGCAGTTATGCTACTTCTCAATCTCATGCGTCTGCACAGAGAATGCAACAACATGCTCACACACCTGAATTTCCATTTCGACACAGCAGTGGAATACAATTCTAAACCCAAAGATTAAATTAAATCCAATGTCCCCTCATTCGTATTCCCAAGGTATGTATTTCCTTCGATATCATGATACATGACCGTATTAACCTTATATTCCAACAAACAGTTTTAACAATATTTCCACTGATATAATTTATTCTTTTTTTTGAAAGATGATGGTCGGGTGCTTTCTTTGGGGTATCTTTGGGGTATCGTAGACATGGATAATGAACAATGGTCTTCATATTGCCACCAAATCGAAGTAAATGAAATGTTTATATCTAACTTGAGACAAAGTAAATGACCATTTTACTATTTTTTTAAATGATGATGGATAATGAATGACTATTTTACCCTTATGTTTATAGGTTGTGGAGTCTAGAAGACATTAGTTAAATAAGAATGGTAAAGATATTAAGAAAGTTGGTAAATGAATTATCATACCTTAACAACATCATGTGGTGGGTCATATACGATATAATTAGAATGATAGGATGGATAATTAATGATTAATGTGTGGTGTCGTCTTGTAGATGGCACCCTGAGTTATCTCTTACAAGAAGATGGACTTTGAATAGCTCTGTGTAGCAGCCATCTGCACATACCAGTTGGAAGCACTACGCACATGGAACCACATTGAGTCGACATCATTTAACTACTTTGAACAGGACAATAACTGGACCGTCCCTGCCGAGGAAGCTGTTCGGGTATTTATTATTATTATTTTTGTTATTACTTATTAATTACTAACTATCAATTAATAATGATGATGGTGTAGGAATGTAATGTGGATCCCACAACACATTGCATCATCAGGGACCGGATTAGAAGCGATGGTAAATTTTAACAAATTTTACTTTATATATATTTCCTTATACTTCCCGCTTTTATTTCCTATAAAGACTTTGCAAGTTTATATTTTTAATAAAGATATTCTAGGTTGATGGTCAAATAAGATTATAGCTTATTAAGACAATGTACTTTTATTGTATGTTGAAAGACTAAACATGTTCGTTTTTGGTTTTATAGCATCGGGCCGTTTTTGTAATATTTTTCTACAAAGGGACAATTTTGGTAATGTTTTTATGTCATAGGAACCAACTCTGTAATCTTTTTATCAAAAGTGACTGTTATATAAAATAAATTTGCCACAAGGACCAATTAAGTAGTCAATTTCGGCTTACATTTCCATTCATCCGATTGATGGCAAATTACATAGATTAGCAACATACTTCAATTTGGATACCAATTTATGCAATGTATTTCATTAATTGTCTCACACAACAAACACATTCCACCTCGCGCAACGCTCGGGTAACCCCTCTAGTTATTATTATTATTATTATTATTATTAAATGTATGTTTTTCTCTTTGTTATGTTTAGAGAGATGATATTCATCCAATGGAGACAAATGAAGTAGATGAAAATAATAGTTTCAATGAAAGTAACTATTTTTTCGACGACACATCGCCATTCGAAACGGATATTCATCCAATGGACACAAATGAAGCAGATGAAAATGAAAGTTTGAATGAAAGTCGTTATTTCTTCGATGACATATCACCATTCAAAACAGATAAGGTATAAATTCATTAGTATGTTGTTACAGTAATGTTAGCATCGAGTGGATTTGTTAGCTACTTATAATAATATAATTGTCAAGTGTTCAATTCTCATCAAGAATTGATGGATTGGGTGCAAAATATGGCAAATACTTTAGGTTATGTTATCGTCATAAAAAATTCTAAACGTAACTTTAATGTTGTATTTCAATGTGACCGTGGAGGTACATACAAAAGTACACAAATCTCCAAAAAAAAAATAGGGACAAAAAAAATTAATTGTCCATTTAGCCTACAGGGTAAATATTCGTCAGTAGATAATTCTTGGAAGATAAAAATGATATGTGAATTTCATAACCATGAGCCGTCATTATATTTGGAAGGTCATCATTATCCACGACGGCTAACTGAATATGAATGTCGAATAGTGAAAAATTTGTTGAAAAAGAATGTCAAACCAAAAGATATATTATCTGCACTAAAAAACCTAAATCCGAAAAATGTATCTACTCTCAAAATTATCTACAATGCAGACGAAAAACTTCGACGTAGGGAGAGAGAAGGTAAAACTCAAATGCAAGGTGTTATGAAATTTCTAGATCAAAATGGATATGTTTATTATAGTCGTGCAAATGTTTTGACAAATAAGTTAGAAGATTTATTCTTTGCTCATCCAAGATCGTTAGAAATATGGCGTGCATTTCCACATGTCTTGTTAATGGATGCAACATATAAGACAAACAAGTACGTGATGCCTCTATTGGAGATTGTTGGTGTAACTCCAACAAATATGACATTTTCCATTGCATTTGTGTACATGCATGAAGAAAAACAGTCCAACTATGTTTGGGCTTTAGACTGTCTAAAATCGGTAATGAAAGGATGTATGTTGCCGCGTGTTATTGTGACTGATAGAGAAATGACTCTCATGAACGCATACGCTATTATATTTTCAAATGCTAAAGGATTACTTTGCAGATGACATATAAATAACAATATCATGAAGAAATGCAAATCATGTTGGGATGTTCTTTATACGTCATGGACGAGGTTGGTTAACTCTGAAACAAAGGAAGCATACAACAAGAATTTGGCACAAGTTGAAAAAATTACGAACAATTATCCAGGTATTTTTAAATATACATTATAATATGTTATAATTCATTACATCAACTGAAATTTGTTTATGTATTTCAGATGCATTTTCTTATCTAAACAAAACACGGTTGCCACCACACAAAGAAAAGTTTGTGTCTGCATGGACCGATAAGTTTCTTAACTTTGACAACCACACAACTAATAGAGCTGAAAGTCAACATGCCAAGTTAAAAAGATATGTCGAAACATCGCGATCAGATATCGCCAAATCATTGAAGCGTATTGCTGATGTTGTTGAGTCACAATACACAGGTATAAAAGCGAGTCTTGCGCATAACAAAATTTTGATTGTACATCCGTGCTACGAAATACCACATCTAAAACCATTGTGTCGTTTCGTTTCAATTTATGCACTTGATATCATTTTTAAAGAATATGAGCGGTCCAAAGAATTTGGATTTGTTTATGAAAATTGTGGATGTCAAGTACGTACAAGTTATGGGCTGCCATGTGCGCATGAACAAGCTATATTTGTTAAAAAAGGTCATTATGTACCGCTTCATTCAGTCGATAAGTTTTGGAAGAAACTTGATTTATTAGAATGCAAATCGTTAGAAGATGACAATTTGGGTTGTGCAGTTGAGGTAAATATGTTTAATGTTCATTACGAAAAACAATCAAGACCTGTTAAGTTAAGTTTAGCAAGGAAGTTACTAAACTTAATCACGCCGTCAACAACTTCAGTTTCGGAACCTGCTACTCACAAAAATACTCGTGGGCGCCCCTCCTTAAAGAAGAAACTTTTCGAGAAAAACCATATCGATTTAAACCAGGACCCACCAACTCAAGATCCACCACCTCAAGATCAACCGACTCAAGCGCCACCAACTCAATATCCGTCTCGACGTAGCATTTCTACTTATACGCCTGATTATATGCGGTCTAATTTGTTTGATCTAAACCAGAACCAGATAGGCACAATACGTACTCGTTCCGAGAACCTCTAATGTTCAACTCAACTTTTAATCAGGAACAATCGATGCATAACTCGTACTTCAACCAAGAACAAGTAATGTATAATTCAGATCCACTTATGAATGAAATTTCGTATGAATTTCATCCATATGTCACAAACATACAAAACGTGAGGGGAGATGGAAATTGTGGATTTCGTGCAATAGCTACGTGTCTCGGTTATAGTGAAGATAATTGGCGTCAAATCCGCTTAGATTTACAGAATGAGTTGTTAGCATACCCAGCTGAGTACGCACAAATTTTTTATTACGATTTAAGCACCATACATCACTCATTAAATTTCAATGGATCACATTTCGCACCAAAAGATCGTTGGTTGATTATGCCGGTCACTAGCTTTCTCATTGCTAACAAGTATAGTGTAATAGTTATTTTTCTAAGCAAAGATAGTCCATCAACATGTTTTCCACTATGGCTTGGTCCCCAAGACATCTCAACTCATAGAGTTGTTGTTATTGCTCTTGTTAGAGGTGATCATTATGTGAAGGTTGATTTACATGGAGCATATCCAATCTCTACTAATTTGCCACTTTGGCGTCACAACAGATCATCACGGTCTGCTGGATGGGAAACTGTTTATGCTGCTCGCCTGAATTCCTACATTTCTCCATTTGCAACACATAGTAATTGTAACAAGTCTACAGTTATAATATCTGATAATTAATAAAATCAAGTTTATGTTTTGTTGTTTATAATTATTAACATCTCTATAAATAAAAAAAATTGTTTTTTTTTTAATTTAGCACACTTATATATGTGCGATTCTGATGTTTCTAATATATATATATATATATATATATATATATATATATATATATATATATATATATATATATATATATAAACTAAAGTTGTAAAGTATAAGGTTTAATCTAAAAATCAGTATAAGTACAAGGGCATTTACTATAAATTTGAAAAGTAACATCTTTATTAATTCACAATAACCGTCGATGCCCAAGTACACTTTAATATATTTTTTAATATAAAAAAAATATAATTTCTTAACTGACATATATCAACTCAATTAATTGTTTCGTGTATTTGGAATCCGGTTCGTGCATTTAGAATAATGAATTTGTGAAATATCCTCTACAAACCAGTGGCGAAAGTGTTAGTGGCAGCATTGATTTTTGAAGATAGTGTCTGAAGAAGCAGATTTTGATATCATAGATCGATAAAGGTAGGGAAGGCGAAAAACAACGGTAATGGAGGCATATGGTCGTTCGAGATATCCAGGTCTAGGTTTTATGAGAAGAGATGTATGATTGACGATGTAGGGGAAAGATGCGAGATTAACGATGTAGGTGTCGGCATTAGTGTAACTGGAGTTCAAAATTAAATGTGATAAACTAAATGGGCAAAATATTGGGTATTTAGACGAGGGATTTAGACGGGGCTAAGTCAAACAGTGGAAACAGATACTCAGTGAAAATAGGAAGATAAGCTAATATCCTTGAAATCATATATTGACTTTTTCAATTGTTGACCAAAATAAGATTCAGATAAAATAATTATATAATTAAATCTATGATTTTTCAAGTATACTTTATGTGTTTCGAACTTTTGCCACAACATTTTGCACACTTTACCAGCTTTCGTCACTCAACCATCATGACTCCTCTCTGCCGACTTCTCTTCACCGCCATCACAAGGATCTTCTCGACTTTTATTTTCATCAGTGTATGTAAAACCAGCTACGTTGCCTGCCTTCCTTCTTTCTGTCTCCGTCGTCTTTCTTTGGTGACATCGTATCTCACTACCGACTGTTTCCCTCTCCACCACCGGTGTAACATCCCAAAATAATGACACAAAATATCTGTTTTTAGATTAATAAATCGTTATACATAACAACTCATAAAACCAAGGTAGACAATACTTGGCAAAAACATCATTAAATCAGAATACTTCTCAGAATGCGGAACATGTGGTGTGTGCTCTGCACTCATCCCGAGCCCTTCCAAATTGATAACCGAAGTACCTGAAACATAAACTAAAAACCGTAAGCACAAAGCTTAGTGAGTTCCCCAATATACCACATACCAGACATACATAAATCACATACTGGGCCCCCACCCTCCATCGGGCCTCGCCCGATCTCGAGTCCCACTCAGCTTCGGGCCCCGCCAAAAATCGAGCCTCGCTCGTATCAAGAATGACGAAATTTCATGAAAGAAATACATTTTAACCCAACTACGGTGAAATTTCAGATAGAGAGGGAGAAAGAATGACGAAATCGATTTGATTGACGTGTGATGGGTAAGAAAACTCTGATTCTAACAATTATCCATCTGTTGAGTATGTACGTAATTCAATTGTTCACCTTCTCTGTACATAATCATACAAGAACTTCGATTGCAGACAATATGTTGAGCATGTGTAGGTGGGCAGGTGTATGCGTGTCTTTATAGGTAGGTGTTTGTATTTGTGTATTTGTGCCATTTTCAAAATACAATTACTTTATTGTGTTTAATTGCAGGTTGACATTTTAATGTTAAGGAGAAACAATTAGAAGTTGTAGACAATTGTAATGAAAAGCCACCTACTAAGAAGCAAAGTGCAAACTAATTGCTTCTTCACAAAGGTAGGTTACATTTTTAAGTATGTTCTTTCTATTGGGTTTTGAGCACTATAACACTTACTAAGTGCACATGCAACCCTAAATTGTAACATCCCAAATTCAGGAATATAAGTTCGGGGTGCTATGTGTAAATAAAGGAGTAGACTCGACGAGTAGGTATCTTAACTCGTCGAGTCGGAGCGGGTTTTGGCCACGTGTTAAGTGACCAACTCGCCGAGTCGGCGGTGAGACTCGACGAGTCGGTGCTGGGAAGAGAAAACCCTAATTTTAGGGTTTGCACACTATTTAAAGGACCTTATGTCCTCACCCCAGCCTCTTTGTTACCCCTTGAGAGTCAGTAAACCCTAAATCATGTAAACCTCCATTGTTGAGTGATTGGAAGCTTTGGGAGAGGATTATAGTGAAGGAAACTTGTAGATCAAGAGGCTAGCATCAAGGAGTTCGTGTAGATCCAGAATCTACTTCATCTTGGGTACATTTCTGAGGTAACAAGTCGTTACTTTGAGCTTTTCCCTTCTAGATCTATTCTTGGATGATGATTTGGGGCTATTTAGCATGTTTGGGATCCATTTCGGGTTTTGGGACTAGATCTGGGGTTGCAACTTCAGATCTAAACTTATCTTGATCCAGGAAGGCATAAAGTATCATCCCTTTAGCTTGTTTGTGAGCATTCTTGTCTTGAACCTTCTCTCTAGCTTGTATTGAGCCAAAATCAACTTGCATGCACGTAAAGTTGGAAACTTTACGTGTAAAACTAGCCTTAGGAGTCCAGATCTATGAGTTGGAAGCAGTGGGATGGACTGAAATCGTCTGAATGAGGATGACTTAAGTGAACTCGGCGAGTCTGTTCTTGGACTCGACGAGTCGGGTCGCAAACCCTAACCCATCTGATTATTATGCGGATTAGTGAGTTGAGTGGACCCAGTGAGTTGGACAGGCTAGGACTCGGATTGAAGGGCTCGGCGAGTCATGGGGTGACTCGGCGAGTCGAGTCGCGAATTGTGGGGTTTCTGAGTTCATGAACTCGGCGAGTCACTAGGTTGACTCTGCGAGTAGGGTCAACCAGGAAGGTTGACTTTGACCAGGACTTTGACTTTGACCAAGAGTTGACCAGTTTGACTTCCAAGGGTATTCTGGTAAATTGGGCACTTATAGATATGGTTTCATTAAGTGTTAGGTGGCGGAGTTCGTGGCCGTGAGGAGAGGATTTGATCTTATCTCTTCAGTTCAGCATTTCAAGGTGAGTTATCCTCACTATACTCAAGGGTCTAAGGCACCAAGGCCGGCCCTTTGATTTGTTATTTGAGATAGTTGCTATTACGATATGTTAGCTCGACATCTTGGTAGATAGGATGGTTATATGCTTGTGTGATCGGTTAGATCTGTATCCTGTTAGATCGGATGTGGTTATGTTTAGTGACCTATAGTTAGGTCTGACTGTCTGTATGCTGGTAGGAGATTTCCTGTTATATGGGCACATGCTTGTTATGGTAGTTGAGGGTATTCCATCCCGAGGATGATAGGGCCCTAGTATGTTGTCTGGTAGACTGTTATATGATTATCTGATATAGGTGCACATGTTTGATCGGTTATGTGGGCAATCCAACCCGATGGTTGTGGGCCGGGAGTATTCCATCCCGAGGATGATTGGACTCATAGTGTGTGGGCAATCCAACCCGATGGTTGTGGGCCGGGAGTATTCCATCCCGAGGATGATTGGACTCATAATATGTGGGCATTCCAACCCGATGGTTGAGGGCCTGGGGTATTCCATCCCGATGGATGATTGGACCTATAGTAGTTGTTGTATGTGTAGGTGTGTGGGCATTCCAACCCGATGGTTGTGGGCCGAGAGCATTCCATCCCGAGGATGAGTGGGCTCGTAGTATGTTGGCATTCCAACCCGATGGTTGAGGGCCAGGGGTATTCCAACCTGATGGTTGACTGGACCCATATTATGCTGTTCATTGTTGTATGTGTATGGTTATGTGTGTATGGGTATTTTGGGGGTAACTCACTAAGCCTTCGAGCTTACATTTATCGATTATTGTTTCAGGTACATCAGGAGATCGTGACAAGGCAAATGCGTGATCGTACCGCTCCTCACTTTTCATGATTTTGTTTCTGGGATACTCTGATAATAAACTATTTGGAAACCTTTTGTAATAACTAATGAGACTTGGGTTGTTTTTGAAAGTTAAAATTGGTTTGAAATTTATGGGTGTTACATAAATGCTTTGGATCTATGTTTTCTCTAATTATACATGCATTTTTTTTCCAAATCATTCACCCTAGCTAGCATACAATTGAAGCTATATATAATCAAAAAATAGTTAGGATACATACCTATTGAGTAGGGTGGAGTTCTTGACCTTTGAAAGCTTGAGCACCTCAAGTGTGATGCCTCTAATGGTTCACAAACACCAATATGCAAGAGGAGGTTCTAAGAGAATAAGTTACTTGACTCTATGGTTGGTGTAACCGATTTTGGTGCATGGAGGGGGCTTTTTATAGTTGTGGCAAGTGCTAGGGTTACACTTTGTAAACCCTAATGTTCCATGACTTTCCACATTCCTATGATCCATGGGTTTAACCTCCATGGACTATCCATGGGTTATATTATTGGTTTAGCCCACTTACATAATCATGGATCACTTAGCCCATACTAAAAGTATCATTGATTTACATAATCAACCCCTCCATATTTAATTAGTTTCTTTTGACCACAAAATTAATTCCAAATTAATTTTTGGACAATACTAATTAAATAACCATATTAATATATTATACTTATAATATACTAATAAATCGTAAATAACCCTATTCTCATAAAACCATCCTATCAAATTGCACTGGTGAAGGCAACCCAAAAGGATCATGCTACTATCGGGTCAAATACATACCAGTTATGATTATGGGCTTAGACACCAAATCCAACACTTTCATCATCTATTTGTGTTTCCATTTTCTGCTATAGACACAATACAAACAAAAACAATCTATAGGAAGGGGTCCAAGGATGAATGGAGCCACACAATTTCCTTTTCTTTTTCTGTAATCATTTTTGTAGCTTGAGTTAGGTGCGTTTTAGGACTTTTTTCATTTTTTGTAATCCTTAATTTTTTTTGGTTTGTGTAGTCCCCTGAGGGTTATATAATGCCTATGTAAATCAATGGGTACTAAAATATAAAAATAAAAACCCTTCTAAACCATGCGAAGCATAGATCTTTTCCTAGTTATTGTTATGTTTAGTAAAACGTTTATATTATTATTTACGTTTCAAAAATTGTAAACTTTAAAAGAATGACCCGCTAAAAATATGATATAACATACATGTCATTTATATTTCCTTGATTGTATGTGAAAACATGTCAAATTTTACATTTATTTCAATGACTTTTGCTCGATTGTGTTCTTCACATGAAACTATACGATTGTTTTTTCTCAGCTTAACTAGTCATCTTTATCGGTTATCATAATTAACATCAATGTCGCATTAAAAAAACAAAAATGTAAGCAACATCATATTTGTAGTCGTCAATATCTCTTAAAAACTCGTATTTTTGTTTTTTTTCAAATGGTAGTACTGTTAATATAAGGGCTTTTTCTGAATATAAAAATAATATAAGGGTTTTTTTGCATATACATGTATAGATAGTTATGTTTTTTTTCCATATATCCTTATACAAAATTACATAAATGGTTGTTGTAAAAAAGCATAGGATGGGTCTTTGTTTTCTTTTTATTTTAGAGAATCATAGAAAAAGAATGGTTCTATATGGTTTCTGTTTTCTGTATAAGATCATCTTCAACTCTTAATATTAGTTTTTTACATTAAACTTATAATTATAGTGTAAAAGATAGCGCAATTGTTAAATTTTTTTTCAACCCATTGTATTGTATTTAACACTAAAAAGAATATTTCAGGTATATTCTAGTTTATCCAACTTTTATAGTGTAAAAAATAATGTTGATGGATGTTATAACATTGTATTAGTGTTATATTTTCACCAACACTGTATAGTGTAGGTTTAGCGTGGGGTTGGAGCATTTGAGTGTAAAAATGAGTTTAGTATAGAGTGTAGTGTGGGGTTGGAGATACCCTAAGCCTATATAAATTGATATTATTATTATTATTATTATTATTATTATTATTATTATTATTGTTGTTGTTGTTGTTGTTGTTGTTATATATATATATATATATATATATATATATATATATATAATAATAATAATAATAATAAAAGCACACCTACTTACCCTCTCCCTTATCTACACATGTCGTCTTTCTCACCGTCTCACTCTCTCTTTAACCATTTCTTTTTCTCTCCTCCTCTTTACATCAAAACCTCTAGGGATGTCAAAAAGTCCCGTGGGACCCCGTTTCCTTGGGGCCCATCCCGTTTGAGGGAATTTTTAAAAAAAATTAAAGGCGCGAACAGGGGCGGGGGCAAGGTTAACCCCCGTTTTAATTTCGGGGGCGGGGGCGGGGGTAGGCAATTCCGTCCCAAATCCCCCATGGGGACCCCGTTAATAAATTACACATATATTTACATATATTAATTATATAAATATAATAAACAATAACATGATTTTGAGCTTCCAACATTCATCAATATACATGTTTTTAAGTTGTTAGTATAATGTTTTTAAGATGTCATAATTTTTTTTTTTATTTTTAACATGTAAAATTCTGCTATAAATAATTATTTGTTACCTAAAAAATAATTTCTTTTAGCCCAAAAAAAGGCAACTTAAAATCAATCGGGGCGCGGGGGAACAGGGGCGGGGCGAGGGTAATAAATGAGATTCGGGGGTGGGGGAGGGGGTAGGAAGGCTGGACTTTTCTGGGGCGGGGGCGGGGATGGGTGAATAGGGAAATTTTGGGGGCGGGGGTGGGGGATGCACTCCCTGTCCTGCTTGCCCCTGTTGACATCCCTACAAACCTCCATCCGCTAACCAAACTCATCCCTTCTTCAGATTGAGAATCTAACAACAAAGACTCAATTTCATCTTTCTTGATGTTCACTTTTAATATTTAGTGTTATCCGCAGAAGATATAAAGCATATTTTCTTTAACTGATGTTTACCTCGAATTCCAAAATACAAAACAAAAAGAACCTCAAAATGAATATGATGATGTGGCTAGACTATATACATGTCGAATAAAATCAATCAAAGAGTGCCAAATCCATGATGACCTCGTTAAGATAAAGTTAGGGTTTTTGAGGTTAAGCTCTCTTTAGTCATGCAAAGGCTTAAAGTCAGAGACTTTATGAGTTAGGACGTTCTTTAGGGGCTAGATCCGAGTTTGGGATGAAAGTTTTAATGATTAAGACGTTGTTATGGAAGTTTTGAAACAACTTACGTACGTTGAGCGTACGCCTGGATACACCTCGCATAGCTAGATGCGAGCCTGACTTTCCCGATTTGCGCTCTACGCCCAACGTAGAGTTCAGTACGCTGAGCGTACTGACCAAGGTTGAATTTCGTTGACTTTTGTGGAATCTGACCATTTGAGCATTAAGTGGATGGTAAGGGGTTTGTGAGGGGTAAAATAGTCTTTTACTCTAAGTGTGTGGACTAGACTTGTCTTGGGCCTTATTAGTGTGCGTGTGTGAAATACCTTAATTATTAATTAAGGTTAATTGGTGTATTTAATTAAGGTGGAGTCTAGTTCTGATAGTTTGGGTGTGAGTTCTATCAGTCATTATCAGGTGAGTCTCTTCACTTATTCTTACTCGTGTGGTAGAATAGTTGTATATGTATGTGACGACCAGCTGGGTCTATGTGTTATAACTGTGGTTGTGTTGTTTATATGTGTTGAGACTTTGGGTAGTCTTCAGGGTTTCTGATAACCCACAGGGCGTGCTGTTTGTCCACTGAGACTTTGGGTAGTCTCCAGGGTTGCTGATAACCCATAATTGTTTTATGTGTTGTGATGTATGTGTTATTTTGGGGAACCCACTAAGCTTTGTGCTTACAGTTGTTGATTAAATGTGTTTGAGGTACTTCTGAGGATCGCAAGAAGGCGAATGCTTGATTGTACACATTTGCAGAGAGATTTTGTTTGGACATTTTAGGACACTCACATATTTTGATGTGGAATTGTATTTGACATTATGACTTTTCTTTGGTTGGTTTTTATGAAAATTGTTTTTCTATGGTTTTAAAAATGAAAATTTTGGTTTGAAAACTTGAATGTTACAGATTCTTTAAAGGACATTTTCTGTACCCTTGCGTGTGCACGTTGGAGGAAGATACTATGTTGGAGATTTGAGATTGGAGAGGAGAATTGGCTTGGACAAAATTGCAAAAATGGTCCCTGTGCTTGTCAAAATTATGTGGTTTTGGTCCAAAAACGTTTGGTGGTGCAATAGCGGTCCAATTTTGGATACCTTGTGTGGTTTTGGTCCCTATGGTTATTATTTTGTTGTGATTTTGGTCCATACCCTACCTGAAATGACAATTATGCCCTTAACTGATTCTTTTTTAATTTTGTTTAATTGATTTCTTATTTTCTTAATTAAAAAAAACAAAAAAAAACACCCCACCCTCTCTCTCTCTCTCTCTCTCTGGTAAAGACCCATCACCGGCCTTCAAACCACAAACGACCTTCAACCCACCGCCTCCACCATCCTGTCACCATCGTTGACCACCGCCACCTCAAACACTTCAATCAACCTTCGTAACCACATCTCATCCGTAAAAATCCCAACCTTCGCTTGGCATCTAAGTCTGTTCCGGCCATATCAAGTCAAGGAAATCATTGATCTCGGTATTTCATTGTTTCCTAGATCCCTAATTAATCCAACTCATTTATTCACCAAATCATTTGGAGGTGATTTATATATCTCGCAATTCCAGGTTCTTCTTCTTCTTCTTTCTTTCACTGTGTTTACATGGAGATGGATTTTGTAAAGTTTAGGAAATTAACACAGGATTTTGGAAGAGCAGAGAGGGCTTTTGTGAAATACGATTGTTTGACTGTATTCGATAAGTTTTTGCTCATCAACCATGGAGATGTACTCGTAGCAAATCCTGGAATTGAGATTATCGCTCACATGGAAACCCCTTCATTGCCTCCATCGATTAGTGAAGATAAGCTTCAAGCGTATGTGTATAGTTCTCTCATATGTCATTTTGAATGGTTGCCTTGAACAAGATTGGGAAAACAAAGTCCCATGTGAATAAGAACAAATTAGATTTACATTAGCAAAAATTGATGTTCCTTCCAGTGAAAATGATAATATGAAATCGATGAAACTAGGAAAAAATGATGATGTTTGTGTGAAGTTTTGAGATTGGGGGTAATCAAAAGATTATGGTGCTGATATCTTCATTTTTCATATATCAAAGCTACCACCGCCACCGTCGGAATAGCCTTAACCCTAGTGTCGAGCTGGAAAAGTCCTCTGATTTAAAACCCTAGAACCAGCCAGCGTCCGGTGATTTCTAAGTGGAGATCGAGGTGGTGGCTGAAAGTGGTGGCATTCAAAAAAATCCTAGCATCGATCTGGAAAACTCCTCCACTGATGTGTGTTGTTCTTGATTATGTATGTTCATAAGTGTGTGTATTGAAGAAGCCCATAAAATATGATGTGAGTATGTGTTTTTAGAATAGCCCATAAAATCTGATGTGTGTATGTGTTCATGAAGATACACATGTTCTTCACTATTTGTTTATGTTCATATGATGTTCTTGAGTTCCTGAAAGACAAACCCAGATGGGGGGAGAGAGATATACCGGGTGGGTGGGATTTTTTTTAATTAATTAAAAATATTAACATAAATATAAAAAATATAAAAAAAACAAATGTGAGGGGTATAATAGTCTTTTTAGGTTGATAGGGACCAAAATCACTAAAAAGATTCAATTTTGGACCATTGGTACACCACTAAAACTTTTTGACCAAAACCACAGAATTTTGACAACCACAAAGACCATTTTTTTTAATTTTGTCATTGGCTTGACGTAGCTAAGAATTAACCTCCAGCGTTAGTATTTTACTATGTAACCCAACACTTTGCCATTTTCCCATAATTCCATTAAAATATTGTATCCAGAGTCAACCAAAAATTAAATTAAGACTTTTAAATAGTTGAATTTTTATTTATTTATGATATTAGTCTTTTTTTTTTATATGATATTAGTCATTTTATAATCAATAAACTGTCCATTTGAACAAATGAAGGGTCGACTGCGTTCAGCGGTTCTAAGTAGCTTCCAGAATCATCTTTAGCACTCTACAACTCTATATAAATCAACGATCGATACCGTTAAGTCTTCTCTCATATTCCGATTCCGATTGTAGTTGGATTAACTTACACAAAACTGATCAGAGTTTGTAATTAGGGTTTGCGTTTTGTTGATATGGCGAAAGAGGGACCTAACTGGGACGGCTTGCTTAAATGGAGCATTGCTCATTCCGATGGCACTGGAACCGCGAGAAAGTTAAGGTACGCTAACCCCGTTTCAATTTGTTTATCCGCTTTCAGTGAGTTGAGTTATTTCTTGTTTGCTTCAATTTGGGAGTTTGATTTCTTTATATTGTTTGTGATTAACAATCATGTTTGGAAAAAAGTGTTTATCTACTTGTTCTATTCGCTATTCATCCCAGACTAAATAACTTGCGTTAAGATTCAAAAGGTCACGTTGACTGTTGTTTGTAGGCGGTGGTTCATTGTCTTGTTTCCTATGTTTGCTAGGTGTTTAGGTGTTTCATATGTTATTCTGTTTAGGTGTTTCATATAAACCCAGGAATGGTTATAATCTATACAATTCTTTTCAAGGATTCTTGGTAGACTTTTCAAATGAAATATTAATCCTACATATATCACTGATTTGTAATTTCTATATAGTGATTATTTACTAATACGATCTAAGTTATCCTATAATTTTTATAGTATTACTATATAAATCAGTAGTTATGCTGGGGATGCAATATTTGTACTATTTACATGTAATAATTTCTTTTCTTTTATATTGTATAGTGAGGATGATCGGAAATGGTTCATGGAAGCTATGCAAGCTCAAACTATTGATGTGGTCAAACGAATGAAAGAGATAACTCTTGTTATGCAAACTCCTGATAATATCCTGGAGGAACAAGGAGTAACTTCAACAGATCTTGAAGGTATATGACAAATACTTCGTACTTTTATATTCAATCAATCAATCTACATTTTAAACCATACCAAGGTGTTTACAATGCTATGTTTCTTTCTTTGAAGGTATGCTTGATGAACTTCAGGACCATGTCGAATCCATTGATATGGCCAATGGTAAGCTTTTCCTTCCATTTTTTTTCACATACTTATAGAATCCAAGTTCTCTAATGTGGTTAATTGATGCACTCTATGCCAGATCTTCACTCCATAGGTGGTTTGACCCCTTTGCTCAACTATCTTAAAAGCTCCCATGCTAATATCAGAGCCAAGGCTGCAGAGGTTGTAAGTACAATTGTCCAAAACAATCCAAAAAGTCAACAATTAGTCATGGATGCAAATGGCATGGAACCTTTACTTTCAAATTTCACTTCTGATGATGATGTCACCAGTCGCACCAAGGCACTTGGTGCAATTTCCTGTGAGTAGTCCTTCAATATTCATATATGATATACCTCTTTTTTTGTGCTTTTCATTTTATAAATTGTAACACATTTCCCATTGGTTAATTCCAGCTTTGATCAGACACAACAGGCCAGGGATTCAAGCATTCCGCCTTTCAAATGGTTATGCTGCTCTGAGAGATGCTCTAAGCTCTGAAAGTGTCAGATTCCAGAGGTATCTTTCTGCTTTTAACCTAAGTTAAGTAAAATAGAAACATATTATTTATTTTGTGTGAATGAAATTGATTAAAATGCAGGAAAGCACTGAACTTGATTCAGTATCTGCTTCAAGAAAACCCAAGCGATTGCAGTGTTGTTACAGAACTTGGGTTTCCACGAATCTTGAGACACCTGGCAGGAAGTGAAGATGCAGAAGTAAGAGAAGGTGCATTGAGTGGTCTTCATGAGCTTGCAAAGGTTGAATCATCAGTCGTAGAGAAAGATGATGAGAAATTCAAACAAGTACTTCAAGATAGGATTAATGACATCAGCATGATGTCATTAGAGGATCTTGCTGCTGTTAGAGAAGAAAGACAGCTTGTTGACTCACTTTGGACTGCTTATTACAATGAGCCATCTTCACTTAGAGAGAAGGGGCTTGTTGTTCTTCCAGAGGATGAAGATGATGCTCAGAAACCACCGCCAGATGTCGCGTCTAAAGTATTTGAGTCTCCTCTTAGACCTCCATCAAGTAATGATGAAAAGTCAAAATCTGATAAGAAAGAAACCCCTTTGTTACTTGGACCTTGATTCACAAATCAATTGGATTTGAAAGACCTGTTGGTTTTTCACAGGTTGCAAAGTTACTTTGTAATTCCCATGTTGTGCTTTTTTCTTGTTGAATATTGTTTTTGTTGCTACGTTTTAATAGTATTTTTCTTTATGTGTAAAATGCCATTTTGGAGGAAAATTTGTTTGAATTATGAGTTTCTTTTGTTAGTATTGTTTTACGTATGTTTGATCATGTGGAGGCTTGTAGTTAATCTCAAGTCTGATAAAACGGTTCAGTTTAGAAAAAAACCCACGTATTTCTGAAGAAAATAGGATACTCACACTCCATCATTCCTCGATACAAAAATTTCTTCAACATAATTCAATGTTCACCTTTTTTGGTCATCACGTCCATCAACAATCCTGAAATCATGATATGCATCAGCATTCAGCCAGTTGATGCCTTTAAACATGTATACAGAAGGAACAAACAAATGCATACTGAGTTCGAATTAATTTGAAGACTATAAATAAACATGTATAAAAGAGGAACAAACAAATGTATACCATTGATCAAGTCCTATTAACATTGTATACCATAATGTTAATGAAAATGAAATATTTGTTGCTGATAATTTGAACCCGTGGGTAAGAGATGAAGCTGTCAAAAGAGTGTTTGTGCTTGTAAGTTTGGTTGTTGGAATTAGGGGCGGACAATTGGACCAGTTTGGTTACTGAACCGGGACCCGTTATATATTGTGGGCCTGGTATCAGCTCTCAAGATTGATCATTTTTGATTCTGGGTTTTAGACGGTTCGGTGCCATCAGTTTCGGCTAAAGAACTGGACCAACCCAAAGGGACATGATGTTTTCTTTCCAACATGTAGTTTATTGAATTTGTCATCTTTACAGTAAATTGGTTGTACTTCATTTTAAATTGGTTGTACTTCATTTTAAACTATACAAACAGTTACATACTGATTGAGTTATAGGCTTCGATATAAGGATTTTAAAGTTGAATTTATGTTGTATCTATATTGTCTATTTGTACCAAATGCATAAAAAATGCACAGGCTCCAACTGGGTATTTGACCAGAAATCTGAGATCGGTACCGACACCGGTGTAGTCTTACCGGTCCGGTTATCGGTTCTCATAATTAGGCTTAATTGGTACGGGTTCTAACCGGGTTCCCTCGGGTCAAATCAAATTAAGAACAAGTAAAAATGTACTTTTAGTAAAGTAAAAATGTGATTGGTAAAGGTAAAAAATGTGTTCAGCCTTCAGAATTCAGAGAATAGATGGGTAGGCAGCTTCACCTTGTGACCTAAAAGATAATTAAAAAAAAGAGAAAGAAAAGAATAGGTCAAAACGGACAAGCCGACTCAAAAACATTTTTCGTCCATATTTTAAACTTTTTACTCCTCTTCTTATGTATATAATTTGATAAAATAACTTGGATAACAAAATGGTTTAAATTTTATAATGCAACAATAGACAACTGTTCTAAATGGTTATAGAATATAGTTTTTTTACTTGTAAAAAGTGATCAAATATAAGTTCATTCAAAGAAAAAAAAAGAGAAAATACGCTAAATTTTGAATTTTTTTTCATAAAATAGTTAAAATTTTTGAAATTACAATAGTCATGATTTTTACAGGTGGCAACTTGTGAAAATCCAGATTTTCATTAGTTTTTTTCTTTATTTTTTTTGATAATCGAGTTTTCATAAATTTTCATACAAACTCCGTTGTTGAATTTTTTATTTTATTCTGTCACAAGAGTTTTCCATGCATATACTAGACTACAAATTTGGATGTCAGGACTCAGGAAGTCAAAAAATTTTAGTTTCAAAATAAGTTATTCGTTAAAAATGATGAAGAAAAAACTCCATAACAATCACCAGACCATCTAAGTTATATTGATCACAAGGATGACCTGCAACCTAGATTTCTGCAGGTGTTGGCCTGCAAAAATAAAATAAAAAATCGCAGGCCACTTAGATTTTCGCAAGTGGTAACCTACAAAAAAAAAATCGCAGGCCACCGAGATTTTAACAGATGACGGTCTGCGGAAATTGTGGCTATTATGGTTATTTTCTTACTTCTAGCTATTTTGTGGAAGAACTTTTGAGAACTTTGGCTAGTATGGTTAGTTAATCGTTTCTAATTTTCAATTTTTTTTCTTATAAAATTTCACGTAGATGAAGATGGTTTGTCAGCTAAACTTGTTGACTCAACACTTTATAAAAGTTTTTAACTGATTTAGCATGTCCAAATTACCTTGTATCAATATTTTAAAAACCGTTTTTTAGTTGAATCGGTTTAATGACCATTTCTTGTTCAACTGGTTTAACCGCCGGTCTACATCTAATAGGTCTACATCTAACGGTGGTGTGCGTCCATCTTCGAGTTGTGTATACTATGGATAACTTGATCGATCGAGTTATTCAATTTTCTTTGAAAATAAACTGTTTTTTTAATGAACTAAGTGAAATCCAATTATCCAAGTCCAATAAACCGGCTCAAACGGTTTTTTACCGGTCATCACACCGGATCGACCTGGTTTTTGAAGAAACCGTCCGTTTCAATCCGGTCTAAAACTTACATTAAACCGGTCGTTGTTGAACCGCTCTCTTTTCCGGTTCCCGATCCGACTGGTTCAAACCGATTTCTAAAACACTGCCTAATATCAAGATTTTAGAAAATGTAGTCTTTTTATCCAACTTAAATTAGTACGTCGAATGAATAATGAGTTATTTATAGTGCAATATGGCCTTGAATTTAAAAGAAATAGAATAATAAAATATTAAAATGAACAATTGCATAGAAGGAAAATAAAATAAAGAATGCATATGATACATTTTCTTATCGTCCTGTGATTGTTTCATTTTTGCTTTTCAGTTTTTGACTCCATATAAGAATGGACGAATTTTGAGTTTTTTATCATAGGTCGTGAGGTAATGCTTCTCTTCGGAACCCCATTCATGGCCAGGTGGCATAGCCATCTCGGCCATGCACACCAGCCCAGCCACAACGACTGTGGTGCTGCTTGCCATATACCATGAGTAGAAACGGCCCAACAGTTTTAATGTGTGTTTATTTCAAGAAGCAACGGATATAATTTTAAACATTTACATACATTTCAACTATAAGTATACTCATTTTACTACAAACTTATATATACCCATTTTACTACAAACTATTTCACACAATGACACGATTTTTTTCTCTACTAAACAAACTACAATATATTCACATATAATTTCTTACTCCCTACCGTGGAACAATTTTCATAACCATCACACTTCCAAACCAAACAATCCTGAGAGGAAAAGGAAGAAATCGTGTTAGCTCGTGCTTGGATCTCGGTGTTCTAAGACCCCATAAATAGAAGATAAACCTTTTTACAATCTATTGGAAACCACTTCGACAACGATATGGGACAAGTTGTTTATCGGGATCTCGATGAACTTTCGTCAAATGACATGGTATGAGGCCAAAAATAACCGAATTCAACCACATTGACAAGGAACTTAAAACCGCACATCCAAATACGAGTAACGACTTCGAGGTAATGAATGCAACACTGACACGATACCAAAAATCTCAACTTAATCATAAACCTTTTCCCTGTATCAGTGTTTGGTTTAAGTTGCGCAATTCTCCGAGATGGTTTGAAGATGAAAATTAACTTTCATACTAAGCAATTTTTTTATTTAGATTAATATACTTTTTTTTCTATGTTTGATTTTTTTCGTTTATTTTTATTTTAATCTATTCAATGTTTTATTTTGATGAAAATTTAGTGTTTTATATCTCTTAATTAATTAAAAAAAATAATAATTTACTTAATTATAAAACAAAAAATAAATTATTTTGATGATGTATAGTGGTGGATATACCAAATGCAAAATGATTGTATCACCACTTTCAAGTTAATGGTTTATTGGCTACTAGTTGAATTCACTAAGTTAGTTAATTTGTCTATGTCTAATCAAAGAAGTTTCCACCTCTACCAAATGAACTAGTCGCACGTTGACAAGACATAATGTTTATTATTCTAATAATGTTCATCTATTTTATATTTTAGCACGATTGATTTATATATAACAAAGTCTTAATGCTTGTTTGTGCAATGCTCTTATATTTTCTTTCTATTTTATGCCGCAAAGTTGTTCTTTAGACAAAATATGCAACTTAACCAAAATATGTAACATATTACATGTAACCAATGTTTTAAACATCGGTTTTTTAGTTGAACCGGTATGATGATCGGTTCCCGGTTCAACCGGTTTAATCGGTTCGATCGCCGGTTCAACCGATTTCTATAATTTTCATATTTTTTCCTATTTTCCTACATACATAGACATCCATACGTTCAAACATTAAAAATACATATAAATACAAGTCGTAAATCAATCAAAATACATTAAAAAACACATAACCATAAATTTTACATTAATCCACGTACATCAAAAAGAAAATAAAGTATAATACAGAATCAGAATATAGTTTTAGATGAATACAAACATATTAAAAAAAAGTCTAACATTTACCATGTGTTTTTATTCAAAGAAATCTAAATATATTTGAAAAAACAACAAAATTTGTTATGCAAAATAACCAATTTTCATGTGTATTTTATTTAATTTAACCGGTTCAACCGAGTTTTTGTAAAAACCGGCTGGTTCATTTAGGTTCAAAAATAGACATAAAACCGGTGCTAATTAAACCGCTCATTTCTCCGGTTCCCAATCCAACCAGTTTTTAAAACACTACATGTAGCATGTTTAATCGGTTTTAACCTAATTGCATAATTTATGTCAACCACATAAAATGATTAGAAAAAAGGATAATGTTACTGAAATGGACAATAATTTTGGGACGGAGGGAGTATAATATTGTTACATAAATTTGGTAAATGATAAAACATTGTTGCATAACAAGTGTTGCATCAACCTTGCATAGTTTGTTGTATAAACCAAGAAAAAGTTAAACTTAGCTGCATAAAAAATTAACTTTAGTCTTTATAACAAAACACCAACTATAATGGTACAAATATGAATCATTTTTCCCATCTGTTAAAATCCTTAGTTGAAATGTAAACCGAAACCAATAATGCTATAAGGAATTCAATTCATTCATAGAAACATCTCTTACAGCAGTCAAAACCAAAAACCAAAAAAAAATCACAAAAACAAAATACGGCATATATTGATATCATTTTATGCTTGGCATAACTATTTCAACAATTGAAGTCAATTGTAAAAGAACACGAAAAAAATTGTAGCATAAACCTGCCTGCCGAAGCCCGTACTCTTGATGAAAATCTTATCCGTAGACAAAATAAGAAAATAGAATTTCCGAACCCCAAAAGGCACAATTAAAAAAATAACTATTTTTCTTCTTTTTCTTCTTGCAATTAGAAACATTTCCTGTGGACAATAGAGGGTCCAGATTCATCATATTCAGCCTTCGCAATCCACATCTGCAATTAAAAAAAAAAAATTATTATTTTTTCAGAAAATCGGTAAACTGACCGACCCGACCCGTAATATAATATTAGAACTGACCTGCTGGAAGGTGCTGAGAGATGCCAAAATGGAGCCTCCGATCCACACACTGTACTTCCTTTCGGGTGGAGCTACGACCTTAATCTTCATGCTGCTAGGGGCAAGGGCAGTAATTTCCTTACTCATTCGGTCAGCAATGCCCGGGAACATAGTAGTACCACCACTAAGTACGATGTTTCCATACAAATCCTTCCTAATATCCACGTCACACTTCATTATAGAGTTATAAGTCGTCTCATGAATACCCGCAGCTTCCATCCCTATCATCGATGGCTGGAAAAGGACTTCCGGGCACCTGAACCGCTCTGCCCCAATAGTGATCACCTGCCCGTCGGGCAGCTCGAAGCTCTTTTCAACTGAAGAGCTAGTTTTGGAAGTCTCCAGTTCCTGTTCAAAATCAAGCGCGATATATGCCAATTTCTCTTTCATGTCTCTCACAATTTCTCGTTCAGCAGACGTGGTGAACGAGTAACCTCTTTCAGTCAGAATTTTCATCAGGGCGTCGGTGAGGTCACGTCCGGCGAGATCCAAACGGAGGATGGCGTGTGGGAGTGCGTAACCTTCGTAGATCGGAACAGTGTGACTCACTCCATCACCGGAGTCCAACACAATACCTGCAACATAAACCGGCGAATTGACGTTAACCGATCACCGGAACCCTAGGAGAGAGATAGAGAAAAAAACTTACCAGTTGTACGACCACTAGCATACAATGAGAGAACAGCTTGAATTGCGACATACATAGCAGGGGAATTGAAGGTTTCGAACATGATTTGTGTCATCTTTTCACGATTGGCTTTTGGATTAAGAGGAGCTTCTGTAAGGAGAACGGGGTGTTCTTCTGGAGCGACACGGAGTTCATTGTAGAAAGTGTGATGCCAGATCTTTTCCATGTCATCCCAGTTATTGACAATACCATGCTCGATTGGGTATTTCAAAGTAAGAATACCTCTTTTTGATTGAGCTTCGTCTCCTACGTAAGCATCCTTTTGACCCATGCCAACCATCACTCCTGTGTGACGTGGACGCCCAACAATGCTAGGGAAAACTGCTCTTGGGGCATCATCTCCAGCGAATCCAGCCTTAACATACAAACAATGGAATGGAATCGTGAAAGAATGGAATGGAATCTCGAAATGGAATAACAAATAGCAAAGTAAATTTTATACCTTAACCATTCCAGTTCCATTGTCGCAGACAAGAGGCTGGATATCTTCACCGTCTGCCATCTTCTAGTAACTACATTCACGCATGCAGGAGAATAATTACATACAAACATGCATATATGTGTATGTTCATCATTAGATTGAAAAACAGGAAGTGCAAAACAATGGAGATCAAGAACTTTCATCTACAAATCACATGCTAGCTACTTGATTACTATTCAATTCAACTTCTGAAAATGACTTTTATCGTTGAGCACAAAAAACAAGAGATCAATTGATATAAAGGTTATCGTCATGCTTCTTGACTATCCAATCTAACGTTTCGGAAAATAACTTTTATCATTAAACACAAAAGACAGGAGATAAATCGATATGCGGTTATCATCTATTTCAAAGGATCCATGTTAATTATCTCTACATAGTACTGATTAAATGATGGAGAACGACTCAACTACAAAAGCTGATAAAGGAAAAAACAAAATATAATCAATTTAAACGCCGATGAGTTCACGGATGATGAAAAATTAGGTCGACGTATTCGTTTTTGAGAACAAAAACACAAAGATCCAACAGTAATCCGCACAAAATGATAAGAAAGATGTGCGAACGAACCATAGGAAGCACTCATTCAATGAAGGAACAGGAATTGAGCATAAATGAGATGATATTTCATGAATTGAAGAGAAAATTTTACCTTGTAAATTGGATTGTGGAAGTTGATTGGTGTAATTTGAAATTGGAATGAAGTAAAACAAGGGCTGATGAAATGCGGGGTTAAATGATAAATGTAGATGAAAGATGGCCGATTTCCACGATAATCTGTTGGTAGAGATGGATGGTGTGACGCTTCATCAGGAAATCTCGTGAATCCCATTTCAGTTCTTCCGTTCGTTTACCAGGTTTATTCTCCCCCTTCTTTTTTGTCCTTTTTCAAGGTTCTGTTACAATAAATCATATATTTTGGATTTTTATCACAATTTGACACAAAAAAACTTATCACATAACAGAGGACAATTAATTTCAAAAAATCAAAACTTATAAGACAAATTAAGCGGATCTAAAATTTATTCTTATGCACAACAAAAATGATATTTAAAAATAGGATGAGGTTATGACTGTGAGTGTTAAAATTATAAAGATCAACAAGGAAAGTTATAATCTTGTAGATAGGGCTTATAAATATGTATCACAGAATAGAAGAAGGTTTTTTGACACATGTCATACTCTCCTTCAACATAATATTTTAATGTAATAACGGCTATAAATATTATAATAAATGGATATCAATTTCATTAATGAACTTACCTTTTAATTTCAAAATTTTCAAATTAAAGCTAATTAGTTTATTTTGTTTATTTATTTAAATTATTTGTTTAAATTTAAAAGATAAACATTCTAATTATAATAATTTATTATTTTTCGTATTTTCTTATAAATTCAAAGTTTCTAATATTTTGACCTTTATATTTAATTTTTTTTTTAAATTAACCCATGTAATACATGAGTCTCACAACTAGTAGATAAATCAACCAACATAGATCTACATTAATAAATAAGAATGATTTTGCCACATGTCCTTCTCTCATTCATTTGACCACATGTCATTTTGTCATAATTTTGAGATATATTTATTTTCCACTTGTCATTTATTTTATTTTTCATTTCCAATATATCATTAATTTAGTTTCCATAAAATTAAACCTACCAAAATGACTATTAATTTTAAATTTTAAATTTTAAATTTCAATTTCAATTTCAAAATAAATTTACAGTTTAAACCTTTGTGTTTAACATTTTGTTATAATTAAACCGTTTAATACACGAATCTGCTAACTAAACACATAATTTTAATTAATTTAATTTTTGCATGTTTTTTTCCTCATAATTTTCAAATTCAAATAAACTTCCTATTTAATTGTTCCTATTTAACATTTTGTTTTAATCAACCCGTATAATATACGGGTCTCACGACTAGTAAATGAATCTATTAAGGCTAAAGGTAAGTCTTAGGACCTGCCTAAATTTTTAATTTTATTTATAATATATATAGCAAAAAAAAATTAGAAACTACATTACAAAAAGTAAAAGACCTACCTTGAATTTTTATTTTAAAAAAGTGTCTTAAAAAACCATTTCAAATGGAGAAAATGATAAGTTGCTCGGGGCAATTTGTTATTTTAAATTATGGATTTCATGATAAAAAATTACTATTAATCAACACTCTCAAAATATCAATAAATAAATAAATTGCTTTAATAAAAAGAAGCTCTGGTCTCAACTAGAACTTAAAGCATTACATAAACAGGCAGTCCTATCTTAGAAGCTCCTGAAGATCTTTAGTTGCTAGCATGAATTACTACCAGCTCACAGAACATGCATAAGACATCTCTCCTAATCATGCATCTTACCATGTAACACTGATCGGATCCTTAGCTATAATCTAGCATGCAATTCTCATATACTTATATCAAGCATCAATCATAACACACATATGGGTATTTTGGGAAATACTTAATTGAGCTCGCTGATTGCACGCATCGCACCCCCTTTTACTTTAAAAACTTTTTTAGAAAATCATTTTGTTTTAGAAAATTTACCGATTCCTCAGTTTGAGTTCAAGCACACCCAAGAGTATACCCGAATCCCTCAAACCAAGACTCTGTACCAACTTGTAATGCCCCAAAATTCAAACCAAACTTTTCATTTAAAAAAAATTAAGTAATTATTCAATTTCACAATTTATGAAAAACTTAGATAAACCATTTAACTCAAAACATTTATCAGAGTATCATCAAAAGTTTTCATGTGCACAAATCTCCCATGGATGTGATGCAATCAAGTTGTGCCATTCCTTTAATATGAGAAAACTTGCCAATGTGTCATACCAAGCTCTAGGTGCCTGCTTTAAACCATAGATAGCTTTATGAAGACGATACACACGATTTGGAAATTCTTCACTTTCAAACCCTGGTGGTTGTTTTAGAAATACTTCTTCTTGAATATTTCCATGTAAGAAGGCAGTCTTGACGTCTATTTGATAGAATTTGAAGTTCTTAAAGGAAGTGGAGGTAAGAAACAAGTGAATTGCTTCAAGTCTAGCAACATGAGCAAATGTTTCATTATAGTCTAACCCTTCCAGTTGGCAGAAACCTTAAGCCACAAATCTGGCTTTGTTTTTAATAACAATCCCATCTTCATCCATCTTGTTCTTGAAAACCCAACGAGTGCCAATGATAGTTTTTCCTTGAGGCTCTGGAACAAGATTCCATACACGACGACGTTCAATTTCATTAAGCTCATCCTGAATAGCCTTGATCCAGTTAGCTTCTTTCAAGGCATCAACGTCATTCTTTGGTTCAATCATTGAAACGAAGTTTACAAACATGTAGAAGTTGCTGTTGACTCTGCTATGAGTGAGAATCCCAGAATTTACATCTCCAATGATGTGAGATTCAAGATGATCTCGAAGAATTCTTGGATTAGAACTTTCATTCGTAATACTTTGAGCAGAGTTTTCCTGAATGGATGGTTTAACTTCTTTAGGGATGACAGGCTGATCTTAAGAGATAGATTGTGAGCTAATAAATTGATCAACATTTGGAACAACAGGCTCATCATCATTTGGCAAGAAATTAGGAACAGGTTCTGAAGGACTGTGTGTAAGTTCATTCAGGATTGATGAAGGATGATCAAGTCGATCATGAATGAACGAGTCTTTATAGACGGCGACGTGAGCTGTTTCCTCAGCAATTTGCCTTGAAAGATTGAATACCCCGAAAGCCTTGGATATGCTGGAATAACCAAGAAAAACTCCTTCATCAGCTTTAGTTTCAAACTTAGAATGCTGATCTCTTTGATTTAAGATGTAACAAACACATCCAAACACATGAAAGTAGGAGATATCTGGATTTCTTCCCTTTAGTAGATCATAAGTAGTTTTCCCATGACACTTAAAACAATGGACCGATTTTGAGTTTAGCACGTTATGTTAATAGCTTCATCCCAAAATGACGGAGGAAGACCAACTTTAACAACCATAGTTCTTCCAGCTTCAATGAGAGTTTTGTTCCTTCTTTCTGCAATACCATTTTGTTGGGGAGTTCTAACAGCGGAGAAGTTTTGAGAGATTCCTGACTTAGAGCAAAAGCCTTCCAGAGAGGTGTTCCTGAATTCGGTTCCATGATCACTATGTAATTGCCTTACTTTGTGATCATAGAGAACTTCCTATTGCTTAATGAGAGCAATGATTTCATCAGCGACATAACTATTCTATCTTAAAAAAACTACCCACGTAAATCTTGAAATTTCATCCACAATGACTAGAGTGCATTTCTTTCCTGCTCTTGACTTAACCGCAATTGGTCCAAAAAGATCCATGTGAAGAAGATGAAAAGGTTTGATAATGGAAGAGCAGGACTTAGGTTTGAAAGAAGACTTGGTTTTCTTTCCCTTTTCACACATTGAACACATCTTATCCTTGTGTAACACCCATAAAAATCAAGCCAATTTAAAACTTTTTCAAACATCCAAAAGCCATTAGTTATTACAAAGTGTTTTCAAAATAGTTTAATATCAGAGTATCCCAGAAACCATAAGTCCAAAACATGAGGATGTGTACGGTCACGCCTTCGCCTTGCCAAGTCATTTGAAGCACCTGAAACAATAAACTGAAACCGTAAGCATAAAGCTTAGTGAGTTACCCCCAAAATACCGATACACATATAGTCCACATAACAATATAAACAATATCATAACATAACAAACTGAACAGCATGCAATGGGTCCACAACTTTACAGACTGGATTACCCCTGGGCCCACAGTGTGAGTCTGGATTGCCTTCCGGGCCCACAACTCACATCTGGATTGCCACTGAGCCCACAGTACGAGTCTGGCATGCCCTACCCGACCCTCAGCTCGTATCTGGAATGCTCCCGAGTCCTTAATATGAGTCTGGCATGCCTTGCCCGACCCTCTGCTCATATCTGGAATACTCTAGGGTTTGTTGGCTACCGCACGGAGTAGTACAACCTCAACCCATCCCACATAACATGTCGACATGTAACATAACTAATGCACATACATATAATCATACAGTATCACAGGTAGTCGTACAGGCAGTGTTGCAAAACTCGGCCTACTCGACCGAGTACTCGGAATCGGCCCTCCACCGAGGCGAGTAATGTGAACTCGGCAAAAAAACTCGAATTAAGTCAAACTCGGTCAAAAATCTGTCAAAATTGGTCAAAAATCGGTCAACATCTCTCTAACTCGGGCCTACTCGGTCTTACTCGGGCCTACTCGGTCAAACTCGGCCAACTCGGTCAAAATCAGCCAACTCGGTCAAACTCGGTCAAATGGTCAAAATTATCATAAAAAGAGAAAAAAATCAAGAATTTCAAGATTAATATGTATAATACACTTAATGATTTTTTCTTTAACACACACATGTGATTATTACTACATATATATCTTAAATTTTCAGTAATTATTTATGAAGTGAGACATTTGTGTGTATTTCAGTTTTTATGTATTCACATGTATCTAATTTTGTTATATATTTCAATCAAATTATGATTTTAACTTATGATTTTGACATATATAATTTTCCTAAAAATATTTCTATATGAATTACCGAATCCGAGTACTCCCCGAGTACTCCAGAGTACTCGCTACTCCCCAGTCGGCCGAGCAGGTACCGAGTAGCGAGTTCTACAACCTTGCCTACAGGTCTACCCGACTAGCATATCAACTGCAATACATCACTAACTCAAACTCAACATATCAATAACTACTAGGATATCAAATCCAATGGCCTGACCTTGGTGCCTTAGACCCCTTAGTATAGTGAGGATAACTCACCTGGCACTGCTGAAGTCCCGTAGATAAAACTCCAGCTGCTGGTTGACAGATTCCCGAACTGTCAACATCAAACAATACCCAATTAATAATTGGGTTCCAAGCCCAAGGTCCAATTCACACTACAAAAGCCCAAAAGTCAAATCATGGGCCAAAGCCCAACATATGGCCCAATTTTCCAAATTGGGCCCAGGCCTCTACATGGTCTTTCCTTAAGGCCCATCCAATTATTCCAATCCAATTCCCATGGCCCAATATCACATAATCATAAAGGCCCAAATATGGTCCATCTATGGCCCAATTTTCCAAATTGGGCCCAAGTCTCTCACATGGGCCTTACCCTAAAGTCCATCCAATTATTTAGGTCCATTTACTTGTTCTTGGATAGCCCTTCAATAGTCCAATCACCAAAGCCCAATAGGAAGGCCCAACTCGAGGCCCAAGTGAAAATAGGGTTTTCACATATATTGACAAATAGGGTTAAGTGTTCCTACTTAACCCATTAAGGACTTAATCCATTAAGTCCAATATTGCCTTAGGTTAATTTACACACGATTATTAATTATTATTATTTTAAGTTTAATACATAATTCTCGTGCGGTCCCGATCAATCCCAAAACTAGGGTTTCATGACATTAGGGTTTTCCAAACCCTAATTAGGGTTTCCAGTCCATTAGTCAATTGGTTGGGCTTTTAGGTCAATTTGGGCTTCATTGGGCCCATTAGGGTTTCATGCATCCCAAACGAGTCCAAAACACTAACAAAGGACACCGCCACCCAACACGGCGGCCGGTGGTGGCAGGAGGCGACAGCCACCACCCTACGGTGGTGGTTTGGGGTTTTTCTTTTCATTATTCCATTTTTGTTACAATTTACAATGCAATCTCAATAAAACACACTAAGCTACACATATAACAATAAAAGTACACACACACACACAACCACCCTAGTGGTGGCCGGCGGTGGCACATGGTGGCAGCCACCACCTCACGGTGGTGGTAGATTTTCTTTATGTTTTTTTGGCCAAACCCAAAACACACACACCCTATCTGCTCACAAAACAACTCCAGCCACCTACCTGGTGGCGGCAGCAACACAGAAAGGCGACAACAGGAGCGGTTGCGACGACAGCCACCACCTGCCGCTGGTGGCGAGTTCCTTGAGTCTTTTCCAAGCACACACGTCCACACGAACACGTACTCGCCGAGAGCTCCGCACTGAAGTGCATCCCGATCTCAGCCACTACCGTGGTGGCGCAAGGCAGTCAGCGGATGACGCCAGCCGCAACAGTCGCCGGGAGTGACGAATATGGCGACCGTGCAGCGGTAGAAGGAGGTGGGGAAGACCACTGCACATCGACCACTCGGTGGCAACATCAGAGTTCGTCGGTCTTCGTGGTTCACAGCTTCATTAGCGGCCTGGAGCAATAGCGCTGGATATTCCGGCGCTCCTCCGGTGGTTTGTGGCCTCGACAGCGGGACAGCGAGCGGCAAAAGGTGGTGACCAGCTCCGGATGATGCAACGGCGGCCGAGGGACTCTCACATGGTGGTGGCGGCTGGGGGATGGGAGGTATAAGGTTGGTGACGGCTGTAGAGGGTTAGTTAGGGTTAGGGTTTCGTTAGCTTTATATATACCTGACAATGAAACATATTGCCATAATGTCACAAATGGTCCCTCCCTTCACCTTTTCTTTCAAAGTCAGCCCATATTTTACCCTTTTAACCCCAGCCATCCAAAATCCTTTCATAATAAGTCCATATTTTACCAAGCACACCCTGACTTCTGAAATTCTTTTCAAAATAAATCCTGAAATTACACTTTAACCCCCGGAGATTCAAATCTTGTCATTTGGCTACCCGAAACCAACACCTTTCTAATTATTATTTGATTTTGGGCTATAATAATATAAAATAATAATATTAAGATTACTTCTCGGGGTTCCGGGTTCATCATTAATTATCCTATTTTAAACAGGATGTTACACCTTGACAAATTTGTAACACTGTAAGTATAGTGAGAAGACTCACCTTGTAAGCTCAGAATAATACACAACATAAATCACAAAGATATAATGAAGGATATCACAATACTCAATAATAGCATACAAGACCCTCCGGTCACACAAGGTTACCACTCATGGTAAGTATAGTGAGAAGACTCACCTTGTAAGCAAGCAAGTAAACCTCGTACCCCTCGAACGGTATAATCCCCACCTACATGTCATAATCATCTCTAATTAACACCTATAACCACAACACTAAATAACTTCGATCAACCTCTCTCTCTAACTCTTGGAATGGGTAAAAGACCATTTTACCCCTCCCTGGTCTCCATAATCCAAGTCTTAACCAATCCCTAAAAGTCAACAGAAGTCAACAGTCCATGTTGACCCAACTCGGCGAGTGCACCTATGTGACTCGTCGAGTTCCTCTTGTCGTCAGAAAAATCGAGAAAACTCCAACTCAACTCGTCGAGTTGTCTCGTCAACTCACCGAGTTGTAGCGTGTTCAGCCTATCACGGGAAAACCCTAACTGACTCGTCGAGTTGGCTCATGCACTCGTCGATTCCCTCTTGACCAATTGTCATTCAGTCGATTCTAAGCAGAAATATTGTCCCAAACTCTAGATCTAACTTCCCAAGGCTGAAATACCACGTAAAGCTGCAAGCTTTACGTCCATGCATGGCACCTAGGGCTCGAAATGCCAAAACAAGCTCTATTATAGGGTTTAATGCATAAAGGCTTGCCTCAAGCTTGATAAAGCTTGGATCTTTGGGCTCAAGGGACCTCCTACAGTCCAAATCTGAGGTTTAAATCTCATGACATGCTCAAATGACTCAATAACCAAAAGATGGGTGGGTGAAAACCCTAAAACTCCTTAGAATGGGATCTAACAAAAGAAATGGTCAAGATAGCAACTTTTTACCTCCAAACAGAAGCTAACCACCGAAGAACATCAGATCCAAAAGCTCCCTCTCGTCCAAGGTCTCTTGCTCTTCAACTCTACTCCAAGAATGCACTAAAACCCACAATATTAGCCTCTCTTTCTTTCACACAAGTTTACAACTCGATTAGGGTTTCTCACAGTGTAGTAGAGTGACAAGGGTGGCGGAAATGAGGGCTTAAGGTCCTTTAAATAGGACATACACCCGGAAAATTAGGGTTTCCTTACACCGCTTCTACTCGTCGAGTCGGGGTCCTCCTACTCGTCGAGTAGACTCTAAAAATTCTGCGGCCATAATAGTCTCTAATCGGCGAGTTGGTGCTCCCCAACTCGTTGAGTTACCCTCCCAAAAAGAAATAAAATTATTAAATATCATACCTGGGAGTCGGGATGTTACAATTCTCCCCCACTAGGATCAGACTTCGCCCTCGAATTCATCCTCCGAAAACAACTCGGGGTACTGCTCTCGCATCTCGGACTCCGGCTCCCAAGTACACTGGGATCCCTTCCGATGTTGCCACTGAACTTGAGTCAAAGGTACCTATTTATTCCTCAAGACCTTCACCTTCCTATCCAAGATCGCTATCGGCCTATCAATGTAGTTCAGGCTCGCATCCACCTGAATGTCCTCTTAAGGGACCACCGTCGTCTCATCGGCTACACACTTCCTCAATCGGGACACATAGAAGGTGTTATGAATCTGACTCAACTCTCCAGGTAGCTCCAAACGATAAGCTACCTTACCCACTCGGGCGATCACCCTGAAAGGACCATTGTATCTAGGGCCCAGCTTGCCCTACTTCCTGAATCAAATCACCCCTTTCCATGGGGACACCTTCAGGAGGACAAAATTTCTGACCTGGAACTCTAGCTCGGATCGTCGTCAGTCTGTGTAACTCTTCTGACGACTCTGGGCCGTCAGCAACCTCTGTCTGACCTGCTGGATCTGCTCTGTCGTCTTGAGCCTATCTCAGTGCTCCCCATCACTCTCTGCCCTACCTCCCCCAACAGATGGGAGTCCGACACCTCCTCCCATATAAGAGCTCAAAGGGAGGCATACCAATACTGGAATGGTGGCTGTTGTTGTAAGAAAACTCAGCTAAGGGCAAGTAAGTGTCCCAACTTCCACCGAAGTCCATAATACATGCACGTAGCCTGTCCTTAAGCGTCTGAATCGTCCGCTCACTCTGCCCATCTGTCTGTGGGTGATATGCAGTACTGAAGTGCAACCGGGTACCTAACTCCTCATGAAATTTCTTCCAGAACCTGGAAGTAAAACGCACATCCCGATCTGACACTATCGATGTCGGCATTCCATGTCGTGCCACCACCTCTTACATGTAGATCTCGGCCAATTTCTCTACAGAAGAGCCCTCACTGATATCCAGAAAGTGAGGGCTCTTCGTCAAGCGGTCTATAATCACCCATATCGCGTCGACACCTCGTGCAATCCTCAGTAATTTGGTGATAAAATCCATGGAAATCTGCTCCCACTTCCACTGGGGAATCTCTAGAGGCTGCAACGGGCCATGCGGACGCTGGTGCTCTGCCTTGACCTGACAACAAGTCAAGCATCTCTCGACTACCCATGTCACATCTCTCTTCATACAGGGCCACCAATAATCCCTCTTCAAATCCAAATACATCTTGGTGGCTTTCGTATGGATCGAGAATCTCGACCTATGGGCCTCTTCCATTAGAATACGTCGAGCTCCACCAGTATATGGCACCCAAATCCGTCCATGGAAAGTCATAATCCCTCGACTATCTGTCCCAAACTCAGAAATCTGCCCGGTTACCCGCCTCTCTTCCGGTTCTCAGGCCTCATGGCCACCACCTGGGCCTCTCGGATGGTGTCCAAGACTGGAGTCATCACCATCATCCTCATGCATACGTCTCGGATCGGAGCACTCACTGCTCTGCGACTAAGGGAATCAGCTACCACAGTAGCCTTTCCAGAGTGATACAAAATCTCACAGTTGTAGTCTTTTACTACATCAAACCACCTCCTCTGTCTCATATTCAGGTTGGGCTGATCCATTAGGTACTTCAGGCTCTTATGGTCCATGTATATGGTACACCGGACACCATAGAGATAGTGGCGCCAAATCTTGAGGGCGAGCACTAACCCCCCCAACTCCAAATTGTGGGTGGGATTCCTCGTCTCATGAGGCTTTAACTGCCTCGATGCATATGCTATCACATGTCCCCTCTGCATCAGCACGACACCCATCCCTGATATAGATGCATCACAATATACTACGAAGTCCTCCACTCCCTCAGGAAGAGCTAACATCGGGGCTTCGCACAGTCTCTGGCGAAGTGTCCCGAATGAGGCTTGCTGCTTGGGCCCCCTAGCTAAAGTAATACCCTTCCTGGTCAATCTAGTAAGAGAAACGGCGATCTTGGAGAAATCTATGATAAATATCCGGTAGTAGCTTGCCAAGCCAAGAAAACTCCTGATCTCGGATGGGGACCTCAGCACCTCCCATCACATAACTGCCTCAATCTTGGCCGGGTCGACCAAAATCCCATTCTGGCTAACGAGGTGTCCTAAGAACTGGACCTCTCGTAACCAGAAATCACATTTGGAGAATTTGGCATAAAGCCTCTCCGCCCTCAATACCCCAAGAATCTCCCGAAGATGCTCCTCGTGCTGCTCTCTGGACCTCAAGTACACCAAAATGTCGTTGATGAACACGATCACCGACCTGTCCAACATGGCCTGCACACCCGCTTCATGAGATCCATGAACGCTGCAGGTGCGTTGGTGAGCCCGAAAGGCATCACCATAAACTCGTAGTGCCCATAACGAGTCCTAAAGGCCGTCTTCTGAATATCCTCCTCGCAAACTCTCATATGATGATATCCAGATCTCAAATCAATCTTGGAAAACCAAGACGCCCCCTACAACTGATCGAATAAATCATCGATCCTCGGTAGTGGATAACGGTTCTTAACCGCCAGCTTGTTCAACTCCCGGTAATCCATGCACATCCGGTGTGAACCATCCTTTTTCTTTACAAAAAGGATCGGCGCTCCCCACGGTGAGCTACTCGGTCTGATAAAACCCTTCCCCAACAGCTCCTGAAGCTGCGAGGATAACTCCTGCATCTCAAGCGGCGCAAGGCGATAAGATGCCTTGGCAATAGGCGCCGCACACGGAACCAAATCGTTCTGGAACTCCACCTGCCTCTCGGTAGGCACGCTCGGTAACTCGTCGGGGAAAACATCCGGGAACTTACACACAACCGGAACATCAGAAATAGAACTCGGCCTCTCAATGGCAACTCTCGTATCCGTCACATAAGCTAAATATCCCATACATTCCTACTGTAAACTCTGCCTCGCCCTGGTGGCAGAGCGGAAAGCTGACCCAGATCTGGTCCCCTCGCCATACACAGTAAGTACTCCCCCACTAGGGTCTCGTATGGTCACCAACTGACGCTCGCAATCAATCACAGCTCCAAAACGGCTAAACCAATCCATGCCCACTATGACACATACATCACCCATCGCTATCGGCACCAGATCTATAGGGAACTCAACACCGAAAATATCTAATACACATCCCCAAAACACATCAGTGGCAAAAACCGCATGCTCGTCGGCTATAGAAACCCTCAGAGGTCGACTCAATGCCTCGCGTCTAACATTAATGTGTTGACTAAAAGATAAGGACACGAAGGATCGACTCGCATCCGAGTCAAATAACACCAAAGCAGGCACATAACTCACAAGAAAAGTACCTATATACAACACAATATAAGCATAAACAAATCTCAAAATAACAGGCATAAGGAAAAAAAAATACGTACCAACCACGACATCAGGTGCTGTGTGGACCTCCTCTGCTATCAGCTGGAATGCTCTCCCACTAGCTCTCGGGGTCTCGGCCTTCGCCGGCCGGCTATCAATAGTACGGAAGGAAATGGGAGCGGAAGCATGAACTGATCTCTGAGTAAGATGAGGACACTCGGCCTTTCGGTGGCCCGTCTGATTGCAATGAAAACAGACCGAGAATCCCTTGGGGCAGTTCTTCGCGATATGCCCCTCCTTGCCATATTTGTAGCAAATCCCTGCTCGACAAGACCCCTCGTGGCTCTTGTCGCACTTGCCACAAGTGCGGCCCTTCTGGCCTCCCGCTCTCGCATCAGCGGGCTTAGCCCACTTCGTCGCAGGCTGCGACTGCACTGGTCTCCGGTCTCTCCCCTGAGACCCCCCCTCCGCCCTAGCCTGTAACTCCAGCTCAATCTCCCTCCGCCTGGCATTGGTCTAAATCTCAGCCAATGTCTGGTATGACGAGTTTGCCACGAAATCCCGTATATCCCTCCTTAGTATGCTCAAATATCGGCTCACACGTACCTGCTCAGTGGACATGAGCTCAGGGCAAAACAACGCCCTATCATGGAACATCCTCGTGATCTCGTTCACAGTTTCTGTCTTCTGCTTGAGAGACAGAAGCTCCTGGGCTAACCGTTCCCTCTCCACCTAGGGAACATACTCATCTCGGAAAAACTGTGTAAACCTCTCCCATGTCACTACAGCATGATCTGCAGGAGTAAAGCTGGCAGTCACGAACTTCCACCAGTCCTTCACTCCCAAGCGAAGATGGTTCAGTGCGAACCGAAACCTTAGGTTCTCTGGGCATGAACACGTATAGAAACACCCCTCAATGGCGGAGATCCATATCATAGCAGCAATCGGATCCTGAGTCCCATCAAACTCTGGTGGCTTCGTGTTGCTGGACTCCCGTAGCAACACCGAGTCACCCCCTGTGGCCTAGCAGCAGCTACGGCTGCGGTGGCTACTGTAGCAACAACCTCAGTAACAGCAACATATCGCTCATCGAATGTCTCAATCAACGTGGCCTTAATAGACCCAAACATCTCCGGTATAGCCTCCCTGATGGTTGTGGCCACCTCTTCATGAATGATCCTGTGGATCTCCTCATCACTGGTTCCACTACTCCCGAGGTTGTGGCGTGTACCCACCCTAATGTCTCTGAAACACAACACAAAAAAAATCATCAGAGACTCGCTCGATCATACTCACACTCGATTTCCCGTCCCTACATGCTCCTTAGTATCCTAAGGATTCTTACTTGGGTCGCATACAAATCAGGTGCTTTCAGTAGTACGAGCCCAATACTACCTTCCACACCAACCTGTAGTCACCCTAAGTCCTCCTCCTAGGATCCTAATTCACAAGTACTCTATCTCCCCGCGAGTATCAAACTACTCTCTCAATAGGCTCCTCCTATGCTCATCTAAGTATCTCTCCTAGATTATCCCAAGTCTCAAGCTCTTTCTAAGAGATTCCTATTAGATACTCCTACTCAGCCTATACTCAGGGCAAATAACAGATAGCAACATGTCCTAGGGTAATGCATCACAAATCAGACAACTCTAGCCCTAAAATATAAAATACTTAGCCTATCCTCTAGCATACATCCCTAATATCTCATAAATATTTCATAATATAAACAAATAAGGGTATTTTGGGAAATCACCGTTCGGGCTCTAGCTGATTGTACACACTGCTCCGTCTCGTTTTCTCTTTTAAAACTCTTACTCGTTTTAAAAAAATCATTTCTCTTTGAAAGTTTTTCTCTAATCCTCAGGTTGAGGTCAAACATACCCGAAGGTACATCCGAATCCCTCAAACCAAGGCTCTGATACCAACTTGTAACACCGTAAATTTTCAAACAATTTTTTCATTTTTAAATCACATAATTCTCATTAACACATTTCACAAAACCCCAAAGTGTCAAATTATCAAAAACACAAATCCATAATTGTTTGAATAAAAATCCAGGATCCTCAAAACATAACTCCATCTCGTGTGTACAATCAAGCCGACGCCTTCACGCGATCCCGAGAAGTACCTAAAACACATATCACATAACACGGTAAGCATGAAGCTTAGTGAGTTCCCCAAAATACCACACACATCTCATTAGCCTCTCATGGCTATATCTCAATAAAGACCCTCTGGTCAACATGTCTCAGTGGAGACCCTTCGGTCCTAACTCAATGAAGCTCAGAATAATACACTGCATAAATCACAAAGACATAATGCAGGATATCACAATACTCAATAATAGCACACAAGACCCTCCGGTCACACAAAGTTACTACTCATGGTAAGTATAGTGAGAAGACTCAACTCGTAAGCAAGCAAGTAAACCTCGTACCCTTCGAATGGTCTAATCCCCGCCTACATTTCATAATCATCTCTAATTAACACCTATAACCACAACGCTAAATAACTTTGGTCAACCTCTCTCTCTAACTCTTGGAATGGGTAAAAGACCATTTTACCCCTCCATGGTCTCCAAATCCAAGTCTTGACCAAACCCTAAAAGTCAACATAAGTCAACACTCGAGTCAACAGTCCCTGTTGATCCAACTCGGCGAGTTCACCAATGTGACTCGTCGAGTTCCTCCTGTCCTCAGAAAAATCGGGAAAACTCCAACTCAACTCGTCGAGTTGTCTCGTCAACTTGCCGAGTTGTAGCGCGTTTAGCCTATCAGGGAAAAACCCTAACTGACTCGTCGAGTTCGCTCATGCACTCGTCGAGTCCCTCTTGACCAATTCTCATTCAGTCGATTCTAAGCAGAAATAATGTCCCAAACTCTAGATCTAACTTCCCAAGGCTGAAATACCACGTAAAGCTGCAAGCTTTACGTCCATGCATGGCACCTAGGGCTCGAAATGCCAAAACAAGCTTTATTATAGGGTTTAATGCATAAAGGCTTGCCTCAATCTTGATAAAGCTTGGATCTTTGGGCTCAAGGGACCTCCGATAGTCCAGATCTGAGGTTTAAATCTCATGACATGCTCAAATGACTCAATAACCAAAAGATGGATGGGAGAAAACCCTAAAACTCTCTAGAATGAGATCTAACAAAAGAAATGGTCAAGATAGAAGCTTTTTACCTCCAAACAGAAGCTAACCACCGAAGAACATCGAATCCAAAAGCTCCCTCTCGTCCAAAGTCTCTTGTTGTTCAACTCTCCTCCAAGAATGCACCAAAACCCACAATATTAGCCTTTCTTTCTCTCACACAAGGTTACAACTCGATTAGGGTTTCTCACAGTGTAGTAGGGTGACAAGGGTGGCGGAAATGAGGGCTTAAGGTCCTTTAAATAGGACACAAACCCGGAAAATTAGGGTTTCCTCACACAGTTCCTACTCGTTGAGTCGGGGTCCTCCGACTCATCGAGTAGACTCTAAAAATCCCGCAACCATAATAGTCTCTACTCGGCGAGTTGGTGCTCCCTAACTCGTCGAGTTGCCCTGCCAAAAAGCAATAAAATAATTAAATATCATACCTGGGAGTCGGGATGTTACAAAATTGCATTTTTAGAATTCCCCTTACAAGTTGATTCCTAGAGATCTTCGATATGTTCCTAAAATTCAAATGCGATAACCTCTTGTGCCACAACCAATTTAGATGAGACTGATCACGAGAGAAAAAACTCTTCCATTTATGCCCGTGCAAGGACTCGATTTTTTCATCGATGGATGGTAGCGAGTAACAGTCTTTTGGACATGCTTTGTTTAAGTCCGTGAAGTCTATGCACATCCTCCATTGTCCATCTCATTTTTTAACCAAGACTGGGTTTTCTACCCACGATGGGAATATCGACTCCCATACTATTCCTAATTTTACCAATTTGTCGATCTCGTCATTTATTGATTTATTTATGTCTTTTGATTGCCCTTTTTTTCTGTCAAATTGGCTTACTTCCTGCTTTCTCATTTAATTTGTGCTCGATGAGTTGTCTGGGTACACCTGTCATGTCTACTGCCTCCCATGCGAATGTGTTAGCGTTTTCTTTTAAAAGTATCATTAATCCTTTTTTTAATACACATGGTAACCCGACTCCTATCCGTACTCCTTGGTCTGTATATTTGCTATTGATTGTGTTTCTTCTAGCCCGTTAATTGCTTGTGTTGTATCCAATTCCTTCGTTTTCACCCACTTTCCACCATTGCAATGGATTCCGTTGGTGGTTTACTATAGATCATTCCAAATTCGTTTTTCGTTCGAAATCGAACGGTACCGTGGATTATTGATACAATCGCCCCGAACTATCTTATTGCACTTCTTCCAAATATGATGTTGTATGTCGATGTTGATTGTACGATTATGAAGGCTATCGTCTGTGTATTTTTGGTTTGTATTTCCTAATCCATTAAAGTTAATGAAACAGACAATATCCCATTCGGATAAACAAAATTCCCCACAAAGCTTGTTAGATGCCCTGCTGGTTATTGCATCATTTTTCTTATTTGTTTCGGTAGTTGTAAGAAGTAATGTTCATACATGATTTCGGTCGAACTTCCACTATCACAATATATTCTATGAATGCCTACGTCGCATATTTGCTCATATATAAGTAGCAGACCATCTTCTTGGTGGTGGGGAATATGATTTGTTTCTGCATCAAACAAATCATGTAGTTTGCTGGTATCTTTTAACTGCAATGGATAGCTCATTTGTGTTGCTTTACTATCCGGCTATCGGGTATTTCCTTTGTTTGTCACTTAGGAATCCTTATATTACGGATGGTGCCAATGTTGATACGACGAACTCCATGCACATGTTTAGCTCTTTCACCCCAAAGGGTGTCGTCCAATTGGCATCCGTGAATTCACTCTGCGTAAGAATAACAAGAACTAGGTCAGACAACCTACCGAGGGTTGGACCCCAACATAGCTCTCCGATGCCTAAGTTAGACTGCGACTTTTTGGTGTTGCTTTTGCGTTAAGGAATATGTGTTCTCCTTACTTACCTCCTTGGTTATCGTGTCTCCGAGGGTATTTATAGGTTGTGTGTGGTTAGTAAGGCCCATTTCTTAGACCAGTCCTTCACCTATTACCCGGTCTGCGAGTGGTCGCACTTCCTGTCATTTCCTTGTTTATTTTATTTGTTTTGTACTATGTGACATATTTATGAGATACGATTCTGATGCTTGCGTACGATGTATTCGAATTCATATTTGCCCGAAACAAGTGGCAATGCTTGTAGCACCGACCTGATGAGTACCGGGCCGGTAATGGGTTTTCTCGGACTACCGGCCTGGTACACCATTACTTACTCTAATTCCTAGTATCCTACTTGAACTAGGTTTCCTTATTACCCCTTATACACCAACTTATGCATAAGGTATATTCGGAAATTACATAATAGATGCTCACTTATATTTATCATATTCTATTGTTATTATTTTGTTCATAGTACTCATGTTGTTTATTTCATGTACCCATGTTTTTGAATGTTCACTTTTTGTTGATATTATTTAAAGTTTTGGTGTTTTAATTTCTTTTGGGTGTTCTTTTATAAAATGAAATGTTACATAAGTAACCTTCTTGATGACCGATGAGAAGACCGCCATACTAAAGAGAGGTTTACACACTTTTGGATTTACGATAGTACTTACATGCTTTTTAATGCTTTTGAAGGCAATTGGTTTGGTTACTAGTTACCAAGAGATTATTGAATTGTGGAGACCATCGACTATGAGCGGGACTTGGCCCATGATCACTTAAATAAGTGGTTGAGTATTCATTTTCTACAATTATTTTAAATACATTTCATCTATATTTTTAGTTGCTAGCTACTTAATAAGTTTCTACAACTATTTTAAATACCTTTCATCTATATTTTTAGTTTCTAGCCACTTAATAAGTTTGTTATGAAAAAGATAATTTTTTGGAGTCATATATAATTGATACTTTTATAATTTATTCAGGGGCGAAGTATTTAAGGGGGCCAGGAGGGGCAATGGCCCCCCCTGATTTTTGGGCTAGAAATAGAAATTATACTTCAAAAAATTTAATTACAGGCCTGTTATCTTCAAACTTGGGCTTTGGCCCCTCCCGAATCCAGATTCCAAGAAGCAATTCGAATTCTCCAAGAAATAGTCCTCCAGACTCCAGAAATCAAAATCGGTTCTTCCCCAATTCCGTTCGCTGAATCGCTGCTGCCTGCTGTCGCTGTTGGCCTGTTGAGTCACTCGCTTCAGTCGCTTGGTCTCACACTCTCACTCTCGCCATCGCCCATCGCTAAGCGCCATTCACCAAAAATCAGGTATGGAATCCCGAATCTTGTTCTTTCTTTTCCAGTTCACTTGTTGCTGCCTGCTGTGCTGCACTGTTGGCTGTTGCTGCTGTTTGCGAGTTTCTCCTGAGTCCTGACTCCTCTTTTTTCTCGGTCCAAACTCCAAATTAGGGGTTAGAGTTTCTCCTGTCAATTTGTGAGTTTCTCCTGAGGCCCCTGAATGAAAAGCTATATGAACAATCTTGGATATTCTATTGTGACAATTGTAAGTTGCGTGGTGATATTTCGACTGTGCAAAACTTGCTGACCTGTTGAAGCCAGATTGTAAGATATCTCTGTTCTTGTGGAGTTGTTTCAGGTGTTATATTCCTTTAAACAAAGTTTTGATCTTGCTAATGTAGAGTTTAGATCGCAACTCACTTAATTAGGGCTTAATTTATTTGCAAATAAGTTATATGAAGTTTTTGTTTTGAGCTACAAAATTGATAGGAGATTTCTTTGTTGATTTAACACCTACAATTGTTCACATAAATCACCTTTGACACATAATCAAGCCTTCATTGATATGCACACAACTGTAGTTTAAGCAGCTCATAAGATTCCCACAAGGTAAAACTTCTGCCTAGCAGAATTCTCCTTGCACAAAGTGATAATATCTACCTTAAGATGTGATTAGAGTTCATGGGTTCATCACTTTTATAGCCTCTTCATTTAGATGTAGGAATAGCAAGTATGTGAGAAACCAACCTCCTGGTGCTCTAAAATGACTAAAATCAAAGAAACATAGTACAAAACACAGGAAAAAGAGAAACAGGGGAAACCTTTGGGGCAAATTTTCTAGTGTGTTTATTTGAGATTCTCAATCTAATCTGAATGGGAACAAAACTACATAAAACAAAGGAAATTCCTAGAGATTAGGAACGGACTCTCGGCCCCCCCTAGATAATTGTTCAAGCTCCGCCACTGAATTTATTAACAAACATTTAATAAAGTGTATTTATTACAGCTGATTATATGTATCCAAAAACATAACAACCTAAAACAGAGAAAAACAAATTAATTAATCTAAAACTTGCTCATCATATAAGAGAAAAAGACATGGGTTACAAAAGATTCAAATGATCAATGAAAAAGATCAAGTGATGTATATGCGTCTATTTACTTTCTCTAGTTTGCTAATTATTCCGCCAGATAACAATCTATTACAAAATTTCAAACAACCCACACACACACACGTATATATCGGATGTATACACCAACACAATATATAACCAAATGTCTTAGAACGAAAAAGGGGCTGGTGCTGCACTAAACAGGCGATGCGTTCCACTACCCACCGGACCACTTGCAGCACTCGAGCTTAGAAGATCGATCATGTTACAATCAGGGTCGCTACGCTGTTGTTCACACAAATCCGGCAACGATACTCCTGTAAAAGTAATCATACATTTCGAAATGAAAAATTACAGACATGGAGATCGATCATGTATGTGTAGATTGAAAGGAGCTAGCTAGGGTAATAATTAATGAATACCTTCACCGAGGGCCAAATTGAAGTGAAGATCGATGATGTTAGGGCATTTCTGATAACACGCAGGTGAGCAGAGTGTGACGATAGATTTTTTATCGAGCAAAGTGTCGGATGAAATACCTGTAGCGTTTCTATCAACGCCACAAGCTCTAATGCATTCGTCTGTCTCGATGTACTCTGATAATATCTCCACCACCACTTCCGATGTTCTGCATTGATATTCCACTTTTCCTTTCTTATCTTCGAAATTCTCCAACACGCATCTCTTTCCAGAAGATGAGATTGCAAATGAGCAATTATTCTTTGTCAAATCCTCGCATAAAATCTCACCTATAGATATATATTACGATGAACGATTAATTATGAAGCATGCATAATGGAGATGCATATAAATAAAGCATGTAAATGAGAGGGAAAGAGATACATACCGGTGGTTCCATGGAGGAAGAGAGATGAAGCAAAAAGGAGAACCAGAGAAAACTTCATTGGATTATGGATTGAAAGGAGAATAGAAATTATTGTGAGGATGAAAGTGATGAGAAAAATGGGCGGTGTGTGGTATATGTAGGGGTTGACGATTACAAAAATAGAAAGGGAAAGTCAGGAGGCCTCCGCATTGACGTTCCGGTCGCATGCACCAACTTCAAATCTAGAATACACAACTTCGATACACGTGTCATGTCATGTCTCTTCTTTTTCTTATTGGATATTTTACGTACTTGCATGATATTATTCGGCTCACTCTATTCACCACCTCCCCATGAGATATTAATTAGTTTTAATTTTAAATTGTTTTTTTTTAAATGACAAGTGTAATACGGTAATTATATCATTACTTGGTTGAGCGCTTTCTCATTTTTTCTATTATTTAAAATTTAATTAATTTTATTTTATAATCTAAATAGTTGGTATATTCTAATTTACTTGATTATTAATTTATGGTAATATAAAAAGAGTTATGTTAGTCGCACTTATAAAATATATACAGATTATAAGATTTATCAAAATATATGAACTTATAAGACAAATAGTACCAATTAGAAAAAGATTATGCTTATTTATTGTATTTTAGAAGATATGGTATATTTGTATATAACTTTTATTGTAAAGTGTGAAAATAATAATAATAAACTTTTAGTTTTATATTTTAGTAAAATAATGTTAAAGTCAAGTTTTATAAACATATTATAAATTAATATTTATGTAAGTGATTTGGTTATCTAAAGTGAAAACTAGTTTATATGTAGTTTATACATTATTAATGTTTTGAAAATCAGACTAATCATCTTATTGATTTGATGGTTCTATCGGTTCGACTGATCCAAATAACCGGATGACATTAGTATTACATCATAATTAAATATAAAATTATAAAATCTACAAAAACCTCCGATATAAAAATACCAATACAAATATGAAACTTAAATAAACAATGAGCATTAACTTTTTTTTTATCATGGAAGTTTTAATTTTGTCATAGTTTGGTCACTAAAGCTACCAATACAAATATGAAACTTAAATAAACAATGAGCATTAACTTTTTTTTTATCATGGAAGTTTTAATTTTGTCATAGTTTGGTCACTAAAGCTCTAATCGTGCTAATTAACCACTTAAACTATCAATTTTGTCACCATTTAACCATTTCAGGAGGTTTCGACCGGTTGCCACTTGCCACATAACTATGATGTGGCTCCTAGAAGACAATTAAACAATTTATCTTCTCTCATATGTCTTATCCATCTCTCTTCTCTCTCGTCTCATCTGCTCCCCATCAAGAACGGTTCGTCGTCTTTATCTACATGTCCTCTCATTGAAGAAGACTTCGATACACATGTCATGTCTCTTCTTTTTCTTATTGGATGTTTACTTGCATGATATTATTCGGCTTACTCTATTCGCCACCTCCTCTATGTCCTAGTTTTCTCTCCCCCCCCTCCCCCCATAAGATATTAGTTTTAAAATTAACAAAACACTAGTTTTACATAAAGACTAGGTACATCCGTGATTGCAATCCCTAAGGATTAGTGAGTATTTTGTTATCTTTGAAAACTCTATATTCAGTTGATCTTTATTACAAAGTACCATGATTTATGCTTGTAGTGCAAGACTTAGACTTCACACTGTCGGGTCTTTAAAATCATACAATGTGGCCATTAGCGTAGACATATGCTAAGACCGCTAGCTCAAATATAAAAGGCAATGTGAGTTTCCCTTGACTCGTCATATTACATGGTTTGATTCAACAAGTTGAGTAGGAGAGGATAGAAAGACGAGTGAGGGGGGAACATTGGTGGGATGACGGTGAAAGATAAAGAAGACCATAATAGAGAAAAAAAAGTGACAAAAAGGAGATGATCAACAAAAGTTTCAAGAGATATGAAGGTTGGTGTACCGACAATAGATAGAAAATGAGAATGAGAGGAGAAAAAACATATCTAAAACTAAAAAGAAGTGATGAAGAGGGGCGTACCTAGCGAATAATTCAATGATGGTTAGGAAAGATGAGTCTTAAGGATAGGGGTATGTGCTTTTTTTCTATAATTTAATAAATATTAAAAAATATAAAATATAAATAAAAAAGAAAAAGTAGTATTTTCAATATAAACGAAGATAGACTAAACAAATCGAATCTGAACTTTTCAGTTCATGAAGCCTTTGGTCATCCTGTTGCATGTAAGTTTTTAAAGTGCATTGTTGCTCATTCTCCCATTTAAAATTATATGGCTTTAATTATAATGAATGAGGTTGTTTCTTCAAATGAAAAAAATCCTTCCTATCAACAACTTTGTGGATCTTTTCTGTTTTGGTCCACGATAACCAAGATGGATCTTCAAAAAGGTTTTTGCATTTCTTAAATATCAATTTTATTATGATGCAAAAAATATTGAATATATATATATATATATATATATATATATATATATATATATATATATATATGTTCAAATGTTTCTCACATCTATTGTGTGCTACGATGCACCAATAAGAATTTAGTATTAATTATATGTATATTAAATGCTATCCATACTTATAATTCATTTTTATGGAAACTAATTAAATTCGTCATTAATGTCAACAATAATTTTCTTTCAGAATAAATTTATATCTAGAAGAATGAGAGTGTATTCCAGCAGAATGAGAGTGTATTGTAGTAGAATACACTCTCGTTCTTCATATTCCATGCAACTTTATTGTATTTTAAGTGAGTGAGTCCTGAAACAAAATACGAATTCATATATAAACTAGGCGAATGCCCGCGCGTTGCGTAGAAACACCTACATAGTTAAATCTTTACAAATATATGTTTTTTTTAAATATAACAATAACGTTGTTGTTAAATTTGATATAATAATTTGTATACTAAATTGATATAATATATTGATTATTTTGAATTATATGATAATATATACATGTATTATAACTATATAATTTCAATCGTTTGAATGACTTCTACCCGCGAGTTACTCATGAATAAAATTAAATATAATATATGACTTAACGTTATTTATAGTTTTTGTTATTGTTAGTTAATTTTTTAAAATTTATTTTCTTAACGTTTTACTTTCTAGCATTATAATTATTTAAAACATCAGACATTGTTTTTTTATTTTTAAATGTAACAATATAATCATTTATATAGAGTTATTTTTAACTATTGTTATTGTAAGTTATTTTAAGCTACTTATTAAAATTTTTTTAACGATTATACAAATATCTTTAGAAAATAGTATTGATATTACAATTTAGTTTTTGCATTTAGCTTTAAACTGATAATGGTTTACACACGACAACGTGTTAAATCTAATAAATTAAGTATAATATGTTAAAAGTTAAAGACATAACTTTATAAGTAAAAGTAAAGATATTATTTTAATATTGAAATTTAGTTTATTTATGATTACACTTTAGGTTTGATATTTATTTAACCTTATTAACCAAATTATAATCATTATTAGAAAGACACTACAACTTATCACTTTTAACTATTTATAAATATTATTTGAGTTGTTTAAGTTAAACTAAAATTTATATTTAAGTTGGTCCTGTAATATTATATTTAATTTTATAATTTAAATATTTTATACAAATTGTTCAAAAGTTGTAGCTTTAAAATGATAATGGTTTACATCGACCAATATATTAAAACTAATAAATTAAGTATAATATGTAAAAAGTTAAAAAAACATAATTTTATAAGTAAAAGTAAAGATATTCTTTTAATATTGAAATTTAGTTTATATATGATTAAACTTTAGGTTTGATATTTATTTAATCTTATTAACCAACTTATAATCATTATTAGAAAGAAATTGAAAAGTCATGGGAGTTTCAAATGAATGTGGTGAAAGGAAAAATACATGAGAGTTTCAAATGAATGTGGTGAAAGAAAAAATGCTTCCTTTATAATATAGTATGAAACCTAGATGTGAATTCATTCTGAAAGAATCTTATTGCTTGACATTAATGACGAATTTAATTAGTTTCCATAAAAAGAGAATTATAATTATGGATATCATTTAATATACATATAATTATGGAAATCATTTAATATCTATATTTATTTAATTAAATAACTATTTAATTTACTAAATTCCTATTGGTGCATTTTAGCACACAATAAATGTAAGAAACAAAATAACCTAGCCCTATATATATACATATATATATATATATATATATATATATATATATATATATATATATATATATATATATATATATATATATATATATATGTGTGTGTGTATGTGTGTGTGTGTGTGTGAATTTCATAGTTGCATGTGATATAGAGCAACTAAGATATTGGCAGAAATTAGAAATACAATTGGGATAAATGATTGCAAGATGGGGCACTTGATCATGAACCAAATCCATGGAATTTTATGTAAGTGCATTTCATGAATATACAATTTGTTACCATCTTTTTATAAAATAAAGCTTGAATGACTTGGATTTTTTTGACAGATGTCTAATGCTTCTCCAAGTCAGCATCTCGGTGTTTACTCAACAAAGAGGATGTGGATGAGGTTCTTTCTGAAAAAAAAAACAATTTTTTTAAGGCTATATAATAGTATAACTATCCATAAATATTAACTCTTTAACCATTCTCAAATGCAACAGTTGAAGGATTTTGTTCATGATAAATCTATCATCCTAAGATATTATTCCTAACATGACATGTTCTAAATCAGCATGTTGTTTTTCTTTTCTACCTTTTTCTACTTTAATCTCAAGAGAAACTTAGGTTGTGTTTGTTTCATGAATTTCATAGAAATTTGAAGGAATTGGAATGGGAGATTCCTTCAGTTACACATTTGGTTAACAAAATGGATGGAACTGAATTTCATTAGATTCCCCCAAAATCTGTATTCAAATGATTTTATCTGAATATACGACCCTATAAATGTAGATATCTATAATCAATTATTTATTTTTCTTCATAAGTCAATTTTAATGTCATATGTTTATGAAATCAGAGCATGTAGTTTGATGTTTATATAATTAGTGTTTAATAATTGTTTCATACATAAAATCTTTTGCAGTAAATAGCAATTCTATTATTTTATTAAAAGAATCACTAAAGGGGTTTTCGGTCATTTAACATAATTTCACTTCAAATTTTTTGATAGAATTGCAAAATAAACACAAAAAAAGAAATGAATGGAATCAATATCCTTTCTATTTTCTATCGACCATACACATGACAGATTCCAATTCCATTGAAAAATTTATTCATTTAATAAATATTCTGTGCACCACAAGTTCCGTTACATTACTCTGAGATTAATTGTTATTTGTAATTCCAATTCCTTTGACAGATTCCATTCATTACTCTGTAACAAGAAAAGGTTTTAGAAACCAAATAAAGAACTTATGGTGGAGAAATGGAAAAGAAATGCACCTGAGAATCAAAGTGTATGTTTTTACCCTCAACACCATAAAACACTTGATGCTTTTTGTGTTCTTATTCAACTTTTCTGTTAATGTTTGAAGGTTCACTTTTAGTTCCATTGAATCTCAAATAAGGGTGTTGTGTTGGGTGATTATGCATTCTATCCACTGATTACAAGCTGCCAAACTATACTTTGCTGATTACTTAATATACATGCAAAATGTCTAGTAGGGTAAACTTTCTTTAATTTTATCATTTTACCTTTATTTATAGTGGTGAATTTTCAAGAATTAACATGTTAAGATATTGTACTTTTTAACCTTTTCCTTATAAAGAGCACATGAAAGTTTTAACCTATTAAAACATTGCACTTTGGAATTTGAAACTTGTTTGGTATTAGTTACTGATAATACTTTCCATTTTTTTTTCATATAAGAGATTGTAGTCTGAAAATCCAACCAAGTATAACATTATACCAATTACAACATTATACTTTCAAAACCTAACATATTAGAAACATTATACCCTAATATGTTGATATTATCAGAACAACAAACAAGCCAAGTATGTTGCTATTTTTACCAAATTGCCCTAAGGTAAAAACTGTCTTTATTCTCTATTGCTACCATAAAATGGCACAGTTATACCTTCATTTACATTATTATAGTCTTACCATCTAACCTATTAAGATATTGTCCTTTTAATTGTTTTCCTATTAAGATTCTGTTTATTTTTTACTAAAAATTGTGCATTGAAATCTAACCTATTAAGACACCGAACTTCTAAAATTTTCCTTATTAAGAATTTATATATTGCTAATCTAACCACTTATAGCATTATAATTTCTATATCTATCTTATTAATATTTTTACTATTAAGACAATTTCACTTTGAAAATCCACTTATGACATTAATTACTTTCAAATCTTAACATTATACTTTGAAAACTAACCCCTCAGGAATTGTACTTTGACTATCTAAAGTTGTCTGATTTTGGCTATTACATATAGTCTTATAGTTCAATTTTAATGAAAGACCCTGATTTTTACGTCTTTTTCCTATTAAGTTATTGTATTTTCATGATCTAACCATCTATTACATTATAATTTAATTACAACAATATACTTTTGAAATCGAACATTTTGCTTTCAATTAAGAAAAAGAGCATATCTTATATATAAGGATCATGAAACTGTTTTTTTCCTTATATATAAGGATCAAATAATATACCCAAGATCTGTTTGATGAAATGATATTGTGATTCATTACATGTGCAGACACATGAGATTCTTCGGTTGTCAAAGCAGATTGAGGAGAAGTTGATCAAAATCTTAAAAAACATACATAAAACGCGGATAAAAAAGTATTTGTAAAAAACTAATTTTATAAAAATAATTTCATAGAAAACAAAGTTGTAACAGAATAACTTTCTAAAAAGATATTTAAGTTTTAAAAAAGTTATAACATTTTCTAAAAGAAGTTTGGATTTAATAAAAATAAAAATGCTATGGAAATGTAAAATAAAAAAAATAAGGGACCAATTTCGTAGTGAAAGATAAACCTTTGGGTTAAAACAGTTATTTTTTGTAAGTATTGTGTAATGTATTAATTTTGGAAAAGTTTGGTTTTGGAAATGGAAGCCAAAAGGTTTGGGTGGGTGTATTGGTAGTACAATACAACCTTCTTCACTCTTCTTCACTCATCTTTGTACAAAAAAAAATAAGTTTCTAAAGAATAGTAACTTTGTAAAAGCGATTTTAAAAAAAATAAAAATATAAAAGAAGCATGTTTTGAATACCGAACCGGCCAGCTCAACCGGTTTAACTGGGAAGCAGTCCGGTCACCAGTTTTTCAAAAACGATTCCAAATAGTAGAACTTCAATCATTTCAATTTATTTTCAAGGAGAAAAAAGAGGTAATATCTATACCTAAATATTAATTTGAATTACTATGAATCTCAACGACCAATAATTGGTATGGACATAGTAAGTAACTATAAATACATAGAAGTTTGTGGAAAGATTTCCTTTTATGAATTGTGAAAAACCGGTTCAACCATACCAGTAAAACCGATAGAAAACCAGCTTAACCATATCGATTAAACCAATAAAAAAAACCAGTTACCCCAATAAAACCACTTCGAGTTTATGTTTAGACATTGTACCTTTTATCCATATTTTTTTTAATTATATTGATTATTCTCATTAATTTTATAACTACATAAGGTTCAATGGCCATTTTAAAACCTTTTTTTTTCAGATAAAAACATATAAATAAAACTTTAGGATTTTTATCTAAGTTATTTTAATTGTATAGGGTTTTTGTATAATTAATTAATTTTTTATCATTTTATATTTAAGTTATTAACTACATAAGGTTCAATGGCCATCAAACCGTTTAGACAATCGGTCATGTTTTCAAAACTTGTAGTAGTTTGTTTTTTTTATATAAATGGAAAAGATGGTTGTAACAACTTTGGACTTGATAAAAATTAAAAAGCTGTCAAAAAAAAAAAAATTAAAAGTCAAAGTTAGAAATGTTTATTTATTTGTAAGTATCGTAATGTAGAAAGGTGTTAGTTTTGGAAAGGTTGAGTTTTATAAAAAAAAACCGTTAGAAATGGGAAGTCGAAAGAGTTGGGTCGGTGTATTGGCGCTTAATATAACCTTCTTCACTCTTCCACTCTTCCTCGCTCATCCCGCTCGCTGCTCTTCAAAAACCGTTAGAACAGGGTTTCTTTAACACCACCTTCTTCTCTTTTTCTTCTATCGACATCACCGTTTCATTCTCAGCCGTTCAAGAATCCTCTGCTTTTCTCCCTTCGTCTCTAGGTAACGTTCTTATTTATTTATTTATTATTTTTTTTGTTGTATTTGTTTATGTTACGTATTTTTAATTCGGCCAAGATTTTTCAGGTCTCTCATCCTTACTGGATTCATCGGGCTATTGGGTTGTACCTTTATGCTTTGTAGTTGTAAGACGTCTGGTTGCGATGTCAGTTTGGTTCACCGTCTTCATCGATAAAAAAAGAGTACAGATCTTTCTCCTCTGATTTCTAGGTAGTGTATTTAATTGTATCTTTAACTCATCGATCATGAAACTGTTTTTTTTTCTCTTACCCAAGGATCTACTTTACTTGATTGCAGTCTTAATTTACACTACGACCTCTCTGGGTTTCTTTCTCTTTCTCCATTTAGTTTTTGTTTTGTTGGTTTTTGAAACAAGTAACCTAATCGAAACTAAAGAATCCATCAAACGAAGATGATTTGGTCGAGCAAGTGTTAATGTGTTGTCCGGAAAATTTAAATATTTTTGAAGCCCAAAAAGGTATTGTTTTGTTGTAGATTGTTTCTCTGTGCACTTTAGCTGTTCGATAAAATGTCTTAACTAAGTTAAAGCGTTGTTTTGAGGGTGACAATGTTATCGGATTAAACTATGTAGAGAGAAGTAAATAGACACAAGAAATTAAAATATTAAACAAGTTATTGAACTATGAGAGATTCAATTAGGAAAAGATAATTTAGTGTTTGTATTTTTAACTCAATTAGAAGTAGAAGTGTATTTTGGTTTTAACTAAAAGTTGCATATAAACTTGTGAATTTCTGTGTAATTAAGTTAGGTTTCCATTCCAATCAATATACACTAGGATGAATTTGGCGTGTTGATTGTTAACCAACTACTGCTAATGCTACAAAAATATTTGGACTTATGTTTGTAATCTTTTCTACTGCAGGATTAGAGATTGAAATTTGGTTTTTGGGGGCATAAGGTCAAATGCTTGAATCTTAATCAAATAAGGATACTTCCAAGAGGTGTTGTGATTTTTGTGGGTCTGTTTTTTTGTATACGTGTGATGTTCCCTCTATTTTTGAATCTTGTTGTGTGATATATTTAAGCTTGAATAAAAAATTTCTTCTTTTTTGACCAAAATTGGAGCATCACACAACCCAAAAGACTCTCTCCTCCACTCCTGCTGTAATTTATTTAAGAAACTGTCTTTATTGTTTAATTTTTGAATTGAAATTGGTCTTTTGAATATAAGATTAGGTCCATCTAACAGATGCATAGTTTGTAGACAAGAAACTAATTATACACTTCAACCTTCAAATTGCATCAGATGTTTTGACAACCGAATGTTGAGGTATAAATTTATCTATTTGTTATTTAGTCAATTCTTTTTTTTTATTATTATTTAAAAAGTCTGGTTTTATTTAGCGAATTGGGACACCAGGGAAGAGAAAGGCCACATGTTGTGGTCTTTGGTGGGTTGAAATGTTAAAAACAAGTGGTCAATATAAAGAGGTAATAATCATTTCTCTTTTGTGAATAAAAATATTATATACGAGAATTTTGTTAAAAAATCTTCATTTTTTTTTGCAGGAACCTCTTCATTAAGCTATGATGCATGCTTGAACAAACATTTTGTTATTGTTACTTTTTAGCTAAACCAGTTATGTTAAGAAAGTATGCCATCAGGTATTGCAATTTTTGTTACCGGATCACTTCTTAATACTTTAATAGATAACTTAATAGATAACTTTCATCATCGAATGTCAATGATTCTGTAGTTTCATCTTTTTTTTTTCTTATCAGGGCATTATGCTTTGAAAATTCTTCCATATTATATATAGCATTGTACTTCCAATTTTTTGACATTATACTTTGAATAATCCAACCATTTACTAAAAAGTTTGCCTAATTAAGCAGTCTTTTTATACTGTTAAACAACATGTCTTTTTTGTCAGGTTGTGGTGGTTTAGGTCCAAAAGGGAATCTTATGCAATTTTGGTTCTCAAGACTTCTTATTTCCCATTTTCATTTTTCTTGAATCTTAACAGAGTTACTTCCAGGTGCTAAAATGAGTGATGCTTCCAAGAAACTTGGAAAGTGTTAGGGTGCAAAGTCACTCTTGGATGTAGTGTTTTAGGCTTACCCTCTTGTATGTGTAAATGGGTTGAGTCTTTCCTATAAATAGGAAGTGAGTGACTCCCATTATGTAAGGAACCATTTGGAGTGTTAGACTAGAGAGAGAAACTTTGTACAAACCCATTTGTATATTCTTTCTAGATCTAATATGAGCTTACAAAGATTTATTTACTCCTTGTGTTCTTGATTTTACATGATGATTACTAGATCTTTCTAATTCCGCACATGCCATCATAATCAACACCACTACAGAAAGTAATTTGCTACTGGAGGTTCAGTTATGAAGGTATACATACTTTCAATAGCTGCATAAGCGTATAGGATTCCAATAATCAGATTCATTTTTAAATAATTGAATTTTCTTCCGTTATTCTTCTTAGTATCCAAGCAAAACAGATTTTATTAGCCACTAATTTTTTACACCATAAAACTTTAAGAATTCACTTTTAAATACCGTAAAAATACATAAACAAGAAATTTATTATCAACTTACCACAACTATATTAACGTCAACATATTTTTGCTCAGTTTTATGTAGTTCATATATAATTAGGGTGTTAACAATTTAGAATGTTGTAAACATTTGAATCTATTGGAGGTTCTGAAACTGCGATTTATTGTTGTGTTCCAGCCTCCAAAGTCTCCAAAGCTACAGTAGCCACCATTGTTGACAAAATGAAGCCTACGAGACAAGTTTTTCTTCCCACTCTATGATGAACACAATTAATGAATGCAACTACAATGGTGGCTGCCAAGACTATAAATAGAGACTTCATTCTTCAGTTGTATGCATCCCAAAAACACAGAGAAACAGATAGTATAACACTTAGAGTGAGAGTGTTAGTGAGAGGGTTGGTTTTTTGTAATAGTTGAGTGTGAGAGTTGCTCCTCCTATTGTAATTCTATTTTCGTGTTTAATAGAAGAGTTTTCCAACCCCAACAACTGGTATCAGAGCCCCGTTTGGTGTCCAGGGAATTTTTCACTAATTTCTCTGGTTTTTCGTCAAAATTGTTTTGTCTCAAAATCGATTTCTAGGTACACCATTAGAAAGATCTCGTTTCAAGGATTCCGAAAATATATTTTTCGTAATTTTTTGACCACGGGAAGACCTCCAAAACACCGGTCAAAGATTGGTCAAACCTGCCGGAAAATTCGCCGGAAAAACCAGGTGGCCGGAGAAGACTGCCGGAGAAGACGGGTGACGTCATCAGTGACGTCAGCATTGACCAGCTTTTCAGAAAAGTTGCAGTTTAGCCTCTGAAGTTTCAGAAAATTGCAGAAAGGTCCCTCTGTTTCTGAAAAAACTGCAGTTCGGTCCCTGTTGTTCTGAAAATAACTGTTTTGGTCCCTGGAGTTCTGAAAAGTTTCAGAAAAGTCCCTGGTTGGCAGAAATATTTCAGATTGGCCCCTGTAAGTTCCGAAAATTACAGTTTAGCCCCTGTAGTTCCGAAAAGTTACAAATTAACACATAACTTTTCAAGAAAGTATATTTTGACCCCGAAAAACTCTACCCCACCATTTTTGACGCTTTCGAATCCAACCGAGAGCTCGGTTTTATCTAATTTTTCCTCGAAATATTTGTAAAATAAATTTGCAATTATTTTCGATGGAATCTACAAGTACGATTACGATGGTTCGACTTACGCCCACAAATTACAACATGTGGAAGCCAAGGATGAAAGATTTGCTTAATCTGAAAGATTTAGCAGAGCCTATAGAAAAGCAAGGCGTCAAACCCAACACGAAGACAGACGAAGTTTGGACGAGAATAAACAGGAAAACGGTGGCACAAATTCGACAGTGGATCGACCACAATGTTTTTCATCATGTCTCTCAAGAGACAGACGCGTACAAACTTTGGGAGAAGCTCGAGAATATGTATCAGGCAAAGACGGCACGCAACAAGACCTTGCTGATGAGGCGCCTTGTAAACCACAAGTTACGAAGTGGTACGTCCATAACCGAGCATACGAGTCAGTTCCAGGATCTCGTAAACAGCTCGGTGCTGCTGATTGGGTTCTTAAAGACGAGGAACAAGCCATATTGCTCTTGAGTTCTCTACCAGATAATTGGGAGACGCTTGTTGTGACTCTCAGCAATTCTGCCCCCGGTGCTAAAGTGACAATGGAGATGGTCACAGATGCCCTAATGAACGAGGAAGCCAGAAGGAAAGAAGCTGGTACAGACCAGTCTTTTGCCCTCGTGTCAGAAAACAAAGAAAGAGGCGGAGGCAGAACTGGAGGCCGAGGTCGAGGTAGAGGCAGAGGTAGACATGGTCAAAGTAGAGGAAGATCCCAAGATCGTGGGAAATCACGAGATCGAGGGAAATCGCGAGAGCGAGGTAAATCTTCAAATACATGGTTCGAAGGCTATTGCAATCATTGTAATTATTATGGCCACAAAAGGAGTGATTGCCGAAGGTTCTTACGAGAGCAGCCTGAGACAAGCCAGAATCCAAGCAGGGAGAATGGTGAAACCATGGTCACCATAACACAAGACGTTGCCCTTGTTACATACGAGGAGGAAGCATGCCTACATGTTGAAACTCATGATGATGAGTGGGTGATTGATAGCGCTGCATCATATCATTCGACTCCAAACCGGGATTTATTCAGTACTTATAAACCCGGAGACCATGGTACCGTGAAGATGGGAAACACCAGTTTCTCAAGCATTGCTGGTATTGGTGATGTGCATTTAAAGACCAATGTTGGATGTACATTGGTGTTGAAAGATGTTCGGCATGTCCCAGAGCTGAGAATGAATCTTATCTCAGTTGGAGCTCTTGACGTCCAAGGATATGATAATCAATTCAAAAATGGCACCTGGAAGTTGTTGAAAGGTGTTATGGTTGTTGCAAGGGGAAAACTTGATGGTACTCTTTATAAAAGTCATGCAAAGTTGCTTCAACCAAGTCTCAATGTTGTTAAAGAAGAGACATCACCAAACTTGTGGCATAGAAGACTAGGCCACATGAGCGAGAAGGGATTGACGACTCTTGCAAAGAAGGAGTCCATTTCAATGGCAAAAGATGTTGCCTTGGATCCTTGTAAATACTGCCTATTCGGGAAACAACACAGAGTTTCCTTTAGCTCCACAAGAAAGAACCGCTCTGAGTTGCTGAGCCTTGTCCACTCCGACGTATGTGGACCCATTGAAGTAGAATCTCTTGGTGGAAGCCGGTATTTTGTGACATTCATTGACGATGCGTCACGAAAGGTATGGGCATACTGTTTGAGAACGAAGGACCAAGTATTGGACCGCTTCAAAGCTTTTCATGCAATGGTGGAAAGACAAACAGGCAAGAAGCTAAAATGTCTCCGATCAGATAATGGAGGCGAATACTATTCCCGTGAGTTCTCTAAATACTGCACGGAACATGGTATCAGACATGAAAAGACTGTCCCACGAACCCCACAACACAATGGTGTAGCAGAACGGATGAATCGCACCATTGTTGAGAAAGTTCGATGCATGCTCAGCATGACTAAACTCCCAAAGCCATTCTGGGGTGAAGCTGTATTGACATCTTGCTATCTAATAAATAGGTCACCTTCCGCTCCATTGAATTTTGAAGTTCCGGAGAAGATATGGACGGGTAAAGACATATCATATTCTCACTTGAGAGTATTTGGGTGCAAAGCGTTTGCACATGTATCAAGTGAATTGCGGAAGAAATTGGACCTCAAATCCACTCCATGCATCTTTATTGGATATGGAGATGAAGAGTTCGGGTACAGGCTATGGGACCCAGAACTAAATAAGGTTATTCGAAGCAGAGATGTGGTTTTTTATGAAAACCAGTATTATGATTTCAAGGCACCGGTTAACAAGCAACAAAGCTCCAAAGTTTCAGATATAATATCTAAAAATAAAGATGATGTTTCCACTGAAGAAGTGGATGAAGAAGTCGATGATGCAGATCAAGAAGGTGTTGAGCAGGGGGAGCTTCCACCCCTGGATAATTCAGATCCACTGCCAGAAGTTGCAAACGAAGGAACTCAAGTTAGACGATCCGAACGAGTACGTGCTCCATCAACAAGATATCCGACTTCAAACTACATCCTTCTTACTAGTGAGGGGGAGCCAGAGAGTTTTCAAGAAGCTCAATCTCATATTGACAAAGCAAATTGGCAGAAGGCCATGGAAGAAGAAATGAATTCTTTGGAGAAGAATCAAACATATGAGTTGGTAAACCTCCCCAAAGGAAAGAAAGCCTTGAAAAACAAGTGGGTTTTCAAGTTGAAGAAAGACGGCAAGGGAAATACTATGAAGTATAAGGCGAGACTCGTTGTCAAAGGTTTCCAACAAAAAGAAGGAATCGACTTTGATGAAATTTTTTCGCCAGTTGTGAAGATGATGTCTATTCGAGTTGTACTCGGATTAGTTGCCAGTCTAGATCTTGAACTTGAGCAGATGGATGTGAAAACAGCCTTTCTCCATGGTGATTTGGATGAAGAAATATACATGGAGCAACCTGATGGCTTTAAAGTCCCAAAGAAAGAGCATCTCGTCTGTAAATTAAAGAAGAGCCTTTATGGTCTTAAGCAAGCCCCAAGGCAGTGGTACAAGAAGTTTGATTCATTTATGATGAATCATGAGTACAAGAGAACTGTTGCAGACCATTGTGTCTATCTGAAGAAGTTTCCAGATGGAAAATTTGTCATCCTTTTGCTCTACGTGGATGATATGTTGATAGTAGGCCAAGATGCAATGATGATCAACAACTTGAAGAAGGATTTTTCTAAGTTCTTTGATATGAAAGACTTAGGCCAAGCACAACAGATATTGGGCATGAAAATTATCCGTGATAGAAAATCAAGAAAATTGTTCTTATCACAGGAAGAGTATGTTGAACGTGTGATCAAAAGGTTCAACATGGAAAATGCCAAGCCCGTTGGTACGCCCTTGGCTAACCACTTTAAGTTGAGTAAGAAAAATTGTCCATCTTCTGAGAAAGAAAAAGAAGAGATGAAGGTAGTCCCCTATTCCTCAGCCGTAGGAAGTCTTATGTATGCAATGGTGTGTACAAGACCAGATATTGCTCATGCTGTCGGTGTTGTGAGTAGATATCTAGCTAATCCGGGAAAACAACATTGGGAAGCAGTCAAATGGATACTTCGATACCTGAAGGGTAGTTCGAAACTATGTTTATGCTACGGGGGAGCAAAGCCAATCGTGGAAGGTTATACAGATGCCGATATGGCAGGAGATCTTGATAGTAGGAAATCTACATCAAGTTACATTTTTACTTTGGCAGGGGGAGCTATCTCGTGGCAATCCAAGTTACAGAAGTGTGTCGCACTGTCAACAACAGAAGCCGAGTATATTGCTGCCGTTGAAGCTGGGAAGGAGCTTATATGGATGAAACGGTTTCTTCAAGAATTAGGCTTTCCACAAGAAGAGTACATCATTCATTGCGATAGTCAGAGTGCTATGGACCTGAGTAAGAACTCGATGTACCATTCCCGTACAAAACATATTGATATACGTTATCACTGGCTTAGAGAAGCAATTGAGGGACGAGAATTGAAGTTGTTAAAGATCAACACCAATAACAATCCTGCAGACATGTTGACAAAGGTGGTGACACAAGAGAAACACAGACTATGTGCTGACATAGTTGGGATGAGGATTGTTGGACGGAGACTGGAGGGGGAGATTTGTTGTGTTCCAGCCTCCAAAGTCTCCAAAGCTACAGTAGCCACCATTGTTGACAAAATGAAGCCTACGAGACAAGTTTTTCTTCCCACTCTATGATGAACACAATTAATGAATGCAACTACAATGGTGGCTGCCAAGACTATAAATAGAGACTTCATTCTTCAGTTGTATGCATCCCAAAAACACAGAGAAACAGATAGTATAACACTTAGAGTGAGAGTGTTAGTGAGAGGGTTGGTTTTTTGTAATAGTTGAGTGTGAGAGTTGCTCCTCCTATTGTAATTCTATTTTCGTGTTTAATAGAAGAGTTTTCCAACCCCAACATTTATTTTAGTGAATCCTTGTGAATGTTGTCAACATTTGTAGCGAAACTTAGATTTGCAAAAATTCATTCAAATGACCATTAATGGGTTTTTTTTTCTTTCTTTTTTTCTTATGAATACCAATTTTATCAGATGATCATGGAAGACTACCATCACTTAATATTTATTATGTTTCATGTTTCTCTTCCATTGATTTGTGATGATAATTCTGTCAAATTCTGGATCTAGTCATGGTTTGAATGTGTTAGGTTTACCATATTGTAGTTTGTTGGATTGTTTATGAGGTTAAAACATGTATTCATTGTTTATTGACATTTTTATAAGTAATAACAGATAGTAGTCTGTTACTTAATCAGTTTATGTTGCTTTACCTTACATTGAATTAAGTTTAGCTCAAGGAAAATGTGACAATTCTAAACTACTATTTTTAGTGTTTTTTGTAATCTATGTTCTGTTAGATTTTTTATTATAGTAGTAAGATATACTTCTTTTTGTTATAATAGACGTGGAGCCAAAGCTCAAATATGGCTTTTTGAGAAAGGTTAGCCTCGTCTTTTTACTCTTTATATGTATATGCAATTATACATACCCATGTAATCTACATTCTTTTGTGTTATATTTTGATCTTGTTTATTTGTTATTAACATCTCTGAAGTTTTCATGTGCATTTGTGTATGCCATAAGGAAAAATATATTTATGATTTTTTAAATTAGATCTTCTAATTTCAGGTCTAGCATTCGCTCTTCTTTACTTCTATTGTGGAGGAGTCCTGGAGTTCCATGCTACAGCTAAACAACATGTCCTTGTTGTTAGGTTTGTGGTTTAGGTCCAAAATGGAATCTTTCGCAAATTTGGTCCTTATTTCATGGTTTCATAATGCTTTTGGTACCTATATAACAACCTAGATGTTAAATTTATGAAAATGACCATTTTGTCCATGTCATCTTCATCTTTTTTATTTCCATTTTGTCCATGTCCTTGTCTGGGTTGTGGTTTAGGTCCAAGATGGAATCTTTTGCAATTTTGGTCCTTATTTCATGGTTCTAATGCGTTTGATACCTGTATAACAACCTAGATGTTAAATTTATGAAAATGACCATTTTGTCCCTATCATCTTCATCTCTTTCATTTTCATTTTCAAGGAGCATGATGAAATTTTAACAAAATTTATCTCTTTAATTTTAAACATTTAACTTGTTTGATTTAGGTTACCCATTATATCATTATACTTTCATTGTTATCATATTAATAAACCATTAGCAAGTGATATCCAACCTAGCTGGATTGATGCATCAGGTTTGATACCCACGTGCGTTTGAGGTCAAAAGTTCAAATCTTTAAACCTGTTAAATTTGCCTCTTGCAATTATGCAGTTTTCCCTGGAATCTCCTTTCCTTGAGGGGTGAGTTTGCCCTGTAAAGGAGCTCGAACTCGTGGTCACCAATATCATACTTTCAAAACTAACCTATTAACACATTATATTTTTGTTATCTAAACTTTCTTGATTTTGGCTACCAATCATCGCATTATAGTTCAAGTTTTGTTTTTTACATCTGTGTTTCCTATTAGGTTATTGTACTTTCAAAACCCAATATTGTACTATCAATTGTTTTTCTATTAAGACACTGCAAGTTAAATCTATCCTAACAAGCTTTTGGAAATCTAAACTTGTTTGATTTCGTCTGACAATTGTAGCATTTTATGTTGAAAATATTGTTGTACTTTTAGCCTTTTTTTTGTTATTAGGACAAAGCACTTACAAAATCTCAACGTTTATAGCATAGTATTCTAAAATCTAACCTATTAATATTTTTCTATTAAAATCTTTACTTGATTCTAATTGTACTGTAGTTTTGGCTAACAACATTGTTTTGTGTCGCACCCCGACCAACGGCGGAAACGTCGGGGTTGCGACTTAAACATTTGGATCATAGTCAACAACATATAATGAAATAATAACAAAATTTATACGATATTACATTCTTTCGAAGTCTAAATACGACAAAATACACCGTTTAATAATCCATAAGCGTTATACGCGGATTTCAACTTCTTGCAACATAAAAAAAAAGACAAAAGGCTATTATAGAGCCGGCAATTTATTTTCAATGTTAAATCCTTCACCCTCACACGAGGTGAGAGTTCTTCCGGCCACCTTGAACACCTAGAGATACATACTAAAAATACGTCAACAATAATGTTGGTGAGCTTTATAGGTTTTCTTTTGACTCCGAAAATTTTATAATTCAAAATAATTTTTCCAAAGACCGGTAATTATGACACATATTTTATTATTGTAACATCCTAGAAATCATGACCAAAAATTTCATTTTGATGTAACGATTCATAAAACAATTTAAAGAAAATATCATCAAGTTATTTCATTTCATAAAAGCCATAGATCATATGTCTCAAAAGCATGTCATAACATAGTAACAATGTCAGAGTACAAATCCCAAGAATCTCATATGTGGAATAATCGTGTGTGTGTGATGCGCTGCTACCGTGCCAACTCCTTTCCCTTCGAAGAGGAAGTACCTGAAACCAAAACTGAAAACCGTAAGCACAAAGCTTAGTGAGTTCCCCCAACATACCACATACCATATAGACACATAGTGCCTTAGCATATCTGGGAGCTGGCCTCCCCTTCGGTATCTTTCAACCGCTAACTGCCTAGCATAACTAGGTGTTGGCCTCCCCTTCGGTATCTTTCAACCGATATCTGCCTAGCATAACTGGGTGATGGCCTCCCCTTCGGTATCTTTCAATCGGTAACTGCCTAGCATAACTGGGAGCTGGCCTCCCCTTCAGTATCTTTCAACCGGTAATTGGGGACTATTTCACCCCTACCACTAGCACATAATAACATAACATACTCGCACACAAAGCATAACAGATAGTGGCATACCAGACAATTATCACGAAGACAATCATCTGACTAACAACTCCTACTAGTGAGCCGGCATTGTGGCCTTAGACCCACTTCTACTGGAAGGTAACTCACCTCGAGTGTCGTGTAGTAGCTGAACTGTCCTCGGCTCCTGGATTAACTCCTCTCAAACTCCTGCACATAATTATCTCCTTTAATTACCCCTTTCATACTCATAACCACTCTAAGGGTCAACTCTGGTCAATGGTCAAAGTCAAAGTCAACATCCTGGTCAAAGTCAACATCCTGGTTGACTCAAATCGCCGAGTTGGTCCAACAACTCGTCGAGTTCCATAATCCATATAACCCTGAAATCCCGATCCTACTCGTCGAGTCCTTTCATGAACTCGACGAGTTCATCTTCAAAGCATAGTCGAGACTTTTTTACCCACAACTCGCCAAGTCCCTCCTTGCACTCGCCGAGTTCCTCAATCTTCATAACCCAAACCATGGCCAACTCGCTGAGTCATCTTCTAAACTCAACGAGTTTGCTCAGTAACAGAAAAGGTTGGGGGACCACGACCCAACTCGCCGAGTTGTATGAACAACTCGTCGAGTCCGCCATAGACTAAATCCATACAGTTGCTTCTAGTCGGGCTTACTGCATCCAATTCATAGATATGGTTCCCTAGGGTCGATATATCACGTAAAGTTTCTAACTTTACGTCCATGCATGGGTTATTTAGCTCAAAAAGCCCTAAAATATGGTTCACAAGATGCATGGGACTCCCATGGCCATAAAGTTCGCACCTTTATGCCATGGAGTCCCTCAAAGGTTCCAGATCTGAAGTCATGGCTACAAATCATGCTTGCATACATGAATGGTTCCAAAATATACTCTTTTAAGCCCTAAACTACTCCATGAAGAGATCTAGTAAATGAATAGTCAAGGTATATACTTTATACCTCAAGTGAACCGGAAATGAAGTTCTTCCTCTGGATCCGAAGCTTCTTCCTTCCACCAAGCACTTCTAGCTTCCACTCCTTCAAAGAAAAACCAAAGTATCACTCCTTTTTCACTCACAGACACTCACAAAGCTCAAGATCACGAGTTAGGGTTTTGATGGACTGAGGGAGACGATGAGGGAGGCCACAATGAAGTGTTAAGGTCCTTAAATAGGGTGCAAACCCTAAAAATTACGGTTTCATTCTGGCAGCCCTACTCGTTGAGTTGAGGCTTCTCAACTCGTCGAGTAGACTTCAAGTCCCGCGTCCAAAAAGAATCTCGTTTCTACTCGACGAGTTTGGGCCTCCAACTCGTCGAGTCCCTTTACAAAAATGAATAATTATTATTAAAATACATACCAGGTACCGGGCATTACAAATCTTCCCCACTTATTTTAGACTTCGTCTTCGAAGTCTGTTGAATTTGAGAATAGCTCGGGGTAGTTGATAGCTTATTTTATTTTCTTATTTTTATTAGTTTATTTTAGATTTTAGCTCTTTTTATTAGTATTGCATTGTATATTATTTATTTTCTTTATCATGGATCGTATCAGAGACTTTTTATTTTGCATGAGGAATTTTGCAGGGTTTTGGAGCTCATTGCGGTTGTGGTTTGACTGGAGTTGGGCTTAGTGGGCTTTCCGATGCATTATTGGGCTTGGCGGATCCACCAAAGAAGATTTGGGCTTTAAAAAGCTAAAGGCTTGGATGAAGTGGGCTTGTGAAGATGGATCTTGGACTTTTATTTTGGGCTTGGAGCATCCATATTTTTGAAGCTAAATGATGATTGGTTGGTTTAAATCACATGGATATGGAGGGGACCAAAGGAATCTTTGGTAGTGGAAGGGTGGAGTGGAGGAATGAGGAACCAATAGCAATACATCAACACTTGCACGGGTGGAATTTTCGTCGCGCGAGTACCCGCGCAACTGCCCAGTTTGGGCATTTTGGTCATTTGGCACACCATAACCTGGGGGGATCAGATCTAGCAGCCATACTCTCGATTTTACACCATTAGAGAGCTGAAGAAGGCGATTGGGAAGCTCAACAGTCATTTCTTTTCATCTTTCCAAGTTATTGGTAGTTTCTTTATGCAATTAGACTTTTGTGATTGTTATTCTAGTGCCATGAGTGGCTAAACTCTCTATTTTGGTTAACTTTGGCTAAAAACCCTTGAATGTTTGTGGGTTTTTGAAGGATTCATGTTTGATTATCAATTATCTCATGTTTATGATTCTAGTTCATATTTCCTATGCTTGTTTAATGATTTGATCATGAGCTTGGTACTTGAATAAGCAATTGTTGGTTTATTTCTTTGGTTTAACATTGAATCATTGAATTTACTTAGAATAAGGGCTTTATGATGGTAGAAATCATCTTTAGCTTATGAATCATAACTCCTTTATGGATGTGTAAGCATTGACATCCTCTAGGATTTGGGGATTCCTTTATTCTTAAGGCTAATTAACTTCTTGGGTTCAATTGCTTCAATTGGATCTTTGATTTTGATTAAGAAGGTGTGTTGTGGGCTTCCCCAACCTCCATACTACCTATGAGGAATCTTGGCATATCATGCTTCATGATTGCTATAACCAATTTGGGATGAATGATAAGCTTTGTATTGAATCCTAATGATAAACACACAAATGTTCATTGTCTTGAATTGCCTTGGTTAACCAATTGTTCCCAACATTTGAGCATCTCACCATCTTGCTTAATTGCAAGCTTTTTAGTTATTGAAGTCTTTTAGTTTTCAAGCAATCACAACACCCCCCCCCTTTTAGTTTAATTGTAGTTAGTTAGTTTATTTACACTAGTTCTATTAGATTGCATTGGTGATTGAATACAACCATTTCTCCGAGGATTGATACCTCTTTTTACCATTATATTACGTTTTATTTGCAAACAAAGGGTTTAATTTGCTTGGTGGACCTGACATCCCACCAGTAGTGCTCCCTCATCTCGTCCTCCGGCTCCCAAGTCCATTCCGAGTCCTTGTGGTGCTACCATTGCACATTCATTAACTCGACCTTCTTGTTCCTCAGATTCTTCGTCTTCCTGTCGAGGATGAATATCCGATCGCTCGATGTAGTTCAGGTTGTTATCCACCTGAATATCCTCTCGATGTAGTTCAGGCTGTTATCTACCAGGCACTTCCGCAACTGGGAGATATGACAAGTATTGTGGATCTGACTAAGCTCGGCTGACAGATCCAACCTATACGCCACCTTGCCCACCGGGGCTGCAACCCTGAAAAGACCAATGTATCTGGGGCCCAACTTGCCCCGCTTACTGAACCGGATGACACCTTTCCAAGGTGACACCTTCAGGAGAACCATATCTCCGACCTGGAACCTCAGGTCCGATCGGCGTCTGTCGGCGTAGCTCTTCTGCTGACTCTGAGCAGTCTGAAGCCTGCTCCGGACCTACTGGATCCTCTCTGTCGTCTTGAGTACCACTTCGGTACTCCCCATGACCCTTTGTCGAACCTCACCCAGCATATCGGGGTTCTACACTTCCTCCCATATAACATCTCGAAGGGAAGGGAAGGTAGGTATCCCAGCTACCACCGAAGTCTAGAACGCATGCCCGAAGCATGTCCTCCAAGGTCTGGATGGTCCGCTCACTCTGGTCATCCGTCTGAGGGTGAAAAGCGGTGCTAAAATGCAGGCGAGTACCCAACACGTCATGAAATTTCTTCCAGAATCTGGAAGTAAATCGCACGTCTCGGTCTGAAATCACAGAAACTGGCACTCCGTATCGAGCTACTACCTCTCTGATGTAGATGTCGGCCAAATTCTCGGCCGAGATGCTCTCCTGGATCGGTATGAAATGGGCACTCTTGGTCAACCTATCCACGATGACCCAAATTGAATCCACTCCTCGTATGGTCCTGAGAAGCTTCGTGATGAAATCCATTGTAATATCTTCCCATTTCCACATAGCGATATCCAACGACTGTGTCTTGCCGTGAGGCCTCTGGTGCTCGGCCTTGACCTTCCTGCAGGTCAAGCACCTCTCAACGTACCAGGCTACATCCCGTTTCATGCAGGGCTACCAGTAATCAGGACGAAAATCTCTGTACATCTTCGTCGCCCCGAGATGGATAGAAAACCTGGATTTGTGCGCCTCATCCAACAAAACCTGGTGCACACCTCCATGATACGGAACCCACACTCTCCGATGGAGTGTCAACAACCCCCGACTATCATAGTCGAAGGAGGAGATCTGACCCACTATACGCTCACTCTTCCGGTGTTCCTCCTTCATAGCCTCTTGCTGGGCCTCTTGAATCTTCTCCAGAAGTGGAGTCACCACCGTCATCCTCAAGCAAATGTCTCTGATCGGGGCTGCCTTGCGGCTAAGTGCATCGGCCACAACGTTGGCCTTCCCCGGGTGGTAGATGATCTCACAGTCGTAATCCTTCACCACATCTAGCCACCGACGTTGCCTCATGTTCAGATTCGGCTGATCCATGAGGTACCTCAAGCTCTTGTGATCCATGTAACTGGTACATCGGACCCCATAGAGGTAGTGTTTCTAAATCTTGAGGGTGAAAACAACCGCCCCAACTCCAGATCGTGCGTCGGGTAGTTTGCCTCGTGAGGCTTCAGCTGCCTCGAGGCGTAGGTGATGACGTGCCCTCTCTGCATCAACACCGCGCCCAAACCCAAAATGGACGCATCGCAGTATACTACAAAATCCTCCACACCCTATGGCAAGGATAATATTGGCGCCTCGCACAACCTCTGCCTCAGTGTCTCGAACGCTGCCTGCTGCTCAGGCCCCCAGCGAAATACAACGGCCTTCTTCGTCAGTCGGGTCAATGGTACTGCTATCTTGAAGAAGTCCTGTATGAATCTCCGGTAATAGCCTGCTAACCCGAGGAAACTTCGAATCTCAGATGGAGACTTCGGAACCTCCCATCTCATCACGGCCTCCACTTTGGCCGGATCGACCAAAATCCCGTTCTGGTTGACAAGGTGCCCCAGAAACTGCACCTCGTGCAACCAGAACTCACACTTGGAGAACTTGGCGTACAATCTCTCCCTCATCAGGGTATCCAACACCTCCCGCAAGTGCTCCTCATGCTGCTCCTGCATCTTGGAGTAAACCAATATGTCATCGATAAAGACTATCACAGACCGATCCAACATCGGTCTGCATACGCGGTTCAATATGTCATCGATAAAGACTATACACATCTGATGCGACCCGTCCTTATTCTTCACAAACAGGATCGGGCTCCCCAAGGCGAACTGCTCGGCCTGATAAATGCCTTGTCTAACAGCTCCTGCAACTGTGTAGACAACTCCTGCATCTCGGGAGGAGCTAACCGATATGGTGCCTTGGCTATCGGAGCCGCACCAAGGACTAGGTCGATCTTGAACTCCACCTGTCTCTCCGGAGGTATCCCAAGCAACTCCTCTATAAATACGTCCGGGTACTCTCGCACCACCGGCACATCACTCACAGTCGCCTTACCCGTCTCCCGGGTATCCATAACATAGGCGACATACCCTGCGCAACCCTGTTGAAGGTAGCGCCTAGCCCTCGCTGCCGAACACATAGCTGGTCCACGATGCGGCCTCTCGCCCTGAATCACCAGCTCTCCCCCACTTGGGGTCCTGACACGCACCAACTGCTGCGCACAGTCGATCACTGCCCCATTAGGGCTGAGCCAATCCATGCCGATGATAACCTTGTTCCCACGTAACAGAATGGGAACCAAATCCACGAGGTAACGCTCGTCATACAACCTCAAAACGCAATCTATGAAAACCTCTGATGCCCGGACAGATCGGTCGTCAGCAATCTCGACCTCTAAAGGACAATCTAACACGCCCGAAGAGTCAGAAAACCTCTTGCTAAGAGCAAGAGAGACAAATGATCGGGTAGCCCCCGAGTCAAATAACACCTGAACTGGGATGTCGTTCGCATGGAACGATCCTAAACAAAACACATAAACATAGCACATAAATATCATAACCGACATGTAATAAGAGTTAGTGAGAAGAAAACATACCCGTCACCACATCCGGTGCGGCACGCGCCTCCTTGGCGGTAAGTTGGAAGGCTCGGCTCCTCACCACTGGAGCATCTGTCTTGCCCTGTCGTCCATCCGTGATCCGTAGGGTCGCTGGCGCTGCTGGTACCAATATCGGGCAGTTGGCCTTTTATGGCCCTTCTGATTGCAATGAAAGCAAATCAGGTCTGATGTCTGAAATGTGGGAGTAGGGGCAGTACAATCCCTGCCAAAGTGCCCGGTCTTGCCGCACTTATAGCAGCCCGATCCCCCAGTTCGGCAAATTCCCTCATGTGACCTGCCGCATTTCCCACAGCGGCTCCTGCCCTGCTGGCCCTTCGACCTAGAGTCGAATCCCTTGGGCATCTTCCCTGAAACCCCAGTAACCTGCTCAGCCTCCGCCTTCCTATTCCTGATGTGCTCTATGTCAATCTCCCTCTCCCTCTCCCTCGCCCTCGCAATCATGCCATCCAATGTCGGGCATGCCGAGTAGCTGACATGTTTCCGAATGTCAGCTCTCAACATGTTGTGGTAGCGGGTCTTCCGCATCTCCTCATCCATCGCTTACTAAGGCACCAATAAGGCCCTCTCCCTGAACTTGGAGGTAATCTCCGCCACCGACTCATTCGTCTGCCTCATATCCATAAAATCCCTGGCCAGCTGCTGAAGCTCCACAGCCGGCGCAAACTTAGCCCTAAACCTGGTCACAAAGTCCGACCAGGTCATAGCCTCAATGGTTGGGGCTCCCAATGTGTCACTGATCGCCTCCCACCAATCTCGAGTTTGGTCCCTCAAACATCCTGTAGCATACCGGATCTTCGACCCCTCAGGGCAGAAGTTCGTCAACTGAGCAGACTCCATGTTTGCAATCCACCTCCTGGCCACGATGGGGTCCTTCACCCCATGGAAGTCTGGTGCACCACATCCCCGTAAATCCTTGAAGGAGAGTGTGCGTGTCCCTGACTGCCCAGATGTCATGTCGCTCCTGAACGCCCTGAGACGATCCTCCATCAGCTCAATGATATCTTCCTTGATCGACCCGAAAATCACCGGGGTCACCTCAAGGACGCCTCTCGTAATCTCGGATGCAATGAATGGTCGCAATCCATCATCGACTGGCTCGGAACCCGAACCCAAACTTGATCCTATCCCAGACCCTAAACCTCCTACTCCGTGACGTGTCACCACCATTCTGAAACAAAACACATAATCTTCAGGGTCATACATAACCTCGAGAGGTCTCACACACTCTACAAGTTCCCTGGTTCTATCTCAGACCTTCTTGACTCAAGTACGGATCCTATGCTTTCAGTAGTACGGGCCCATATTGCCTTTCACATATATTTGTACTTTCCTCAAGGATTGTCTTGACTTCACCAAGTCCCTTCTACTACTACTGCTCGTTGCACTAATCTCATCCTAGGCTTACCCTAGGGTAACTCACCGACCTACTCTCAGCCATCAGCTGCATAAGAAGTCCCTGCTATCTTTCCCTAACTAGCTTGCGAATACCATTACATATTACTAAGACCAGATAATTCTTCGAATGAGAGGTCCTACCCTACAACGGTTGGACTCAGACAAGAGCTGCAAAATAAGGCTAGACCTAGCTTTCTGAAATTATTTAGTCCTCATAATACGTAACTTAACGTATTCGTTTACTAGTTAATTAAAGATAACTAGAACTCCTAAAAGCACAAAACAAGCAACATTCGAGCATTGAGTAACCCAACCATGCATATTCTATTCAGGCCATCATATCACTGACTAATCAGTTTTAGCATGTAATTCAATAAGCACATATAGCAGGCACATAAGGCATCTTCCTAGATCCTTAGCCCTAATCTAGCATGCAGTTCTCATACACATACAACATGCATATAAGGCATCCTTCCTAGATCCTCAGCCTTAATCTAGACTAGATCCTCAGCCTTAATCTAGCATGCAGTTCTCATAATCATATCATATATCATAATAAACATGTATGGGTATCTTGGGGAAAACTTACTTGAGCTCGGCCGATTGCACGCATCACACTCCTTGTTCAAAACCTAAAATTTAAATTTTGGAAAATTTTATTTTGTAAAAACTTTTTAAATCCTCGATTTGAGTCCAGACACCCCCGAAGGTGTGTCCGAATCCCTCAAACCAAGGCTCTGATACCAACTTGTAACATCCCAGAAATCATGACCAAAAATTTCATTTTGATGTAACGATTCATAAAACAATTTAAAGAAAACATCATCAAGTTATTTCATTTCATAAAAGCCCTAGATCATATGTATCAAAAGCATGTCATAACATAGTAACAATGTCAGAGTACAAATCCCAAGGATCTCATATGCAAAATAATCGTGTGTGTGTGTGTGATGCGCTGCTACCGTGCCAACTCCTTTCCCTTCGAAAAGGAAGTACCTGAAACCAAAACTGAAAACCGTAAGCACAAAGCTTAGTGAGTTCCCCCAACATACCACATACCATATAGACACATAGTGCCTTAGCATATCTGGGAGCTGGCCTCCCCTTCGGTATCTTTCAACCGCTAACTGCATAGCATAACTGGGTGCTAGCCTCCCCTTCGGTATCTTTCAACTGATATCTGCCTAGCATAACTGGGTGATGGCCTCCCCTTCGGTATCTTTCAACCGGTAACTGCCTAACATAACTGGGAGCTGGCCTCCCCTTCGGTATCTTTCAACTGGTAATTGGGGACTATTTCACCCCTACCACTAGCACATAATAACATAACATACTCGCACACAAAGCATAACAGATAGTGGCATACCAGACAATTATCACGAAGACAATCATCTGACTAACAACTCCTACTAGTGAGCCGGCATTGTGGCCTTAGACCCACTTCTACTGGAAGGTAACTCACCTCGAGTGTCGTGTAGTAGCTGAACTGTCCTCGGCTCCTGGATCAACTCCTCTCAAACTCCTATACATAATTATCTCCTTTAATCACCCCTTTCATACTCATAACCACTCTAAGGGTCAACTCTGGTCAATGGTCAAAGTCAAAGTCAACATCCTGGTCAAAGTCAACATCCTGGTTGACTCAACTCGCCGAGTTGGTCCAACAACTCGCCGAGTTCCATAATCCATAAAACCCTGAAATCCTAATCCTACTCGTCGAGTCATTTCATGAACTCGACGAGTTCATCTTCAAAGCATAGTCGAGACTTTTTTACCCACAACTCGCCAAGTCCCTCCTTGCACTCGCCGAGTTCCTCAATCTTCATAACCCAAACCATGGCCAACTCGCTGAGTCATCTTCTAAACTCAACGAGTTTGCTCAGTAACAGAAAAGGTTGGGGGACCACGACCCAACTCGCCGAGTTGTATGAACAACTCGTCGAGTCCGCCATAGACTAAATCCATACAGTTGCTTCTAGTCGGGCTTACTGCATCCAATTCATAGATATGGTTCCCTAGGGTCGATATATCACGTAAAGTTTCTAACTTTACGTCCATGCATGGGTTATTTAGCTCAAAAAGCCCTAAAATGTAGTTCACAAGATGCATGTTACTCCCATGGACATAAAGTTGGCACCTTTATGCCATGGAGTCCCTCAAAGATTCCAGATCTGAAGTCATGGCTACAAATCATGCTTGCATCCATGAATTGTTCCAAAATATACTCTTTTAAGCCCTAAACTACTCCATGAAGAGATCTAGTAAATGAATAGTCAAGGTATAGACTTTATACCTCAAGTGAACCGGAAATGAAGTTCTTCCTCTGGATCCAACGCTTCTTCCTTCCACCAAGCACTTCTAGCTTCCACTCCTTCAAGGAAAAACCAAAGAATCACTCCTTTTTCACTCACACGCACTAACAAAGCTCAAGATCACGAATTAGGGTTTTGATGGACTGAGGGAGGCGATGAGGGAGGCCACAATGAAGTGTTAAGGTCCTTAAATAGGGTGCAAACCCTAAAAATTAGGGTTTCATTCTGGCAGCCCTACTCGTCGAGTTGAGGCTTCTCAACTCGTCGAGTAGAATTCACGCCCTGCGTCCAAAAGGAATCCTATTTTTACTCGACGAGTTTGGGGCCTCCAACTCGTCGAGTCCCTTTGCAAAAATGAATAATTATTATTAAAATACATACCAGGTACCGGGCGTTACAATTATTCAAACACTTTTTAACGATAAGGATTAGTCATCCTCATAACAATTTTTATTATTTGGATCTTGTTCGTTTACGAAGAGTTATGTCTCAAGGAGAGGTAGATAACACTCTACACACTCGACACTCTCGGCCGCAAATTGGGAGAATTGACTCAATCAAGATCTATACTTCTTCGAATAAAAGTCTTCAATATATCAATATTCCTATAACCGACACTATATGTCGCTCCTCCACAAGCCACACAGGCACAATATAAATAACAATGGAGGTATCGAGATCATTACCAACGTTTAAAAACAGTCGTATAGTAATGAAGAAAAAAACACCTGACGCCTGTTGCCTCGTCAGACGAAGTTGTAGCTAGCAACCACAGACGGAAAATAACGATTCGCATAAATCTTTCCATAAGAAATAGATCTACACTAAAGTTCTTTATTATAAATCTATGCCGTGTACATAGACCTACAGTATATGATCCCTCCTGGATTAACGGTTATAGAACTAGGTGTCAGTTCCAGGATTTGATCCTTACGAAGGAAAAACACACCATCATAAAATTCTCTCTTTCACCCATTTCGATACATTCCTCCCACAAGCACACACGGGATACACAATCCGCAAAATCCATGTCGACAATTCTTCAACTCATAAAATCCGTCGCTTCCGATGTTCACTAACGCGAATCTTAAATTATTTAGGATTTTATTTCTAGCTAGTGCATTTAGTTAAATATTAAATTTATATTAGCATTCGAATAATGAGACGGTAGTAACTCAAGTAGTTTCAATCTACCATCCGATAAGAAGGATGTTCCGTTAGCGTAGTCGAGTACTTCATACGTGTCGGTGTTACGTTGGTTGACCGGTTGTCGCTTTAATTGAATATTTTTGTATTTTTAATATTTACTTAATGTTGAAAATATATTATTTTCGTTTGTAAGTAAACTTTAGTCTTAAAAATACATACACGTTATTTATCGACGAGATTTCGTATTATACCATAGTATATAACTACCCGTGGTTTATTCTCATACTCTTGATATCATTTTATAATTCATTTGTATATTTTTATTTTATCATCTCGTTTAATTCTTTCATATTAATACTTGATGAAAAATAAGCTTAATGCCCTAATATGCACAAGTCATATGGTTATACCTATCATGACAAGTTAAAAATGTTCATCTATCAAAATTTCGACGTAAGTTCTTAACGATACTTTTATTTGTTTCGATAAATATTATAACACTAGATTCATCAACTTACTCTTACCTAACATTTTTATTTCCACAAGTGCTTGTAAATAAGTCTGACATTTTATAAAATTCTTATGTTTATCAATTACTAATCACCATATTTTTAACAAACTTTATTTGTAAAAATAGTATTTATAATAGACATAGACATTAATAGTTTTTGTATGTAGTATCAACTTTGCATGCATGTAACACATAAACTTTTTAGCCATCATATTATATCAAAATACTCAAGTATGTATCTCCCCCTAAACAATTAAAAATGTAAAAATGGGGCCATAAAGACTCACATTTGGTGCGTGATTTTCGGTTCGGTTTCATTTGACTTCCTGGAAATTTCTTGTCGCAACTCTTCACCAACTCTTGGAAGAAGACCCGGGACTATTCCATCCCGCTGAAATGATGATTATGGGACTGTTTTTGGGTCGAAAAGGTAAGAAAACGCGAAGTGCTTCCACCGTTTTGGTGGTTCTCGACAGCAAAAAGGTGGCAGGGGCTGTTTCGGCAGCCTCTTTGCCTCCTTAATTTTCTGTTTTTGAAGCTGTTTCGCACAAGGGAGAGAGCAGCAGGTAGGGCCGAAACAGGGGGGGTGTTTGGAGCTTATTTTGACAGCAAACAAATGGAAAAATTGACAGCTTTGTTGCCTTCTTTTCTTGCTGGAAAATCAGGAGCACAACACCTCCAAATGGAGGTGTTCTTGGGGAGAACTCGATGCAGAAAAAAAAAAAAAAAAACAGGTAGAAGAGTTTTGGGCTGAAGATTGTAAAGGAAAAGTGTTGTATTTAGTTGGGTATTTATGTCCCAAAATTGGTTTCACTCATGGAGAAGGTTAGAAGTTTTGCCATACATTCATCATGCATGTGTACTAGTAACTTATATGAGTGGAGTAATATGTGAGGAAGAAGAGAAGGAAGAAAGAAAACGTGAGGTGTATGGGTTTGTGTGTTGAAGTCTCCTATCTACATTGTACTTCAAAGTGAAGCTTGAAAGCAACCTCCTTTAATGAGTGGTACTTGCTTCATAATGAGAAGTTGAGGCTTTGTGGTTGGAAGGCCTTAATTACGTAAATAGGAAGAGGGTAGACTCTTAGGACTTGACTTGGCCTTCAATGCTAGTTCTAGATGTCTTTGGAGGTTAGGTAGGAACTAGTCCTTAAATCAAGTATGGTATGTCAAAAATGGATTTTTGTGTATTTATAGGGCAAATTTTCGAGATTTTCTAACCATATATTTACATACATATATTTCATAATTCATTTATTTTGTTATATATTTGCCATATGATAATAAGGTCCACTTATTATTACATATAACACTTGTAAGGACTTGGATATTTTTATAAATAAAACCCTTTCACTACATAAACATAATTGTATGTATCTTATTGATTTTATTAGCATATAACTAGCCGTATACTAACAATAATCTATATTAAACGATTCTTATTGTTAAAATATATACTTATATTTATAAGAATATCGTACGTTAAGTCCTCCGTCAAAAATAGTTACGGTCGTCGATCGACGGGCATCGACCTAATTTTTACGATTGTTACATTTTGCAGCATCATTTGGGTGTTGAAGAGGTTATATACATATGTTTTTAATTTTTTATAGGATGAATTTCAGGAAATGCAACATACTTCATTCTTTTTACCAATGTAGGCAATGTACTTTACTTTTTACCCATAATAGCAACATACTTACATTTCTTTACGGATAAAAGTGTTGGATTAAGGTGCTTAAGGTCTTAACTAAATTGGTATATTCTTATGAATATAAAAACAAAATCTTTTTTGGGTTGCCCTCGTATCCGGAAATATAGTTAGAAATGATATTAGAAGAGAGAGGAAATAATTTATTAATTTATTATATTGATAAATTAGTTAGAAATTGATTAGAATTAATTTGGAATTAATCAGAATTAATTACAAATTATTTTTGGGTTAATTGGAATTAATTAGAGGTACAAAGGTTGAACTGTAATTGCTTAAAAGTTGAGCAAATGAGAGATTCTAGAACCCTCCTTGCTTGGATGGTTACCATAATTTTAACTAGACAATAGTATTTATCTGTGTTAGGTTTACCATAATTTAGTACATTGGTTTGTTTGTGAGGTTAAAACATGTGTTGATTGTAAAAAATATGTTTTTGCAAAAATATTTTTTTACAATTAATCTTCTTATGTGGGTAAATGGACAACTATGGCTTAAAGTCTTTAGTGGTTGGAATCTTGCCTTAAATTAAATTTTCTAATGGACAATTAAGCTTCTTGTGCATGTAAATAGACAATTATGGCTTAAAGTTTTGAAAATCTTCACTTTAACCTTAGGATTGATGTCTGTGGGAGTTGTTGATTCTTCATAGGAGTGGTACCGATAAAGAGAAGAAGCAGGTTGTTACCAATTATGATTTGTTGGAGTTTTTCTATAATATGTCTTTACATACAAGCATTATACTTTTAATATTTTGATTTTAACTTTCAGGGGTTCTTACTACAATCAATTTCGATCGGTTCTCCCATGGGTGGTATGAAGATAATTCTTGATATCTGTCTCAACACATGAAATAGAAATGGGCATCAGCTTGTTGATTCCATTTGTTTTGTGATATATTTAAGATAGTCATCAACCAACCTTACTTGATTACCTAAGATGTTAATTTATTTATGCATTCTGAATATTTGCACTTTGAAAAGCTAAACTTTCTAGTTTCGGTTATCACTATAATAGTAATTATATATTTATCTTCATAAGTAATTTTTAATGTCATATATTTTTTTAATGTTTATGAATTTAGGCTATGTATGTTTGATGTATATGTAATTGTTTCATAAATAAAATTTGTTTTCAGTAAATAGTAGTTCCATTATTTTATAATTAAAAAAAACACTACAGGGTGTTTTGGTCATTTAGCATAATTTTCACTTCTTCTCTTCTGATAGATTTGCAAACTAAACACAAAACAACAAATGAATGGAATCAAAATCCTTTCCATTTCCCGTCAACCATACACATCACAGATTCCAATTCCTTTGACAAATTCCGTTCATTTAAAAATATTCTTTGCACCACAAGTTCCCTTAAATTACTCTGAGCTTAATTGCTATTCTTAATTCCAATTCCTTTGACAGATTCCATTCATTACTCTGCAACAAGAAAAGGTTTTAGAAACCAAATAAAGAACATAAGAAGATGCCCACAAGAATCAAAGTATATGTTTTTACCCTCAACACTATAAAAAACTTGATGCTTTTTATCTTCTTATTTAGCTTTTCTGTTAATGTTTAAAGGTACACTTTTAGTTCCATTGAATCTCAAATAAGGGTGTTGTGTTGGGTAATTATGTCTTCTAACCCTGTTTGTGCATTTCCAGAAATACCCCTCTGTTCCTAAAATTTGTGCCTATTTATTAAAAAGATGTTGAATATTGCATGGAAAACGCCTTCAGTACTTATTGAGTATGCCTGGTAATTCTTTCCAAAATATATTTGTTATTTAGTCAATTTTTTTTTTTTTTTAAAATTAAAAAGTCTGCTTTTATTTAGCAAATTGGGACATCAGGGAAGGGAAATGCCACATGTTGTGGTCTTTGGTGGCTTGAAATGTTAAAAACAACTGGTCAATATAAAGAGGTAATAATCAATTCTCTTTTGTGAACAAAAATATTATATATGAGAAATTTGTGAAAAACTACAGTTTTTTTTGCAGAAACCTCTTCATTCACCTGTGATGCTTGAACATGCATCTTATTGTTACTTTTTAGCCAAACCAATTATGTTAAGAAAGTATAGATTTCATTTCATTCTTTCTGGTAGTGATCTGTACAAGAAGTGCCAATCAGGTATTGCAATTTTTGTTACTGGATCATTTCTTAATACTTTAATAGATAATTGTGTTTTACTTTTAGTACTTAATAAATAGATAATTTTCATCATCGAATGTCAATGATTCTGCAATTTTTGGTCCTTTTTTGAGGTTTGTAATGTATTTTATCTTTGTTCCAAGTAAAATGAGAATGTTTTGTGGACCAAAATTGCAAAAATAGTTACTTAAGAAATGTAAATTGTCTTTTTTCATTGTTTAACAAGTCTTTTTGAAAAATAAAAAAGTTATGGTATGTGCAACTCAAGACAAAGCCCTGTAATCTGATTTTATCAGCAACAGCTTATTCTTGTGTTTTATGATCCATTTTTGTTGCTCATTTTGTAAAATGTTTTTATTCCATATTCCAGTTAGTGTTTCAGTAGAAGGAAACTACATAATTGTTTCTGTAGTTTTGTTGATTGATTTGGTTGTTGGTTTTCTGGAATTTGTCTTATTTCAAGAAGGAGAAGCATTTCTACCCACTTTCACAACTTTATTGAGTATTATTATCTCCTGTTTTTTGGCACTGTTGTCTGCTAACATAAACATAGTAAGACAAATATATATATATATATATATATATATATATATATATATATATAACTTTAAATTGTATTTTCATTCGTGTAAGACAGCTTGAAATTGTTGGATGACATGGCGGAATTGAGACCCTACTGTGTTCTGCAGTGTTCCATGATTATGTAACAGACAGAGTATATGATGGGTATGATAAATTTATGTATTTTTAATAGATTTTTTTAATTTCAAAATTTTCTTATTAAGGCAATGTAGTTTGAAAAACTTACCCAATTATATCATCATACCTTTAGCTATTTTCTTATAAGGACATTGTACTTTCATCTTTTTTTTTTCTTATCAGGGCCTTATGCTTTGAAAATTCTTCCATATTATATATAGCATTGTACTTCCAATTTTTTGACATTATACTTTGAATAATCCAACCATTTACTAAAAAGTTTGCCTAATTAAGCAGTGAAATAAATCACTTTGTATTTGAAAGGAAAGTAGGAGGCTATATATATAATAAGCAATCACTGAAAGTACATTGCTATTTCTTGCATTGAAACCCTATATTTTTTAGGTGCTTTGGTTGTTAAGTAATGGAATGACCGAGAGTTTTTCATTATATAATAAATAACATGTATGAATGGGAACGATGTCCTTTCTGGTGTTTGCAGTCAATTTTCTGTAGTTTGTTCATATAGCATCCTACTTCCATTTCTATCTTTTACAACATTGTAATTTCATTCTTTTCTTAATAAGGGCATTGCATAATGAAAATTCTATGTACTTTTAATGTTTCTTATTAATTAAAATTGCCTTGTATGATGATGACATTGCTATAATTACGAAGATTTTTCGAAGTACAATGCTATAATATTTGTGTTTCAAAAGTAAAGCTTGTGGATGTTCCTTAGATGAAAGTATATACCCTCTCTCTTCTATTCTCTTCTTCTTTTGGCATGCATCATTAGACTGATGTCTCATTGGGACACAATTTGCAATTTTATATCCCTCCCAAAAAGGTGGAAGGTAGGATAGTCCAAGCATTTCTTGATACCGTTAAACATGTCTTTTGTCAGGTTTGTGGTGGCTTAGGTCCAAAAGCGAATCTTATGCAATTTTTGGTCCTTATTTCATGGTTGTGTAGCGCTTTTGGGTATCTGGTTCCTCAACTCTAACAACCTAGATGTTAAATTTATGAAAATGACCATTTTGTCCTTGTCATATTTATCTCTTTCATTTTCCTTTTTCAAGGAGCATGATGAAATTTCAACCGAATATCTCTCTTTCCTTAAAAACTATTGTCATATTAAAAGAGCATAACCAGACCTTAAATCCTTAATAAGGTGATCATCCCTGAAAAAGGTTCTATACAACAGCCAACAAATCGATCTGGTAAGAATACCAAATAGGAAATCGAGTTTGGTTTCCTAATTTCTTTGAAGCATTGTTTTTCTGATTTTCTGATTTCATAGCAGTTTTTTGATTTCTAGTATTTATCTGCAAAATTGATTTTTTTTTTTTGGTATCTGAAAAAGCCCCAAAATCGATGTGGTAATTAAGCTGGTGATTTTGGGATGTTGCATGTAGTTCAGTAGTTGCATTCTGCAACTTGATGAACCCTAGATATCATATGAAGTCCTTCTCTTATTCTTTTAATATTCTGTTTATAATCGGCGATCTTAACCCGGTTTTTCTTTCCGTTTATAATCAGCTATCTTAACCCGGTTTTTCTTTCTTATAGATTAGTTTTCACATGTATAAAAAGCTTGATATAAATCTGAATGCATGGTTATTACACGTTCATTTTCATTTATATACAATAATATGAATGCTGTCACATGACATATAATATATAATGGTTGTTATGAATCTGATGATCAATACAACACAGATTATATATATATATATATATATATATATATATATATATATATATATATATATATATATATATATATATATATATACACACACACGCGCATGTAAAATACACATTAGTTATAAGACGTCTTCAAATTTGCAGAATACAATGAGAATTGCATATCGATATAATTACGGGGGCGAATGATACCGTCCACCACTTCCACTTCCAGGATAATCATAAACGGGGGGGTCCCTGCAATTATATAGACAGATTAGTTGATTAGTAGCATTGATCGAGGTGCAATTAAGTCGACCTTAAACTTTATTATTTATACCATTAAGAAATTGAAGAATAAACTACTAAAGTAATTAATGACGATACATATACTTTTGTTTAACAAGATTACGAGAATAATAGAGAGAGATCAATGTATAGTTATCCTACCCGGAATAACCACCCTCCGCATACGAATAAGATATCAGAAGAAAGATAGTCAAAAGGAGGACCATTGCCATTGGCTTCTTAACAAAGAAACCCATTTTTATTTTTGTGAATGAATATTATCAAACATCTATTCGGCTTTTATACACACATACGGAGATGAAGAAACCATGTGCCCGACGACTGCTTCTTTTTAATTCTTATTTCTTTATTTAATGTAGGGGTGAGCAAAAACCGAACCGACTAAAAATAAACCGAAAAAACCGTAACAAACCGCAACCAACAAACCGAAACCGAAGCAAAAACTAATGGTACGGATTTCATTTTTGCAAAAACCGAAGGTCTGCGGGTCGGTGCGGTTTTTACCAAGAAACCAGTCCATCAAAACCGAACCGCACCGAAGATTTATAAAATAATAAATCACTAATTTATATTTATATTCTATAATATATACATATTTTTTTAAAATACTAAGAAATACTAATACATATTATATTTGGACTTTAGACTTTGATAGTTGGTTTTCGCCATTTAATCGGGATTCCAAATCATTTTCCAAACTTATTTTCTATTTTGTTTTTATTTTTGTAGTTAAAACCACAACATAGTAGGTCACTAATTAACTATATGTTATAAGTTTATAACAAGTAAACCAAAATTCAATTTTTTTTTCTTAGTACCATTTATATATATAAAGTCATTTAGAACTTTTGATTTATATAATTTATTTTGTACTGAAAATAAACCTTTACAAATAAACGATTTCAAAAAGTGAAAAAAATTTCACCAGACAAGCTTACATGCACTTGGTTATCGTGTTTTTTAAAAAAAAAAGTACTCCAAAAAACATCAAAGACCACATCAAATTTTAGAATCGATTTAAAACCGAAACCGCACCGATACAAACCGAAACCGCATTTAGAAACCGCAAAACCGAACCATTGGAAAACTGCACCCAACGGTTTTAAGAATACAAAAACCGCATCTTGCGGTTTGCAGTTCGGTTTGGTCTTAAAACCGCACCAAACTGCACCATGCTCACCCCTAATTTAATGTGCAAACAAGACCACGACTTAATCAAACACATATTTTTCCACAATATTGTTTGTTAGCTTGTAGGAATATAGTCCAATCAATAGTATAGTTTGATTTTTAAGTTTTGAGTGGACACATATTTTTCCACAATATTGTTTCTTAGCTTGTAGGAATATAGTCCAATCAATAGTATAGTTTGATTTTTAAGTTTTGAGTAAACACATATTTTTCCACAATATTGTTTGTTAGCTTGTAGGAATATAGTCCAATCAATAGTATAGTTGATTTTTAAGTTTTGAGTCTCTAAAAGGGGTTTCCTCACACTTGCACTAAGTAATTTTTTATTATTAAAAAACAATGATAGAAATATGTTAGTTTGAAAAATATTGGTAAAAATAAATTAGTTTTTCTAACAGGATCTATTATATGACTTTGGAATCAATTTAGGGACAAAAACTTTTGCATTAATTTCCAACCTTTAGAAGTTTACAACTTTAACGTAAATATCTTGTTTTTGTTTACATCTTTTATCTTTTATTATTCACTTATTAAGTTTTTAAACTTATTATATACACTACTAGAAAAGTTGCAAATCAGCTACGGAAATTACCTACGGAAACTGAAGCTGTAATTACCGAAGCATTTTGTGACGGAATACCGACGGAATATTGTGCCGTCGGAAATCCTTCGGTAATTAACAATGGAATACCGACAAATTTAGAAAAAAAAATGATTATATGTTAGCCGTCACAACCCTGTCTCCAAAAAAACTTCTATTTTTGTTTATTATTATTATTATTACACTATAAAAAAAGTTGTGGAATAACATCGGAAAAATTCCGTACAAATTCATTTTGTTTCGTTTTTTTTTCATATATTTATCCGTACACATATGTACTTACATGTATACATACATACATGACATGCGATATAATAAAGTTAATAATACATAATAATAATAATAATAATAATAATAATAATAATAATAATAATAATAAGGAACCGAAGTTAAATTTACATATGTATATGTATGTATTTGTGTATGTATATGTATGTGAGTATGTATATATGTATATGTTTGTATATTAATGAGAATGTTTATGTATGTGAATATGTGTGTATGGATGTTTATGAATGTAAGTGTGTATGTGTATGTGTATATGTAAATTTGTGTATGTGAATGTGTGTATCTGTGTATATGTATGTGTATGTGTATGTGTATATATGTGTATGTGTATGTGTATGCATATGTATGTATGTGTATATATATGAATTCTATATATATGTGAATGTGTATGTATGTATGTGTAACATCCCGTTATTTTCTCTTTGTAAAATCAACCCTAGTCAACCAAATTCAAACTTGGGTCAACTAAAGTCTTCTTTATTGTTTTGGGTTTTTATTAAGGTTAAAATAATAACCTTTGTTTATTAAAAATCCTTAAAATAATTGTGGTTGAAATAGGAAGAGAAATGCTTAAAAACCGAGAAGTCTCGCATGCATTTTCTTCTTTTCCTTCGGACCGTACACCAACCTCGGACTGGGAACACTTCGGTCGTGAACGAGGCCGTGAACGGCTTCGGGCCATAATCAATTTCGGACCGCAAACTTGAAACCGCCATAGGACCGTATACAAGGTTCACGGCCGTGAACCCCTCGGACCGTGAACCCTCGCATATATATTCATTTCAGCCGATTTTTCTTCACTTTTTACACATTCAAACACAATTCCAAGTCTTTTTCTCTCAAGTATCATCAGCCAAGAACACAAAGAACAACCTCTCTCCTCAAGAACATGTTATATTCATCCCTTCTCATAATATTCTAGCAATAGTCACTAGTTCTTCACAAGATCTAATAGGTATCATTTCTTGATCTTGTTATTACTTCAAGAACATCTTTTAATCTTCTTATATTAGATTGAAACCCGTTAATTTAATCTATTTTTCACGAAGAACACGCGAAGAACACGAAGAACAAGCACCTGAAAACCTTTGAATCTTCTTAGAAACGTGCTTAGGATCATTAAGTGTTCTTCAATCATTCAAAAACATTGGGCCGTGAACCCTTCAAGCTAGGGTCGTGAACACTTTCAGGGCCGTGAACACTTTCAGGGCCGTGAACCCTTCATACTCTTGGGCCGTGAACACCCCTCTCCTGGCCGTGAACACATATCAGATTCCATTTTAGCTTCTAACACTCCTATTTGTAAGTTATACTTACAAATTAGTCCAGTTTCTAATCATTCCCATGATTATATTAGCTAATTGATTGCATATATGCTATACAAATCATTATATAGGACTTGTTTTGCTACGGGATTTCTTGTGGAACTAAACATCCTATATCAAATCATCATTTGAATCACCCTCCAAAAGGTGAGTTCATACCCCCCGTATTTTCATAGATTTCACTGTTTTAAGGGGGGGGGGGGGGATACAAGTCTAACACAAAGATTTTGTGTTACAAACAAAAGATTTCAATAAACTTATCAAAATGGATTTCAGTTATCATCAATTCAATTGGTTTTCAAAGATTGTGTTAAAATGACATTAAGTCACCAAAAGTATTTCAAAATATTAAATTTCTTTTAAATGTTTTATAAACTTATATTTTTCCCCAGAAATCATATATATATATATATATATATATATATATATATATATATATATATATATATATATATATATATATATAAGATTTAAAAGGCTTAGGACTGATAACCCACTTTGGTTCCTTTTCCTTGTTTGGATGTGAGATTATAAGTATCGGTTATTTGTCCGAGTGTCATTTAAATTTTATTTATATATATTTGTATATGTATATAAGTATAAAAGCTATTTCATTCAGTTCAAATACCCTTTATAACATGTTGAGCAAGGGGTTGCATTCATGAATACTCAGTATCAATTCAGAAAGTACATATAAATTATAATAGGTATAATTTACGATTCACATAACATTAATTCACGATTCAAGTATACTAAAGTACATTGTTTTACAAGAACAAAGATTTGATTCAAAACTAATCAAGAGTATACATCTTTCATAAACATGTTAAGAATACTAATTCAAGAACATACTGTCAATCATTTATTTCAGAATGATTGGGTTTTTGTAACACCCAGAATCAGAAAGACCAAGAAAGAAAAGGAAAACCCTAAGTCAAAGGGGGGTCAACTCGTCGAGTCCAAGGAAGAACTCGACGAGTCGGAGCGGGATCCGTGTGCTAGATTAAGTGACCGACTCGACGAGTCGACGAGTGGACTCGTCGAGTCAGGTCTGGGTTAGGAAGCCCTAATTCCAGGACTTGGCACCCTATTTAAGCATCTTATTCTCTTCCCTAGGGTTCATTTACAGCCTCTCTCGTCCAGAATCCAAAACCCTAGCCACCTAACTCCATTGTTTGAGCTTTTGAGAAGATTAAGGGCCTTTAGAGTGCTTCTTGGAAGCTTGGAGAGAAAGGAGCAAGGAAGGAAGAGTAGATCCAGCCTCCATATCGACTTGGCAACTGTTAGGAGGTAAAAAGTCTAAACCTTGAGCTTTCAAGTGATAGATCCCCTTTCTAGCTTGCCTTTTTGTCACAATTGGATCATTTCCAAGTAGAATCCGAGTATTAAGCCTTTGAGGATGGATTGGACAACAGATCTGGACACTCTTGAGCTTTAGAAGCTGAAAGTTGTTGGCTTTATCCAGCTAAGGTCCCATTTCATGACCTAGACCTTCATTGTAGCTTGGATTAAGTGTTCTAGCCTCATAACGCCTTGCATGCACGTAAAGTTAGCAACTTTACGTGAAATGCTAACATTAGGAGTCCAGATCTATGAGTTGGAAGTGTTGGAATGGACTGTAATCGATAGAATAGAGATGTCACGAAGTGGACTCGACGAGTCCATTCATGGACTCGGCGAGTCGGGTCGCAAACCCAAACCCTTCTGTTATGATTCGGATAAGTGAGTGGAGTTAGTAAAGGATTCAGCCAGACTGGGTCCGTAATGGACATGAAGATCATAGTACTCGACGAGTTCGAGGAGGAACTCAGCGAGTCCAAGACAATCTCCTTAGTTATGAAGATGAACTCGACGAGTTGTTCATACAACTCGGCGAGTCATGGTCTACACATTCATACGATGATGATGAACTCGAAGAGTTCAGGGATGAAATCGGCGAGTCGGTTGAAGATAGTCCCGAAGTGTTAGATGAAAGAGAACTCGTCGAGTTCTCGCTAGACTCGACGAGTGGAGTCGGGGTTGTTTTGGGATTTGAGGAGCATGGACTCGGCGAGTTGGCAGAACAACTCGACGAGTCGAGACAACTGGAAGGTTGACTTTGACCAGGACTTTCTTGAGAAGGACTTTGACCAGAGTTGACTTAGTTGACTTCTTGAGGATAGTTAGGCTAAGTGTTATTTTGGTATTGGTAGCTCGGGGAACTAGAGGAGCAGCGGTTCGGAGAGTTGTCGGATAGCAGCCGGAGGGTTATCAGCAGAGTTCAGCAGTGCAGGTGAGTTTCCCTTTGTATGTATGGGTCTACGGCTACAATGCCGGCCCATGTACTTATGAGTAGGAAGACACTGGGGTTAGCCCTAGGCACTATATGCTAGTATGTTATTCCGGACCAAGGTCCGATGCCAGGCGGGTGCCTGAGGAAGGTTTATGTGTTTGTTATTCCGGATCAAGATCCGATGCCGGTGTAAGCCCGAGGAAAGTTGCATGTTAGATTATACTTGTTGTCTGTGTGATACATGTATGTGCCTGGTAGGGAGGTGAGTGTGGGCGAGGTCCCATATCTCACCAATAGCAGAGTGTGGACGGTGTTCCATATCTCATTAGCAGCAGAGCAGGGGCGAGGCCCAAGGTAGGAAGGGAGTGAGTGTGGGCTGGGCCCGTATCTCACTATCAGTAGGAGTGTGGACGGGGTTCCATGACTTATCAGTAGCAGGATAGGGGCGGGGCCTAGAACAGGAATCCAGTAGTATATGTTCAGTTTATGTGTTATGCTATGATTGTATGTTAGTATATGTTAGCGGGCGGGGCCCAGAGACAGGCGGGGACTAAGTGAGACCGATCTGTATACCGAGCAGGGCTCGATGCCAGGCGAGGCCTGATGTCGGGCGGGGCCCGATGCCTGAGCGAGTCTGATGCCGGGCTAGTCCCGATGCAGTAGGGGCCAGGCCCAGTATGTGATTATGAGTATGGTATGTGGTAGGTTGGGGAACTCACTAAGCTTCGTGCTTACAGTTTTCAGTTTTGGTTTCAGGTACTTCCGGTAGCGGAGGGAAGAGCTCGGGATGATCACATGGCACACACCATAGTTAGTCAGCCTGGGATGTTTTACTCTGATAATAAGAATATGTTTTCAATTAACACTCTGATTTTATGTTATGAATTGACAATGTGGTTTATGTAACGTATTAAAAATAAAAATTTTAGTCATAATTTTTGGGATGTTACAAGTTGGTATCAGAGCCTTGGTTTGAGGGATTCGGGCACGCTCTCGGGTGTGTCTGGACTCAAACTGAGGAATTGGTATGAAAATTTTCAAAAAATAAAGAAAAGAGTTTTAGAAAAAGCAAAAAGGAATTTTAGAAGGAAAAGAACTTTGAAAGGAAAAAGGGTGTGGTGCGTGCAATCAGCCGAGCTCAAGTAAGTACCCCAAAATACCCATACAAGTTATGTTATGATATGCTTATTAGAACTGCATGCTAGATTAGGGCTAAGGATCTAGGAGGATGCCTTATGTGCCTGTTATATGTGTATGAGCTTTATGAATTGCATGCCAGAACAGATTCCTGAGTAGAGGATAGAACAGTTTGATTGGATTATGTGGTTAGTTTATTTCCCATTGTCTGAATGCTGCTTGCTTTGTGCTTGTGGGACTCTTAGTAATGTGAGCTAGCTATTAAGTGAATATGCTAAGTCACATGTGGCACAGGCTGGATAATCTCAGAGTGATGGATTTGACCCTATTGCGCAACTCTCGTTTGAGTCTAACCGTTCTAGGGATGAGTCTATTACTCGAAGGATTATCTGATCTCTGTTGCATGTGGCTATATTCATGAGGTAGCTAGTTAGCATTAATGGGAAGTCTTTCGGCAGCTGAGGACGGAATGAGTTGGAGGTTACCCTAGGGCAAGCCTGTTGGATTAGTGTCTAAGCCCGTAACTATATTTGGTATGTACTTGACCCGGTTATGCATGGTCCTTTTGGGTTGCCTTCACCAAAGCAACTTGACAAGGTAATTTGAGGAAAGAGAGAGGATATTATGGTTTATTAATATATTATAAGAATAATATATTAAAGTAGAAATCATATTTATTTAATTAGTATTAGTCATAAATTAATTAGGAATTAATTTGGTGACTAAAAGAGATTAATTAAATAAAGGGGTACAAACTGTCAAATGTGTGATAGTTGAGTTTTGGGTTGGGAAACCTAATGGACTAAGGGGGAACGAAATTATGATGAGGGATCATCATATTTTCGTCCAAGGGCCTTATTCCAGAAGGTTCCTTGGGCTACTTGGTGGCTAAGGTATCCATTAAGGTTTAGACTGAAACCCTAGCAGCCTGCACTATAAATAAGACCCCAAGGCTCCAATTTTCGACCACTTGCTTCCAAGAGAAACCCTAGGGCCGAAAATTAGCATCCTCCCTCCTCTCTCAAAGTTGCCTTCTTGCTTGAGGTGTTTGTGATCCATTAGAGGAGTTACAATTGTGACTCTAAGCTCAAGAGAAGAAGAAAAGAAGATCTAAGCCAATCTTTGAAGAGGTAAACATCTAGATCTGATGTATTAAGTTAATTTTCGAATTATGTATGCTAGATTAGGGTTTGCAAGTCTTGGATTCAATGCATGTACAATAGAGAAACCTAGATCCAAGCATTAGGGTTTGTATGAGTACATATGATTGTTCTTATGTATAAAACCCATCAGTGGTATCAGAGCCTTGATTGGTTTCTGTTGTATGTGATGCTTTAACTGTTTAATTGCTGAAAATCATTTTTTCTTGCCTCTGCCCGACTCAACTTGGCGAGTCAGTATCTGGACTCGGCGAGTTGGCCCGACTCGGCGAGTCCAGGACTGACTCGGCGAGTCTGTGCATCAGGCAGAGGATATTTCGGGATTTTGTTGCTGTTTTGTCATGGGATTAATGCCTAAATCGTTTTTTGAAGATAAAATCTGAATTTTATTATATTTGAATGATTATCCCTGACAAAACAAAAGATAATTTCAAATCTTTTGAATAATAGTTTCTTTATATGATAAATATGGATTATTTAAATTATTTGGTAATTATCTTGTGACTAAAATTGGATTAACTCAAATATAGATAATCATAAAATAAATTGTTTAATTTATATTATTTGTTATTTGATCCCTTGTGTTTTGAAAAGTTCAAAACTTGTCCTCAAGTTTTGAAATTTAAATTTTATGATTAAAAGTTTAATTTTGAATGATTTAAATTTCAAATCCTTAGAATTTTACAAGTTTAAAATTCAACCCTATACTATTATATTATTACAAGATTAATTAATATATATGTATAAGAATAAGCTAGTCTTATCGCTAGTAGGCCTCATTCACGAAGCCAATCTATAAGGTGGGTATAAGGTTGCTGCCTATAAAATGGCGCTTAATGGATGTACACTCACATCCACCGCTTGCTTGACTGATGGAGGGTCGTTAGCCGAACGGATAGTATAGGACACTTAATTCCTTATTATAAGTATAATGAATATTGCAAAGTAACTACAATGTTTTCAAATTCCCAATCTTAGTTACTTTAGGGTAAAATGTGAAAATTGATGCTATTCCATGGAATTACACTTTGTACCCTTGTTAAACGTTAGTGGAGCGTGTGTGGCTAACCGGCACACTAATTTGGGATTGACATTGGTGACAAAGGGTGGCTCAATGTTTATCATAGATCAATAGAGCGTGCGTGGCTAACCGGCACATTGATTAGGTGATAAAGACATTGAGTGCACCATGTTGATTCGCATGGTTATTCACAACTTGTTTGCGATCCTCGGCATCCTAGTCGCAAATTTGAAGTGCATATCGAGATTTAAACATGCCATTGAAATGTTCAATGAATCTCAAAAGAAATCTAGGAATTTTCAAATACATTTAAAACTTAATCTCTTTTCGTTTTTTATGGTGAGAATTAGTGAATCGTCATTCACTTACCTTCAAATTATTTACTTTTAGATTACGGCATCCCTTTTCTAAGTTGTAAATAATGTTGTTGGATCCTAGCCCTAATTTCTCATTTGGGTGTTTAATTGGGGATTCATTTCTAATCAAACTTTGTTCCTTTATATTTCAGATGTCAAACGCAAACGCAAACAACAACGCTTCTGGATCATTCTCGCTGATGAACCTGTGTCAAAAGGTGACATTTGATGGGTCAAACTTCAACGAGTAGATGAGATACATTCGCATGATAACTCGCTACGAGGAAAAAGAATATGTCCTCGATGAGAAGCTTGAAAAGATCAACCCAGAAGTTGCTACTCCTGAAGAGTTGGCCGCCTTTGAGGCCCACGAGCGTGATGCTACGAAAGTTCATTGCATCATGCTGGCCACCATGAACCTCGAACTCCAAAAGTCCTATGAGGACATGTATCCATATGAGATGCACCAAGATTTGCTGGACAGGTACCACCAAAGCGCAAGGCAAGAGCGCTATGAGATTATCACCAACATGATCACCGCTAGGATGGGGAGTGGAGAATCCCTAACTGCTCATTTGCAAAGAATGCAAAGGTATGTTGATCGTCTTCTCAAACTTAATGTTAAGTTTGATGAGGATTTGGCTATCGACATCATCCTCCACTCCTTGCCTTCCTGCTACAACCAGTTCAGAATGACCTACCACATGAACAAGGAAGAGGTCACCCTAAGTAAACTTCAAGGGCTCCTGAGGACTGCTGAGAGCAACCTCAAGGACAAATCTATTGCATCATCCTCTACTGTAGCTGCTCCTGTGTTGGAAATTGGCCAAGGAAAGGGAAAGAAAAGGAAGGCTCCTTCTAAGAGCCACCAAAAGGCTAAGACCCAAGATGGTTCCTCTTCTAGTGGAACCAAAGCAGGTTCTGTTAAACCCTCTTCTGACCCCAAGGAAGCAGAGTGCTTCTATTGCCACCAGAAGGGCCACTGGAAACGAAGATGCCCTAAATATCTGCAGGATATTAAGGATGGGAAGATAAAGCCCACCTTTGCAGGTATGTATTTAATTAAATCTAACAACTCATCACTTGCTACTTCATGGGTCCTTGATACTGGATGTGGTTACCACATTTGTTCTGATTTGCAGGGGCTAAGAGAAAGTAGGGAAGTGGAGCATGGAAGGATAAACTTGATCATGGGAAACAAGAAGTCTTCACCAGTAACCAAGATCGGAGTTTATTCCTTAGTGTTGAGTAATGGGTTAGGACTAGATTTAAATAATTGTTGCTATTCGCCAGATATGGCAAGGAACATCATTTCTTTTCATGGATTGTTTAGACAAGGTTTCAGATATTCGTTTGATAATAGTAATGGTTCTATTAATGCTTATTTGAATGGTGTCTTTTATTTCAATGCATTACCTTGTAATGGGATTTATGAATCTGTGTTAATTATAGATAATTTAGGAAATGATGTTTTGAATATTGATTCGTCCACAAGTTTGGACAAAGCATGCTTGTGGCATTGTCGCCTTGGCCATGTTAACAAGAAACACATAGCCCAACTCCAAAAGGATGGAGTCTTGGAGTCATTCGACCTTAGGGACGATGACGTGTGTGAGTCTTGTTTACTTGGGAAGATGACCAAGTCACCCTTTACTGGCACATGTGAAAGGGGTGAGGGTGTATTGGATCTCATACATACTGATGTATGTGGACCCTTTAGATCCACCACACGGGACACTTGTCGCTTCTACATGACTTTTACAGACGATTATAGCAGATATGGATATATCTACTTGATCAAGAAAAAGTCAGAAACCTTTGAAAAGTTCAAAGAGTTTAAGAATGAAGTAGAGAATCAGCTGGGCAGGAAAATCAAGATGCTTCGATCTGATAGAGGGGGAGAGTACCTAAGTCTTGAGTTTCACGACTATCTAAAAGAATGTGGAATAGTTTCGCAATTGACGCCTCCTAGAACGCCACAATTGAATGGTGTGGCTGAGAGACGTAATCGAACCTTGTTGGACATGGTTCGTTCTATGATGAGTCGTGCTTCGTTACCAATCTCATTCTGGGGGTATGCCTTAGAAACTGCCGCCCATATCCTTAACTTAGTTCCCACCAAGAAGGTTGCCAAAACACCTCACGAGATGTGGATATGGAAAGCTCCCTCGTTAGCACATATCAAGGTTTGGGGTTGTGAAGCTTTCGTAAGACGAGAGACTCATGACAAGCTAGAACCTCGTAGTGAGAAGTGTTATTTCATCGGCTATCCACAGAAGTCTTTTGGCTATCTCTTCTATAGACCAAGTGACAATGTTGTCTTTGTTGCTAGGAGAGGGGTTTTCAGAGAAAGAGAACTCATAAGTCAAGGAGACAGTGGGAGTCAAATTGACCTTGAAGAGCTTCAAGAGTCAGGAGATGAAGGAACCTCTGACACTGGCGTTCAACCTGAGGAGGAAACTCCTGTTGAACCAATTGACCAGTCCTTACCTCTTAGACGTTCGAGTAGAGTTATTGTTCCACCCCAGTTTTATGGTTTCCATATTACTACTGACGGGGATACGTTTATTAGTGATAGTACACTAGTAAATATGGACGAACCTAATAGCTACAAGGAAGCCATGGCAGGCCCAGAGTCTGCTAAATGGAAAGAGGCAATGGACAACGAGATTCAGTCCATGTATGACAACCAAGTTTGGAATTTGGTTGATAATGTACCAGGTCGTAAGACAGTCGGGTGCAAGTGGATCTTCAAAAAAAAGACAGACATTGATGGGAAAGTGCACACTTATAAAGCGCGATTGGTCGCGAAGGGCTTTACTCAAACTCCTGGAGTTGACTATGATGAGACCTTCTCGCCAGTTGCTAAAATAAAGTCTATTAGGGTAATGCTCGCAATAGCTGCGTTTCATGATTATGAAATTTGGCAGATGGACGTAAAAACCGTTTTCCTAAATGGGAAGTTGGCTGAGGATGTTTACATGAATCAGCCAGAGGGTTTTGTCGATGCGAAGTATCCAAATAGAGTGTGCAAGCTTGAGAAATCCATTTATGGATTGAAGCAAGCGTCTCGCAGATGGAATCTTTGTTTTGACGAGAAGGTCAAAGAGTTTGGCTTTCTGCGAAACGAAGATGAGTCATGTGTGTATGTCAAGGCCAGTGGGAGTATAGTGAGCTTCCTCGTATTGTATGCCGATGACATACTACTCATAGGAAACGACATCCCAACCTTGCAGGAGGTCAAGTCCTGGCTTGGGAAGTGTTTCGCTATGAAGGACCTCGGAGAGGCTGCATATATTCTGGGAATAAGGATAGTGAGAGACAGAAGTAAGAGACTGATAGGACTCAGTCAGGATACATACTTGGAAAAGGTACTAAAACGTTTTAGTATGGAAAATTCCAGGAAAGGGGAGTTACCAATCCAATGCAATACCAAACTGAGTAAGACTCAGAGCCCGAGTACAGAGGCAGAAATAGCTGATATGAGCCGAGTTCCTTACGCTTCCGCAGTTGGCTCGATTATGTACGCTATGACCTGTACTCGCCCTGATGTGGCCTTCGCTTTGAGCATGGTCAGCAGATATCAAGGGAACCTTGGTAGAGCACATTGTATTGCTGTCAAGAATATTCTTAAGTACCTACAAAGGACCAAGGAATGGTTTCTAGTCCTCGGTGGGAGTGATGACTTAAGGGTGCAAGGGTACAGTGACGCTAGCTTCCAGACGCATCGGGATAATTACCGATCACAGTCGGGCTGGGTCTTTACGCTGAACGGAGGAGCAGTGACTTGGAAAAGTTCCAAGCAAGAGACCGTAGCTGATTCAACGTGCGAATCAGAGTACATTGCGGCAAGCGAGGCGTCAAAGGAGGCTATATGGTTGAAGAACTTCATTGAAGACCTTGGAGTTGTGCCATCCATAAAGGAGCCCATGGAAATTTTCTGTGATAATGAAGGAGCGGTTACCTTGACCAAGGAACCAAGAGATCATGGCAGATCTCGACATATCGACAGGAAATACCATTTTATTAGACATCGGGTAGAAGAGGGACTCCTCGTTGTGAAGAGGGTATCGTCAGAAGATAACCCAACAGATCCCCTTACGAAGGGACTGAGTAGGGTCAAGCATTTGAAGCACGCTAAGAGCGTTGGGCTAAAGGACGATATTAGTTTAGATTAGATAGGTAGGAAACTTGTAATGGATAATTTTGTATTCAACATTTGATGATTAAATAAAGGTGTGTTATTTATAAGAAAGTTACTATCTTGTGTTGATTATTTATCTATTGTTTCAATTTTGCATGTTTTGACTTCCTGAATAATAAGATTATTCAAACGGTCCACAATCGCTCATATGTTGGAAGTAGATATGAAAGAAGATTGTCATAAATTAGTTTGTAAATTGTCTAAAAGGTTTTAGACATAGCAAAGGTTTGCTACAAAGTTTATGAGTGCTTATGAAATATGTTTTGAGCATTGGAATAAACCCGCACTTGCTAGTATCACTTCATGAAAGTTATCACAAGTGATCGCAAGATGATAATATCATATAATCTTTAAACCTAGAGATATGGTTATTGTTTGCTAGTTGATTATGCATTGATAATGCGAAAACGCATCAGTAACTTGATGTTATAAAACGCATTATTGTGTGTGACTTAGCTAGTAAGTGATAAAAGCATATAAGTCGAAGTTTTTCTGTACCTTTTATTCTAAGAGAATAAAAGCGATATCTTGGCCACTCGATGATTTAGTTTGACTTATGTGCCGGGCCCGGTCAGAATGAAGTTGATGTGTTCAACTAAATTTTATGTCGAATAAATCAGAGATCGAGAAACAAAATGCTAGACAACAAGTATTGTCAGCATGATATCTAGAACAGAGGATTATACGATCCCTTATCTGAAGGACATGATTTTGATCAGAGTTGACAGAAGCATATAAGAGCTATGATTGCTAACCGGATTCTAAAGTCATATGTGAGATATAGTTACTAGACTTATCCAAGTGGGAGACTGTTGGATTAGTGTCTAAGCCCGTAACTATATTTGGTATGTACTTGACCCGGTTATGCATGGTCCTTTTGGGTTGCCTTCACCAAAGCAACTTGACAAGGTAATTTGAGGAAAGAGAGAGGATATTATGGTTTATTAATATATTATAAGAATAATATATTAAAGGAGAAATCATATTTATTTAATTAGTATTAGTCATAAATTAATTACGAATTAATTTGGTGACTAAAAGAGATTAATTAAATAAAGGGGTACAAACTGTCAAATGTGTGATAGTTGAGTTTTGGGTTGGGAAACCTAATGGACTAAGGGGGAACGAAATTATGATGAGGGATCATCATATTTTCGTCCAAGGGCCTTATTCCAGAAGGTTCCTTGGGCTACTTGGTGGCTAAGGTATCCATTAGGGTTTAGACTGAAACCCTAGCAGCCTGCACTATAAATAAGACCCCAAGGCTCCAATTTTCGACCACTTGCTTCCAAGAGAAACCCTAGGGCCAAAAATTAGCATCCTCCCTCCTCTATCAAAGTTGCCTTCTTGCTTGAGGTGTTTGTGATCCATTAGAGGAGTTACAATTGTGACTCTAAGCTCAAGAGAAGAAGAAAAGAAGATCTAAGCCAATCTTTGAAGAGGTAAACATCTAGATCTGATGTATTAAGTTAATTTTCGAATTATGTATGCTAGATTAGGGTTTGCAAGTCTTGGATTCAATGTATGTACAATAGAGAAACCTAGATCCAAGCATTAGGGTTTGTATGAGCACATAGGATTGTTCTTATGTATAAAACCCATCAAAGCCTAGGATGAGAGTAGTGCTGGGAGCAGTGTTAGTAGTAGTGAAAAGGGACTTGGTGTAGTCGAGGCAATTGTTGAGGAAAGTGCGGATAGATGTGGAAGGTAGTAGGGGCCCATACTACTGAAAGCAGAGGATCTGTACTCGATTCAAGAAGGGCTAAGATGAAATCGGGGAACTTGTAGTGTGAGTGTGATCCCTCAGTAGAGATGTGTATGTTAATGATAGTTATGATATGTTGCAGAATGGTGACACTACGGGGTAGACCAGTTGGCGGATCAGGCGCCGGAGAGGGATCAGGCTCGGGTTCAGGGACCGAGCAGCTCGAGGAGCGGATGAGGGAGTTTGTATCAGCCGAGGTTACGCGCAATATTCTAGATCAGACTCCGGTGATCTTTGGCACGGTCAAGGAGGGCATACTGGAGATATTAGATGAGAGGCTGGGAGCCTTCCGTGCAGAGATGGTGGCTATGATAGGAGCACGTACTTTGACATTCCGAGAGTTTAGAGCTTGTGGCGCACCAGAGTACCATGGGGCTAGGGACCCCATCGCTAGCAGCAGGTGGTTGGCCGATGTTGCCAATGCCTTTCGTACGAGCCGATGTCCCGAGGGGGACAAGTTCCGACTTGCCTCCTGTCTCCTGAAGGACAGAGCACGAGATTGGTGGGAGGAGGTTGGACATGCAATTGGAGATGATGTCGTGTTGGACGCGATAACATGGACTGATTTCTCGGCTAGGTTCAGGCCGAGTTTGCACCAGTGATCGAGGTGCAGCAGCGAGCACGATAGTTTCAAGATTTGAAGCAGACGACAGAGACTGTGGCGGAGATCACCGCCAAGTTCAGAGAGAGAGCCCTTCTCGTACCGCAGTATGTGTGTAAGTCCCCAAATACGCTTGTGTATCAATCAGATCCAATTGATGGTGCGGAATCCCAATCAATTGGATGATGTCAGATCAAATAGAAGAGAAGGAGAAGAAGAAGATGATGAATCTTGTATGATTTGATTAGAATGAAGATCCAGATACAAGATGCACACACACTAACACACACTAAAGCTCCTTTCTCTCTCTCTTGGCCGTACACTCCTTCTCTGTTCATCAATCCCTCCTCAACCACCTAACACCTATATATATACTTGGGGAATATGGGCCGTAAATGGGTTTACGGCCGTAAACACTGACCGTAAACACATATATGGCCGTAAACACTTAGCTATTTACGGTCCTAGACATAAAAATAGATTTTCCTAGAAAAGCAAAGTATAAACCATATTTTTGACCAAACAATCTCCCCCTTGGTTTATAGCTTTCTTTTCTTAATTGACCCAACAAGCTCCCCCTAAAAAGTAGCTGGCTTTTCTTTTTAATCTTCATTGTAAGTTTGGCTTCAGCATTTATCTTCAAATTCTTCACAACTTTAAGATGAACTTGATGAATCTTCAATGAATGACTTCATCTTGAGCATTTGGGAATTTCTTCAAGATTTGACATTGAACGCACATTGGGTGAGGAGGCTTGTTGTACTGATTCATGAAAGATAGCGCTTTCAGCTTGAGAATCTTCAGAGAGAATATCAGAGAGAACTAAACTTCTGGATCACTTCAGCAGGTACAAAGATAGTAGCAGACTGATTGAGGAGGATTCAATGCAATCCGTCACCTAATCTTCAAGTCAGCTTCACCTTGCTTCTGGGGTTGAAAGATTGAAAATTGAAAGAATAATCTTCATTTCTTGCTCCTTTGAATGAGAATTCTTCGACACTCACGTATAAAGCCTTGGCTCAGAAATCAAACTCCATGAGTCTCATCTATACCTGAATTCACTTTTCAAGACAAAACAAAACTAAAAGAAAACTTAGCACACAATATTTTTGGATTTTTCATATTTTCTGAAAAAGAAATAAAACATAAATAACACTATTTTTGGATTTTTAATTAATTTTTTTATTTTTGTTTGGTTTTCAAAATTTTTAATTCTCCCCTAATATTTAAATTAAAAGAAAACTATGAACAAATTTAACAAAAATAAAAATGATATCTAACTTTAAGAGTGATTTGGGATCAAAGTTTTTAAACAGCCTTTATCCGTTTATCAGTACCTCTCCCTTCATGAATAGATCTGGTCAATCGCCGGTATTGTGGTCCACTTAAACACGAGAGATTGTGACAAAATTAGGACATACTATAAGTGACAAGACAATGTGATCCTAAGTTTCTAGATAATATTCCTTAAGGACCATTCAACTGATGACGACCAAAGATATTGTTGTCCACCTAAATTGAGCAGCGAGATCTATAGACAATCTGTAAGTGTTCAATTTTAATTATACTAGAACATGTTTCCCGCTTCCTGATATGATCCAGTAATCAAGGACTTCCAGAATACTCCTTACATCGGGTGAGCAGACAATTATTAAGAGAGAAGATAGATTTAGAATGCATATGTTAAACACCCAGGTCGGATCTCTTCCAATCACGCAGAGGGTGAAACATATGACTAACTGAAGTTTTAGAGGGATTGAGAAGAAGAATGATGCATATACTGTGTACCAGGTCGGATTGAAAGTCACGCAAAGGAGACAGTATATGGCTAACAGATAGAAAGAATTGCATAGATAGAAGATGCAGAGAGATAGAGTTGCATATGTTACAGTCCAGGTCGGATCTCTCGATCACGCAGAGGAGACAACATATGACTAACAGACAGAAAGAAAGAAAATAATCTTCTACAGACCTAATTTATCGGAATTCCCCAGTCACCCCATCAATACCGGAATTAAGGACAGAATCCGCACATCGAGGAAAAGTTAATCCACAGTTCTAGATACGAGTTCTTTTAATGTGACCAGTAGATTCCCATGTATATCTCCCTGCTCAACCTATCCGAGCGTCGTATTGTCAGCCTAAACGGATCTAACTAGGTCAAGATTTGTCAAGTCTCTGAATTCCTTAAGTTCAACTCTGCCTAGTCAAGTCCATTTTAATCTTTCGTGCCTACCAGCGCATCGAACACAGAGCGTAGACGATTTAGTTTTGGTACGTTACGCAGATTCAGATTGCCTGTTATCACTTGATAATATCACTTCCCATCACATCACCTGCAAGCACATTCCATAACCAACATATTTTTGGATTTTCTGATTTTCTAATGTTTTTGGATTTTTTAAAATTTTAAAATTTTTGTTTTGTTTTTATTTCTCCCCCTAAATTTGTGCATAGGAGAGAAACGAAAGTAAATGCACAAATTTAAACTATCCTAAAACAAAAATTAGTCTTTAAAGCGAATCAGCTTAAGAAAAACTCAGGAGTATAGAGAAGAAAACTCAAACCGTAAGTCACCTATTGAATTTGCATACAGAAGGTCTGAGAACAGCACACATAATCTCAGAACAGATCCAAAAATTCTTCACATCATTAAGCACTAACCCAATGAGTGATCCTTTCCTTTCTTCCCTTCCCGCAAAGGACACATACTCTCGAACAAAGTTCCGAATGTTGTACAGTTGAGAGATGTCCCCTATCATGTGCCTGGAACAGCCACTACCAACAAACCGAAGTCTGATGATATGCCTCCATAGCTGCTCCGACACAGAGCGGGATTAGTTGGTCTTTGGAACCCAGTCCATTTTGAAACTGGGTCGACCTTTTTCATCCTTGCACGGTACTCTCTCCCATGGCATATCCTGTTTATCACAAACAGAAGATGAAGAAATATTAGAATCGTTAGAAGATTTGGGAGAGTGAGCCTTTGGAACCCATTTGTAGTTGGGTTTAACCCATTTCTTTTTCGATCTGATGGGTGGCTCAGTACTTGCTTTTGATCTTGATGTCGTCCGTTGAAATGACTTTGATTTTGGCTTCACTGGAGCATCTCTTGGATTGGGCTTCTTGGCCGACATTCCCTTCTTGCTCTTGGGAGTTGGATTCCTGGCCTTCTGCGCGTTCCAGTCACCATGGTCTGAACGTGACCTTGAGGGGTTTCTTTTGAAGTATCTCCCTCTTGGCGCGTTCTGCCAGCCTTGTGCATAGTAGGGAACATATGCGCGATTAGGACAATTTCTGGCAATGTGTCCAGGTGTTCCACAGTGAAAACATGTCTTTTTCTTCACTATGAATTTGTTTCTTCCTGCCCCTGGTGGCATATCTTTGCCTTGTCTCTTATTGTTCCCACAAGCACAATTACAACAGGCACTCTGTTTCACTGGAATTGGTGGCCTGTATTTCTGAACAGCAGGTTGATCAGAAGCAGCTGAGTTCGAAGCAACAGATTCAGAGTTCAAGGAGAAGTTGGTTTGTTCAATGGTGTTCTCCTTGTTCTCATTCTCTGCTACTTTACCTGCACATGAAGTAGATGTGCTAGAAACATGAACATCAGTATTTTCAAACAAATCATCAAAAATGTCAAAAAAAATTAATTCAGCAGGAGCAGATGCGGAAGTATCACAAAAAACGTTGTCATTTTTAACAACAGAAACAGAAGGTTTTTCATTGGAAACAGAAACATCAGATTGAGACTCAGTTTTATTATCAGAAACAGATCCTTCAACTTCGTGCTTTGACTGATCTAAGGATTGATCTGCAGGGGAAGTAGAAACGTTAGTACTTTCAACATTAATAAATCCTCCTGAAACAAAACCAGATGGCTTGCCATAAACCATGAATGGTTCGTTGGCAATCTCCTCTTTAGACAAAGGTTGATACTGATATGTATGATTAAAAGGAGGAGGTACATTATCGTATCCTAAACCCTTTTGCTGGTTTCGTTTGAACTGCAGACAATGGTCAATCATGTTGGCAACTACCTCGCTTGATACATCAAACCTTTTAAAATCAAAATTTGCAGTTTCAAATTCTCTTTTTAATGTATCAAGCTCAGCAATTAACTCATCATTCTGTCTCTTGATATAATCATAATGTTCACATTTGTTACTGTAGTCTTCCTAAATTCTCTTAAAGTCCTTTATTTTTGTTTCTAACTGGGCCTTTAGGGGTTTCTGTCATTTTCTAAGTTGATATCCTTCATATCTCAGGTCCTCAACTTCTCTTTTTAATAAATCAATTTGTTCCCGAAGAAATTTAATCGTATCTTCATAAGATGGAGTACATGAAACTTCATTGACCGGGATGTTTGCGGAACTCATTGTTTTTCCACACTTCAAAGCGTCAAGTTCTTCAATTACAGCAGCAAGACTAAGACGATTGAGATCTTTTGTCTTCTTGATGACATCCACGTTCATATCCCACAACTTTGGAAGTGCATTCAGCAGCTTTTTATTTATCTCAGATTTAATCAAGAAAATCTCAGCTATACTCATCTCAGTAGTAAGTGTAGTAAATCGCTGCAACTGAGCTTCCAGGGTTTCTCCAGGGATATAGTCGAACATGTTGAAATTTTGTCTTAACATATCCTGACGACTCTCTTTCATGTCTTCAATTCCCTCGTAGACCTCAAAAACCATTAAAAGTCAAATTTAAAGAGTCAAGCTTAAAAGTCAAACTTAAAAAGTCAAACTTAAAAGCCAAATTTGAAAATTTAAAAGTCAAACGAGAAAATCAAAGTTTAAAGTCAAAGGTCAAATTTTAAAAGTCAAAGTCAAAATTTTAAGTAAAAAGTCAAAAATAAAAGTAAAAATTAAAAACTAAAATTTTTAGTTGAAAATGGAATTTTAAAATAAAAGAAATTGAATTTTTGGGTTAAAAATGTAAAAAATTCGAAATTGGAACCGAGAAGGACGCCTTATGAATTAAATGTGAGAGGAGTGACACAAGGAATCAGCTAGTCGAGTTGGGTAACACGTTGAGTTTATGAACCAGAGGTCCCGGGTTCGATACCCGGCACCCTCAATTTCACTTCGATTTTTTTTAGTAAAGCGCTGATGCGAGCTTCTGATGTGCGAGGCCGAGATTGCGATGCGAGGACGAGATGTAATCCGAGGCGAGAACCGTAAGCTTCGACCGTACACGTGCAATGCGATGCTGACCGTGAACCACGTGACCGTGATCTTCGGACCGTAAGCTCGCACCGTAAACCTCGGAGGGCCGTAATCTCGGACCGCAAACTCCGGGGCCGTAAACTCGGGAAACCCTAGCCGTAAACGCCACCGCCGCCGCCGCCGACCGTAAACTGTTTCTGGCCGTAAACTCTTCGCAGATTACGTGAAAAACAGTGTTTTTCACCTCTTTTTGCTCCAAAACTCGATCGAAAACTCGTTTTTATCAAAAACGCGAAGAACAAACCCCCCTTATTTTGCCAAGATCTATCCAAAAATGCAGAAATCCTTCAAAAATAAGATCAAATAAGCTCCAGATCTGACAAAATTGACTGATACAATCCAAGCTCTGATACCAATTGTAAGTCCCCAAATACGCTTGTGTATCAATCAGATCCAATTGATGGTGCGGAATCCCAATCAATTGGATGATATCAGATCAAATAGAAGAGAAGGAGAAGAAGAAGATGATGAATCTTGTATGATTTGATTAGAATGAAGATCCAGATACAAGATTCACACACACTAAAACTCCTTTCTCTCTCTCTTGGCCGTACACTCCTTCTCTGTTCATCAATCCCTCCTCAACCACCTAACACCTATATATACTTGGGGAATATGGGCCGTAAATGGGTTTACGGCCGTAAACCTGTTTACGGCCGTAAACACTGACCGTAAACCTGTTTACGGCCGTAAACACTGACCGTAAACACATATATGGCCGTAAACACTGAGCTGTTTACGGTCCTAGACATAAAAATACATTTTCCTAGAAAAGCAAAGTATAAACCATATTTTTGGCCCAACAATGTGGCGGACGATGTGATGAAGAAGGCTCGATATCACGAGATGCTGAGATGTGACATCAGGCAGTTTGTGAGCAGGTCCAACTGCAAGACACTAGAGGACATGATTGCTCGTGCCAGAGAGAGAGAGAGAGATTGATTTGGAGTTAGAGAGGAAGAGGAAACCGGATGAGATACAGGTAGCCACAGGTTCAGGCAAGAGACCCAAGGGGTCAGACTCGAGATCGAGGGATTTCCAGAGCCGCAGCCGATGCGGGAAGTGTGGAAGGACACACGAGGGTGCGTGCAAGAGCGGAAGTGGTGGGGATTCAGGCTGCTTCAAGTGCGGCCGGACTGGTCATTTTAGCAGAGATTGTACTGCTGCCACCACTCAGGGATCAGACCTGATATGTTTTCATTGCAGTCAGAGGGGCTACAAGAAGGCCCAATGTCCGAGTTTGTTTTCAGCAGGACAGGTGATAGCACCTGCCCCTGCGACTTTGAGGATCACCGACGGTCAGCAGGGTCGGGCAGAGGCGCCTACGGCATGGAGCAGGGCGTACCAGTTGGTTTCAGATGACATGAGAGCAGCCACGAATGTGGCAGGTGCGTATCCTTTATCTGTTTGACACTTTTATCTGTGATGTATTTGCTATGGTACTGCATCGATATTAGTGGTTGTACTTTGGATTCTGTTTCCTACTTATGATTGAGCTATATGCCATCTGCATACCATGGGTTTTAGAGTGGTAGTCCGTAGTTGTACCCTTTTAGAGCAGGTTACTCAGGATGCGGTCGCTGTAGCAAGCGTGAATTTGGGACTCTAGAAGTATTTCGCTAGCTTTCAAGGACGGTGGCGTCATGGTGTCGGTTAGCTTTGGAGCACTAGCAGCGGTAAGCATCAGTTTAGCAGCACGATCGTGGAGCGGTAAGAAGAAATGGGAATCCTTCCCAGACAGAAAACTGCAAGGAGCTAGTTGAGTTAAAGTGGGGGAGAGCCCTCAAAGTATTCAGGAACAGAAGTAAGTAAGGAGTTGGAATGAGTTCGCAACTCTATTGAGCAGGGTAATAGTCCGAGTGGCTATTTGGATGAGAAACGCGTGAGTTGGGAGTTTGGGAAACTTCCCAGTGTTGAGTACGTGTAATAGCGATCGGTAGATGATTGGTTTGGGAAACCAGGTTGAAGATTCTCACGGCTGGACGTGATTTTAGCCAGGATATAAGACTACGGGACAGCCGTAGCATTCACCAGCAGGTAGACAGTACGGGAAGTATAGTGAGGCTACGGGATGACCATAGTAATCACGTTAGACGATAGTTGGTTCGGAAAACCAGGTTGGAGGATCGCCAGCAGGACTCGAGTGAGTCAGGATACAGACTGAGTAAGTGTCCGGCATGGGATGCTTTCAGATTAGTAATCAGTGTAGAGTCAGCATGGGGAGTGTGGTAAAACTGCGGGATAGCCGCAACAGTTGTTAGTAGCCAGTTAGGCGTGTGGGCGGGGCCCCATATCTCCTAAATAGAGGAGTGTGGGCGAGGGCCCGTATCTCCTAGTTAGTATGGTCAGGATCAGGTAGACATAGTTCGTTGAGATTCAGTATGGAGACAGGCCTGCACAACCCTAGATAGGTGAGACCTGAGGGAGAGGCCACTTCAGTATACAGTTGGGTGAGACCCGTGGGCGAGGCCCGTATATTAGTAGCGGTACAGGTGAAACTAGAAGGAGAGACCGCTCTAGACCTAGTTTGGGTGAGACCCGTGGGCGAGGCCCGTGAGATTTTAGCAGCACAGGTGGAACCTGGTAGAGAATTTAGAGTCAAGATAGGGGATCGAGGATCCCAGGAATTAGAGAGCCAGGGTGGCAAGGTAGACAGAGCAGTTTTAGTTAGCCGAAGTTTCCTTCGGAAGTCGCTGAGAGCGACTGAGAGATGGAGTTGAGTTCAATAACCGGTAGGAGTCTGATAGTCAAGTTAATGGCAGATTAGTTGGGACCGGGGTGGTCTCGGTTCGTCCGGAGAGCAGATCAGAGACAGCAGAATCTTCGGACAGGGACAACAATAAGGGGATCCGTGAGTGGAAGTAGTTAGTTGATTGAGAAGTGCTAGGCCACTAACAGCAGGATTAAATAATCTCAGAGTGAGTGATTTGACTCTGTTGCGTAGCTCTCGTTTGAGTCTAACCGTTGCAGGGATGAGTCTATTACTCGAAGGATTATCTGGTCCATTCGCTGGGAGGGGTATCCAGCTTCAGGATATAGTAAGAGGAAGCATTCAGTAGGTATCAGTGAAGTGACCAGCACCGGGAGTGGCCGGGGATGTAGATACTGATGGGTTTTGAGCATTCTAACACTTCCTAAGTGTACATGCAACCCTAATAACCTTGGATCTATGTTTGTCTAATAATCATGCAAAGTTGAATTCCAAGGTTATATTCCTATCTAGCATACATGGGGAACATTTTTAACTTGAATGAAAGATAGAATAACTTACCTTGTTGTTGATTATGATCCTTGAAACCTTGTGAGCCTAGCACCCCAAGTGTGATGCCTCAAATGCTTCACACAACACCAAATGCAAAGGAGTAAACTTTGAGAGAATCTTACACTTGCAAAATCGGCTCTAGCCCTCTTGTTTCTTAGTGTAGCCTATTTTGGTGGAGAATGGGTTTCTTATATAGTGTTGACACATCTAGGGTTACACCATGTAAACCCTAATGTGTCATGACTCTTCATTTCCATGACCCATGGGTTTGTAACTCCCATGGAGCATCCTATGGGTGGAACCCAACTTGATAATCCATGGAGCCTCTTAGCCCAGTATATAAGATATGGAAGATTTACATAATCTACCCATATATTTAATTAGTTATCTTTTGATCACTTAATTAATTCTAAATTAATTCTTGATCAAACTAATTAAATAATATTATTAATATATTAGAACTTATAATATATTAATAAACCATAAGTGTTATTTCTCTCATTTTAGTTTATCCAATTGCATGGTGCCATGCAACCCAAATGGACCATGCCGGGTCGGGTCAAGTACATACCAGAAATAGTTATGGACTTAGACACCTTATCCAATAGTCTCCCACTTGGATAAGTCTAATAACTATAACTGCAATACTTCAGGAACCGATCGGCAATCGTAGCTCTTTCAAGGTCTCTCGGAACTGAGAAGATGATGATACGCCATTTAAGATAAGTGATCATATAATCCTCTGTTCTAGATATCAGCCGGACAAATACATGGAACAATGTCTTACTTATTGTCCAGCAGTTTGTTTCCCGATTTCCGATTTGTTTGACAAAGAACTTAATTGAACACATCAACTTAGTTCTGACCGGGCCCGGTACATAGGTCAAAACAAAATCATCGAGGGGCCCAGATATCAGCTTCTAATCCAAGAAGGAACAGATAAACTTCGACTCATATGTTTGTTCTACCACTCATTGAATTATACACAAAAGCACGTTTTATAACATCGAGTTACCAATGCGTTAACGTACAATCAATGCATAACCAACTCATAAGTAACAAATCATATCTCTAGGTTTGAAGACTTATATGATATTACCGTCTCACGATCACTCGAGATAAATTCCATGAAGTGATTCCAGTGAGCGTGGGTTGAGTCCAATGCTCAGAACTTATGAGCACTCATGAGTGTTGTAGCCATGTCCAACAACTTAGACCTCTGCAACCAATCATGACAGTCTTGATTCATACCTACTTCCGACATATGACCGACTGTGGAGGTTCGAATAATATGATATACCAAACATAATTATTCTGGAAGTCAAAACATGCAAAAGAAATATAGTAAACGATCGACAAGAGATAGCAACACTTTACTCATAAATAAAACACCTTTTATTCATCATCTAATGTCAATTACACTTTACAAATTTCAAGGTTATCTAACTACTAAATCTAATATCATCCTTCAGCCCTATGCTCCGAGCATGCTGGAGATGCTTAACCCGAGTCAGTCCCTTCGTGAGGGGATCTGCTGGATTCTCATCCGATGATACCCTCTTTGCCACGAGGAGTCCTTCTTCTATTCGATGTCTGATGAAATGGTATTTTCTGTCGATGTGTCTGGATCTCCCGTGATCCCTTGGTTCCTTGGCTAAGGCAACTGCACTTTCACTATCACAGAAAATTTCCATTGGCTCTTTAATAGCTGGTACAACTCCACGGTCTCCAATGAAGTTCTTCAGCCATATCGCCTCCTTTGCTGCCTCGCTAGCTGCTATATACTCTGATTCGCAAGTTGAATCAGCCACCGTCTCTTGCTTGGAACTCTTCCAAGAAATTGCTCCTCCATTTAAGGTAAAGACCCAGCCTGACTGAGAGCGGAAATTATCCCTATCAGTCTGAAAGCTAGCATCACTATACCCTACAACTCTCAAGTCTTCACTCCCACCGAGGGTAAGGACCCAATCCTTAGTCCTCCGTAGGTACTTGAGGATATTCTTTACCGCAGTCCAGTGTGCCTTGCCAGGGTTCCCCTGATACCTGCTAACCATGCTCAAAGAAAAGGCTACATCAGGTCGAGTACACGTCATAGCATACATGATCGATCCTACAGCCGAAGCATAAGGTATTCGACTCATTTCTGCTATCTCAGCCTCAGTACTAGGGCTTTGTGTCTTACTCAATCTGGCGTTACTCTGGATGGGTAACTCTCCTTGGAGTCCTACATGCCGAATCTCTTCAGCACCTTATCCAAGTAGGTACTCTGACTAAGTCCAATTAGTCTTTTACTCCGGTCTCTCAAGATCCTTATCCCTAGAATATAGGCAGCTTCTCCTAGGTCCTTCATAGAGAAACACTTCCCAAGCCAGGACTTAACTTCCTGCAGAGTTGGGATGTCATTTCCTATGAGTAGTATGTCATCCACATACAATACCAAAAAGCTAACTATACTCCCACTAGCCTTGACATATACACAAGATTCATCTTCACTCCTAGAAAAGCCAAATTCTTTGACTTTCTCATCAAAGCAAAGATTCCATCTGCGAGGTGCTTGCTTTAACCCATAAATGGATTTCTCAAGCTTACATACTTTATTAGGGTACTCTGTATTGACAAAACCCTCTGGCTGACTCATGTAAACATCCTCAGCCAACTTTCCATTAAGGAAAGCGGTTTTGACATCCATTTGCCATATTTCATAGTCATGAAATGCAGCTATGGCTAACAGAACCCTAATAGACTTAATCTTGGCCACTGGAGAAAAGGTCTCATCATAATCAACTCCCGGAGTTTGTGAGAAACCCTTTGCAACCAGTCGTGCCTTATAAGTGTGTACATTACCATCCATGTCGGTCTTCTTCTTGAAGATCCATTTGCACCCTATAGTCTTACGACCTGGTACATTCTCAACCAAGTTCCAAACTTGATTGTCATACATGGACTGTATCTCGCTGTCCATTGCCTCTTTCCACTTGGCTGACTCAGGGCCTGCCATGGCTTCCGCGTAACTGTTAGGTTCATCCAGACCTATCAGTGTCCCATCACTGATAAGTGTATCACCTTCCGCAGTAATATGGAATCCATAGTAATGCTCAGGTGCATTCCTAACCCTTGTGGAACGCCTCAGAGGTACATACTTGTCAATTGGCTCAACAGAAGTTTCCTCCTCAAGTTGAGTGCTAGGGTTTGAAGTTCCTTCACCACTTGACTCTTGAATTTCTTCAAGGTCAACTTGCCTCCCACTATCTCCTTGGCTTATGAACTCTCTCTCTCTCGAAAGAACGCCCTCCTAGCTACAAAGACCACATTCTCAGTAGGTCTGTAGAAGAGGTAACCAAAGGATTTCTGTGGGTAGCCGATGAAAATACACCTCTCACTTCGAGGTTCGAGCTTATCATGAGTCTCGCGTCTCACGAAAGCCTCGCAACCCCAAATCTTAATGTGGTCTAGTTTGGGTACTTTACCAGTCCACATCTCATTAGGAGTTTTGGCAACTTTCTTTGTGGGAATTAGATTAAGGATATGGGCGGCAGTCTCTAAGGCATACCCCCAAAATGAGATTGGTAGCGAAGCTCGACTCATCATGGAACGAACCATATCCAACAAGGTTCGATTACGCCTCTCAGCTACACCATTCATTTGCGGTGTCCTGGGAGGTGTCAATTGTGAGACAATCCCACATTCCCTAAGATAGTCGAGGAACTCTGAACTAAGATACTCACCACCTCGATCGGATCGAAGCATCTTAATGTTCATGCCCAATTGATTCTCGACTTCCTGTTTAAACTCTTTAAACCTCTCAAAAGTGTCTGACTTATGCTTGATTAATTAGACATATCCATATCTACTGTAATCATCAGTAAAAGTCAAATAATAACGATTAGCATCCCTTGTGGCATGTTTGAAGGGCCCACACACATCCGTGTGTATAAGATCCAACAAACCTTCACCCCTCTCACAAGAGCCTGTGAAGGGTGACTTTGTCATTTTTCCAAGTAAGCATGATTCATAACTATCATCTGACTTTAGGTCAAATGACTCCAATACTCCATCCTTTTGGAGTTGGCCTATGCGTTTCTTGCTTATATGTCCAAGACGACAATGCCATAATGATGCTTTATCCAAGTTATTATCATTAACAGAATCAATACACAATACATTATTTCCTAAGTTATCAACCACAGATACAATTTCATACACACCATCACAAGGTAATGCTTTAAAATAAAGAACATTATTAAAGAAAGCATTAATCGAACCAACTTCATTATCAAATGAAAAGATGAAACCTTGTTTGTACAATGCATGAAAGGAAATAATATTTCTTGCCATTTTTGGCGAATAACAACATTTATTCAAATCTAAACTAAACCCACTACTTAGCGATAAAGTATAAACTCCAATCTTGGTGACAGGTAAAGCTTTCCTATTCCCCATGATTAAGTTTATTCTTCCATGCTCCACATTCTCACTTCTTCTTAGTCCCTGCAAATCAGAACAGATATGAATACCACAACCGGTATCAAGGACCCAAGAGTTAGAATGGGGTGAGTTATTAGATAAGATAGTGTAAATACCTGCATGGTTGGGTTTAACTTTCCCATCCTTCACATCTTGCTGGTACTTTGGGCAGTTCCGCTTCCAATGTGACTTTTCATGGCAATAGAAGCATTCAGCCTCTTTAGGGTCAGAAGAAGGAGTGACAAAACCTTTCTTGGTTCCACTTGAAGAAGAGCCATCAAGGGTCCTAGCCTTGGTACCCTTCGAAGAGCTCTTCCTCTTCTTCCCTCTACCTTTCCCGATTGCCAAAACCGGGGCGGAGTTTGGAGTAGGAGTGTTAACAACCGACTTACCCTTAAGACCTGTTTCTGCGGTCTTGAGGAGTCCCTGAAGTTTGCTGAGTGTGACCTCTTCCTTATTCATGTGATATGTCATGCGGAATTGATCATAGCATGATGGTAAGGAGTGCAAAATGATATCTATTGCAAGCTCCTCAGGTAAGTTCACATTAAGCTTCAGCAACCGATCCACATACCTTTGCATTTTCTGCATGTGGCTCGTGACGGATTCCCCGTCCTTCATCATGGTTGTTATGATAGAGCATATGATTTCATACCTCTCTTGTCGTGCACTTTGATGGTATCTTTCCATCAGATCTTGGTGCATTTCAAAAGGGTAGAAGTCCTCATAGGACTTTTGGAGTTCCGCTGTCATGGTGGCCAACATGATGCATGCCACTTTTGTAGCATCCCTTTCATGTGCCCGGAAGTCAGCGATCTCCTGGGGAGTTGCAGTGGTCTCATCAATCTCCTTAAGCTCCTTGTCAAGGACATATTCTTTGTCCTTGTAGCGGGTAATCATCCTGATGTTTCTGATCCATTCATTGAAGTTGGATCCATCAAAAGTGACTTTCCCACACAAGTTCATAAGGGTAAAGGAGCCATTAGGATTAGAGCCAGAAGCAGCATTGTTTGAAGACATCTGAAAGAAGAGAACAAGATTAGTTTAGATATTAAGAGAGTCCTTAATAAAACACCCAAATGTAATATTAAGGCTAGGATCCAATCACAATATATTATAACTTAGAAGAGGTATGCCGTAATCCAAGCTATAACATATTTGAAAGGTAGGTGAATGACGATTCACCAATTTCCACCATGAAAAACGAAATATAAATATTAGGTTTTTAATTGGTTCTTAGAAATTCCTAGATTCTTTTGAGATTCAATGAACTTTTCAAAGGCATGTTTCAATCTCGAGTGTGCCCTCCAAGTTTTGTGACTGGGATACCGAGGATCACAAAACGAGGTGTGAAGTAACCATGCAAATCACTTGGTACCCTCAAGGTTTATCACTCAATCGATGTGTCGGTAAACCACACACGCTCCACCGATGCTATGGTAAACCTTAAGTCACCCTTTACCTACCTTGTTAAGTCCAAGTTAGTGTGCCGGTTAACCACACACGCTCCACCAATGACTTAAACAAAGTGTAAAGTGTAATTTCATGGATTAGCACCTTATTCACATTTTCCTAAAGTAACTAAGATTGGGAATTTAATAAAAGCATTTAGTTACTTTATAATATTCATCATACTTTTAATGAGAATTTATAAGTCCTTGTCTTACCCGTTCGGCTAACGACCCTCCACCGATCAAGGAAGCGGTGGGTGAGAGTGGACACCCATTAAGTTGCCATTTTATAGGCAACAACCTTATACCCCCCTTATAGACCGGCTTCGTGAATGAGGCGTACTAGCGGTAAGACGACTTGTTGTTATACATATATATATTAGTAACTTATAATATTATAAAGTATAAGGGTTGAATTTTAACTTTTAAAATTCTAAGGGTTGGAACTAAAGTTTTAATCAAGATTTTACATGTTCCAAAACTTTAGGGCAAGTTTTGTGAACTTCCAAAACTTTTCATTTCTTATAACTTATGAATTAATTGAGTAATAAAAATGAAGACTCTTCATTTTTATAACTCTTGTGTTCTTTTAATGGCTTTAATAAAAGTGAGACTTTTGGTTTTCCATAACTTGAGGACAAGTTATGGACTCCATTAAAACACATTATGATCATGAATTAAACTACCATGAAGGTTACAACCAATTCCTATGATCATCTAATCTTCATAAGTTCAAGAACATGAATATGAACACTTTCAAGAATCAAAAATTACACTTAAAAAAACTTGTAATTTTAATAATTGCCATTGTAAATGGATTAGCATAAACATTACACCATCTAAAACAAGCTTTAAAACATCAAAACAGTTTAGGGTAATGTTTCTAGTCCATTTCCAGCAACAAATGTGCAAACTTTCATACGAGCAGAAAACAGAAAAACGATTTTTTTTCAAGCTGTTTGCACACAAAAAAAAACAACAAACGAACCTGGCTCTGATACCACTGATGTGTTTTGAGCATTCTAACACTTCCTAAGTGTACATGCAACCCTAATAACCTTGGATCTATGTTTGTCTAATAATCATGCAAAGTTGAATTCCAAGGTTATATTCCTATCTAGCATACATGGGGAACATTTTTAACTTGAATGAAAGATAGAATAACTTACCTTGTTGTTGATTATGATCCTTGAAACCTTGTGAGCCTAGCACCCCAAGTGTGATGCCTCAAATGCTTCACACAACACCAAATGCAAAGGAGTAAACTTTGAGAGAATCTTACACTTGCAAAATCGGCTCTAGCCCTCTTGTTTCTTAGTGTAGCCTATTTTGGTGGAGAATGGGTTTCTTATATAGTGTTGACACATCTAGGGTTACACCTGATGGGTTTTGAGCATTCTAACACTTCCTAAGTGTACATGCAACCCTAATAACCTTGAATCTATGTTTTCTCTATATACATGCAAATTTCTTTTCAAGGTTATTTCCTAACTAGCATGGCATGGGGATTACATAGAACATAAAACTAGTAGAAATACATACCTTGTTGTTGCTTGGATTCCTTCAAGACTTTGTGAGCCTAGCACCCCAAATGTTGTGCCTCAAATGCTTCACACAACACCACAAGACTTGGAATAACTTGAGAGAATACTTCTTACACTTGAAAATCGGTTATGCCCTCACTAGAAAAACTAGGTCACGATTTTGCTAGCCATAGGGTTCCTTTTATAGTGTTGTCACAATTAGGGTTTACATATGAATGCCCTTAATTGTCATGACTCTTGATTTCTCATGACCCATGGGTTTGTAACTCCCATGGACTATCCATGGAGCTCCATATGGTTATAACCAAACCCATAAACCATGGATCATTAATCCACCATAAAAGAATTGATGATTGTCATAATCAACCCTATATATTTAATTAGTCTCACTTTGATCACCAAATTAATACTAGATTAATACTTGATCAATACTAATTAAATAATACTATTATTAATATATTAGAACTTATAATATATTAATAATCATAAGTGCCTTATTTTCTCATCTACTCTATCCAAGTATTGCAATGCCATGCAACCCAAATGGACCATGCCGGGTCGGGTCAAGTACATACCAAATAAAGTTATGGACTTAGACACTATATCCAACAACACCATGTAAACCCTAATGTGTCATGACTCTTCATTTCCATGACCCATGGGTTTGTAACTCCCATGGAGCATCCTATGGGTGGAACCCAACTTGATAATCCATGGAGCCTCTTAGCCTACTATATAAGATATGGAAGATTTACATAATCTACCCATATATTTAATTAGTTATCTTTTGATCACTTAATTAATTCTAAATTAATTCTTGATCAAACTAATTAAATAATATTATTAATATATTAGAACTTATAATATATTAATAAACCATAAGTGTTATTTCTCTCATTTTAGTTTATCCAATTGCATGGTGCCATGCAACCCAAATGGACCATGCCGGGTCGGGTCAAGTACATACCAGAAATAGTTATGGACTTAGACACCTTATCCAACAGATACAGCAAAGGGTATGCCCTTCACAGAGATAGGAGAAGGAGTTGATTGTGTACTGTTGCCTTGGGAAGGCCGTAGCGGCACAGAGTTAAGGGGTGAGCCCCTAAGATGTCCAGTGATGCGACATCGGCCTCCGGCGAGCCTTCTGGTCTTCTGCTGCGGCGGAGATCTGACATCATAGTGCAAACCCGTTAGAGCCGTCCCAGGGACTGTGCCCCGGGAGCGGACTCCGACGGTCAAGTTAGATCAGCTAGAAGATCTGAGATGGTCCTCCATAGCTGGAGAGAACCATCTTGGTGCTAGTGGTGGTGTATGGTGGCTGACGGCGGCGGGTGGCGGCAGAGCCACCCGGCCGGAGTATAGGGCGGCGGCTGAGCCAAAGGGAAGATCTAGTGGCGACTAAACCACTTGGGAGAGAGTCCTCCTTCATGGAGGAGGTATTGTTCACTATATAGTGGACAATTAGGTCAGGCCTTGGGCCAGCCCAATTCAGGCCCAGCTAGCAAGGAGCTGGGCGAGCCCCGCCCGGAGGCGCCGGGCGAGGCTGGCGGGCGCGCACCAGGAAAGGATGGCAAGGGAGTGCCAGGCAAGGGAGCGCCTGGCCGGGCCGGTAGGAAAGTCCCCAGCAGGGCTGACAAGGGAGTCCCCAGCATGGCTGGCAAAGGAGTGTTAGGCAGGGCTGGTAGGAGCGCGCCAGGCTAGGCTGGCGCTCTAGATCAGTCTAGGCCATGCTAATGGACCATATATCATCAAGTCCCCCCAGTCTGGTGTTATTGGTACGCGGCCAATGACATCGGACTGGACTTAGTCGAATAAACCAACAGGAGAGTCCCCAGCGAGGCTGGCAAGGGAGTCCCCGGCAAGGTTAGCAGGAGTGCGCCAGGCCAGGCTGGCGCGCTAGAGCAGTCTGGGCCATGCTAATGGACCATATATCATCAAGTCCCCCCAGTCTGGTGTTATTGGTATGCGACCAATGACATCGGACTGGACTTAGTCATATAAACTGTGCGTCGTCAAGTCCCCCTAGTCTGATGCGATTAGGTTGCTGACAATCGGATCGGACTAGATAAAGCACCAAAGCATTAAATAATAAAGAGAAATGACCGAACCTCGCCCACGAGAGCCGTGGGGTTGTGCGATGAGCCAAACACTGCTTGAGCTGACTTGATACTCCTTCATTGAGAGGAGTGCGAGCCGATCGGTGCGATGCGAGCCGATCGGTGCGGACCGAGGCTGCTAAAGAGTGTTACGCGACACTGATGTCGGTGGAATGTCGGACCGGGGTAGCTAAGAAGCGTAAGCTTGCCATTCAGTCCCTGAGACTGTTATCCGACGTGATTGTTGTGGTAGCCATGCGAGATGAGATGTCACCAGTAACCCTCTACATAGTCTGCATTAATAACCATCTTGAGGATCTTTCTTGCTCGGGCTACACCTAGCTGGATTGCGGCGTACCAACCCTATCCCCCCCCTTTCTTAGAGGAGACGAGGAATAGATTCCGAGAGCTGGGCGACTAGGTTGCTAGCGAGGGTCACATAGTAAGACTATTGTCGATAGCCAGACAACATAATTCTTGAGGAACAGGTAGAGAGGCTATAGGTAGGAAACGTGCAGTGAGACTGTTGCCGAGAGCCAGGCAGCAGAGGTGCTAAGGGATAAGCGGTGAGGCCAGGTAGGGTTGCACAACGAGACCATTTCCGAGAGCCAGGAAACAGAGATGTTGTGGGGTATGCGGCGAGGCTACAAGTAGGGTTGCACAGCTAGACCATTTCTGAGGGCCAGGAAACAGAGGTGATGTGGGGTTCGCGGCGAGGCTACAGGTAGGGTTACGCAACAAGACCGTTTCCGAGAGCCAGGAAACAGAGATGTTGTGGGGTCGTAGGTAGCAGGTCCGCTGTCGAGATGACCTTCTTGCTGGAGAGTATCCTCGCTATAGCAGGATGTAATGTGGATAACACTTCATCGATCGTCCGAGCACAAGAGAACCATGATGACTGTGAGAGAGGAAACACCGAGAGCTTGTGATGTGCGACTTATGTTGCGCGACTTAGGAGAATAGCTCGGGCTTAGCAGCCAATAATCATGGAGGTGTCATGCGGGAAAGCCTCGCGTGTAACAGATCGGGTTTAGCTGCTAACGATCGTGGATAGATCGCGCGAGAGAGCGTCGCGTGGAATGGATCGGGCTTGGCTGCCAGCGATCGTAGATAAATCACGCGGGAGAGCATCGCGTGGAATGGATCGGGCTTGGCTGCCGACGATCGTAGATAAATCACGCGGGAGAGCATCGCGTGGAATGGATCGGGCTTGGCTGCCGACGATCGTAGATAAATCACACGGAAGAGCATCGTGTGGAATGGTCGGGGCATGTTGCTATACTGGAGTCGGGTTGAGAAGCCAGGCGACTCGAGGCAAAGGTACTGAACCTCGCATGCAGAGCTTGCTGCTATAATGGAGCCGGGCTGAGAAGCCAGGCGACTCGAGGCGAGGGTACTGAACCTCGCATGCGGAGCTTGCCACTATAATGGAGCCGGGCTGAGAAGTCAGGCGACTCGAGGCGAGGGTACTGAACCTCGCATGCGGAGCTTGCCGCTATAATGGAGTCGGGCTGGGAAGCCAGGCGACTCGAGGCGAGGGTACTGAACCTCGCATGCGGAGCTTGCCGTTGTAATGGAGTCGGGCTGGGAAACCAGGCGACTCACGGCGAGGGTACTGAACCTCGCATGCGAAGCTTGCCGCCGTAATGGAGTCGGGCTGGGAAGCCAGGCGACTCAAGGCGAGGGTACTGAACCTCGCATGATTGGGCGTAGCACCCTACAATCTATGTGTCTAGCTCGTGTGACCAGTCTAAGTTAAAGCGGAATGGTACCTGGTGCTTTGCTTCATCTCAAGTCATACTAATAATTGATGCCTCGGTGCCTTGACTGTTTGCGGAGAGAGGTACGTGGCGTGCTACTTAGAGCTTGATAGTGTAGCTGCTATTAGGAGGTGCGTAGCGAAACTGCTGTCAGGAACTGGTCAGCAGGGCCGCTGGGGCCCGGGGAGCGAGCTGCTAGCGATAAGTGGGTAACACGACTATTGAGAGTTGGGCAACAAGACCACCGAGAGTTGGACCACGAGACTACTCTTTCAATCCTGAATACCAATGTCACCTCGGGGATGTACCATCATGCATAGTGTTATTTCTGCATGTACTTTAACTCTTTCCCTTGGGAATAAAAACCACTTCTACATAGTGGCGTACCAACCCTACTCCCCCCCCCCCCCCTTTTTTTAGGGGAGACGAGGAATGGAAACAATGGATGCATAGTTGCAGGAAATTGGGCGACACAGCTACTGAGAAAAGCTAAGCGACCCATGTACTAACAAAAACTGAGCAGCGCGACTGCTGGGAGGCAGACAACGTAGCTGCTGGTGACCAGGCTTTGCGGCTGCTGAGTTGAGTCGTATGGCTGCTTATGGCCGGGTCGCGTGACTGCTTAGATCCAGGCAGCGCGGCTGCTTCGGACTGAGCGGCGATACTTCGTGGAGCTGTTCCAGACGACCGCTGATAGCTAGGCAACGTACTTGCTGCAGGTTATCTCGAAATGCCTCACGGGTAGTAGCAGCGTAATACTCTTCTCTCCCTCTTTCTTTCTTTCTTTTTTATTTTTTTTGGAAAGTCGCGTGAGTTCGAGCCACAACGCATCTTCTAAAGTCTCATTATTTATTTATTTATTTATTTATTTGGGACAGAATCGCAACACACGAGCACTATGCAACTAACTAGGCACCGTGTATCTAACTGTATAGTTTCCCTCGCAGTAGATGGGCCTATTGAGCTAACCCAATGTTGGGAAGAGCTTTGGAGAGGCCCAAGATTGCATAGTTGCAGCCCACTAGGATAGATATTGGAGCTCGAAGTCCATTTGATGTTAGGATACTGAATTTGTTTAGGGAGGCCCAACTTTTAACATTAAAATTTTCTTTTGTATGGATCTATCTGAGCCCAAGTGCCACCTTTAGGCCCACCCTTCTTTTATTAGGGATTCATATTATCATGTTCCTGGGGAGAAAATGCCCAAAAGGAAAGTAAGAACGAATGAAGCTCTTGAAAATTCGAATCCACTAGCGACGTGGTCTGTTAAGTTAGCGACTGAAGGAGTTCGTCGCAAGGGGTGGTCCTGTGATGTCGCGATTCCAATGTGACGACTGCCCGAGAAAACACATGGTCTGATGCCAGGTCTTTTTCGGACGTTGTTGGAGATGCGTTGGCGAATTCGGCAGCGATTTGTGATGATCAAATGGGGTTGCAGGTGTTGGCGATGAGAGGTCAAATCGATACAGCTGGTGACAATCGGGGACTGTCAATCAATTAGGGGTGGTGAGTGGCTGAAGATCTTTTGGCTCTGAATGGCTTATTCTTTGGTTCTGTATGCTGGCTGTGAATAGAGAATACGGAGGGTCGGGAGGTCTTTGACTGTGCTGGTTGATTGGGTCGTTATTGTGGCAAGCTCCGGTGGCGCTTTGGTTATGGCGATTGGTATTGCAGGAGGTCTGCGGTGGTCCGATGAATAAACTAGCAACAACCGGCCATGATTGGACCAGGTTGTCACCGCCGACGCGTGGAGGGAGTCCTACAGATGGACTTTGTTGGAGAGTTTATAGCACAGAGCTTTGTTGAAGTGGAGGTGACCAACAACCACCGACCAGGACAAGGCTGGGATGTGCTGGTCGGAGAACACGATCAAGCAATGAGAATTTGGCTTCACTTGCTGCCAACGTACCGGGAAAACTGGGGTAGTAGCTGCTGCGACTCCGGTGAGGGAAATCAGGATTTAGGGATGTGTTTGACTGCCCTAGAAGATGTGTTTACCCGGTGGGTCCCGGCTCTTTTGTCTTTTCTGTTTACGGAGGATTGACCGGGTGGGTCCCATGCGGGATTTTGTCTTTGGTTTTATAGTGTATAATGTATACACCTATACCCTTTTTTTTCTTTTTTACCAGCTGTAAAATCATATGTAGATTCAGAAAATGCATGGTACAGCTAGCTACCACCCCCTCACATCCCTTTTTTTTCTTTTGGTCAGGCCAAGAAACGACAGCAACAGCTGTTGTATTTGAATTTTTCTTTGTTGAGGTGAAAAGACGTCACCATTCTTGAACGGGTGTATACACATTTTTTTTATATCCTTTTTTACTGATTACTTTCTTGTAGCAGGTCTCTACCCCCCCCTTTTTTTTTAAAAAAAAAAACTGTAAGAGGGGATGTGGTAAATCTTGAGATTGTAAATCAAGTTATTTGGATGGGTTATGGTAAAAACGGGTTTTGTTGTTGTGAATATGAGTTGTTTGCTTTTGTATCTATCTCTTTTTTTTTTACAGATCAGTAAAAACGTGGTCGTGGGTTCGAGTCCCACTGATGGCGCCAAATGATGCGACATCGGCCTCCGGCGAGCCTTCTGGTCTTCTGCTGCGGCGGAGATCTGACATCACAGTGCAAACCCGTTAGAGTCGTCCCAGGGACTGTGCCCCGGGAGCGGACTCCGACGGTCAAGTTAGATCAACTAGAAGATCTGAGATGGTCCTCCATAGCTGAAGAGAACCATCTTGGTGCTAGTGGTGGTGTATGGTGGCTGTAAGGGTAAATAGAGTTATAATTAGTCGAAGGGTTTCATGTCTTCGAATGTACTGAGTCTTCGTATATTATGTAATCTATTTTACTAGGGCATTGTATTCGAAGCTTAACGCATAGTCCTTAGTATTTTTTTGTACGCTTTCCTCTCATATAAATAGGAGTGTTTACTAGAGTCATAAGAACGAGTCTTTACAGGATAGTTATTTGTACTCTGTAAAACTTGAGAGCGTAATAGAGCTGAAACAAGATCATATTTACATCTGTGTTCAAATCTCACAATCCTACTTTGATCATTTAACTCTGATTCATTTCATACTCGATTTATAGCTTCATCAATTGGTATCAGAGCAGGAATCATATCTCTGATCTGATTTTCATCTTTTCAAAAGTTTTTAAATCAACTTTTTGGTTTAAGAAATTCCGCACTTTTTGAAAGTGAAAAATTCATTGGATCTAAGTCTGTGATTCGATTCTGCACTTGAATCATTGAATCGAGTGTTCTGCTAGTGATTCTGATTTGAATCATATAGTTTTTGTCAAATTCTCAAAGTTTCTTCAAAAATTCTCAAGGAATTATTCCGTACATCAATGGCGTCTTTCAATCTTAATTCCATGACTTCATTTTCTCATCTTCTAGGATCATCCACCAAAATTCCTATGCTAATCCCTGAGTATTACGATCAATGGGCTGATCGTATGCAGGATTATCTCAACGGATTGGATGAAGAACTGTGGAATTGCATTTCTGGCAATCTCAATCCACCAATGAATGTTCAACCAATTGGATCATCTTCTGGAAGTTCCGAAGTTAAGAATCAGTCTGATCGTCTGAAAAAGCTAGAGAAGAGATGTGTGAGAGAGCTAAGAGGTGCTTTGCCTCCAGTTGTTTACAACTATGTGAGGAGTTGTACAACTGCAAAGGAGATCTGGAACAATCTCAAGGAGAAATTTCAGGGGAGTGAGAAGACAAAAGTTAACTCTGTGAAGCAATGCTTAGTGGAACTGAAGGACTTCAGACAGAAAGATGGTGAAACGATTGAAGTTTACTACGATCGTCTTAATGAATTAATCTATCGATGCAATCGATATGGTATCACCAGATCAGCCATGGAGTTCAATTTAACTTTTGTTATGGGTCTTCATAAGGAGTGGCGTAGTGTGAGCATGATGGTTAAGAATCAACAGAGCTTTGATACGTCAACTTTGAATGACTTGTACAATCAGCTGAAGTCTCATGAAAGCGAAGTGAACGAAATTGCTGAAGAATCGAAGGCAAGTTTGGGAGGTCCACTAGCTTTGGTTTCGAAGATCTCTGAAAGGGAAGCTGAGAAAGATGTTTCGGACGAAGACGAAGGGTTCATCATGAACTCAGATGATGAGGCGATTGCTTTCTATTCAAACAATCGTGTGAAAAAGTTCTTCAAAAAGCCATTCAATCCGAAGGCAAAGTCATCTGAGACAAAAGGGAATTTTATGAGTAAAAGTGTTAGGGATGAAAAGAAGAAGGAAGAGAAGAAAGATACGAAGTTTGATGAGGGAAAAACAGAGAAGAAGTTAAAGGGAGATGTTGGGATTGATTGTCATTATTGCAACGGGGCTAATCATTTAGCTAATGATTGCATGCTAAGGAAGAAAGATGAGAAAAAGAATAAGACGAAGGATGAAGCGCACTATGTGGAAAAGTTGGAGGAGGTGCGTACGAAGGCAAAGAATCTTTCATTAGTTGCTTGTGGTGAACAAGAAGAAGATGGAACTTATCAAATTTGGTCATCTGGATCAGATGATGAGGAAATGCGAAATCCAACCCACGGAGCAATGTATGCAAAGATGGAAGAAGATTCAGATGAGGAGGAATACGAAGTTCATGGGAGATGGTTCGTATCAAAAGCTGCTGACAAATCTCCGATGACCACGAAGGTACGTAATATTCTTGAATCTTTCAATATTCCAGTACATGCTTATAATTCTGAATTAGTATCTTTTGATGAAACTGTTACTTATTTTGACTCAATTGTGGTATCTGCTAGCAATGAGGCTAAGAAGTTGTCTATGCAGTTGCTAGAGATACAGAAGAAACTAGATTCGAAAATTACTAAGATAGATTGTTTAGAACTTCAAATAACTAATATCATGGTGGATAGGGATAACTTGTCTAGTGAATCGAAACTGTTGTTAGCCCAGAGGAACATTTACTGTAATTCGGCTAAAATTTTGTATGGGAAATTAACTGAACTACATCATTCATGCGAAATCAGTAAAGAACAACATAGAAAATTGCTGCCATTTTTTGCTTATGAAAGAGCTACGGTAGATAACATTTCGTATGACTGTGAAAAAGAAATAGCTGATTTTAACAAAGTTCCAAATGATAAGTATAGATATGGAATAGTCAAAGTAGATGAATGTCTTGATTCAACTGAATTGGTTAAAATTGTAAATGACACTTTGACTAAGTCTGAACAAATTCACATCTTGAAAAAGACTGAGAATTCAACATCTGATTCTCATCTAATTTTGCTGATATTGAGGATAATTCTGACAATATTAGTGAAATCAGTGAGATTGAGGATGTTGATTGTTCTCAGTTGTCTATTATAAATGTTGCATCATCATTTAAAGGAAAAGAAAAAGGTAAGGATTTGTTGGTTGAGATTGACACTGATCAACCCTCAACTTCGAAAGTTTGTGATGTGGACTTTGAGGAAGTCAAAGACAGCCAAACAGATGATAGTGATGATGAAGAAGAAAAGAACATTGAGAAGGAAAAGGAAACTACAAAAGAAGAGGCAACTCCTCGAATAGTAGTTGATCAAGTGTATGGAGATACACAAAAGTTCGAAAAAGTAATGAATGAAAAAGGTGAACACTATCTTGAAACAAATACAGTGGTTTATCCAAATTTCAAATGTACAGATGATGTCATTTTTCCAAATCAAGTTTTCGTAACTACTGGAAATGTTAAAAATATAAGACCTGAATTAAATAAATTAGTTAAGGAGGATAATTCAAAAACAACTGATGAAGGCTTTTTCGCAAATCAAAACACAGTTGAAAACAACTTAACAAAGAATTCGTATGTGTTTCAACGACAAAAACCACAAAGCCAATGGGTTGAAAAATCAAAAATTGAAAAAGAGAATACAAAACATGTTTAAAAGGAAAATGAAAAAGTTGTCAAACTAAACTCTAAGGAATTTAAAGATCAAATTGACAAATTTTCGAAGGAAAACAACATTTCAAAACGACAAGCAAGAAAGAAAATATTTTGGCAAAATATTGAGTCTCAAAAAATGTCTGAATCACAATCAACCAAAAATGTTTTCAAAGCTAAAAATTCTTCTTTTTCAACAAAAACTCAACATTCATCTCAATCCATTCATACAAGGTCTGAAGAGAATAAGCAACCAAAGTTTTCGAAAGTTTCTGACACTAACAAATCAAGAGCATTTTCAAATAAATCTAATTCAAATCAACAAGTCTTTCAAAATCAACATTTTAAATCAACTGTTGATACATCATATGCTCATCCCAAAGTTAATTTTGTTCCTCAAAAGCCAAATTTTCCTAATCATACGAAGAAACAAACACTAAAGGCTTCGCATGAAAAAGGCATAACTTCAAGGAAAAATATAGATCACTGGATCGAAGGACGCGGAAAAGTTTATCAATCCAACAAATACTCAGAAAAACAAATCAACGAAGCTTATGAAAAGTATGTCAATACTTCTTCGAATGGAAGTTCATCCTCAAAAGATTCGAACATCTCCATCAAAGCTTGGAGACCAGTCACAAAAGCGAAGACAGTTCAGTCACAAACTCAAAATGCGAAGGGTAAAGTCAGTGAACATCCGAAACCAACAAAATCTTATGTTTCGGTTCCTACAAATGATGATGTGGACATTATTGATAGTCTCAAAACTAAAGTTTGTGACTGGGTCAAAAATTCTTCATTTAATTCCATGTTGAAATCTAATTTCCAAGGACCCAAAAAGTCTTGGGTACCTAAATTTTTCCACTGATTGTAGGTACTATGTGACGAGCAATATGATAACAAGTGGTACATTGATAGTGGTTGCTCTCGTCACATGACTGGGAAAAAGGAAAATTTACGAGATTTTCGAAGTCTCAAAAATGCTGGAGTAGTAAAATTTGGGAACAATCAAAAATGTCAAGTCAAAGGATATGGAAAGATCACAAATGGACAATTCACAGTGAATCGTGTTGCATATGTTGAAGGTCTCCAACATAACTTGATAAGTGTTTCTCAACTTGTTGTGGGCACTGGCAATCAAGTTCTCTTTAACGAACAAGGAAGTATTATTTCGAATGTCAACACAAACGAAGTGTTACTGAAATCCAAAAGGAAAGGTGACATGTTCACTCTGGACATCAATCCTATTGTAGGCAAACCTGTTGTATGCCTTCTTTCGAAAGCCACATCTGATCTAAGCTGGCTATGGCATCGAAGACTTTCACATCTCAACTTTCGAAACATCAATAAACTGGTGGTACAAGATCTGGTAAGAGGTTTACCTGTACTTAAATTTGATAATGATTCTTTATGTGCAGCTTGTGAAGTTGGCAAGCAACATAAACAAAGTCATCCAATAACGATAGATTCGAAAATTGTTGCACCTCTGGAGCTTTTACATATTGATTTGTGTGGTCCTTCGACTGTTTCAACTCTCAACAAGAAACGGTACATTTTAGTTATTGTTGATGATTTTTCCAGATTTACGTGGGTTTATTTTCTCAGGCTTAAATCCGAAGTTGCACAAATCATGATTGATTTTATCAAAAAGATGGAAACGACATTAAAGAAGATTGTTCGAAAGATCAAGAGTGATCATGGAACTTAATTTAAGAACAATGTTCTTGATTCATTTTTGGTGGACAAAGGGATTTCGCATAATTTTTCATCTCCTTACACACCACAACAAAATGGTGTTGTAGAACGAAGGAATCGCTTACTATGCGAAGCAGCAAGAACCATGTTGGCATATGCGAATTTACCTCAATATCTTTGGGCTGAGGCAATATCCACTGCATGTTTTACTCAGAACAGATCTTTCATACACAGGCGTTTTAATATTACACCATACAAAATTCTGAATAATCGTAAACCTAATGTGAAATTATTTCATGTTTTCGGATGTAGGTTCTTTATTATGAATCTCAAGGATCATCTTTTGAAATTTCAAGCAAAAGCTGATGAAGGGATTTTTCTTGGATATTCGCACAATTATGTCGCATCTCGTGTGTTAAATAAGCGAACACGAAAAGTGGAAGAAACTTTCAATCTCACATTCGATGATTACTATGTTAAACAAAATGCGCATAAATTTGCAAATCATCCAATTTTACAAGACACACAAGTTGAAACTGAATCTTTACAAATGGATGATATTGATTATAGTTTGATCTTTGGAATTTCAGATCATGCAATCGATGCTGAAATTCATGCTCCTGATAATCACATACCAGAATTTGCGAAGTTTACTGATGAATCAACATCAACTCCTCAAGAAGGCAAAAGTATGCAAAATAATCCAGTGGAGGGGGAGCACTTGGATTCGAATACTTTAAATGACGAAGTGCATTCTTTCGAGGGGAGAAAGAAAGATTGAATGCTAATGTTGAGGGGGAGCATATAGAAAATATTGCAAATAATAATGATTTTGATGATGTTTGTTCGATCTGAGAATGATGATATATACGAAGATGCTCCTTTAGAATTTGATCCAACATATCCACCAATGGAAAAATGGACAAGAGATCATCCGAAGGATCAAGTAATTGGGAATCCACAAGAGGGAGTTTTAACAAGAGCTCAAATTCGTGCAAAGAATGAGGTATTGAATACTCATCAAGAATTTTGCATGTTCAATGTTTTCATATCTAAAATTGAACCAAAAACAGTTAAGGTTGCAATGGAACACTCAGATTGAGTTGTTGCAATGTAATCTGAATTGTCTGAATTTGAACGAAACAAGGTTTGGAGATTAATTCCTAAACCTGAAAATGTTTTGATTGTCGGGTTAAAATGGATTTTCAAAAATAAAAATGACAAAGATGGAAACATTGTTCGAAACAAAGCCAGACTTGTTGTTAAAGGATATTCACAACAAGAAGGAATCGACTATGAAGAAACTTTTGCCCCTGTCGCAAGACTCGAGGCTGTTCGGATATTTTTGGCATATGCAGCTCATAAAGATTTTGATGTTTATCAAATGGACGTGAAGTGTGCATTTTTAAATGGAGAGCTTGAAGAGACTGTTTATGTGGAACAACCCCCAGGTTTTATTAACGAAGAATATCCAAATCATGTTTATATTTTAGATAAGGAAGTTTATGGTTTAAAACAAGCACCAAGAGCATGGTATGCCACTCTAACTTCGTTTTTGAAACAATCTAAATTTAAACAAGGATCTGTTGATCCCACATTATTTCGAAAGAAAGTTGGGAATCATCTAATGCTTGTTCAAATTTATGTTGATGATATTATTTTTGGCTCAACTGACCCTGCTTTGTCTAAGGAATTCGAAGATTTGATGAAAAGTAAGTTCGAAATGAGCATGATGGGCAAAATCAATAATTTTCTTGGATTGAATATTCGTCAAAACAGAAATGGAATTTTCATCAATCAAGAAAAATATACGAAGAATCTGCTTGAAAAGTTTGGATTGACGAATAACACGAAGTTACGTGTTCCAATGGCAACAGGCATAAAGTTGACACCGTCGTTAGATAAACCAGTCGTTGATATAACTCTTTATCGAAGCATGATTGGTTCATTACTTTATCTCACAGCAAGTAGACCTGATATCATGTTTTCTGTGTGTAATTGTGCCAGGTATCAGTCTAATCCACGAGAGCCACATCTCACTGCTGTGAAGAACATATTTCGTTATCTTAAAGGAACAATTTTGTTAGGATTGTGGTATCCTTCGAAAACTGGATTCTTCGTCCAAGCATATTCGGATGCAGACTTGGGTGGTTGTAATCTTGATCGAAAAAGTACAAGTGGTGGATGTCAATTTCTTGATGGCAAATTGGTGAGCTGGCAATCGAAAAAGCAAACATGTGTATCAATCTCAACAGCTGAAGCAGAATATGTGGCTGCTGCTGGTTGCACTTCACAAATAATATGGATTCAAAGTCAATTACGTGATTATGCAATTAATATGAAAAAGATTCCATTATATTGTGATTCTTAAAGTGCAATACGAATTTGTCATAATCCTGTGCAGCATTCGAAGACTAAACATATAGCTCTTTGTTACCACTTCATCAAGGATCACGTGGAGGATGGAAATATTGAAGTACATTTCGTGAAAACAACTGATCAGTTAGCTGATATTTTCTCGAAGGCATTAGATGAAAAATCTCTTGTGCGAATTATAGAAGGACTTGGAATGATCGATGGAAATTCAGTTCCATGCGAAAAAGAAGAATGATGGGTGACAAAGCATGAATCAGAGGCGTTGAATAAAAGATAACGCAAAGTCATTCAGCATTCAGCTGTTACTGTTCATAGTCAACGCTTTGACCCCTTCGAATTCGCACGTTTGTCACTTATTTTAAGGGTTGATTCAGTGGTTACTGTTCATAGTCAACGCTTCGACCCCTTCGAATTCGTATATTAATCACTTCTCAGGGGATGGTAAAATTTCGTGTTTTGCAACAAGTATTATTTCAAATTTTCGAAAAATTAAAAATCCAAAAAGATTTTCTTTTGTTTTGTATTTCAAATTTTCGAAAAATTAAAAATCCAAAAAGATTTTCTTTTGTTTTGTATTTCAAATTTTCGAAAAATCAAAAATCCGAAAAGATTTTCTTTTGTTTTTGTCTTTCAAATTTTCGAAAAATTAAAAATCCAAAAAGACTTTATTTTGTTTTGTATTTCAAATTTTCGAAAACTTCAAAACAATAAAAATATTTTCAGTTTTATTTTGTTGCAGAACATCATGAAGATATAAGATGGAATATGTTTGCAGTTCTAGGGTTAGGTAAATTTTTTCGTATGAATTGATCAATATTTTTCGCATTTTGAACTAGTTAAGTTGTCCCTAGAAGCATGCTGCTGCATGTTGTCCAAAAGCCTCCAATGACTCAATGTGTGTGTACGAAAGCCTTAATGAAATTCTTCATACGAAAATTTCTTCCCAATCAGGCTTATATTCACATTAGTCTCTGAGCTACCTGACTCTTCTCAAAATGAGTTAAGAGTTTCCTGTTTGGTCCAACAATAACAAAGGTACTTTTCGTGTCTTAAATCCATCTTTTTCACCCAAAAGTTCTTACACGGTCACACACGAAGACATATGTCCGAGAGGTCTCTGATCAAACCAATCGAGACTTAGACATATCAAACATCTGTGTTTAAGATCTGACATCTTGAGACCGTGATGAAAGTGAAACCTAATTTTCATAATCTTGTTAAGGAATTGACGGGGAACTATGTTCCAGATTTTACGAAACATTTGTTTCAGTACCTATTTTCAAAACTCCAAATCATATTCATTTCATATGAGTGATCTTGATCAAACATTCGAAACCCACGATGTTTGTTACCCAACAAGATCCAGCACAAATTTTTTTCATGAATATGATTTCCGTGTGAGTTTACTTCGAATCCCAACGTTACTTTAAACATTTTTCAAAACAAACTTGTCAATGACTACACTGGTTAAACAAGTAATTTCTGTTACAATTTCTCACCTTATGTTTAGGATGACATGTAACGAAATTTTTTTTTCTACCCACGAAGCCTAATAAAAAGAAGCCCTTTGATACTTATCAATAAGTATTCGATTGTAATTCACGGGAACCCACACAAACAATTGATCATTTCTCTTAATGATTAATGAAGTAATCTTTGCCCGGGATTTAATCTGCTTTTGTGTCAATGGTTTGACATCACATTATCCCATATTTTTCTTATATTTGTTTCTCGTCTATATTCTATGGAACACTGCACTCACGAAATCCTTGAGGTTCTGAGTAATACCAACTCAGGCTGATGATTTCGAACTTCTGGCGTATGACTTCGCTTTTCAACCCAAAAGTGAAAGAGCCTTGCTTCCATACGAAGAGTCATAACGGTTACAAATCATCTTGGGGATAACAATACAGGCTGTCTGCATATGACGTAAGGTATTCTGTCCGGTTCTCTAGGAGATGTGACAGTTCCTTTTTGGCGCATGGCTACTTTTACGCAGTAATGGTCCGACTTTCAAGGTGCCATGTCGGATCTCATTAAATGCATCCCGCTTCAAATTCAAAAATCAGGGTTACATATAAAAGGGGATTCAAGGGTTACTTTTCAATTTACGCGATCAAAACAAACAACTTTCTAAATTCTCTGTTCATCATCATCCTCAAACCCTAACAATGGCGACTTCTGCTCATGTCGATTCTCATACCACTAAAGATGCCTCTTCATTACCATTAATGAAGATTCAAGCAACAAACTACTATCTGGAGGGTGAAGTTTCTCAATACCCGGAAGAACTGAAGATGCTAATCGTTGCTTTAAAGAATTTTGTCCTGTCAAAGGCGATGTTTAATTCTTTCTCGGTTCCATTATCCTGGCTTTCACAAGCAGGATCAACTGCAACCTACAACAAAGCCTCTGATATGATCACTTTTCATCTTGTGAACGACAAAAAGGTCAGGTTATCCAAGAAAATTTTCTGTCAAATTCTTGATATCCCGAATACGCCTCCATATGTTGCTGTTACTTTTCCCCAAATTGTTCACATGTTCAATGAGATGGGTTATCAGCCACCATTGTCCAAGATAAGTGATTTTAAAAAGTCTGGTCTTCCACGACTCTGGAATTTCCTGTTTGGAATCTTTCTAAGGTGTTTAACTGGGCGTTCTGCTGGTCTGGATAAAGGAAGGATGGAAGTGTATGCCATGGTAGCTGGTATATATTATGATCTTTAAGTAGATTATTCTACTCAACTATGGAAGGAATTTCAAAAAGGAGTAGAACACACGAATGCCACTCACGGTATTTCGTGTGCAAGATACTGGAGTCTGATTTTGCAACATTTTTACAATAAGGAAGGAATTTTGGTGCCAAATGATGAAGAAAGAGCAGTTTTCCAAACATACCACTATCCGAAGGATGTCACCGATAATGCTGATATTTTTCCATCAGTTGCTAGAATTCCAAATGTTATGCTTAAAAGAGTTGATCCTTCGAACTCTGTCTTGGTGGCATATTTGCAGACCATCGATTCTACAATTGAAACTGGCAAACTCCTGGATATCGATGAAACAAAATCCAAGAAGTCGAAGAATACTGAAACTGATTCAAAATCTTCGAAATCTCCGAAGAAGAAGCCTGCGGTTGTTGAAGTATCTATTGCTGAGACCCAAGTGATTGAGCCTATCATTGTAGAAACTCAAGAGAAAGTCATTATTCCTTCAAACACTGGAATGTTTCGAAGGATCAAAATGAAGTCTACCCATAAACGCAAGTCTCCTACACCACAAATGATTCGAAAACCCCAAATTACACATCAAGGTGTGTTAATTATAAGAGGTGCCAGCACCGGTTTCTCCAGTGTCCAAGAAACGAATGGCTGAGGATATGGCCAAAAGGTTGTCAAAGAAAAGGAAGAAGAAGACCCGAAAGCTGGTGATTTCTACTGAGTCGACTGAAGATGATAATGAACGAATTTCTGAAACTCCTGAACCAACTATTCATGATCAGATTTCGACTCCTGAGCAAACACACATTGTACTACCCGAAGATTCGATTACCAAGTCAGTTTCTGAGGCGGTTCGAACTTCAGACATCCATGCACACGTATCTGATACGGATGCAAATGTCGATATGGGTGAAGACAGTTCGAAAAATGCAGCTTCAGGTCATACTACCTCTACTTTTGAACATATTGTTTCGTTACCATTATCCACTATTCCTCTCACATCAACCACACATTCCCCAACATTCGAACATATTCTTGATCAACCTTTCACTTCCATATTTTCTTCACAATCTACTGATCCGCCAAAGCCTACTTCACCTGTCGATGATACAATGATGCTGGAGGATGAAACTGATAACGAAGATTTTGGAGGAACTTTTGAAGATCTAAAGTTTAATGAAGAAGAAGAAAATTTTCCAGATCATATGTTGATGACAATGAAGCAGTACAAAATTTTGAATACGAAGTTGAATGCTATCATTCAATCTCAAGCTGATTTTGGGGGAGGTTCATCAGTATCAAGTCTGGAAGTTGATACTATGTTAAAGATGATGGAATCACGGATAATCATCAAAGTCTCCGGAATGGTGAAAGATTCTGAGTCTGTTATTTTGGAGAAAGTTGACTACACTGATCAGAATAACGAACTTCATGTTAAATCTCAACGATCTGATTTTATGGGTGAGGTCAAGGATTTGAAAATCACAACAAAAGAACGGCATGTTCTTTTTGTTCAAGAAGTTAAGAAGGTACGCGAAGATGTCAAAATGCAAATTCGTGAACTTCGTGAAGACATGCAGAGAGAAGTTCAAAGTGTTCAACAAGGTTATACTTCAATCCATCAGAAGGTTGACATTATTTGTGACGCTGTCACTAAATATGTCAAAATGTACGAAAGCATGAGTCCTCAACTTACTCATCTTTCTGAATTGGAGAACAAGAATTTTGGTGCTTGTTTTGTTAAAAGAGTTGAAGGAGTTGTCTGTGAAACCAGTGTTCACTTCGGTTATCACTCCAGAATTTTTATCTCAAAAATTCATCCAGTTCGAAGCTATTCTTCACAAACAATTATCTCCTCTTACTCGCATTTCAAGTCTTCTTCCAACAATATCAGATGCCCCACCTGCTTTCACAGGGGTGCAAGGGGGAGAAAAGATAGATGAATCTAAGAAGACTGGTGAAGAAGTAAAGGCGAGTAAAGAAGATTTGAAGGTGGTGGGAAAAGTGTTTTCTTCGAAGATCCCAACTACAAAGCCTGTTATTGTATCTACTGGTTCAGTTACTTCAACTGTGGTCACAACGGTTCCGATGACCAGATCAGTAATTAAAGGTATTGTGATTGGAGAAGCTGCTGGAAGTGCTTCGAAATCAAAGATTGTGGTGGGAGAGTCTGAGTCTAAAGATAAAGGTAAAGCCAAGATCATAGAAAAGACTAAGGAAGAAAAGAAGGCTGAGTGGATGCGGAGTTGGAAAAGATGAGGCGTATTCAAAGTGTTATGGCTCTTCGTGCACAAGACCCTGTGGGTATGGAAAAAGGAGATCCTTCGAAGCAATACAACTATGAAACAATTGAGGCAAAAGTCATGTTTGATCATATGTATTCATTCGAAAAGGTGCCAAAACAGAGTTATGTGGTTACAAACACTGATGCAAGTCAGCTTGACTTTCCTATAAATGAAATGATGTTCATCATTCCTCAGTTTAAAGCAGAAATTATGTGTAAAGACAAAGAAGAAGGGAAAAAGATAAAAATTCGTTTTCATTCAGTGTTGGCGAAAGCACCTGAAGATGTCTGGTCACTGTTAAAAGTCAAGAAAGTTATAAGCATCAAAAGAGACGTGGTCTTCGAAAAAGTTATTCAGAATCTCAAATACACAGTGATCAGATCAAATGGAAAAGTTTATGAGTTTACCATTGCTGATTTTCCGATAATGAACTTGTATGATCTTATACAAGTTGCGTTAATCCTGAAAGACAAGTCATTCTCCTTTCTACAAGAAACAGAGCCAGATGTTTTCCAACTTGGAGTCAAACACATCAAGATCTTTATTGAAAATTATTTTGAGTGTCTTGCTCAAACTGATGTGGAATTGGCTACTGCAAAAGGTATTGAAATTACTACACCAATGGCACCTACGAAGAAACAAGTAGATCTAAAGAAATATGAAGATGGTGAAATCTGCTTAAAGCCATTGGGGATTGTCTTCGCTGGAAAAGATAAGGCTGCTAGAGCAAAGCGGTTCTTGTTCCAAACGTGCGAAGTGGAGCGATATGCAACTTCTCAGTATACGAACTTAATTGTTCGTATGAACCAATGCAGGAAGAATAATGAAGGAGACAAGAAGGAAATTAAGAAGGTTATTTCATGGTACACAGAGATACGAAGAGTGATGATGTATTCAATTCAACTGCTTACAAGTTGAAGTCTTCGACTTTGATTACAAAGGGGGAGATTGTAAGGGTAAATAGAGTTGTAATTAGTCGAAGGGTTTCATGTCTTCGAATGTACTGAGTCTTCGTATCTTATGTAATCTATTTTACTAGGGCATTGTATTTGAAGCTTAACACATAGTCCTTAGTATATTTTTTGTATGCTTTCCTCTCCTATAAATAGGAGTGTTTACTAGAGTCATAAGAACGAGTCTTTACAGGATTGCTGTTTGTACTCTATAAAACTTGAGAGCGTAATAGAGCTGAAACAAGATCATATTTACATCTGTGTTCAAATCTCGCAATCCTACTTTGATCATTTAACTCTGATTCATTTCATACTCGATTCATAGCTTCATCAGTGGCTGACGGCCGCGGGTGGCGGCTGAGCCACCCGGCCGGAGTATAGGGCGGCGGCTGAGCCAAAGGGAAGATCTAGTGGCGGCTGAACCACTTGGGAGAGAGTCCTCCTTCATGGAGGAGGTACTGTTCATTATATAGGGGACAATTAGGTCAGGCCTTGGGCCAGCCCAATTCAGGCCCAGCTAGCAAGGAGCTGGGCGAGCCCCGCCCGGAGGCGCCGGGCGAGGCTGGCGGGCGCGCACCAGGCAAGGCTGGCGGGCGCGCACCAGGAAAGGATGGCAAGGGAGTGCCAGGAAAGGGAGCGCCTGGCCGGGCCGGCAGGAGAGTCCCCAGCATGGCTGGCAAGGGAGTGCTAGGCAGGGCTGGTAGGAGCGCGCCAGGCTAGGCTGGCGCTCTAGATCAGTCTAGGCCATGCTAATGGACCATATATCATCATCCAGCATAAGTACTCGAGGAGTACCGGAAGGATTTTCAGTTGAGTAAGTTGCGTTCTCAGGATTTACGGGATTAGAACGCACTCGAGGGTATTATCTGCAGGGTCTAGTTTAGCCGTAATGACCAGGAGGAAGGTCAATGGAAGTGATCAGCAGGAGTTATATTAATCAGGCAGGAAGGTCGAAAGCAGATTGCAGGACAGTTGGATGTAGCGGACTTCGAGGACGAAATCTAGTTTAAGTGGGGGAGAGTTGTAACACCCAGAATCAGAAAGACCAAGAAAGAAAAGGAAAACCCTAAGTCAAAGGGGGGTCAACTCGTCGAGTCCAAGGAAGAACTCGACGAGTCGGAGCGGGATCTGTGTGCTAGATTAAGTGACCGACTCGACGAGTCGGCGAGTGGACTCGGCGAGTCAGGTCTGGGTTAGGAAGCCCTAATTCCAGGACTTGGCACCCTATTTAAGCATCTTATTCTCTTCCCTAGGGTTCATTTACAGCCTCTCTCGTCCAGAACCCAAAACCCTAGCCACCCAACTCCATTGTTTGAGCTTTTGAGAAGATTAAGGGCCTTTACAGTGCATCTTGGAAGCTTGGAGAGAAAGGAGCAAGGAAGGAAGAGTAGATCCAGCCTCCATATCGACTTGGCAACTGTTAGGAGGTAAAAAGTCTAAACCTTGAGCTTTCAAGTGATAGATCCTCTTTCTAGCTTGCCTTTTTGTCACAATTGGATCATTTCCAAGTAGAATCTGAGTATTAAGCCTTTGAGGATGGATTGGACAACAGATCTGGACACTCTTGAGCTTTAGAAGCTCAAAGTTGTTGGCTTTATCTAGCTAAGGTCCCCTTTCATGACCTAGGCCTTCATTGTAGCTTGGATTAAGTGTTCTAGCCTTATAACGCCTTGCATGCACGTAAAGTTAGCAACTTTATGTGCAATGCTAACATTAGGAGTCCAGATCTATGAGTTGGAAGTGTTGGAATGGACTGTAATCGACAGAATAGAGATGTCACGAAGTGGACTCGACGAGTCTGTTCATGGACTCGGCGAGTCAGGTCGCAAACCCAAACCCTTCTGTTATGATTCGGATCAGTGAGTGGAGTTAGTAAAGGATTCAGCCAGACTGGGTCCGTAATGGACATGAAGATCATAGTACTCGACGAGTTCGAGGAGGAACTCAGCGAGTCCAAGACAATCTCCTTAGTTATGAAGATGAACTCGACGAGTTGTTCATACAACTCGGCGAGTCATGATCTAGACATTCATATGATGATGATGAACTCGACGAGTTCAGGGATGAACTCGGCGAGTCGGTTGAAGATAGTCCCGAAATGTTAGATGAAAGAGAACTCGTCGAGTTCTCGCTAGACTCAACGAGTGGAGTCGGGGTTGTTTTGGGATTTGAGGAGCATGGACTCGGCGAGTTGGCAGAACAACTCGACGAGTCGAGTCAACTGGAAGGTTGACTTTGACCAGGACTTTGACCTTGAGATGGACTTTGACCAGAGTTGACTTAGTTGACTTCTTGAGGATAGTTAGGCTAAGTGTTATTTTGGTATTGGTAGCTCGGGGAGCTAGAGGAGCAGTGGTTCGGAGAGTTGTCGGATAGCAGCCGGAGGGTTATCAGCAGAGTTCAGCAGTGCAGGTGAGTTTCCCTTTGTGTGTATGGGTCTACGGCCACAATGACGGCCCATGTAGTTATGAGTAGGAAGACTCGGGGGTTAGCCCTAGGCACTATATGCTAGTATGTTATTCCGGACTAAGGTCCGATGTCGGGCGGGTGCCTGAGGAAAGTTTATGTGTTTGTTATTCCGGATCAAGATCCGATGTCGGGGTAAGCCCAAGGAAAGTTGCATGTTAGATTATACTTGTTGTCTGTGTGATACATGTATGTGCCTGGTAGGGATGTGAGTGTGGGCAAGGTCCCGTATCTCACCAATAGCAGAGTGTGGACGGTGTTCCATATCTCATTAGCAGCAGAGCAGGGGCGAGGCCCAAGGTAGGAAGGGAGTGAGTGTGGGTTGGGCCTGTATCTCACTATCAGTAGGAGCGTGGACGGGGTTCCATGACTCATCAGTAGCAGGACAGGGGCGGGGCCCGAGATAGGTGAGGCCTTAGAATAGGAATCCAGTAGTATATGTTCAGTTTATGTGTTATGCTATGATTGTATGTTAGTATATATTAGCGGGCGGGGCCCAAAGACAGGCGGGGCCTAAGTGAGACAGATCTGTATACCGAGCGGGGCTCGATGCCAGGCAAGGCCTGATGCTGGGCGGGGCCCGATGCCGGAGCGAGTCCGATGCCGGGCTAGTCCCGATGCAGCAGGGGCGAGGCCCAATATGTGATTATGAGTATGGTATGTGGTAAGTTGGGGAACTCACTAAGCTTCGTGCTTACAATTTTCAATTTTGGTTTCAGGTACTTCTGGTAGCGGAGGGAAGAGCTCGGGATGATCGCATGGCACACACCATAGTTAGTCAGCCTGGGATGTTTTACTCTGATAATAAGAGTATGTTTTGAATTAACACTCTGCTTTTATGTTATGAATTGACAATGTGGTTTAAGTAACGTATTAAAAATGAAATTTTTAGTCATAATTTTTGGGATGTTACAATTTTCAGAACTATTATACATGTAACATTTATATGCTTTTTATGAGTCATTTGATACAGGTTGTTTAATTCATTTAAACAATATAGATAAAGTCCTGACATTATAATCAGAATCTTCAGCCGGGGTTCGAAATAATGTGTGTATAGATCTATATTGGGATTGACAACCCCGCACTCAGACTGCTAGCTACAGTCAGGCATACACGCCGACGAGTGACAGTTGTTATCAACAGCTTTCAACGCCTTCAATGCGTTGGGTCAGGCCATCTAGTCAGTATGGTTATAATAACTCATTAAAAATATATTAATAATTCGTTAGTGTATAATTAACTAAACATATGTACATTTTCAGAGTACTAGTTTACAAGATACAATTTACAGTATTACATTACAGTTTACAATAACAACTGGTGAAGCCAGGCACACTGACAGTTACAAGTTTTACAAAAGGAATACAAATACAGAACATTGGTTTACAAACAGAACGGTTTTATGTGATTAAAACTACTTTTCATATATAGCAGAAAATATAGGATTTTCTGGAACAGTTTACATATTCAAGAAACAAAAAACATTCTTTCAAACATAAACACTTATGCACTCACTCAACTTTATGTTGATACTCTCTTTTCAAATTACTTGTATTCTTTGGGAACCAGTAGACAGGTACTCCCTGAGCTTTTGAGAAGATGGAGCTATTTTGAGTCTTGTCTTCTTCTTTTGTATAACTATTTGGTTTCAATATACAATGATGAAACACATGTAAATACTTATACTTTTTAAATATAGTGGTTTTTTGTACTCTGATTACTATAGTGCATGTGTTGTGATACTACAAATGAAGTCATCCACCCCCGGACGTTTCCGTCGTCTGGTTTGGGGGTGTGACAGATTGGTATCAGAGCATTGTTTATAGTGAACTCAGTATATCAATCCATAAAAGATATACAAACTATAAATACATTTGGGGCTGAGAGCTCTGACTACAAGTATACTTTTTAAAAATTTAAGTATTTTTACAAGAAGTATACTAACACTCATACCTACAAGTACAGTATCACAGTCATAAGAACTTAAAAGTATTTGGATGTTGGACATTACAGTCAAACCTGGACAGTTATGTAATCGTATCTGGAATTAATATAGCCTGATCAACTATATTGATTTGAGATATGACCAACATGTGTTTGGGAGTGATAGTGGTGTTGCGGCATGTCTAAAACTTATCAACTATACATATACAGAAGAACTCCAGAACAGAACATAAAGATTAAAATACTATAGGGGTATTTTAGGCACTAGGTACTAATAACAAACATGTGAAAACAATAGAACAATTGAGGGTAGAACTATAAATATTAAGGGTATATTACAATTATATATAATTAAAGTTATATAGACTTAGAATATGCGATCTAGCTTTATTTCCTGTTCCTTGTTTGGTTGTGGATTTAGAGCCGGGTCATTTAATCGAAGGTCGATTATACCCAAGTTATATATAATTAGTATACACTTTATAGTTATAGTAATACCTAGAACAAGTCATACATAATACATTACTTATTAACTGTAAGTGTCTCTCGTAGAAACTTGTATCCTTAATCTATCATTACTAACTATATTCTATATCTCTTATCCCAATTCTCGCTTAGATATCAATGGTTGGATTTCATTTACCCAGAGACCCGTACTTTCCCAATCAAGGACAAGATGTAGAGCCAGAACAGAATCATGAAATTCCCTTAGATGATGATTTTGCAGAAAATTTTCCTGAAGACATTGATTCCGAATAAGAAGCCTATAATCCACCACCAGTTGCCCAGAATCCTAATCCATGACAAAATTTCCAAGGCCCGATGCCTTCGTGGGCTGAGAACTTGGGTAGGTGGAGCCGAGAGCAAGGTCAACCCTTACCCTACAACGGAGACCGAAGCTTCTACAACATAAGTGAGGGAGGCTCTGCAGACAGAATTCTTCCTATTTTGGTTCGCCGAGTGGCTCGAAATATTGAGCTAGGAGTGGCAGCCATTCAACAAACTGTGGAGCTTGATGCGGACACGAATGCCAATACGGATCGTATTCGCAATCTTGAACTTGCTCATAACAGAGCAATGAGAGACAAGGAGGCCCTGCTGCAAGAGCTAGCTGTAACTCGAGCTGAATTCATAGAGCTTCGAGCACGCCAGACAGTGTATGAAAGATATCTGCTTGATCTGGAGCGTCAGCTGGCTGAGTTGAGGGTTCGTCTGAGTGATGTCCGTCGCCAGTAGGCGATGCTCTACTTATCCTTTCTTTCGGTTTAAGAAATGGATAATACTCTACTCGTTCTCTGTTTACTCTTTTGGTTATAGTTAAGTCCGCGGATATATTTTCTAGCGTTATTTTTCATGTTTTTCAGTACGATCGCGAAAATTTCATTTTCGGTAGGTCAGTATGATGTCAATGTTTTTCTTAGAATTTGGTATGTTGTAGACCTGTTTAGGGTCAAGTTTTCCAGACTTTATGTATTCAATATGCCAATACAATCGACATGCATTTTCATACTCCTTGAAAAATAACCACTCAATTTCATATTATCCTGTTACAAGTTGTACTTGTAGTAGACTTCTATTTCCAATTCATTACAAAATACATGTTGAACTAAATGTTTTAGTTCAGAGATATCAAATTCATCTTCACTCTTGATATATTATCATCTTTTTATCTTTTAACTTTTATAGTAAAAGATGCCTCCTCAGAGAAATCCAAGACGTAACAATGTCAATGAAGCACCGCCACCACCTCCGCCACCACCTCCTCAATTTGACGCTTCTATGTTTCAAGCGGCGGTCACGGCAGCTGTTGCAGCTGCCATGTCTCATATCAACACTCCTGGTGCTAGTGGGTCAGGAGTTGGTGTGCATCCTTCTAACCATGGCGAGAGTCATGGGCACTCGCAAGAGTGTACTTATAAAGATTTCTCGAACGCCAAACCCACGACCTTTAACGGGACTGGGGGAGTTATGGCGTTAAGAGAGTGGATTGAGAACACAGAAGCAATTTTCGAAATCTGCTCCTGTCCAGAGAACAGCAAAGTCAAATTCATTGTTTGTACCTTTTCGAATAGAGCCCTAACATGGTGGAATGGCCATGTTAAGTCACTAACTCTAGTAGTGGCTAACTCTATAAGCTGGGAGAACTTAAAAACTATGCTGATGCGGGAATACTGTCCGCGAGGGGAAATTCAGAAACTCGAGCAAGAGCTCTGGGGTCTTACAATGGTTGGTTCGGACATCACAACTTATACTAATAGATTCAGTGACTTGGCAATACTTTGTACAGATATGGTTGCTCTGGAGAGCAAAAAGATTGAGATATATATTTGGGGACTGTCGCTCCAAATTCAGTCAAGTGTCTTAGCTTCGAGATAAAATTTCCAAACCGTTTTGATCAATGTTGCCCAAACTGTGCAATGTTCTCCTACGCACGATCTTGCCATTGATGCCCAAGGTCAAATGTTTTAAACGTATATAATGAATTGCTAATGTTTAGAGCCGAATCTAGCTCAATTTTAATGTAATATCAAAATCAATGTCATTTTCTAATTGCTACGATACACAACACCACTTCTTTCTAATCAAAGATTTCACTGGCTTTGATGGCTTTGATCGGGGTATTGGAGGAACGATAGAAGTCTCTATAATTTGAATATCAACGGACACTCTCTCTCCTTCATGTCTCATGTACTGTTGAGTCTTTTCATCCATGGTGATACCCGTATCAACCACCTTACAATTAACCTCAATCATCTGGACCGAAGGTCGCACAGGACTTGTTGTTTGTGATAGAGCTCCAATCAATGCATTAACCAATCCTAGGACCTCACTCATCTTTGGCCTTGATCTCGGGTGTTTTTGCAAGCAAAGATTGGCAATGTTGACCAAAGCTTGTACTGACTTCAATGAGCATGTACCTTCAAGTCTCGGATCAATGATATGGTGCAGGATTTTGGAGTGTGTGTAGCGTCCCACCCATTCTAGAAGCTTTTGTTCACCTTGAGGTAGATTCGTATCCAATGGGCACCTACCAGTGATAAGTTCATATAGAAAGACCCCGTAGCTCCATACGTCACTCTTGGATGACAAATACCCTGATTCAATATACTCTGGAGCCGCATATAACACGGTTCCTTGAAACTGATGACATAAATTTTATCATGAAAAGTGAATTTCTAAAACTACTATGAATGTGTAAATGGAAGTTTCATGAAAAGTGAATTTCTAAAAATACATCCCGGGGCCACTAAGATGTATTTGGACCTGAAGAGAGATTACTGGTGGCCCTGTATGAAGAGGGATGTTGCTTGGATAGTTGAGAGGTGCTTGACTTGCCGTCGGGTCAAGGCAGAGCACCAGCAACCACATGGTGCATTGCAGCCTCTGGAGATTCCCCAGTGGAAGTGGGAACAGACTTCGATGGACTTTATCTCCAAATTACCGAGGACTGCGCGTGGAGTCGACGCGTTTTGGGTAATTGTGGACCGACTGACGAAGAGTGCTCACTTCCTTGCTATAAGTGAGAGCTCTTCCGCGGAGAGGTTGGCAGAGATTTATATGCGAGAGGTGGTAACACGGCATGGGGTGCCGATCTCTATTGTGTCAGATCGAGACGTGCGTTTCACTTCCAGTTTTTGGAAGAAATTTCATGAGGAATTGGGCACGCGCTTACATTTCAGTACTGCGTATCACCCACAGACAGACGGGCAGAGTGAGCGGACGATCCAGACGCTCGAGGACATGTTATGAGCGTGTGTCATGGACTTCGGAGGAAGTTGGGACACCTACATACCGTTGGCCGAGTTTTCTTACAACAATAGCCACCATTCGAGTATTGGTATGCCTCCCTTTGAGCTTCTTTATGGGAGGAGGTTTCAGACTCCCATTTGCTGGGGAGAAGTGGGTCAGAGGGTGATGGCAGCACAGAGATAGTGCTGAAAACGACTGATCAGATTCAGCTAGTCAGGCAGAGATTGCTGACGGCCCAGAGCCGCCAAAAGAGTTATGCGGACAGGAGACGGTCCGAGCTGGAGTTTCAGGTCGGAGATTTCGTGCTCCTGAAGGTATCCCCATGGAAGGGGGTGATCCGGTTCAGGAAGCGGGGCAAACTGGGCCCCCGATATATCGGTCCGTTAAGGCATGATCTTGGTATTTCTTGCCCAAAATGCCATGCATGGACGTAAAGTCTATGACTTTACGTGATATTTGAGCCCTGAGAATGTGGATCTGGAGTTTGAGGAAATGTTCTGCCTTAAAATCGTCTGAATGCACGTTGAGTCTTAATAGACTCGCCGAGTTGATGAGCCGACTCGGCGAGTAGCTTAGGGTTTGTCCCGATGAGTTGAATCACGCTCTAACTCAACGAGTTAGGGGTTAACTCGACGAGCTGGACCTTCCTGAGGTTACTGAGAAACGATGGGACTCGACGAGCCGCACGAGTGCACTCGGTGAGTCTGCTCAATTTTGGACTATTGACTAGATTTTGACTTCTGTTGACTGTAAGGTCTGGTCAAATAAGTAGTAAAAGTCAGGGAGGGATAAAATGGTCTTTTACCCATTTAAGGGGCTAAGAGTGTAAGAGAGATCAACGAATAGTGTAATTGAGTGTGAGGGGAATATTGATTAGAAATATTATCCATGTGATAGGCGGAGGCTAGATCGAGGATTTCGAGCACGAGATTTTACTAGCTAGCTTACGAGGCGAGTCTTCTCACTATACTTTACCTTGAGTGGTATTTATGTGTGACCAGAGGGTCTTATGTGCTTACTTGAGTTGTGCTTTATTTGTGTGATATATATATTATGATATATTATGCGAGGCTGAGACCGGACCGGAGGGTCCAACGAGCCATGGGACTGGAGGGTCCCAACCAGACCGGACCGGAGGGTCCAACGAACCGTGGGACTGGAGGGTCCCACTGAGACACATAGACTGGAGGGTCTTACAGTGTTATAGCCTTGAGTGGCTAATATGTTGAATGTGGTATTTTGGGGAACTCACTAAGCTTTGTGCTTACCGTGTTATGTGTTATGTGTTTCAGGTAGTTCTGAGGATCGCGGGAAGGCACCAGCATGATTGTACACACTGGCGAGAGATTGTTATATGATTATGGGATTTGATTTTATATGTGTGGAATTGTTGACATTTGAGATACTTATGATTTCCAGAATATAAAATTGAGTTTTATTGTGTTTGAAAATGAAAATTTTGTTTGAAAAATCACGTCGTTACAAGTTGGTATCAGAGCCTTGGTTTGAGGGATTCGGATGCACCTTCGGGTATGTCTGGACTCAAACTGAGGATTTGAGAAGAATTTTCAAGAAAAACGATTTTTCTAAAAACAAGTAAGAGTTTTTAAGAGAAAAGCGGAAAAGAGCAGTGTGTACAATCAGCCAGCGCCCGAACGGTGATTTCCCAAAATACCCTTACTTTATGTGTTATGAGATATTTACGAGATAATTATGAGATATTATGCATGCTAGAGAGTAGGCTAGGTATTTCATATCTTAGGACTAGAGTGGCCTGAATTGTGATGCCTTAGCCTAGGAGTTACTGCTACCGTGAGTTGTTTGAGTGCGAGTTGGTAGAAGAGAGGAGCTTATGAGAGGTCTACTAGAGAGTGGCCTGTGTCTGGAGAGGCATAGAGTAATTGCAACCTGGAATCCTAGGAGGAGGACTTGGGTTGGGTGCTGATGCGGTGTGGAAGGTAGTATTGGGCCCGTACTACTGGAAGCACCGGATCAGTAAGCAGCCCAAGTAAGAATCCTTAGGATGGTAAGGAGCAAGTAGGGGCGAGTGATCGAGTGTGAGTATACTCGAGCGAGTCTTTGATGATTTTATGTTGTGTTTCAGAGACATCATGGTGGGTACGTGCCACAACCCAGGAGGCAGTGATACCAGTGGTACTAGTGACGAGGAGATTCGCAGGATGATCCGCGAGGAGGTGGCCGCAGCCATTCGAGCAGAGATACCGGAGATGTTTGGGTCTATTAAGACCACCCTGATTGAGACGTTTGATGAGAGATATGCTGCTCTTACCGAGGCGGCTGCTGCTGCAGCCACTGCAGCTGTCGCTGCTGCCAGGCCACATAGAGGTGACTCGTTGCTGTACCGGGAGTTCAGCAACACGAAGCCACCAGAGTTTGATGGGACTCAGGATCCGATTGTTGCGATGAGATGGATCTCTGATATTGAGGGATGTTTCTACACTTGTTCCTGTCCGGAACATTTGAGGGTACGGTTCGCGCTGAACCAGCTTCGCTTGGGGGCGAATGACTGGTGGAAGTTTGTGACAGCCAGTTTCATTCCTGCAGAGCACGCTGCAGTGACATGGGAGAGATTTACCACGATGTTTCGAGAGGAGTATGTTCCCCTGGTGGAGAAGGAACGGTTGGTCCAGGAGTTTCTGTCCCTCAAGCAGAGGACAGAGTCAGTGACAGTGATTACGAGGATGTTCCATGAGAGGGCGTTGTTCTGCCCTAAGCACGTGTCTACCGAGCAGGCACGTATGAGCCGATATTTGAGCATATTGAGGAGGGATATCCATGAGTTTGTGGCGAACTCGACTTATCGGTCCTTTGCTGAGCTTCAGGCAAATGCCCGAAAGAAGGAGATTGAGCTGGAGACTCAGGCCAGGGAGGAGGCGGAGTCTCAGGGGAGGGATCGGCGGCCGGCACAGTCTCAGCCGGCAGCCAAGCGGGCGAAGCCCGCTGATTCGAGATCTGGAGGCCAGAAGGGCCGCACTTATGGGAAGTGCGGCAAGAGTCATGAGGGGGTGTGTCGAGCGGGTGTTTGCTACAAGTGTGGCAAAGAGGGGCATATCGCGAGGGATTGCCCCAAGGGATTTGCAGCCTGCTTTCATTGCAACCAGACCGGCCATCGGAAGGCCGAGTGTCCCCAGCTGCTTCAGGGATCAGCGCAGGGATCTGCACCTGCTATTCGAGCTATAGAGAGTCGGCCAGCGAAGGCCGAGGCACCGAAGGCTCGCGGGAGAGCCTTTCAGTTGACAGCGGAGGAGGTTCGCGCAGCACCTGATGTCGTGGCCAGTATGTGTTCTTTTACTTATTTTATTTGAGTTATTTTGTGCTTATATTGTGTTATGCATAGGTACTTTTCTTGTGAGTTCTGTACCTGCCTTGGTGTTATTTGACTCGGGTGCGAGTCGATCCTTCGTGTCATTAGCATTTAGTCGTCACATCGGTATCCGACGAGAGACGTTGAGTCGACCTCTGAGAGTTTCCATAGCCGATGAGCATGCGGTGCTTGTGACTGATGTTTTTCGAGGATGCACGATAGAGATTTTCGGAGTCGAGTTTCCGATAGACCTGGAACCGATCGCGATGAGGGATGTCGGTGTCATCGTGGGCATGGACTGGTTGAGTCGATTCGGAGCTGTGATCGACTATGAGCATCAGTTGGTCACCATACGAGACCCTAGCGGGGGAGTGTTTACAGTGTATGGCGAGGGTACCCGGTCTGGGTCAGCATTTTTGCTCGGCCGCCAGAGCGAGACAGAGTCTACAGCAGGGTTGTAGGGGTTTTGTAGCGTATGTGATGGATACACGAGTTGCTGCTGAGAGACTGAGTTCTATTGCTGAGGTTCCGATAGTGAGTGAGTTTCCGGATGTTTTTCCCGAGGAGTTACCGGGTGTGCCTCCCGAGAGGCAGGTGGAGTTTCGGATCGATTTGGTTCCGGGAGCGCCACCTATTGCCAAGGCCCCTTATCGTCTTGCGCCACCGGAGATGCAGGAGTTATCCTAACAGCTTCAGGAGCTGTTGGGGAAGGGATTCATCCGACCAAGTAGCTCGCCGTGGGGAGCGTCGATCCTTTTTGTCAAAAAAAGGATGGTTCACACCGGATGTGCATTGATTACCGGGAGTTGAACAAGCTGACGGTCAAGAACCGTTATCCACTTCCGAGGATCGACGATCTGTTCGATCAGTTGCAGGCTGCATCTTGGTTTTCCAAGATCGATTTGAGGTCTGGTGTAACGCCCCATTCCTGGTACGTATTTAATTTATTAATGTCTTTTATTTAGAGCTACTCGGCGAGTAGTAGCCCTAACTCGTCGAGTAGATGCCAAGTTGGACGCGGGTTTTAAGTGATCTACTCGGCGAGTCCGCGCCTGGACTCGACGAGTAGGCCAGTCTGGAGGAAACCCTAATCCTTAGGGTTTGCACCCTATTTAAACGTCCTTATAGCCCCCATCCCAGCCTCCAACACCCTTAGAGCGTTCCCCCTCAAAACCCTAGCCTCCATTGGTGAGCTTGAGTGATTCCTTCTTGATTTTGAGTGTTTTGGTGTATTCTTGGAAGTGTAGAAGAGAAGGAAAGAGAGAAGGTGCAAAGGAGAAGAAGGAGATCCAGAAGCTAGCTTACATTTGCTACCTCATCTGGTAATAAAGTCTCTACCTTGTTCATTTTCCTAGTAGATCTTCTTATATGCTTGTTTTGCCATTTTTGGGACATTTCAAGGTCCAAACTCGAGATTGGAGCTCCCTTAGGGTAGTGAGCTATAGATCTGGACATCAATGAGCCCCAGGAGCTCAAAGTAGCTACCTTTATGCTAAGCAAGGTCTTGTTCCAAACCCTAGGTTCCCATTTCTAGCTTATTTTGGTGTTTTAGCTTCATACCTCTATGCATGCACGTAAAGTTGGCAACTTTACGTGTTATATCGGCCCTAGAAGCTCAGATCTATGAATTGGATGCACTGAAATCGATTAGAATCAACTTTTTAGTGAGGACATGCATAGGACTCGACCAAGTTGTTCTTGGACTCGGCGAGTCGGAGCGCAAATCCTCCCGATTTCTCCGATTTTGGAATTGTGAGTTGAATCAGCGAGTGGAAGAGGACTCAGTGAGTTAGAACAAGGATCTGGAAGTAGAGGGACTCGGCGAGTCCACGTCCCGACTCGGCGAGTCGAGTCACGAGTTAGAGAAGTGTGAGTCCGGGAACTCGGCGAGTTCATAGTAGGACTCGGCGAGTAGAGTCAACCAGAAAGTTGACTTTGACCAGGAAGTTGACTTTGACCAGGGGTAAAATAGTCATTTTACCCTGAGATTAGTTATCAGTATTTGATTTAGTGTTTATGGGATTTGTAGTCGGGGAGTTCCGGAGCAGCAGTCAGACAGTCTCAGATTTAGCACCTCAGCAGCCAGCGTTACGAGGTGAGTTTTCCTTCCAGTAGGAACGGGTCTACGGCCACAATGCCGGCCCGTTTAGTCAGCAGTAGTTCCGGACTTCGGTCCGATGCAATAGTTCAGTGTGCTTGATGTCTTTGTGATTCAAGTATGTCTTTGTGTTATGTGTCCCGGACTTCGGTCCGATGCAGTATGCAGTATATGTGATTATGCTAGTAGTTATGATTATGCTATGCTATGTTCAGTCAGTTCCGAACTTCGGTCCGATGCAGAGGGCAAGGCCCTGGTTAGTTCCGGACTTCGGTCCGATGCAGTTTCCGGACTTCGGTCCGATGCAGAGGGCAAGGCCCTGGTTAGTTCCGGACTTCGGTCCGATGCAGTTTCCGGACTTCGGTCCGATGCAGAGGGCAAGGCCCTGGTTAGTTCCGGACTTCGGTCCGATGCAGCAACCGGTCTTCGGTCCAATGCAGTGGGCAAGGCCCAGTAGTTGCTTTATATGTTATTGTATGGTATGTGGTAGTTTGGGGGAGCTCACTAAGCTTTGTGCTTACAGTTTCAGTTTTTGGTTTCAGGTACTTCCGCTAGTAAGGGGAAGAGCTCGGGATGATGGCATCGCACACACCACAGCTTCAGTTTTATCCTGGGAGTTTTATTCAGATATTTTGATATGATTGATACAGTATTTGTTTTGACACAGTTACTTGACTTTTGAGTTACTCATTCTATGGTTCTTAGTACGTATGACATTCCATGATGTGATTTTTAGTAATATTAAAACAAAAATTTTTGGGTCTTATTTTGGGATGTTTCAAGTTGGTATCAGAGCCTTGGTTTGAGGGATTCAGCCACACTTTCGAGTATGACTGGACTCAAACTAAGGAAATGGTGAAAGATTTTCAAAAGAAAAATGTTTTCGAAAGAATTTTTGAAAAAGAAACTTAAAAAGAAAAGAGTTTTGAGAAAAGGAAAAGGGTGTGGTGCATGCAATCAGCTGAGCTCAAGTAAGTACTCCCAAATTACCCATACACGTTTATGCTATGATTATCAGTTCCAGTTTCAGTAGAACAACATGCTAGAATAGGACTAGGGATCTAGGAGGATGCCTTTTGTGCCTGCTATATGTGTTTCAGCTTTATGGGAATTGCATGCTAGTATTGAGTAGCCAGTAGTAGGATATCCTGCTTAGGTTATGCCTGATAGTATGAGCTTAGCATTGTATGCTAGTACAGTTTCTTGAGTAGTGTCCTGTGTCCGAATGCTGCTTGCTTTGTGCTTTGTGGGACTCTGAGTGATGGGAGTTAGCCATTAGGTAAATACGTCACGTCACATGTGATCAGGGTTGAATAATCTCAGAGTGCTGGAATTGGCCCTATTGCACAACTCTTGTTTGAGTCTAACCGTTGTAGGGACGAGTCTTTTACCCGAAGGATTATCTGAGCCTCTTCACCTGTGATGGTATTCAAGTGATGGCTAATTGGCATTACAAGGAGGCCTGCAGCAGCTGAGGACTAGATTGAGTGGAGTCAGAGATTTCCCTAGGGCAAGCCTAGGATGAGAGTAGCAGAGATCTGTAGCAGTAGAAGTGACTTGGTGGAGTCAAGGCAGTTCTTGAGGAAAGTACGGATAGATGTGGAAGGTAGTATGGGCCCGTACTACTGAAAGCAGAGGATCCGTACTTGAACCAAGGAAGGCTGATATGAGACCAGGAAACTTGTAGTAGTAGCGATCCCTGGAGATATATTAGTGTTTCTGACGTTTGTCATGATGTGTTTTCAGAATGGTGGTTTTACGCCCTAGACCAGCAGTCGGCAGTTCAGGTGCCGGGGAGGGATCAGGATCAGGCTCGGGGGCCGAGCATTTGGACGAGCAGACTAGGGAGTTTCTCTCTTCAGAGGTTACTCGCATCATACTGGAGCAGACTCCTGTGGTCTTCGGTTCGATCAAGGAGGGTATTTTAGAGCTGATGGAAGAGAGGTTGAGCACCTTCTGTGCCGAGGTGGCAGCTATGATGGGGTCGCGCACACTCACCTTCAGGGAGTTCTGAGCTTGTGGAGCTCCAGATTACAATGGAGCGCGGGATCCCATTGCGAGTACCAGGTGGTTGGCGGATGTCGCCAATGCGTTCCGCACCAGCAGATGTCCCGAGGGGGACAAGGTCAGACTAGCATCATGTCTTCTGAAGGACAGGGCACGAGATTGGTGGGAGGAGATCGGGCATGTCATCGGGGATGACGCAGCGCTTGATGCGATGACTTGGGCTGATTTTACTACCAGGTTCAGAGCGAGTTTGCATCGGTTATTGAGGTACAGTAGTTAGCCAGGGAGTTTCAGGATCTCACCCAGACTACAGAGACAGTGGCGGAGATTACCGCCAAGTTCAGGGAGAGGGCTCTTCTCGTTCCTCAGTACGCAGCTAATGAGGAAATGAAGAAGGCCCGTTATCATGAGATGTTGCGGAGTGATATCCGCCAGTTTGTGAGCCGGTCCAGCTGTAAAACGCTGGATGATATGATTGCAAGGGCTCGTGAGAGGGAGATAGATCTGGAGATGGAGAGGAAGAGGAAGCCAGAGGTGGCTTCTGGTACAGGGAGTTCGGGCAAAAAGCCCAAGGTATCGGATCACAGATCTAGAGGACAGCAGAGCCACAGTCGGTGTGGCAAGTGTGGGAGATTGTACGATGGGGCGTGCAAGGCAGGTAGTGCCAGTTGCTATAAGTGCGGCCGGACCGGGCATATGAGTAGAGATTGTACAGCTACTACCACCACCACCACAGCAGCTGATCTGATTTGCTTCCATTGCAATCAGAGGGGACATAAAAAGTCCCAGTGCCCGAGTTTAGCAGCAGCAGGGAAGGTGGCAGCACCTGCCCCTGCTACTCTGAGGATTACAGACGGCCGTCAGGGCCGGGGTGAGGCGCCAGTGGCGAAGAGTAGAGCTTTTCAGATGACAGCAGAGGAGGCGCGAGCGACTCCTGATGTGGTGACGGGTATGTATTTTCTTCTTATCTCTTTATTGATATTGATTGTTTCTCATGGTTATATGTTGTCATATAGGGTCGTTCTTAGTGAACGACATTTCAGTGACAGTATTGTTTGACTCGGGGGCTACCCGATCATTTGTTTCCCTTGCGCTTAGCAAGAGGTTTAGCAGAGCTCCGGGGGAGCTGGATTGCCCACTAGAGGTTGAGATAGCTGATGACAGGACCGTCAGGGTCGCGAGAGTACATAGGGCGTGTTCGCTGTAGTTATTTGATGAGCAGTTTTCAGTGGACTTGGTTCCCATTCCCCTGCGAGGGAATAAGGTTATAGTGGGTATGGATTGGCTGAGCCCCAATGGGGCAGTGATTGATTGTGAGCTGCAGTTAGTGAGGGTTCGCACTCCCAGTGGGGGAGAGTTAGTGATTCAGGGCGAGAGGCCACAGCGTGGGCCAGTTCTTTGTTCAGCAGCGAGAGCGAAGCGCTACGTTCAGCAGGGTTGCGCAGGGTACATCGCCTATGTTATAGATGCCCGGGAGAAGGGTAAGGCGACAGTTGATGATGTACCAACAGTACGAGAGTACCCAGACGTATTCCCAGAGGATTTGCCTGGAATACCTCCGGAGAGACAGGTTGAGTTTCGGATTGACCTGGTCCCGGGTGCGGCTCCGATAGCCAAAGCACCGTATCGGTTGGCTCCTCCAGAGATGCAGGAGTTGTCTACGCAGCTGCAGGAACTGCTAGACAAGGGTTTCATCAGGCCGAGTAGTTCACCATGGGGAGCCCCGATCCTTTTCGTGAGGAAGAAGGATGGCTCCCACCGTATGTGGATAGATTACCGGGAGTTGAACAAGGTAACGGTGAAGAACCGTTACCCACTCCCGAGGATAGACGATTTGTTTGACCAGCTTCAGGAAGCATCTTGGTTCTCCAAGATTGATCTACGGTCAGGATATCACCAGATGCGGGTCAGGGATGAGGATGTGCAGAAGACCGCTTTTAGGACCCGCTATGGTCATTATGAGTTTGTGGTGATGCCGTTCGGGCTCACCAACGCTCCAGCCGCGTTCATGGATCTCATGAACCGTGTATGCAGACCGATGATGGATCGGTCTGTGATAGTGTTCATTGATGACATCTTGGTTTATTCCAAGACTCAGGAGCAGCACGAGGAGCACCTGAGAGAGGTGCTAGAGACGCTGAGGAGGGAGAGACTTTACGCGAAGTTCTCCAAGTGCGAGTTCTGGTTGCGCGAGGTGCGGTTCCTTGCTCACCTCGTCAACCAGAAGGGTATACTAGTGGATCCGGCCAAGATATAGGTTGTGATGCAGTGGGAGGTCCCGAGGTCTCCAACTGAGATTCGGAGCTTCCTAGGACTGGCAGGGTACTACAGGAGATTCATCCAGGATTTCTCCAAGATAGCAGTTCCGCTCACCCGATTGACCAAGAAGTCGGTGGTGTTCCGCTGGGGGCCTGAGCAGCAGGCAACATTTGAGACCCTCAGACAGAGATTGTGCGAGGCGCCGATTCTTACCCTGCCAGAGGGAGTAGAGGATTTTGTAGTTTACTGTGATGCTTCGATCACAGGGATGGGAGCAGTGTTGATGCAGTGAGGGCACGTGACAGCTTACGCCTCTAGACAGTTGAAGCCTCACGAGGCTAACTATCCGACACATGACTTAGAGTTGGGGGCAGTAGTGTTTGCCCTCAAGATTTGGCGACATTACCTCTATGGGGTCCGTTGTACCATTTACACGGATCACAAGAGTTTGAGGTACCTCATGGATCAGCCGAATATGAACATGAGGCAGCGCCGATGGTTAGATGTGGTAAAGGACTACGACTGTGAGATCCTTTATCATTCGAGCAAGGCCAACGTAGTGGCCGACGCCTTGAGCCGCAAGGCGGTAGCTGCCCCGATCAGGGATATTTATCTGAGGATGACAGTGATTACTCCATTATTGGAGCAGATTAGAGAGGCACAGGTTGAGGGCCTGAAGGAGGAGAAGCAGAAGTGTGAGAGGATTGTTGGCCGAGTAGCTTCCTTTGACTATGACAGTCGAGGACTGTTGACCCTTCATGGGAGAGTTTGGGTACCGTACTGGGGAGGAGTACGGCAGGTACTGATGGATGAGGCCCACAAGTCTCGGTTCTCCATCCATCCAGGGGCGACGAAGATGTATAGAGATCTTCGACCCGATTATTGGTGGCCCTACATGAAGCGGGACGTAGCTTGGTATGTAGAGAGATGCCTGACCTGTAGGAAGGTCAAGGCGGAGCATCAGAGACCCCACGGAAAGATGCAACCGTTAGACATTCCCGTGTGGAAATGGGAGGATATCACCATGGATTTCATCACTAAGCTTCCCAGGACCGCACGTGGAGTTGATTCGATTTGGGTCATAGTGGATCGGCTGACTAAGAGCGCACATTTCATACCGATACAGGAGAGCATATCGGACGAGAAGCTAGCCGATGTTTATGTGCGCGAGGTAGTGGCACGGTATGGAGTGCCTGTATCAGTAGTATCAGATCGAGACGCCCGGTTCACTTCCAGGTTTTGGAAGCGGTTTCATGACGAGATGGGGACTCGTCTTCACTTCAGCACCGCTTTCCACCCTCAGATGGACGGGCAGAGCGAGAGGACGATTCAGACTCTCGAGGACATGTTGCGGGCATGTGTTCTAGATTTTGGTGGCAGTTGGGATACGTATCTTCCATTAGCGGAATTTTCGTATAACAACAGTTACCAAGCCAGTATTGACCGCCCTCCTTTCGAGATGCTTTACGGGAGGAAGTGTAGGACCCCAATTTGTTGGGGCGAGGTCGGTCAGAGGGTCATCGGGAGCACTGAGGTGGTGCTCAAGACCACAGAGTTGATCCAGCAGGTCCGTAGTAGACTGCAGATTGCGCAGAGTCGGCAGAAGAGTTACGCCGACAGGAGGCATTCGGACTTGGAGTTTCAGGTGGTCGACATGGTCCTCTTGAAAGTGTCACCCTGGAAGGGTGTTATCAGATTTCGAAAGAGGGGAAAGCTGGGCCCCAGATTCATTGGTCCGTTTAGGGTTTTGGCCCGGGTGGGTCGGGTTGCTTATCGGTTAGATCTTCCAGCAGAGCTCAGCCAGATCCACAACACGTTCCATGTTTCTCAGTTGCGAAAGTGCTTAGTGGATGATTTAGCAGTAGTACCCCTGGAGGACATTCAGGTGGACGATAGCCTGAACTATATCGAGAGACCAATGGCGATTCTAGATCGCAAGGTGAAAAGACTGAGTAACAAGTCAGTAGAGTTAGTTAAGGTGCAGTGGCAGCACCGCAAGGGTTCGGAGTGGAGGTGGGAGCCCAAGGAAGAGATGAGGGAGCACTACCCAGAGTTGTTTCCAGAGACAGCAGACTTCGAGGGCGAAGTCTAAGATAAGTGAGGGAGAATTGTAACGCCCCATTCCTGGTACGTATTTAATTTATTAATGTCTTTTATTTAGAGCTACTCGGCGAGTAGTAGCCCTAACTCGCCGAGTAGATGCCAGGTTGGACGCGGGTTTTAAGTGATCTATTCGGCGAGTCCGCGCCTGGACTCGACGAGTAGGCCAGTCTGGAGGAAACCCTAATCCTTAGGGTTTGCACCCTATTTAAACGTCCTTATAGCCCCCATCCCAGCCTCCAGCACCCTTAGAGCGTTCCCCCTCAAAACCCTAGCCTCCATTGGTGAGCTTGAGTGATTCCTTCTTGATTTTGAGTGTTTTGGTGTATTCTTGGAAGTGTAGAAGAGAAGGAAAGAGAGAAGGTGCAAAGGAGAAGAAGGAGATCCAGAAGCTAGCTTACATTTGCTACCTCATCTGGTAATAAAGTCTCTACCTTGTTCATTTTCCTAGTAGATCTTCTTATATGCTTGTTTTGCCATTTTTGGGACATTTCAAGGTCCAAACTCGAGATTGGAGCTCCCTTAGGGTAGTGAGCTATAGATCTGGACATCAATGAGCCCCAGGAGCTCAAAGTAGCTACCTTTATGCTAAGCAAGGTCTTGTTCCAAACCCTAGGTTCCCATTTCTAGCTTATTTTGGTGTTTTAGCTTCATACCTCTATGCATGCACGTAAAGTTGGCAACTTTACGTGTTATATCGGCCCTAGAAGCTCAGATCTATGAATTGGATGCACTGAAATCGATTAGAATCAACTTTTTAGTGAGGACATGCATAGGACTCGACCAAGTTGTTCTTGGACTCGGCGAGTCGGAGCGCAAATCCTCCCGATTTCTCCGATTTTGGAATTGTGAGTTGAATCAGCGAGTGGAAGAGGACTCAGTGAGTTAGAACAAGGATCTGGAAGTAGAGGGACTCAGCGAGTCCACGTCCCGACTCGGCGAGTCGAGTCACGAGTTAGAGAAGTGTGAGTCCGGGAACTCGGCGAGTAGAGTCAACCAGAAAGTTGACTTTGACCAGGAAGTTGACTTTGACCAGGAAGTTGACTTTGACCAGGGGTAAAATAGTCATTTTACCATGAGATTAGTTATCAGTATTTGATTTAGTGTTTATGGGATTTGTAGTCGGGGAGTTCCGGAGCAGCAGTCAGACAGTCTCAGATTTAGCACCTCAGCAGCCCGCGTTACGAGGTGAGTTTTCCTTCCAGTAGGAACGGGTCTACGGCCACAATGCCGGCCCGTTTAGTCAGCAGTAGTTCCGGACTTCGGTCTGATGCAATAGTTCAGTGTGCTTGATGTCTTTGTGATTCAAGTATGTCTTTGTGTTATGTGTCCCGGACTTCGGTCCGATGCAGTATGCAATATATGTGATTATGCTAGTAGTTATGATTATGCTATGCTATGTTCAGTCAGTTCCGAACTTCGGTCCGATGCAGAGGGCAAGGCCCTGGTTAGTTCCGGACTTCGGTCTGATGCAGTTTCCGGACTTCGGTCCGATGCAGAGGGCAAGGCCCTGGTTAGTTCCGGACTTCGGTCCGATGCAGTTTCCGGACTTCGGTCTGATGCAGAGGGCAAGGCCTTGGTTAGTTCCGGACTTCGGTCCGATGCAGTTTTCGGGCTTCGGTCCAATGCAGTGGGCAAGGCCCAGTAGTTGCTTTATATGTTATTGTATGGCATGTGGTAGTTTGGGGGAGCTCACTAAGCTTTGTGCTTACAGTTTCAGTTTTTGGTTTCAGGTACTTCCGCTAGTAAGGGGAAGAGCTCGGGATGATGGCATCGCACACACCACAGCTTCAGTTTTATCCTGGGAGTTTTATTCAGATATTTTGATATGATTGATACAGTATTTGTTTTGACACAGTTACTTGACTTTTGAGTTACTCATTCTATGATTCTTAGTACGTATGACATTCGATGATGTGATTTTTAGTAATATTAAAACAAAAATTTTTGGGTCGTATTTTGGGATGTTTCATCTGGATATCATCAGATGAGAGTCTGCGAGGAGGATATCCCGAAGACGGCTTTTAGGACTCGTTATGGGCACTACGAGTTCATGGTGATGCCTTTCGGACTCACCAACGCACCGACAGCGTTCATGGATCTCATGAACAGGGTGTGTAGGCCTATGTTGGATCGGTCGGTGATCGTGTTCATCGACGATATTTTGGTGTATTCGAGATCCAAAGAGCAGCACGAGGAGCATTTAAGAGAGATTCTGGGGGTATTGAGATCGGAGAGGCTTTACGCCAAATTCTCCAAGTGCGATTTTTGGTTACGAGAGGTCCAATTCCTGGGACACCTCATTAACCAGAATGGGATATTGGTCGATCCGGCCAAGATTGAGGCAGTTATGAGATGGGAGGTACCGAGATCCCCTACCAAGATCAGGAGTTTTCTGGGTTTGGTCGGCTACTACCGGAGATTCATCAGAGATTTCTCCAAGATTGCCGTCCCCCTCACCAGGTTAACTCGGAAGGGCGTTACTTTTTCTTGGGGTCCAGAGCAGCAGACCTCATTTGAGACTCTTCGCCAGAAGCTGTGCGAAGCCCCAGTGTTAGCTCTTCCCGAGGGGATGGAGGACTTCGTGGTTTATTGTGATGCATCTATATCTGGGTTGGGTGCGGTGCTAATGCAGAGAGGGCATGTGATAGCGTACGCTTCGAGGCAGTTGAAGCCTCATGAGACGAGGTATCCCACCCACGATCTAGAGTTGGGGGCGGTGGTGTTCGCCCTCAACATCTGGCGCCACTATTTGTACGGGGTTCGATGTACCATATACACGGACCACAAGAGCCTGAAGTATCTTATGGATCAGCCCAACCTGAATATGTGTAAGAGGAGGTGGCTGGATGTAGTGAAAGACTATGATTGTGAGATCTTGTATCACCCGGGCAAGGCTAACGTGGTAGCCGACGCCTTGAGCCGCAGATCAGAGAGTGCCTCGATCCGAGATGTGTGTATGAGGATGACAATGATGACTCCATTTTTGGATACCATACGAGAGGCCCAGGCGGAGGCTGTGGGACCGGAGAACCGCAAGAGGGAGCATGTGATTGGATAGGTATCCGAGTTTGTGACGGATAGCCGAGGACTTATGACCTTCCGAGGGAGGATTTGGGTTCCCTATACAAGCGGAGCTCGGCGTATACTGATGGAGGAGGCGCACAGATCGAGATTCTCGATCCATCCCGGGGCCACTAAGATGTAGTTGGACCTGAAGAGAGATTACCGGTGGCCCTGTATGAAGAGGGATGTTGCTTGGATAGTTGAGAGGTGCTTGACTTGCCGTCGGGTCAAGGTAGAGCACCAACGACCACATGGTGCATTGTAGCCTCTGGAGATTCCCCAGTGGAAGTGGGAACAGATTTCGATGGACTTTATCACCAAATTACCGAGGACTGCGCGTGGAGTTGACACGATTTGGGTAATTGTGGACCGACTGACGAAGAGTTCTCACTTCCTTGCTATAAGTGAGAGCTCTTCTGCGGAGAGGTTGGCAGAGATTTATGTGAGAGAGGTGGTAGCACGGCATGGGGTGTCGATCTCTATTGTGTCAGATCGAGACGTGCGTTTCACTTCTAGGTTTTGGAAGAAATTTCATGAGGAATTGGGCACACGCTTACATTTCAGTACTGCGTATCACCCACAGACAGACGGGCAGAGTGAGCGGACGATCCATACGCTCGAGGACAAGTTACGAGCATGTGTCATGGACTTCGGAGGAAGTTGGGACACCTACATACCGTTGGCCGAGTTTTCTTACAACAATAGCCACCATTCGAGTATTGGTATGCCTCCCTTTGAGCTTCTTTATGGGAGGAGGTTTCAGACTCCCATTTGCTGGGGAGAAGTGGGTCAGAGGGTGATGGGCAACACAGAGATAGTGCTGAAAACGACTGAGCAGATTTAGCTAGTCAGGCAGAGATTGCTAACGGCCCAGAGCCGCCAAAAGAGTTATGCGGACAGGCGATGGTCGGAGCTGGAGTTTCAGGTCGGAGATTTCGTGCTCCTGAAGATATCCCCATGGAAGGGGGTGATCCAGTTCAGGAAGTGGGGAAAGCTGGGCCCCCGATATATCGGTCCGTTAAGGCATGATCTTGGCATTTCTTGCCCAAAATGCCATGCATGGACGTAAAGTCTATGACTTTACGTGATATTTGAGCCCTGAGAATGTGGATCTGGAGTTTGAGGAAATGTTCTGCCTTAAAATCGTCTGAATTCAAGCTGAGTCTTAATAGACTCGCCGAGTTGATGAGCCGACTCGGCGAGTAGCTTAGGGTTTGTCCCGATGAGTTGAATCGCGCTCTAACTCGACGAGTTAGGGGTTAACTCGACGAGCTGGACCTTCCTGAGGTTACTGAGAAACGATGGGACTCGACGAGTCTGGTCAATTTTGGACTATTGACTAGAGTTTGACTTCTGTTGACTGTAAGGTCTGGTCAAATGAGTAGTAAAAGTCAGGGAGGGGTAAAATCGTCTTTTACCCATTTAAGGGGCTAAGAGTGTAAGAGAGATCAACGAATAGTGTAATTGAGTGTGAGGGGAGTATTGATTAGAAATATTATCCATGTGATAGGTGGAGGCTAGATCGAGGATTTCGAGCATGAGATTTTACTAGCTAGCTTACGAGGTGAGTCTTCTCACTATACTTTACCTTGAGTGGTATTTATGTGTGACCAGAGGGTCTTATGTGCTTACTTGAGTTGTGCTTTATTTGTGTGATATATATATATATATATATATATATATATATATATATATATATATATATATATATATATATATATATATATATATATATATTATGATATATTATGCGAGGCTGAGACCGGACCGGAGGGTCCAACGAGCCATGGGACTGGAGGGTCCCAACCAGACCGGACCGGAGGGTCCAACGAACCATGGGACTCGAGGGTCCCACTGAGACACATAGACTGGAGGGTCTTACAGTGTTATAGCCTTGAGTGGCTAATATGTTGAATGTGGTATTTTGTGGAACTTACTAAGCTTTGTGCTTACCGTGTTATGTGTTATGTGTTTCAGGTAGTTCCGAGGATCGCGGGAAGGCACCAACATGATTGTACACACTGGCGAGATATTGTTATATGATTCTGGGATTTGATTTTATATGTGTGGAATTGTTGACAGTTGAGATACTTATGATTTTCAGAATATAAAACTGAGTTTTATTGTGTTTGAAAATGAAAATTTTGTTTGAAAAATCACGTCGTTACAAATCTCCGTGGATTCGACCCCTTTACCGCTATACACTAATTTAGTGTAAAAGATTTAGGGTTATTAATTTTGTTGGCCTCGAAAACCACCATTCATGTTTTGGTATTTTGGGGGAAACTCACTAAGCTTTGTGCTTACAGTTTTGGTTTATGGTTTCAGGTACTTCAGTGGACCGTGGCAAGGTGAAGGCGTAACCGTACACATCCTTGGTTTTACAACTGATTGGATCTTGGGAGACTCTGATTTTAAATAATGTTTGAAACAATGGTTTTGTAACACTTTTATTAGTAAATGGGTTGTTTTGAAAAGTTTTAAATTTGTTAAAATTTTGGGATGTTACAAGTTGATATCAGAGCCTTGGTTTGAGTGAATTGGAGGAACATTTGTGTGAATCCAGTCTCAAATAAGGAAAAAGATTTAAAAAATGATTTTCAAATTGTTTTCAAAATAATCAAGGAGGATGCGATGTGTACGATTAGCCGGAGCCAGTAAGTAGACCCCAAATTACTACACTGTTATTTGATCTTGTGATATGTTAGAACATCATGCTAGTGATAGGTTAGAAATCTTCAGCAATTGCATGATAAAATTGTCTGATATATGATGTCTTATCTCTTATAGAATCCCTGGTTGATTATTGTATGACTCTTTCGCGTGTGAGCTGGCTATTGAGTGAATACGCTAAGTCACATGCTACATGGTTTAAATGATCTTAGGATAAGGGGTTTGGTCCTGCTGCGCAGCTCTTGTCTGAGTCCAACCGTTGTGGGATTGAATCTTTTAGCCTAATATTGTTTAAACTGTGAGGCATGTGATTGTATTCATGCAATAGTCATCTGGCACCAATGGAGGGTCACATGTCAATTAGTGGTAGGGTGAGTCGTGTGGGGTCAGCCGGCAAGTTGCGTTATTGGATGAGGAGGCAGTGGTTCCTTAGAGTGGGTCCGATTCTTAGCAGGTCAGCATGAGGAATGATTAGCCACTCTTAAGAGAGTGATAGCAGGGCGAAGGTGCGCCCGAGATGCTGGGAGTTTGAGATCGAGAGTTTCGTATGAGAATCTGTCTGATTTTATGGTGTTTTAGTGCCAGTTGGCTCCTCTGCTCGAATGTTGCTTGCTTTGTGCTTTATGGGACCTATGTCGATGAGAGTTAACCATCAGATGAATACATTAAATTACATGCTATGAAGGTTAAATAATCTTAGAATGAAGTCCATAGACCTATTGCACAACTCTTGTCTGAGTCCAACTGTGGTAGGGTTGAGTCATTTAGTCGAAGGATTATTTAAGTTTTGTTGCATGTAATTGTATTCATGAAATGTTTAGCTGGCATTGGCAGGGGTTCTTCAGCAGCTGATGGCAGAGGAGGTGGGGGTGGATTCCTAGGAGAGCCTAGGAAGTATTTTAGTGGGGTTGTTCGTGGTAGAGCAGGTGTTGGGAGTATTTTATGCTTGTAGTGCAATAGTTAGACTTCACGCTGCCGGGTTTTCAGAATCATACGTTGTGGCCAGCAGTGTAAACATACGCTAATACCATCAGCTCAAATATAAAAGTCCATGGGAGTTTCCATGGACTCATCAAATTACATGGTTTGACTTAACAACAAAGTTAAGTAGGTGATGAGAGAAAGACGAGTGAGGGGGCAACATTGGTGGGATGATGGTGAAAGATAAAGAGAACCATAACAGAGAAAAAAAGTGGCGAAAGGGAATTGATCAACGTAAGTTTCAAGAGATATGAGGATTGGTGTACCGACAACAGATAGAAAATGAGAGTGAGAGGAAAAAGAACATATTTAAAACTGAAAAGAAGAGATGAAGAAGGACGTACTTGATGAAAGATTCAATGATGGTTAGAAAAGGTGAGTGGGGGTATGTGTTTTTTTTTCTATAGTTTAATAAATAATAAAAAAGTATTAAAAAATATAAAATAAAAATAAAAAGGAAAAAAGTAGTATTTTCAATCTGAATGAAGACCAAATTCATATCCAAAGAATTCACCAGGACCAATTTTCAAATATACTCAGAAAACTAGCTTTAATATAAAAGATAGATAAATAACATCATCATAAATTTAAGTTCTTTTATAAAAAATAGAAATTAAATAATTTGATATACATTCAAGTTGTTTTATAGAAAAAAAAACAATGTAATATATTGATTGTATAATAAGCTGAAATTTAGGAAGTTATTAATTTGACAAAATTGCAAGAATGGTCCCTGTGGTATGTCAAAACTAGCAAGTTTGGTCCAAAATGGGTTTGGCTCGCAAGGATGGTCCAATAGTTTCATTTTTTTGCGAGTTTGGTCCAATTTGGTTTGAACTTTTTTGTAAAGACGATTTTACCCCTTATTATTTAATTTTTCATTTTAATTTTATTACCAACAATTAAAAATTAATTGAAAATAAAACAAAAATAAAATACTCTCTCTCTCTCTCTCTTTCTTTCTCTTTCTCTCTCTCTCTATATATATATACACCACCTGCGACAAAAAGGTGCACCGATAGCCCTTCTCCACCCCTCCTTGTTGTCGATCGGAGAACACCCCCTGAGGATCGCCGCTTCTCTCAGCTGCTACTTCGCCATTTCTTTCCCTCAACCAAACACCTCTGTTCTGATTCCATTATTCTTCCTTATCCCTTCGATCCAATCGTTTCCCTTTCCCCCTTGATTTGTGGACGCTAACGAAGAGAGGAGAGCCAATAGGAGATCGTCGGAGATCGAATCCCTTCTCGTGATCTGTTTGACCACCAGACCACCATTTTGACTACTTCCATTCGTGTTACTTCTTCCCTCTCCCGATCAGCGAAGACGAAGAGTAAACCCACAGAGGGTTGTCGGTCTCGACGGACCCCCTTGCACTTCATCACGATTTCCCAGCCGCATCGGAGCTCCCGTCGATCTACCTTTCGTTCGAATCGATGGTGGGTTTTCGTTTCAGGTAGGGTTTTGTGTGTGGTTTTTGTTTCAAATCTACCCTTCTTCATCTTCGTTTCAGATTTGGAACCAAGAACATACTCACCTTCGACTTTTGGATTTGGATTTTATTTCAGATCCAAAATCAAGAACGCAGAACACCCATTGTGTGTTTATGTGTGTGTTGTGTTCTACACTCACCGAAAAATGTTCATCAGAGGGATAAGAAGAGTTACACACATAGTTCGATCTTGAAAGATTTCGCATCTACTCCAATCTTAAAAGTCAATTTCATCTGGGTTTACAGCTTGAAGATCGTTCTTGAGTTCTTGAAGTTCGTTATTAAGTTCATGAAATCGAGGTTGAGTCTTGATTTGTTAAGAACATACAAGGGCACACACACACACACACACACACACACACACACAGAGAGAGAGAGAGAGAGAGAGAGAGAGAGAGAGAGAGAGAGAGAGACTTTTTTTTTATTTCTGTAATAAAAAAATTGAAAAGGGGAAAATACCAAGGGCAAATCCGTCATTATAAAAAGTTTTAATTTTTTTGGACCAAACTCGCAACAAAACAAAACTATTGGACCATCCTTGCAGGTCAAACCCATTTTGGACCAAACTTGCTAGTTTTGACATACCACAGGGACCATTCTTGCAATTTTGTCTATTAATTTTGGAAAGGTTTTAAAAAAGAACCGTTGCATTTGGGAGGTCAAAAGGTTGGGTCGGTGTATTGGCGCAAGTTATATACGTTCTTCTCTACACTCTTCACTCTGCATTCATCCCGCTCTCCAAACACCACCGGAGAGATTCACCGCGATCTCTGTAACTCCACTTCTCAGAGACCAAAGCACCCGCATCATTCGCCGGACACTCACCACCGTGTCTATAATCCAAAGAAATGATCAAGATCGCTGTAAGTTTTCATTCTTATCGTTTTTCTCTTCTCCTTTGTATTAGTTCTCAAGGGTTCTTCTCTAATTTAGATGTTGTAATTTCCTCCGTATATATGGATAAGAAAAATTAGAAGTTTGGTTTTGTTTCTTTTTGAATTCTCTTTCTTCTCATTGGGGTTTCTAGCAGTCGCATGTCTTCTTCTTCATCTTTTTCGTTGGCGTTTTTATTTTATTTTTTTGTAAAATTTGTTTTTCTTAAAATTGGGACTTCGAGTATTACCCTGTTTTTCTTAACTGCAACTTAAAAAACAGAAGGAAACTGCATATTGTTTATGTAGTTTTGTTGATCGTTTGGGTGGGGGGTTTTCTTCATATTCATTATTCATAAATCATGGGGGTATCCATAGAGAATGTCAGAGTAAACATCATCGGTAGCCATGGTATGTTATCTCTTTATTTCCCAGTTGACCTATTTTCACATATAAATGTTGAAATTGGAAATTGCATCTTTATGTGTTTACTTTCGCTAACAAATATATTCTATCTTTTTCATGTCCGAAGGCTTGAATTTCATTTAGTTGATAGTTCTCTTGGTATGGTGTTCAACTGCCCTTAATTTGGGATGTACTCCTGTAAGACATCAACAAGCCAAAGAAACAGTAATACCAGAAGCTATCTATGCCTAAGAATCCACGATTCTGGTCCAAATACTCGAAATCCTAACAAAACAAATGTTCAACCTCCATCTGTTCGATGAAATGCCTCAGAAATCAGTTGAAGTCCATACATCAACTTCAAATTTGAACTCTGGAACTTCGTTAGGTTACACAGGTGGATTGAACTTAACTAATTTTCACTTATACATGTTCTTATCAATTTATCATTCCAATATTATGGTTTGTTAAACGTGCACACCCCTGAGATTCTTCAGTTGTCAAAGTAGATTAAGGAGAAGCCACAAGAAGTTGATCAAAATGGTAAATGCTTTTTGTAGCAATTACAAAATGTAACTTTATAATTTTATATTTTTAACTAGACAATAGTATTCATTTGTGTTAGGTTTACCATAATTTAGTATATTGGTTTGTTTATGAGGTTAAAACATGTGTTGATTGTAAAACATATGTTTTTACAATTAATCTTCTTGTGTGGGTAAATAGACAATTATGGTTTAAAGTCTTTAGTGGTTGGAATCTTGCGTTAAATTAAATTTTCTAATGGACAATTAATCTTCTTGTGCATGTAAATAGACAGTTGCCTTAAATTTTTGAAATAGGGCATAAACATCTTCACTTTAACCTTAGGATTGATTTGTTGGAGTTTTTCTATAATATTTCTTTACACAAAAGCATTGTGTGGAAAAGTTGCCTCCAAAATTAGCAAGTGGCAAATAGTTCAGGGGTTATTTCAGTAACTTATCATTTACTATTCATAGTTTGATTATGAATAGTAATATATATGTTAATTGAAATGAAATTGGACGTCTATCTTTCACTATTCATAGCTTGACTATGAATAGTAGTATATATATGTGAATTTGATTTGGACGGTGAATTTTTGGTAGGCGCCTACAATTGGAATTCGGACGGCACATTTTTTCTACAATTCATATTATATTGCTTTTGGCTATAAATAGCCTAAGCCATGAACCAGAGGAAAGAACACAACCAAAAAAATCATCCAAGTATATATAAAAAAGCATTACATATATATACTGATACACCACCGTGTATTTTAGCTCTCCCACTCTATTTTGTAATCTCTTTCATAATCCCTGTAAACACTGCAAATTATAGTGAATTGTTTCTCGGCTTCCTCCGCCCGTGGTTTTTTCCCGATTTGGGTTTCCACGTAAATTCCTGTGTCTCTATTCTATTTATTTTATTCGTATTACGTTGTGATTATTACGCTTTGATAATTTTTGATCCCATTCCGCATTGAGCTAATATTATTTAAGTCAATTTGGATCCGTCGTATTTTACAACAATTGGTATCAGAGCATCCGGGTTGTGATATTAGCTCGTTGGGATCATTTTATCAAGTAATTAATCATGTCTTCGGTAAAATACGATATTCCACTACTGGATCGTAACACCCGATTTCCGTTGTGGCAAGTAAAGATGAGAGACATTCTCATTCAGATGGATTTACACAAGGCGCTCTTGGGTTTCAATAAGATGCCCGATACATGGACCGAAGAAGAAAAGGAGATGAAAGATCTGAAGGCTTTATCACAAATTCGTTTGCACTTGTCAAACGATGTTTTGCAAGATGTTCTAAAAGAAACGTCAGCGGCTTCTTTATGGCTAAAGTTGGAACAACTGTTGATGACCAAGAGCTTACCAAACAAGTTGCATTTGAAGCAACGGTTGTTCAATCTCAAGATGATTGAAGGAGGCTCTTTAACTGAACATATATCCACATTTAAAGAGTTATTAAATAACTTAGAGAATATGGATCTTCAGTATGAAGATGAAGACTTGGCTCTATTCTTACTATCGTCGTTGCCAGAATCCTATAGCCATTTTCGTGATACTATTATCTATAGCCGTGACACTCTAGTTTTAGATGAAGTCTAATACAGCTTTGGATTCAAAAGAGAAGATGAAGCATATTACTGGTGGTGGTTCAAGTGATACTAAAGCCGAAGGTTTGAATGTCAGAGGAAGAACAACAGAGAGAAGTAGAACTTCTCAATCTTCCAACAGAACCAGATCCAAGTCAAAAGGCAAACGAAAGTTTTGCAACTATTGTCACAAGAAGGGACATGTGCTTGAAGAATGCTTCAAGTTGAAGAACAAAGAAAAAGAGAAGACGGCAGCAAATGGTAAACAAGCTAGCACTTCGGGTGAAGCCGATCTAGCTGAGGTCGAAGGTATTGGAGAACTTTTGACAGTTTATTCAGATAAACTGGATTCCACTGGTGATTGGATACTCGACTCTGGTTGTACTTTTCATATGTGTCACAACAAAAGTTGGTTTTACACATTTGAAAAGGTTAACCAGGGCTATGTGTTGATGGGTAACAATACTACATGTCCAGTTCTTGGACATGGTTCAGTCAGGATCCGTATGTTTGACGGAGTTATTCGAACCATGGGGGATGTTAGATATGTTCCTGACCTCAGAAGAAACTTGTTATCTCTCAGTTCCTTTGACAAAAAGGGATACGAGTTTGCTGGTAAAGGTGGAGTTCTCAGGGTATTCAAAGACGGTTCCAACAAACTGAGAGCCGAACGAAAAACCTCAGATCTTTACTTTCTTGACGGGCAAACAATTTCGAGTGATGCTGCTGTTGTGTCAAAGTTTTTTTCTGATCCAGATCAGTCCCGTCTTTGGCACCTTCGACTCGGCCATATGAGTTTTCAAGGCATGTCAGAATTGATTCGAAGAGGTTTACTTGGTCAACAAAAGATTGTTGATTTGGATTTCTGTGAAGACTGTGTATATGGCAAGGCAAAACGAGTGAGGTTTGCAAGTGGTATCCATACAACGAAAGGACCACTTGATTATGTTCACTCGGATTTGTGGGGACCGGCTCGAGTTGCTTCAAAAGGTGGAGCTATTTATATGCTCACTATTATTGATGATTTCTCCAGGAAGGTGTGGTCTTTCTTCTTAAAAAATAAAGGAGACGTTTTCTCTACCTTCAGAAATTGGAAAGTTCAGGTTGAAAAGCAATCAGGTCTGGTGGTAAAGTATCTTCGTACGGATAATGGACTTGAGTTTTGCTCAGAAGAGTTTAATGTCTATTGTCAAAAGGAAGGCATTACTCGACATCGCACAGTAGTCCATTCACCTCAACAAAATGGTGTAGCTGAAAGAATGAATCGCACCATTATGGATAAGGTCCGGTGTATGCTTTCTAATTCCAAATTGCCAAAGTCTTTTTGGGCGGAGGCTGCTTCGACTGCTTGCTATGTTATCAACCGATCACCGTCACGAGCAATCGAGAAGAAAACTCCGTTTGAATTATGGTCCGGTAAACCTGCAAATTATTCAGATTTAAAACCATTCGGATGTCCAGCATATGCATGGGTTGACAATGGGAAGCTAGAACCAAGAGCAATCAAATGCGTTTTTCTTGGGTACAATCAAGGTGTAAAGGGTTACAAGTTATGGAGCTTTGATTTGAAGAAAATTATCATCTCAAGAGATGTTACTTTTGATGAGTCTGCTATATTTCAACCAGTTGCTGACTCTTCTAAAAGAACAGATGCATCAGATGTATCATCCGAAGCAAATAAAGAGAATGCTCAAATGGAGGTGGAGCTTCCTACTTCACCTACCACTAATCAGAGTACAAATCAGCATCAAGATTCTTCTTCGTCGGATGAGCATGTTGTTGGTGAAGATTCAACACCTTCACAACCACAAGCTACTACTCCAAGCATTGCAAGAGATAGACCGAGAAGACAGATTATTCCTCCGAAGAGGTATGTTGAATCTGATTTGGTTGCCTATGCTTTTATTGTTGCTGATAATATTGAGTCTGCAACGGAGCCTGCAAATTATGACGAGGCTATCAAATCTGAAGACTCAAATGATTGGATGCTCGCTATGCAAAATGAGATGGAATCCTTGCAGCGAAACAGTACTTGGAATTTAGTTCCTATTCCGAAAGGGAAGAGACCAGTTAAATGCAAGTGGGTCTACAAGCTCAAGGAACCTGTCAACCCAAATGATAAACCAAGATACAAAGCTCGGTTAGTAGCTAAAGGCTACAGTCAGATTCCTGGTATTGATTACACTGACATTTATTCCCCAGTTGTCAAACATACTTCCATTCATGTATTGTTGGGGTTGGTTGCTTCTAACGATTTTGAGTTAGAACAACTTGATGTCACTACAGCATTCCTAAATGGTGAGCTTGAGGAAGAGATTTTTATGCAACAACCTGAAGGTTTTGCAGTTCCTGGAAAGGAGAACTACGTATGCAAGTTGAACAAATCTCTTTATGGCCTCAAGCAGTCTCCTAGACAATGGTACAAGAGGTTCGATTCTTTCATGACCAGTCACAAATTCAGCAGGTGCACCTATGATAGCTGTGTTTATTTTAAGAAAGGTGACAATGGTTCAAAGATCTACTTACTCTTGTACGTGGATGACATGTTGATTGCAGCGAAAGATATGAAGGAGATTCAGAAGTTAAAAGACCAGTTGAAAGCTGAATTTGAAATGAAGGACTTAGGAGCTGCCAAAAAGATTTTAGGTATGGAAATTATTCGTGACAGGAAGTCTAGGATCTTGCATCTTTCTCAGAAAAGTTATATTGAGAAAGTCCTAAGACGCTTCAGTATGCACGAAGCAAAGTCTGTCAACACACCTTTTGCAGCTCATTTCAAGCTATCATCCGCTTTGAGTCCTACTAATGAGACTGATATGGCTTACATGGCACGTGTTCCATACTCTAGTGCTGTTGGATCTTTGATGTATGCTATGATCTGCACGCGCCCTGATTTGGCTTATGCTGTTAGCATGGTTAGTATATACATGGCGAACCCGGAGAAAGAACACTAGAAAGCAGTACAGTGGATTTTTCGTTATTTACGTGGTACGTCTTCTATGTGTTTACGTTTTGGTAAATCTAACACTGGGGTGTTCGGATATGTTGATTCAGATTATGGCAAAGATTTGGATAAACGAAGATCAATTACAGGGTATGTGTTTACTCTAAATGGTTGTGCTGTTAGTTGGAAAGCCCAGTTACAGTCTACAGTTGCCCTGTCTTCTACCAAGGCAGAGTACATGGCGATTACAGAAGCAGTTAAGGAAAATATCTGGTTGAAGGGGTTATTTGGAGAACTCGATGATAGAATAAAGGTGACCACAGTTTTCTGTGACAACCAGAGTGCTATCTTCTTGAGTAAAGATCAAATGTTTCATGACCGAACAAAGCATATTGATATTCGTTATCATTTTGTGCGGGATATCATTGAAAAAGGTGATTGTGTTGTGGACAAGATTCATACAGATTATAATCCCGCTGATATGTTCACTAAAAGTCTTCCTATAGCCAAGTTCAAATTATGTTTGGACATGGTGGGTGTTTCTGATCGCAGTTGAGCCTGAAGGCTCGTAGGTGGAGGAAGTATTATTTATTTTTCGGAAACAATTTTTTCTCTATATAAAATTTGCAGGTTCTTATGGAAGTTTTAGAGTTTGGTGAGCTATAGGTTTTGACTAATCGTAAAGCATGACTTGCTTAATTTTGATGTCAAGGTGGAGATTGTGGAAAAGTTGCCTCCAAAATTAGCAAGTGGCAAATAGTTCAGGGGTTATTTCAGTAACTTATCATTTACTATTCATAGTTTGACTATGAATAGTAATATATATGTTAATTGAAATGAAATTGGACGTCTATCTTTCACTATTCATAGCTTGACTATGAATAGTAGTATATATATGTGAATTTGATTTGGACGGTGAATTTTTGGTAGGCGCCTACAATTGGAATTCGGACGGCACATTTTTTCTACAATTCATATTATATTGCTTTTGGCTATAAATAGTCTAAGCCATGAACCAGAGGAAAGAACACAACCAAAAAAATCATCCAAGTATATATAAAAAAGCATTACATATATATACTGATACACCACCGTGTATTTTAGCTCTCCCACTCTATTTTGTAATCTCGGCTTCCTCCGCCCGTGGTTTTTTCCCGATTTGGGTTTCCACGTAAATTCCTGTGTCTCTATTCTATTTATTTTATTCGTATTACGTTGTGATTATTACGCTTTGATAATTTTTGATCCCATTCCGCATTGAGCTAATATTATTTAAGTCAATTTGGATCCGTCGTATTTTACAACACATTGTACTTTTAATATTTTGATTTTAAATTTTCAGGGGTTCCTACTACAATCAAATTTTGATTGGGTTCTTTCATGGGTGGTATGAAGGTAATTCTTGATATCTGTCTCAACACATGAAATAGAAATGAGAATGAAATTGCTTATTCTATTTGTTTGTGATGTATTTAGGAATTCAATTCAATGATGGCATTGAAGCTTTGAGGGTGTCATATAGGAAGATGAATCCTTTATGTGTAAGATAGTCATCAACCAACCTCACTTGATTACATAATATGTTAATTTATTTATGCATTCTGAATATTTTTGCACTTTGAAAAGCTAAACTTTCTAGTTTCGGTTATCACTATAAAAGTAAGTTTTTAGATAAAATCAATGATTCCCTTTTTAATTAGGGTTGTAAGTTGTATTTATTTAGAGTGTATTTTTTTAATTGAAATTGGTCTTTTGAATATAATAAGATTACAAAGAAGAGGTCCTGTTAACATATGCATAGTTTGTAGACAAGAAACTAGGCTACACAAGTTCAAATTGCATCACAGATGTTCAACAACCAAATTTATCTGTCATTATTGTTTAGTTCATCAAATGTTACAATGTTGATGTATAACTTTATCTGTTTAGTGTTAGTTGTTTTATTTAAAACCTTCAAGTGCTTTACTTTTTTTTTTTTTTCTGAGAAATGCTTTTTCATTCAAGTAGGTGACATGGGATAGGTTATTACTGATACATAGAGGCATCACCTATAGAAACTAGACAATATGTAAGTTTTTTTCCTACTTATACTTTGTGAAAGTTACACACAGTTGTAAGAGTTTAAATTTTATCATTTTAAAATTATTTGTTTACTCGCCCCCTGCTGATGCTCAACCTGATTTTGCACCAACATGTAAGTTTTTAAAGTGTATTAGAGAGGTTTTTGCATTTCCTAAATATCAATTTTATTATGATGTAAAAAGTATTGAATATCTATGTGAATTTCATAATTGCATGTGATACAGAGCAAGTAAGATATTGTTAGAAATGAGAAACACACTTGGGGTAAATGATTGCATTTCTTGAATATACAATTTGTTTCCATATTTTCATAAAGTAAAACTTGAATGACTTGGATTTTTTTTGACAGATGTTTAATGCTTCTCCTAGTCAGCATCTTGGCTGTTTACTCAACAAAGAGGATGTGGATGAGGTTCTTTCTGAAAAAAAAAAAAAACAATTTTTTTAAGGCTATATAACAGTATAACTATCATGCAAAGATATTATTCCTAACATGAAATGTTCAAAATCAACATGTTGTTTTTCTTTCCTACTTTTCTATTTAAATCCCAAGAGCAACTTAGGGCGTGTTTGATTTTCATGGATTCCATAGAAATTTGAAGGAATTGGAATGTGAGATTCCTTCAGTTACATACTTGGTTGACAAAATGGATGGAACTGGATTTCACCAAATTCCTCCAAAATCTGTATTCAAAGGATTTTATCATTCCTAGGGAAGACTTTAAATTCCATTATTTATTTCTTTATCAAAAAGACTAAATTTATGCTTCTTCTTTATTCTCACTCCTAATTTATCCTAATATACAACTCTATAATGTAGATATTTATAATCAGTTATTTATTTTTCTTCATAAGTCTTTTTTAATGTCATGTTACTTTTTTTTAATGTTTATGAAGTTAGAGCATGTAGTTTGATGTTTATATAATTAGTGTTTAATGTCTGTTGATGTTTAAAGGTACACTTTTAGTTCCATTGAATCTCAAATAAGGGTGTTGTTTTTGGGTGATTAGGCCTTCTTTCTATCCACTGATTACAAGCTGGCAAAGCATGGAAAAGATATGCCAGGTGTACAGGTAGTTAGGGCTGTGGTAAAGCATGCTTTATTTATAATTTCTAATCAAATTAGCATTAATATAATATCAAATTAATTAATGTCTCAAATAATAAATATGTGCGTCTCAATTGGAAGAGTAGTGACATTTCTTTCAATGGGAACAAAGTTGATGTTTAAGGTTGCAGAGTTGATTTGGGATATTGAGGGGGAAGAGCAAGTATGCATAAAGTTCATGTCACATTTGTTTCCAAGTTTCAGTATTTCTTGAAAATATAATATTTAATTATTTTATTTTGTAGATAAAAGGCACCTGTGTGAAGGAGGTTATGACTCCTCTTGTAGATGTAGTTGTGGTTGATTATGGTTCAAGTTTGGTTGGTTGATTTTCATTACTTATGGGTGCCTCATCAATATTCTAGGTAAATTTGAAACAATTGGTTTAAAGAAAGGAAATTTTCATGAAAGATTTATTTAATACTTGTTAAATTGGACTCATAGGGTGCTAGTATTTGATGAGTGAGTGGATTGATAACATTGTGGGTGTGGCTTATCCAATGAATTTGTTGGATCTAGTACAAAAAGTAAGATGTATTTTAATTATTTTGTATCATTTTATGTTGTTTTATTTCTTATGTAAAGTTGTAAAGTTTTAAACATAAATATGCAGTGATGCAGATGATTTGTGTCAGGAAATTAATGCTATTTTATTTTTAGGAGAGACATTCTCATCTTATCAGGATGAAGAGTGTTTTGGACTTGGAAGCTCAGGTATTTTCTTCAATTCAATTTGTTTAGGACCCACTTATATGATAACATTGAGATTCTAAATTTAGCAAGGTTTGAATTTGTTAGGTTTGCCATGTTTGTTTACTTGATTTTAATCTTATTGTAATAGTGGCTAACAAACAACATTGTCATCATCATCATCATCATGGGTTGTTATTTGGCTCACATAATCTGCCACATTTATATATTTCTACTTTTTTCAGTTATTATCACCTAACAAATTCTCTTTTTATGGCTATTTGATAGAATAACTGGAAAATATCTAAATGACTTAGGGTAAACTTTCTTCACCTTTGTTACCAACTATGGCATTATACTTACAGTCATTTCTTCATATTAATATATTCTACTTTAATTTTAGCATTATACCTTTAGTTATAGCGTTACGTTTTCAAGAATTAACCAATTAAGAAGTTGTACTTTTATTGTTTTCCTCATGAAAAGCACATGAAAATTTTAACCTATTAAGACATTGTACTTTGGAATTTAAAACTTGTTTGTTTTTGGTTACCGATTACAGCATAATACTTTCCATTATTTTTCCTATATTAAGAATTAAGACTTTGTAATTTAAATTTTTGATAAATGCATTGTAGTTTGAATATCTAACTAGTTATAGCATTTTACTTTCAATTATAACATTATACTTTCATAATCAAACCAATTTAGACATTGTACTTCAATTATATTTTTGTATTAACTCACTTGTACTTTGTAAAACTGTGCATGTTTGTTTCTGGTTGCCATTTATAGCGTTATAACTTCAAATTTTTTATTATTAAGAAAATTTACTAGTTTCTTTTCAAAACCTAACCAATTGTAGCATGCTACTCATTACTGTAACATTATGTTTTCAAAATCTAAATCAGTAAGAGATTGTATCTTTAGTACATTCTACTTTTAAAATCTAAATGATGTCCTCTTTGGTGCTTCCAGTCAATTTTGTTTAGTTTGTTCATTATAGCATCCTACTTTCATTTCTTTCTTTTACAATTTTGCAAATTTCAACTTTTCTTACAAGGGCATTGCATTATGACAATATTATGCACTTTTAATCTTTGTTATTAAGGACATCATACTTTCAAAAATCTATCCAATCATAGCAATGAAATCTGCTTTGTATCTTGATGACATTGCCATAATAGTAAAAAAAAAATGAAAGTAGGTTGGTATTTCACTATTATCATACTCTTCTAGCATATCAATCCACTTCTGGCTAGTTCATAATCTCTTAAACTTTCTTTATTGTTTAGTTTTTGAATTGAAATCGGTCTCTTAAACTTAGATGTTTGACAACCAAATTTATCTATCTTTATTGTTTAATTCATCACATATTACAATGTTGAGGTATAAATGTTGATGTATATATTTATATGTTTAGGTATAAAGTTACCTGTTTAGTGTTAGTTGTTTGATTTAAAACCTTGGAGTAGTTTAGTCCATGAAGCCTTTGATCATCCTTTTAAGTTTTTAAAGTGCATTGTTACTCATTTTCCCATTTAAAACTACATGGTTTCAATTATAATGAACAATGATCCTCCTTCCTATCAACAAGATGGATCTTTTCTGTATTGGTCCATGATAAGGAAGATGGATCATCAGAGAGGTTTTTGCGTTTCTTAAATATCAATTTTATTATTATTATTATTATTATTATTATTATTATTATTATTATTATATATATATATATATATATATATATATATATATATATGTGTGTGAATTTCATAATTGCATGTGATACAGAGCAACTAAGATATTGACAAAATGAGAAACACAATTGGGGTAAACGATTGCAAGATGGGGCACTTGATCATGGACCAAATCCATGGGGGAATTTCATGTAAGTGCATTTCTTGAATATACAATTTGTTTCCATCTTTTCATAAAGTAAAACTTGAATGACTTGGATTTTTTTGACAGATGTCTAATGCTTCTCCTAGTCAGCATCTTGGTGTTTACTCAACAAAATGGATGTGGATGAGGTTCTTTCTGAAAAAAAAAAAAAAAAACTATTTTTTTAAGGCTATATAATAGTATAACTATCATGCAATGATATTATTCCTAACATGACATTTTCAGCATGTTGTTTTTCTTTCCTACCTTTTCTATTTTAATCCCAAGAGCAATTTAGGGCATGTTTGATTTTCATGTATTCCATAAAAATTTGAAGGAATTGGAATGGGAGATTCCTTCAGTTACACATTTGGTTGACAAAATGGATGGAACTGAATTTCATCAAATTCCCCCAAAATCTGTTTTCAAAGGATTTTATCCGAATATACAACCCTATAAATGTAGATATCTATAATCAATTATTTATTTTTCTTCATAAGTCAATTTTAATGTCATATGTTTATATAATTAGTGTTTAATAATTGTTTCATACATAAAATCTTTTGCAGTAAATAGCAATTCTATTATTTTATTAAAAAAAAATCACTAAAGGGGTTTTCGGTCATTTAACATAATTTCACTTCAATTTTTTTGATAGCTTTGCAAACTAAACACAAAGCAACAAATGAATGGAATCAATATCCTTTCTATTTTCTATCGACCATATACATGACAGATTCCAATTCTTTTGACAAATTCCATTCATTTAATAAATATTCTGTGCACCACAAGTTCCCTTACATTACTCTGAGATTAATTGCTATTCTTAATTCCAATTCCTTTGACAGATTCTATTCATTACTCTGTAACAAGAAAAGGTTTTAGAAACCAAATAAAGAACTTATGGTGGAGAAATGGAAAAGAAAATTCCCCTGAGAATCAAAGTGTATGTTTTTACCCTCAACACCATAAAGAAAATGCACCTGAAAACCAAATAAGGATCAAATAATATACCCAAGATCTGTTTGATGAAATGATTATGTTGGGACTTTAACTTGTAACCAAATGGAGTTCATGAAATGATCCACTGAAGAGGATGCTGTATCAAAAGTTACACAGGTGGGTTGAACTTACCTAATTTTCCCTTGTACATGTTCATATCAATTTATTTTTCTAATATTGTGATTCGTTACATGTACAGACACATGAGATTCTTCAGTTGTCAAAGCAGATTGAGGAGAAGTTGATCAAAATCTTAAAAAACATACATAAAACGCGGATAAAAAAGTATTTGTAAAAAAACTAATTTTATAACAAAGTTGTAACAAAATAATTTTCTAAAAAGATACTTACGTTTTAAAAAAGTTATAAAATTTTCTAAAAGAAGTTTGGATTTAATAAAAATAAAAAAGCTGTCAAAATGTAAAATAAAAAAAATAAGGGACCAATTTCGTAGTGAAAGATAAACCTTTGGGTTAAAACAGTTATTTTTTTGTAAGTATTGTGTAATGTAGAAAGTATTAATTTTGGAAAGGTTTCGTTTTATGTAAGACCCGTTAGACATGGAAGCCAAAATGTTTGGGTCGGTGTAAAAAAAATAATAACTTTGTAAAAGCAATTTTTAAAAAAATAAAGATATAAAAGAAGCATGTTTTGAATACCGGACTGGCCAGCTCAACCGGTTAAACCGGGAAATAGTCTGGTCACTAGTTTTTTTTATACCCTTTTGTTGTTGAATCAGAGTCGGCTGCATAATCTAGCCAAAGTAAGAGGAATTAGACCCAACACGATTCCAAATAGGAGAACTTCAATCATTTCAATTTATTTGAAAGGAAAAAAAATTTCAATTTATTTGAAAGGAAAAAAAAAAGGTAAAATCTAGGGGAAAATACAAAACTAGCCATTTTTCTTAATTACTTATCAAAAAATAGCCAAAAAAACCCACTTAGCCAAAAATAGCCCACAAAAGAGTAGTCAACTTTCGGTTGACTACGGTCTACAGGTGATTACTACGGTCAACGCCCGTTGACTACTCTTTTCCCCTAATGGGCTACTGTTTCAAGGGGCCGTTTACTTTTTCGTGACCCATTAGCCCAAAGTATATAATGAAAATTTTTTCAGATTAGGTCATTTTCCTATTGTTTTCTTTTGTTAGGCTACGTTTTTCTCTCAATGGAGCACCCGAAGAACAATTAGGTTTGTCTACTTTTCTTAAAAATTTTACTGTGTTTGTGATTAGGAGTAGGTTTTGTTTATGGGGATAAATTTTTTTTTGAAAAAAATTGAAAAAAAAAATATAAAACCGTAGGTTTCATATGAAACCTACGGTGTACAAGTGCCCAATGCACTGTTTGTGCAGTGTAGACTTGTGCATCGTAGGTTTCATATGAAACCGTACGGACGTTATTTTTTTTCGTCTTTTTTAAGAAAAAATGGTATCAATAGAATAGGAATTGGATGTATTTTGTTGTGGTATAATTTTTTTTATAAAAAAAAAAAAAGGAAACCGTGGGTTTTTTAGAAACCTACGGTATACAAGTATTTACTGCACAGTTTGTACAGTAAACACTTGTACACCGTAGGTTTCACAAAAAAACCGTATTTTTTTTTATTAAAAAAATTTAATAGCCAATAAACATTTGTATCCCCTTGTATGTATCTTATGATTTTTTTTTTTTGGAAAAAAAAAATCGTAGGTTTCGTAAAATGTATGGTTTTATATATATTTTTATTTTCTTAAAAAACAAAATTTGTTTAAACGTATTTGTAACGATTGTATCCCCTTGTATGTATCTTATGATTCAATGTTTTGCATGTTGTTAAAAATGATGTTATTTTCTATGTTTCAATTATAGCATACAATAGCAATGTACTATCTATTTGAAGAAGTTTTTATGTGTATAATGTGTAGATACTTTGTATTATACTGTATTGATAAAATAACATTGTGTTTTGGTAGTTTTGGGTTTGTTATAAAATATGTTATTGTCACACCATTTTTAAAGTACAATACTATTTTTTGTATACAAGTAGTATAGAAAAGACAAAAATTTGTGTAAAATAATTTACTTTGGTATTTTATAGAAAGTAAATAGATTATATGAAATGTTTAACTGTTTTATTGTGTGATACTCCAACACTGTTTTTTTTTTTATAAAACCTTGTTTAACTTTATTTTTTATTTATTTTGTAGCTTCCTAACAAAAAGATGACATGCAATATATCTGTGAAAGCTTCATGTCACAAGTTGCATGAAGTTTTGAGTCCGTTGAATGGGCCGGTTCGAGAGATATTTTCAAGAACTAGCTTTGGTTACCTCTTGGATCTACCGGCTCAGTCCGGAGACGGACTACTTATTCATGGCCTATTACTTCACATGTTGCGTCCTACCCCTGAAAGTGATGCAGCTGAGCGTCTACATTTCATGTTTTCTAGACGTTCTTTATCATTTGGGCCGGAAGAGTTTTGTATTGTCTCGGGACTTTACATGGGCCGTTTTCCTACTTCAAGGATCGAATTTTCAACCATATATAATCACGGATACGGTGATAATACATTTCGGTCCAGAGTCTTCCCGTATCGCACGGACACTACGTTACTTGTAGAAGATTTAGAGCTACTTATCTTGAACCGACGGTTCAATGAGATATCGGCTGACGATGTTGTCCGTGCGATTTTGCTATATATCCTCAATCAAGGTTTTTTGGGAAAAGAACCCAAAGACGAAGTCACGAAGGAATTTCTGTGGGTGGTGGAGAACCTGGATGAATGGAACAGGTATTTATCAATTTAATATTATAAAAAAATACTATTTTTTATATGTTTAACTAATAGTTTTGCATATAATATAGTTTCTCGTGGGGGAGTTACCTATGGAGTAAAACATACCCTAGATTGTCGGGTATGTTTAAGAAATTTGAGGATCATATGTCCAAACATCCCACAAAACCTTGTGTGTATACACTATCCGGTTTCGTTATTCCGTTGAAGGTAAAAATATAATTTTAAATTTTTTGGTTTTTATTTTTTCATAATCCCTGTTAGTTATTGCTAACTCTTATATATTAATGTATATTTATTACAAGATATGGATATGGGAGATGTTCCCACTAGCTCGGGGGAATGCTGCGTTACGACGAAACAATTTATATCCTCGTATGTTGTGGTGGTTTCACCTTGGGAGGTTAACATGGGAGAAAGTTTGCGATCTTTTCGATGTTGACCAGGACGAGGCACATCAACCGAAAAGAAAGATGATTGCCTCAGATGTCGAGTCATCTACTCCACATTACTTGACATATATTTCTAGTCTGAATCCTGAATCGCCAGAAGTCCCTTCTTCTATACGCTACAACTTTAGAAAAGATGTAAGTAAAATACTAAAAGTAGTATCTAGTATATTAAAATTTTTCAACTATTATTGATATATAAAAAAATTTATGTATGGAACATCTTCATCTGATCCATCCTGTGGAAACAGCCGATCTACCCAGTCCACCGGAGAAACTCATACGGTGGGAATTAATAGGAGAACAGCCCGAGAAGTAATGGCAAGACTTCAAAGCTTGGAGGAAGAAATCCGAGGAATGAAATGTAAAGAGGGATTTGAAAAACGAGACGACACTAATGAATTTTTTGACGCAGCGTTTGGGGTAAAATATTTCATTTTATAAATTTACTATTAATTCTTAACGAAGGTTTCGAGGTAAAATAATTATTTGTTAAATTATTTTTCGTTTAAATGTAGGGAATGAAGATGTGGGAGGTAGTTATCGGATGACAAGCCCGGTGAACGAACAATTCGGTAGTCCACCGAATTCAAATCGAGTAAACGAGGATGATGATGTTGGTAGTAGAAAACAAAAAAAAACCCGTGAAGGAGGTTATAATTTTATTTTTTTTGTATATTAATTTTTATATTTTTTCAGAGTATATTAAATAAATTAATATGTATTTTGTAGAAGAATAAAAAGAAGATTGTTGCCAGCAACATCGTGGATGCGGAAAATCATATACCGTGCCTCCTGTTGCAAAACCAGGTCGTCCGGTTAGGGTATTGAAACCTTCTCAATATCTTAGCTCTCCATATGTTTCTGTAGGTTTCTTTAAAATTATATTTACTATAAAAAAGTTTTAACTATATGGATACTTATTGACTACGTGTATACTGTAGGTTCAAAATGTTCCCCGATATCGTCCGGGTGGGGTAATACGCAATGAACCACCACCCCCCGTTTCTTTTAGCGATCCCCCAGCACTTTTATTGGAGCCGTATGTCATTCCTGGATGTGCCGCCCCTTCATTATACATGGGAAACAAACCGGCTGTTTTTTTGAAACATCGGTTGTACAATGAAAGAATCGAAGCAAGGTTTTGGGATCTCCTTTTTTATTCAATTGACTTGGGATATTTAGATGAAGCGGTATGAAGACATTTGTTTATATTTAAAATTTAAATAATTGATAAGGTCCGTATGTTTAAATTAGATTTAAATGCAGCATGTTGACTTATGGGGAAGGCTTATGAATGAGCGGAGACCGAACGATGCTCGATGGACAATCATGCCATCTTCATTTTTTGCTGCATTTGAGACGTTCGAGTGGGTAGGAAGTGCATTGAGACATTCGTTTGACCCGTTAGATGGATGTAAATCTTGGTTAGAAGTTGACCGTGTAAGTAAACAAATATTATTGATTAATCACTTAAATTTTGATATTACACTAATTAAACGTTGTAACTAATTCCAACGGTTGTGTGGTAAAACAGGTTTATTTTCCAATTTGTATAAACCCACATCATTGGGTACTTGGGGAGTTATGGATGGACACGCTGTCGTTGAATTTGTACGACAGCTTGCGATCTTTTCGCGCCGTCACCATGATTGATTTTGTGCGGTTTGAAGAGCTTGTAGACCGCATTATTGTTGACATTGATTATTGGAATCACATGGGTTTGCCTGTTCAGAAAGCATCCATTACTGTTACGGATGTTACGGACGTGCCCCAACAGGAAGGGATGTTTGGAGAGTGCGGTGTCTTTATGCTGATGTTCATGGAGCAGCTTGTTTCTGGACGGGCGATTGGTATATCGATGGCACCTGTTTTTGCGGCTACTAACTTTCGCAATAGGATGGGCATGGTATACTATGGATCAGCTGCAAAGGCGATTTTGTAGTTAGTTTGATTAGTAATTTTTTAGTAACAAATTATGTGTAATGTTTCATGTCGAAAGATAAAGTTGTATTTTGGTTTATGTTATCAAAATGTCCCGTTATTATGAAACATAAAGAAATTATCATATCGAGAGAAAATTACATATTATATAGATTAATCATAATAAACAAGCAAATATAATACAATACATATTACATACATAAACTCATAAATAATGCATAAACTTACTAGTTGATTAATCAAGAATTATCAAATTCAAACATTTTGAAAATCATTTGGAAATTTTTCTTTTTCTTGAATCACCCAGTCGTATTTTTTTTGTATGTTTTTAAGAATCTTTTCCATCTTAACCTCTTCTTTGTTGGCGTAGTCTGTTGCATCTTGTACCCAAACCCGTGCAGTTTTAATGTCGCGTTCTTTGTCTTGGATCGACCTCATTTTAGACCAGATATCGGCTTGTAACTTATCCAATCGTTTCCTATCTTCTTCAATGCCTTTAATCTCGTTCTTGATCTCTTCTTCTTTTATTAATAGTTGTGATCGCTTCTCTTGTGGCATCAACCACCATTTTTCTTGAGAGGTGGACATCAGTTTATGTGATTGAGGTTTATAGAATACATATAAGTCTCTATATATAATTGACAATTTAACCACTTTTTTATAGCTGTTGACTACTATAAAATAGCTTATGACTACTATATTATGCGTTGTCACATCCTACCAAAACATTATTGTACTTTGACTACTGTCTTATAGGATTTGACTACTGTCTACTAGCCATTAACTACTATGTTATGTTTAGTCTTATCGAACAGTGAATATTCGACACATGATTGTTATTTGACTACTTTTTTATAGGTTTTGACTACTGTCTAATAGCATTTGACTATTAGTTGATTTGATTGACTACTTTTTATAGGTTATGACTACTATCTTCTTGTCGTTGACTGTTATCTTGTGTTATATTTAATGTGGATTTGTTATCAATTCAGAAATGAAAGAAACAATAATAATAAAAATTGAAGTGTGAAAATGACAGAAAGATCAGAGGAGATGAAAAGGATCTTGGCAAAATTTAATTGGCCATCAACGTCCAACAATAAGCCTCCTTTGGGGACAAGTTCCCATAACGTGTCAACCAATCCCCCTCCCAACGTTGATCCTCCTATAGTAGGAGAGAAGATGGATGAGGAAGTGAAAAAATTGTTGTTACAAAGAGAAGCTGAAGTGGATAAGGCTTTTAAAGATTATCGTCTCCAAAGAGACCTTCTAGACATCTATTGTGATGACATTGATCGTAAAAACAATTGGATTATAAGTATCAGGCAAGAAATCCAATCTACCGAGAGTTCGATCCGTTACAGTGAAGAAAATTTGCGAAAGCTTAAGAGTGAATTAGCACTTCGTGAGTACTATTTGGAGAAAAAAAAAGGAAGTCATTGCTATGAAAAAAGAGTATCCGTATGAGTTTCCGATGTGGGAAGAAGATGAGTAGTATTTTAATAATGTTCTTGCTTGTTGTAGTAATATAAAGGTAGTATATGTCCAAGTATGTCTTTCATTTTTAATTTTAAGGTAGTATATCTGCAACTATGTTTTTTTTATTAGTGGTTGGTTAGGAGCTGCAAAATCTGTAATAGTTCCTGGTTTACTTATGTTTAGTAATCTAATTATGTTAATGTCAACTTTGTTTTATCAAATACTCAACGAAATGGTTATGTCTTCTATTTTTGACTTTTTTATTTGTAAACAACATGTGTTGTATAGTCGAATGAATTAAGAATAAATATATATTACAACATGTATAGTACACAAGCAATATAGAAAATTAAGACAACAAATTCTCATGCATAGAAACACAAACCATTACAATTAAAAACATACATTACTACATCTTACGTACTTCTACTACTTAGTGGTACATACAGCCTGCATAATCGAGATTTAGACTACAACTTATACACAACAACACCAAAAAAGAAAATCCAACTACAAAGTAACGCTATCTTCAAGTGTAGTACTTTGCTTTGAAGCTTCTTCTTTGATCGAGCTAAGTTAGCGACTATCAACGAATTATTGTCTTTCGCTTCATCCAGCCAACAAATAAACCCAGACTGTGGTGGCTGATAAATAAATATCAAAAACATTATGTGTATTCTCTAAATATTCAATCATAAATAACAATATATATATATATATATATATATATATATATATATATATATATATATAATTAAGTGATAACGCAAATACCTCTTTAGGACAAGCGTAAAATAGCCGTCCAGGGTTGTTTGAAGTCCTTGATGTCCTTATAATACCTTGAGCCCCACAACTGCAATTTGCCATTTTCATTGGTTACTGAGATGGAATTTTTATTAGTGTGGCCAGGTAAATATCTTCATTTATATAGTGTCATTAAGCTACATATTCGGACACATGATTGTAGCTTGACTATTGTCTTATAGGTTTGGACTATTACCTTTTAGCATTTGACTACTATTTTACGTGTTGTCTTATCGAACAGTGAATTTCGGACACAGGATTGTAGGTTGACTACTGTGTTGTACGTATTGACTACTGTCCACTTGCAGTTGACTACTAGTTTATGTGTTGTCTAATCTAACTGTTAATTTCTGACACAGGATTGTAGCTTGACTACTGTGTTATAGGTATTGACTACTGTCTACCACCATTTGACTACTACTTTAGTTTTCGAATACTGCTTCGATTCTATAAAAAGGTTTTGAAATAATTTAAATCATCGTTATTGATATATTTTACAAAGGTTCCTGTTCACCGCCCTAACGTTAAACATGAGTTTCTCATACAATGACTATGAAGACAACTTTACCAACTTGCTTGTTTACCTCCACAACATTCAGCGTGCAAATCCCCACAGTTACACATACATCAAAACTGATGTTATGGATCGGTTCGAACTATGTTTTGTTGCTATTCGATGTGTGGTAATATAGTATCGATTTGTTTATTATTTTGCTAAACCAATTTAGATTAGTCTAAAAACTAATAATTATGTTATATAAAATTTGAAATAGATCAACGCATTTATAGGATGCATGCTTCCGGTCATCTTCATAAGCAGTGTCCGTATCAGAGGAGAGTATCTTAATACAATGTTCGTAGCAGTTGCTATTGATGGAAACAACAATACTACGCCAATAGCATTTGGTGTCGTGGTGGCAAATAGTGTTAATTCTTGCACTTGGTTCCTTATGAGGTTGAAGGATGCTATCGGAGCGGGTACGGAAGTTGCGCTCATAACCAACATGGGCGATACCATTGCTTCTTGCATTGGTCAAGTATTCCCTGATGCTTACCATGGTTATTCGTCTAACAGTGTTTTGAATTATTGCCAATTAAGAATTGGTCAAAGCAGAAATTTAGACTACTTGTTCTTCCGTGTATGCAAAGCATATACCACGCAAGACTTTAAACAAACATTTTCTAAGTTAAGTCATGGTGCACAGGAAGTTCTTCACAACATCGGACATATGAAATGGGCACAGGCCTATTTCCCTAATATACGTTGGAATGTACTAAACATTAAAATTCCAGAATTCCTAATGGTGTTATCGGTTAGTCAACGCAATGTACCAATAATAACGCTAATTGATGCGATTGTGCAGTACATCCAACAGACATTTGCAGAACGTTGTGTCATGGGAGGTAATATAGGAACTTTTTATAAATCACTTAAATGCCGGTAATTTATTATCCTTTGATTTTTCAGGAATGTTGAGCACTGTATTCACATCTTACGCAGAGATGGTCCTTCAAAGGAGGATGCAAAAGTCTCGGCAATGGAAAGCAACGAAAATCCCACCTGAGATCCCGTCTATGTTACCTTCGGATATTTTCCAAGTTTTTGATTTCAAACGTACATGTGTTGTGGATCTGAATCGACACACATGTTCTTGTGGGAAATGGCGCAGTCTAGGTATAGCATGTGGTCATGCTCTTGCTGCAGCACGTTATACAAACAACACAGAATTAGCCGATATGGTTCAAATATATTATCGGGGTGAGTGTTTCGAACTACATACCAGACTAGGAATGTGAATTTTGTTCCCCCTCCATCTGAATGGGAAATACCAGAGCCATTGTCGGTCGTTTTAATCCCTATGTAATAGGTTGTCAGATGTTCGTTTAATAAATATAATTTCCATTGTAGATAACGCTACCTTCTAATCCCTATGTAATACCAGAGGCATTGATGGTCGCTTTAATCCCTATATAAAATCAACTCCTTCACATTATTAGACTACGGTTTCATAGTGTTTGACTACTGTTTGGCACACTGCATAATGTATAGTCTTTTCCAACAGTAGATTTTTCGCTTCAAACATTATTTCCGTGCAACGTTTCTGAACGAATTCTATTTGAAATGAAATCCCTTTATATAGCCTCGACCAAATTCATTGAAACATACCAATTCTCATAATGAGTGGATTTAATGAGATATACAAACAAAGCTTTTCCAACCTACCGATACTCTTTCATAATCTTCAAAGAACAAATCGTAACTCTTTCACAATCATTAAGAAAGACATGAGAGACAGGTCTCAATTTTGTTTTGTCGCATTAGGATGCGTGGTAACTCCTCCTCTATATTATGTTATTATTTATTTCAAGTTCACATTTGTGTAATGTTGCCATCGTTTCTTACATATTACTAGCTTTCTCACATCCATGATACCAACATTATTTGTTGCTCATGTACCCCTTATTGGGACCAACATAACAACAATGTATCTTGCTCATGCTTTGGACGGTAATCATGAACCCCTGATCATAGCATTCACTTTGGGAAGCGTTGACTGTGACGAGGCTTGGACTTGGTTCATGAGAAGGTTGAAAGAATGCTTAGGTGACACTACTCAAGTTGGTTTCATAAGCCATATGTCTGACTCGATAGACTACGCCATTATGCAAGTATACCCAGATTCCTATCATGGGTATTGTTGTAAAAATATAGTCGATAAAGTTCGGGCTTCCACAGGAAGTATCGTTGTCGAACAGTTGTTCGGGAAGACATGTAAAACTTATAGCTTGTCTGAATTTTACGTTTGTTTAAACAATTTAAAAAATGAGGTTAATGGGTATGATCTTAACTGGCTTGACAATATCCCAATGGCAAAATGGGCTCGAGCCTTTTTTCCTAAAGTCCGTTTCAATGTTAAATACATTAGCATTCCGATTGGATTGAGTTGGCTTAGATCAAACACGCACGAGTTACCAATAACGACAATCATTGAACTGGTCCATCAGTCAATACAAATGGTGTACGCGCAACGAGCTGAATTTGGAGGTAATAAATAATTGTTTTATTTCTTTTCCGTTACTCTATCCTCTTTTTAATTTTAAGTAAATTAATTACACAGGTGGAATGCATGGTCAACTTACCCCTTATGCACAACACGTGTTTGAACGGAGAATGAACAAATCTAATGGTTATGAGGTTACACATATTGGTAGTGACAAATTTGAAGTGCGTTGTAATTTAACCATACAAACGGTACAAGTTGAACATGGTATTTGTACTTGTGGCAAATGGCAAAAATGCGGCATACCCTGTGAACATGGTATACCATCATTAAGCAGGCTTACAGTTGAAGAGAAACAGCAATTGGTTAATTATAGGTTGACTTCTGCGGTGTATCGACATGCATTCCAAGCGGAGACGATTAATCTTATTCCAATTCTTCTGCATTGGGAAATACCAACTGAGAAGATGGTCGTCGTACCACCATTTGCACGTTACTAATTACTTAGACTAATTTTATTAGTAGTTATGTTTACCAGTAATATTATGTTTATTTGTAATTCTAATTTCCTTTCAGAATTATGTTATGTTTATTAGTAATTCTAAGTTCATATGATTTTTATGTTAAGTGTATTTGACTACGACTTTACGTTTTTATCAGTAATGTTATGTTTTTTTTCTGACACACGATTGTAGTTTGACTACCGTGTTATAGCTTTTGACTATTGTCTAGTCGCATTTGACTAATACTTTACCTGTTGTCTTATCCAATAGTGATTTTTGCTCTCAAACTATTAATATGCAACTAACATAGAACTTATACGTGATACACTAGAACATTCTAAAATTGAAAATGAATTCATCTGACTTCGGTGTTTGGCATTGCGAAGACGAATACTGCTATGTTTGTTCCGATACAAACCCAATTCCTGAGGCCCAGATTTCCCACTCCCAGATTACATGCCTGACGACATTTTCCATGCTATGAAGGCCGCTGAAGAAGCCAACGAAAGGGACTCTGAAATTAGTCGCAAACTCAACCAACGTGCAAACGACCTAGCAGATCAAGTAATTGAAAAAGAAAAATGGATTGCTGAAACTACAAAAAATATCAAGGAAGCTAAGAAGTGGATTCGAAATGCAAATACGGAGTTTCAAAAGCTTCAAGCAGAACGAGATCGTCTATTAGATGTTGTTAGAATTAGAGGGGATTTTATCGACCGTGAACAAAACTTGTATCCCAAACAGTTTCCTAATCTGTGGAAACCAATTTAACTATGTAATAGGTGGTGAGACGTTCCTTTAACAATGTTATGTTTAATTCTAATTGTAATTTCCTTTACTTTTATGTTATGTTCAATTTTGTTGATTACAAACATAATGTATTTCAAACTTATTACAAACACATTGTCAACTACATTACAAACATAATATATTGAAAAATATATTACAAACTCAACAGCAAATATATTACATAGACAATGAAAAATATATTACAAACTCAACAGCAAATATATTACATAGACAAGGACAAATATATTACAAGCATCATTATTTAAAGGGAATAAAAATTACATCGGCAATAAAACAACCATCAAAGGGTCTGGGATTTCCCATTCAGCTGGTGGGGGAACTGCGTGAACGGTTTGTGTCTGGTAGATGAGCTGATATACATCGGCATGGTAATATACTTGAACCAAATTAACAATGTCATGCATGTCTGAATCACGTGTTGCTGTGATGGCATGACCACATGCTATACCGAGACTGCTCCATTTTCCACATGAACAAGTATAAGCTTTAAGGTCAACAACACAAGTTGTTTTAAAATCAAACATTTCATACACATATGTCGGCATGGGAGAGGATATATGTTGGGGGATATGTGTTGCTTGCCAACGAACAGACTTTTGCATCCTTCTTTGAACCAACATTTCAGCATACGGTGTTAATACACCAGTCAAACTCCCTGAAAATTAAATATGTTACAAAAGGTTGTTGTACAACCTATTTAATTATTTTATATTTCATCCAAAAATATACCTTCAATTATACTTCGTTCAACAAAAGTATTTTGCATGTACTCACGAATTCCCTCGATAAGCGCTATTATCGGTACATTACAATGATTGCGCAATACTACTGAAAAGTATTGAGGAACTTCCATGTTGAGTACATTCGAACGGATGTTAGGGAAATAGGCTCTTGCCCATTTCGAATGACCGATATTCGTAAGCACTTCACGAGCATCAATGCTTAATCTAGAAAAATTTTGTGCAAAAGTTAACAACGTGTAGGATTTTAATGTTATCCAGAACAAAGTTTCCAATGATCTCCCGGAGCCTACTCTTGTGCGTAAATAGTTTTGCACGCTGTTACAAGTGTAACCACGATAAGAATCACTGAAAACATTATCTACGCAAGAGCTATCGCCATCGTACATATTGGATATGAACGCTATTTCCCTTCCCTCTCCGAGACATTCTTTTAACCTCATCAGGAACCAGGTAGAATTTACCACATTATTTTCAACCGCCATACCAAACGCTATAGGGAAAGTCAGATTGTTCCCATCTTTAGCAACATCTACAAACATTGTTTTTAGGTAGTCCCCTCTAAGAGGGACGGTACCTATGTAGAGGACAGGCAAGAAACAATGCACGAATGCATGGACCTGTAATTTTTAATAGTGCACACCAATTACTTTAATGTACAAACATTATCAAATGTAAAGACACAAAACGGATTTGGAAAAGAATTATACCACCCATCCAATAGCCACAAAACAAGATTGGAAACGATCCATCAAATCCGTTTTGATGTGAGTGTGAGTATGCGGGTTGGTTCGCCTTAGGTTATGAAGGTAAACAGGAAAGTTGTTGAAGCTTTCTTCATGGTCAGTGTCGGAGAAACTCATTTCGAAACAATTGTAAGAGACAATTAGCAATTACTTAGTGTGCGTAAGGTTGTGCGGGTTAGGGGCTTTCCACATGCGGACACATAAATAAGTAGGAGCTGCAAAGGCAAGGTCAATAATGTATTGTCTTTTCGAACAATATATTTGTCGTTTCAAACAGTATCTCCGTGTAAGGTATCTGACAATCGGACTACTCTTTAACATTATATGATTACGGTTTCATAGACTTTGACTACTACTTTGTAGCCTGCATAATGTATTGTCTTTTCGAACAGTATATTTGTCATTTCAAACAGTATCTCCGTGTAAGGTATCTGACAATCGCACTACTCTTTGACATTATATGATTACGGTTTCATAGACTTTGACTACTACTTTGTAGCCTGCATAATGTATTGTCTTTTCGAACAGTATATTTGTCGTTTCAAACAGTATCTCCGTGTAAGGTATCTGACAATCGGACTACTCTTTGACATTATATGACTACGGTTTCATAGACTTTGACTACTACTTTGTAGCCTGCATAATGTATTGTCTTTTCGAACAGTATATTTGTCGTTTCAAACAGTATCTCCGTGTAAGGTATCTGACAATCGGACTACTCTTTGACATTATATGACTACGGTTTCATAGAGTTTGACTACTACTTTGTAGCCTGCATAATGTATTGTCTTTTCGAACAGTATATTTGTCGTTTCACACAGTATCTCCGTGTAAGGTATCTGACAATCGGACTACTCTTTGACATTATTTGACTACGGTTTCATAATGTAGTTTCAAACAGTACTTATGGGAATCCACCTAATTGTATGTTATTCTTTTTTCTTTTTTAAGTACTCCTATAAAATTATAACAAACTAACAAAAAACTTAAAAAAATGGCCTCCAATCAACCAACTTCTTCCAACGCAGTTGCTCCGTCCAATACTCCACATCCATGGACGATAAGAGAGGTAATGGTGGTAACACGTTGTTGGATGAACATTTACGATGATGTAACCATGGTTAACCCTGATTGCTTAGAAGGTGATGAATGGACCCGCATAACAGCCATGTTTAACCTCTCGTTGGGAGAAGGAAAACACCGAACACAGGAAGATATTTTTGGTAAGTGGATGGATTTAAAGGAAAAAATCACATGGTTTAATCGATGGTATCATCATCTTAAAAACAGGTATCGTTATCCAAACAACGACGAAGATCTTTTAGAAATGGTTAAAGATCATTACATTTTGGAGCACGAGGGAAGTGACTTCGAGTATGAGGATGCATGGATCCTACTTAAAAATAACAAATATTTCATGTAGAAGGCTCTTTTATGTGAAATGTCTTATGTAATGTTTCGTAAGGGTGTATCTCGATTTCTATAATGTTTTATGTTTGTGTTTTATTTTTCATGGAATAAAGGAGTTAATAAGTGGAGAACTAGATTTAATTAATAATCTCAGAAGTGCTTTTTAATACAAGCAATACAAATTACTTATACGGGAATTCATTGCTTTCCTACATTAATCTAAGGACAATTCAAATCAAATGTACTATTGAAATCAAAAGTAGGGTACACGCTTTCGTTCTGTGACCCGCTCCCGGATGCAAACTCATCAGTCATTATGCCATTTTGTGTAGATTTTTTCCTCCCCCCAGATCCGCTCCCCGATCCCCTACCCGTACAATCGTTCCTAGTGTGTCCAAATTGACCGCATGTAAAACATTCTTGTCGTATGGGACGCTCACCTTGCGACGGAATATGTCCAGTGTTTCTTGGCCTACCCGGCTGACGTCTCTCCATTATGGGTGGCTTCACGGTCATCACATCATCGGGGATCTCCCACTCAGATGGACTTGGTAAGGGGTTCACAGACTCCTCGTAAGTTTTCCTCAATGTTTCTGTAAAGTAAGCTTTTAAAGCGAATTCCGAACAATCTTCGTAACGGTTCATTGTCAGCACTTTTATAACATGGCCACAAGGTAAGCCATCTATTTGCCACCGCCTACATGTACAGGTTCTTTGTTGGAAATCAACAATGACACTTTTGTGGTTAGAGCTTTTCACTTCAAATCTGCTATTTGAGATAGGGTACACCATCCAATTATTACAAGCATTCTTATTTGCTTGTATAATCGTTTCAGCCCATTGGGTGAGTGTTGTTTTAGTTTCAGCTAAAAAAATAGACATATTTTTTCATAAAATTATTACTACACGAGTTAAGAAAATACTCAATCAACAATGTATATAAAATATTAGTACCTGCAACATTACGTTTCTGAAAACTCCATTGTTGCATTGTTGCACGAAAATACTCAATCAACATCAATATTGGCATCTTTCTTGCAAATCGTGAGATTGAATTTATCGACTCCGCACTATTTGATGTCATAAGAAAATACCGATTCCCAGGAAAATGTGCCCTGGCCCATCTTTCTGGATTGATGTTTTGTAGGTATTCCCATACACGAATATTTACATTTTTTATTTTTTTCATCCCATTATTGAATTTTTTAATGGTATAGGCTTTGCATGTCTCCCAAAATAATGCGTGCATTGTATCGCTGCTTCCAAATTTTGCTGAAATGTTGAAATACAAATGGATACCACATATTCCATGATAGGCGTGAGGAAATATATTTGCAATTGACGTCGCTATGGATGGAGCCCTATCAGATATGATTGTAAGGTCCAAGTTGCCTATACATTCACGTAGCTTTCGAAGGAACCAGGACCAAGTCTCAGTACATTCACTTTTGCAAATGGCATAAGCAACATGCATGATTTGGTTTTGACCGTCCATTGTCACTGCGAGCAACATCGTGCCTTTAAATTCACCTTTTAGGTGACCACCATCAATTATTAGGGTCGGCCTACAATACTTGATGAATGCTCGTACCTACAATTATTTTTCATTGCATTAACAAATACCAATTAGGATTCATATGTTATATTTGTTATAAAAATTAACACTGCTTACCGAGCAACCCAACGCGATAAACACGAACTCAAACCGATCATCATCGTCTACTCTTATCTGAGTAACAGTTCCTGGATTGTGCTTGACCAATTTGGTGAATGAATCCTCTTTGGTACCTCTTAACATCTCTTCACTTATATCCACCCTCTGACATGGAATGTTCACATCAGTGTTTACAGGACACGAAGGCAAAGGGGGCATACCATGAAACATGGTATCTGAATAAATAAGCTTAGATTCGTCATCTAATTCTTCTCCGTTAGAATCACTATCTAGGCCGGATATATCCAACTTGTCACAATCCGCAAACTCGCCATATCCTTTTAGTTCACCATCATGCAAAAACGGAACTTCCTATTTTTCAGATTCATTACCAACCTTATTCACCACGGCTACTGCTTTTTTTTTTGTCAAATGAATCATTTACACCAACATCATTAACATATGCACCAACATCATTATCACCGATATACTTATAATTCTCCGGTGTAACATACATAATCGGTTCTGGCACTACATTTACATTTTCAGCAACACTATGATATTGACTTTTACTTGGACTTTTAAAATTACCTATTGGGTTGTTGCTCCCTTTTGATTCTTCGGGAAGACCCATCTTGCACTTGACCAACTGAACAAATTCGGTGAACGTTGTATTTTCGTAAAATTCAACACCTAAATAAAACATTCTCGGATTGTATTCCAGTGGCCAAACATATGATAATTGGGAATTAACAAACTCCCATCTTCCATCCGTAATGAGCAATACAAAATACTCGTTACAACTCATTATCTTAATTTTGAGGATAAAGAAGCTAGAGAGAATAAACTTTCCAAAAAAATAAAATACTTAATATATATATAAGATAGGTTGAAAACAGTAGTCAACTCTGACGAAAAAGTAGTCAAGTTTAACAAAAAAGTAGTCAAATTTAGCAACAAAGTAGTCAACTTTACCCAAAAAGTAGTCTACTTTTTTCGTCAGAGTTGACTACTATTAAAATTAAAACAAAATAATTCAAACCAAATAATTGTTAAAATTTAAACAAAATAATTGTTAAAGTTATTGTACATATTATAAACACTCTTTTTTATACTCTATATTACAAAAAAAATAATAAAAAAATTAAAAAATTAAAAATTAAAACCGTAGTTTTTTGGCCAAAATAGTAGATAAAACCCCTCCAAAAAAAAAACCGTAGCTTTTTTTGCGAAAACCGTAGGTTTTAATAAACCTACGGTTTTGAATGTCAAAAATGAAAAAAAAAAAAAAATTATACAAAACGCGAAACAGTAGACGAAATGGCGAAACAGTAGGCGAATCTCGAAACCTACGGTTTCGTGGGCTATTTTTGGCCATTTGCTAATTTTTGGCTAAAAATTGTTAATTACCCCCTTAATTTGGCTAGATTAGTAATTGTCCCTAAAATCTATACCTAAATATTAATCTGAAATACTAATCTCAACGACCAATAATTGGTATGGACACGGTAAATAACTATAAATACACAGACGTTTGTGGAAAGATTTTCCTTTTATAAATTGTGAAAAACCGGTTCAACCATACCGGTAGAAAACCAGCTCAACCATATCGATTAAACCAGTAAAAAAAATCAGTTAACCCAATAAAATCACTTTGAGTTTATGTTCAGACATTATACCTTTTATCCATATTTTTTGTAATTATATTGATTATTCTCGTTAATTTTATAACTACATAAGGTTCAATGGTCATTTTAAAACCTTTTTTTTTCATTTTTATTTTCAGATAAAAACATATAAATGAAACTTTAGGAATTTTATTTAAGTTATTTTAATTGTATAGGGTTTTTATATAATTAATTAATTTTTTATCATTTTATATTTAAGTTATTAACTACATAAGGTTTAATGACCATCAAACCGTTTAGACAATCGGTCCTCTTTTAAAAACCTATAGTAATTTGTTTTTAGATAAATGTAGAAAGTGAATTACAAAAATATAAAATTATATTTTTGGAAAAGAAGGTTGTAACAATTTTTTTTGGACTAATTTTGTTGTATTTGTTTATGTTACGTATTTTTAATTCGGCCAAGATTTTTCAGGTCTCTCATCCTTACTGGATTCATCGGGCTATTGGGTTGTACCTTTATGCTTTGTAGTTGTAAGACGTCTGGTTGCGATGTCAGTTTGGTTCACCGTCTTCATCGATAAAAAAAGAGTACAGATCTTTCTCCTCTGATTTCTAGGTAGTGTATTTAATTGTATCTTTAACTCATCGATCATGAAACTGTTTTTTTTTCTCTTACCCAAGGATCTACTTTACTTGATTGCAGTCTTAATTTACACTACGACCTCTCTGGGTTTCTTTCTCTTTCTCCATTTAGTTTTTGTTTTGTTGGTTTTTGAAACAAGTAACCTAATCGAAACTAAAGAATCCATCAAACGAAGATGATTTGGTCGAGCAAGTGTTAATGTGTTGTCCGGAAAATTTAAATATTTTTGAAGCCCAAAAAGGTATTGTTTTGTTGTAGATTGTTTCTCTGTGCACTTTAGCTGTTCGATAAAATGTCTTAACTAAGTTAAAGCGTTGTTTTGAGGGTGACAATGTTATCGGATTAAACTATGTAGAGAGAAGTAAATAGACACAAGAAATTAAAATATTAAACAAGTTATTGAACTATGAGAGATTCAATTAGGAAAAGATAATTTAGTGTTTGTATTTTTAACTCAATTAGAAGTAGAAGTGTATTTTGGTTTTAACTAAAAGTTGCATATAAACTTGTGAATTTCTGTGTAATTAAGTTAGGTTTCCATTCCAATCAATATACACTAGGATGAATTTGGCGTGTTGATTGTTAACCAACTACTGCTAATGCTACAAAAATATTTGGACTTATGTTTGTAATCTTTTCTACTGCAGGATTAGAGATTGAAATTTGGTTTTTGGGGGCATAAGGTCAAATGCTTGAATCTTAATCAAATAAGGATACTTCCAAGAGGTGTTGTGATTTTTGTGGGTCTGTTTTTTTGTATACGTGTGATGTTCCCTCTATTTTTGAATCTTGTTGTGTGATATATTTAAGCTTGAATAAAAAATTTCTTCTTTTTTGACCAAAATTGGAGCATCACACAAGTCAAACTGCTGTGATTTCTTGATACCGTTAAACATGTCTTTTTTGAAATCGATGTGGTAATTAAGCTGGTGATTTTGGGATGTTGCATGTAGTTCAGTAGTTGCATTCTGCAACTTGATGAACCCTAGATATCAGATGAAGTCCTTCTCTTATTCTTTTGATATTTCGTTTATAATCGGCGATCTTAACCCGGTTTTTCTTTCTTATAGATTAGTTTTCACATGTATAAAAAGCTTGACATAAATCTGAATGCATGGTTATTACAAGTTCATTTTCATTTATATATAATAATATGAATGCTGTCACATATGACATATAATATATAATGGTTGTTATGAATCTGATGATCAATACGACACATATTTATTTTTATTTCTATATATATAGTTATGCGCGCATGTAAAATACACATTAGTTATAAGACGTCTTCAAATTTGCAGAATACAAAGAGAATTGCACATCGATATAATTACGGGGGAGTAGGATACTGTCCACCACTTCCAGGATAAGGATCACTCTTATAAATGGGGTCCCTGCAATTATATAGACAGATTAGTTGATTAGTAATATTGGATCGATGTGCAATTAAGTCGACCTTAAACTTTATTATTTGTACCATTAAGAAATTGAAGAATAAACTACTAAAGTAATTAATGACGATACATATACTTTTGTTTAACAAGATTACGAGAATAATAGAGAGATCGATGTATAGTTATCTTACCCGGAATAACCACCCTGCGCATACGAATAAGATATCAGAAGAAAGATAGTCAAAAGGAGGACCATTGCCATTGGTTTCTTAACAAAGAAACTCATTTTTATTTTTGTGAATGAATATTATCAAACATCTATTCGGCTTTTATACACATAAAGAAATGAAGAAACCATGTGCCCTACGACTACTTCTTCATATTTAATTTGCAAATAAGACCAAGACTTAATCAAACATATATTTTTCCACAATATTGTTTGTTAATCAATAGTGTAGTTTGTTTTTTAAGTTTTGAGTCTCTAAAAGGCGGTTTCCTCACACTTACAGTAATTTTTTTTTTAATTAGAAAACAATGACAGAAATATGTTAGTTAATTTGAAAAATATTGGTAAAAATAAATTAGTTTTTTATAGGGTCTATTATATGACTTTGGAATCAATTTAGGGACAAAAACTTTTGCATTAGTTTCAAACATCTTGACTAAATAGGTGTATTTTAAAATACTTGATTAAATAGGTGTATTTTAAAATACTGAATATCGAGTTTACAACTTTAACCTAAATATCTTGACTAAATAGGTGTATTTTAAAATATTTTGACTAAATAGGTGTATTTTAAATATCTTGACTAAATAGGTGTATTTTAAAATATTGAATATCGAGTTTTTGATCAAATAGGTGTATTTTAAAAACATATTTATCAAATAGGTATAGTTTCAAACATATTTATCAAAATAGTATAGTAGCTAAAATATTTACCAAAACAATGTTTTTTTAACATTTTTAAAATTTTCAACTATTATTTTAATTTTTACTGATTTTTAATATAATATTTGACCTTTCTTTAACTATTTTGCTATTAACTTTTATGAAAGAAAATTACAAATAATATATCTTATTTCTCCGTCACAATCTCAACGTTTTAAATTTACTAACCAATACCACTTGCATCAATCATTGCTATCATAGAGGATTAAAATATATTTGGGTAGGAATCTTCAAAAATTTTAATCTTTGGGTTTTCAAGCTAAATGGATAAATGTATTAATTTTTTTTTATTGTTTTGTTTTCAAATTATAATTCTTTTCAAAGACACAATAATCATTTTGAAAACATTAATCTTGGATGCAAGTAATATCCAAAACATGAGTTTATAAGAAGGTAATTTTAAAGTGAAAATAATAAAAACAAAATCCAAAATGGAATTCAAAAAACAATAAAAATAAAAATGGAATTCAAAAAACAATAAATAAAAGTAAAAAATAAATAAATAAAAAATCTAAAAGAAGTAATCAAAGCATAGGTAGATTACAAATTCAAGATCTAATTCACACCCAAAATTACTCTCTACTCTCTAGCTCTTGCCAATAGTTTTTCTTTTGCCTTTTGGAATTCAATACCTACTTCACAATCGTATGTTCTTCAACCAAAAAAAACCCTAATTATCCTATAAATACAAGTATACAACAATTACAACACTCGAAGAAACAATCAATCAATCAATTGAACAATTATTAATAAATAATACATACTTTCTGGATAATCTTGATCTCTTGTATTCAGCACTTGAGCAAATAATCCACAATCAATTGTTCAAACTGTCAATTGATAATAGCTGCTTAATCGTTTTGGTAGAATGAATTCCTAAAACTAATTCTAAACATAAGAAAGAATTTCAAAGAAGGGAAGCAAGAATCAGTAAGAAAATTTTTGCTTCCCTCCTTCAAAACTCGATCCCAGGTGTGTGCGTGTGTCTTTAAGAAAAAAAAACACACTTTTTCCTGATTTGCATTAGAGTCGATAACTTACAAGAATCTAGAAATCGGCTGCTATGATGGTCTAGAAAATCAGTCAGCGTGTGCTCTGGAGGAGAGGACCGATCGTCATCGGTTGTCGCGGAGGCAGACTCACCGACGCCGGAATCGAAGAAGACAATGTCGTCGAGAATCGTAGAAGACAATGTGGTTGAGGCGGACTCGCTTGAGGAAGATAGCAGCACGTCTGGGTGTATTATGTTTTTGAGTTCTAATTTTGATTTTGTATACTTTAACCCTAATCGGTAAATATTTTCAAAACTACACCAATATAATAAATATGTTTTTAAAAAACATCATTATCTTGTTTTTGTTTACATCTTATATCTTTTATTATTCGGTTATTAAGTTTTTAAACTCATTATATACACTACTAGAGAAGTTGCAAATTAGCTACGAAAACTACCTACGGAATACCGACAGAAATTAAAGCCCAAATTAGCGACGCATTTTCTGACGGATTACGAGTATTGTGCCATTGGAAATCCGTCGGTAATTACCAACGGAATACAAACGAATTTAGAGAAAAACGATTTTTTGTTAACTGTCACAGACCCATCGTAATTCGCAAAAAACTTCTTTTTTATTTTTTTGTTTATTATTATTATTATTATTATTATTATTATTATTATTATTATTATTATTACACATAACTCTTAGGAACAGTAATGTTTCTACTTTCATGGTTTTGGCTACACAATTTTTTCACATATTCACTTTAAACCATCTGTATACTTTTCTTTACATTTAATTGTCAATTTTTACATATTTAATTTCCTTATTTAAGTAATTTTCTTTCGATTACACTTTGCGCTGATCTGTTCTTTCTGTCCTCCGCCATTTCTATACCCAATAGCATTACTCCACCACAGACCACACCACCAACTCAGATTTCCTTGGCCTTCATATTACCTCACCCTCACCTTCCACAGTTCAGAAATTGAATCCTCTATAATCGTCTTACCATTGGAAACCCTAGACGTTGGAGACGAAAGACTTCGATAAAGAATCGTTTAAGTGTGGTTGAAGACGAAGGACCGTGGCAAACACCTACATCTGAGCAACGGTCTTCACTCTCACTTTTTTTTTTGCTTTTCCTGTCTTACCTCTCATTACTGTTTTGTTGGTTGTTGCTGAATTTGGGTTTTCGGTTTTTGATTTTGGGTATTTGTTTTTGGTTGGTAGCGTATATCGAAATTGTGTGTAGGTTTGTCTGCTTCTTATTACCATTGACGATGGCTCGACGTAGGAAGTAATATGATTTGGATTTATTGGGGTCGTCTCCTCCAAAAACACATACTAAAACACACACACACACAAAGACACACAGATCCCCCCCCCCCCCTCTCTCACTCCTACACCATATATATACATTATGACTCTCACACCTACACCATATATACATTAGGACTCTCACACCTACACCATATATACATTATGACTAATACACCACTGCCGCATCACCAGACTTTACCGCGCTCATCATTCAATATTTGCGACCACTACAAATTCGTTGACTCCACTTGCATTAAATTTGACGGAAAATCTATAAAGGTGAAATTATTAAATAAAAATATGTTTTTTCTTATTGCTTACGGTCAAAAATTTTGTTGCTTACATGAAAATTTTATATAATTACATTTTTTTGGAAAAATGAGTTTAGTTTTATTTATTTTACTTTGTATGCATGGCTATGACACTTGGGGATATGATGATGATTTAGATTCGGAATCAACAATGACATTAATACAAAATGGAGACACCATCTGGTTCACTATGAATATCAAGCTTGAGTTAAGCCATGTTGCCGCCAATGGGCCTTGACATGGCTGTCAGATTACTTGAGCCTATTAAGGAACAATACCACATCGTCTCTTATGATGATTTCTATTAGGTAAGGCTTTCTTTCATCTCCTTTTTTCGATTAAGCTTTTTGTCGTTGACATAGTCTTTTGATTTAGTTGACTTTTTCTTGCTTCTTACATGATAGAAAAATCTACTTCCATTATTTGATATTTTAAAAGATCGATTGCATTTGTATGTGTAGGAATTTGGAAACATTGAGTCTCCAGTATACTCTAGGTTTTGTCGTTTTTTCTACAACAATGTATAGCAGGTGTTCTTCATATACCTAATGTCATTACTTACTTTCCACATCATATTTAATATTTTCTTTTCCCTTAGCTGAATCTGTAATGTAACATCTGATTATCAAGTATTTCCATTTTAGCCCTTAACCTAATTGAAGTTTGCACATTTGGTCCCATGTGGTTGAGTTTCGCATTTCAGCCCGTACGCTGGGTGTACATGTGGGTACATACAGCGTACTCATAAGAACGAATCGCGAAAGCCATGCTAGAACGTTGGGCGTACGTGTGGTACGTCAGACGTACTAGCTCAGCCTCAAAACCCTAACTTTAAGGGTTTGATCCCCTATTTAATCCATCTTATGCCTCCCTTGGACATTCCTTATCATCCACCTTCCCTCAAAAACCCTAATCTCGAGTCTAAGCCTTGTTTGTGAGAGTTTGGAGCTTATTAGTGATTTTTGGTGCTTATTTTTGAATAAGAAGGTTATTGAAGAAGAAGGTGTTGTTTGCAAGCTTATAGATCCAAAAACTCCTCCTCCTTGTGCATCTTTTAAAGGTATAAAGTCTATACCTTGATGTGCTTCCTTTTTGACCTCCATAGATGAGTTTTTATGGGCTTTTTGTCCCAAAGTTTGGACCTTTATGAGTTTAGGGCACTCCAGAGCATATTAGTTGTCCTTTCATGTATGTTAGGTCTTGTAGATTCACAAAAATGGTTGCCTGATGGTCCCTTTGTATCCATGCAAGAGTTTGGTAGTGTTGAGTGTGGATTAATTCTGAGTTTTAAGGTTTAAGCTCTTTTCAGCCATGCAAAGGCTTAAAGTTTTAGACTTTATGGATTAAGACGTTCTAAGAATGTCAGATATGTGCTTGGATGCATGTCTTAATGATTAAGACCATTTTGGAGTGGTTTTGGGGTTAGACAGCGTACGCACTATATACTACTGGCTCCACCCAACGTAGCCAGGTGAGTCCCCGAACCCGCCTGCTTATCGAGTACGCCCCGTGTAGGAAGAGAGTACGCGTTGGGCAGTTGACTTTTGACCTTTGGTCAAGATTTATGGTTTTGGACCATGGGAGGGGAAAAATGGTATTTTTTTCCCTTAAGGGGTTTAGCTGTGGGTTTTGGACTCGCGAGTTGAGTAATGGACATTAATTATTAATTAGGGTTAATTATTGTATTATTAGGCGGAGTCTAGTTCTGGCAGTTCGGGTATGAGATTTATCTGTCATCAGTATCCGGTGAGTCTCCTCACTTATTCTTATCTGTGTGGTTGAATAGTTGTATTTGTGATGAACAGCCAAGTCTAATTGTTATTTTGTATGATGTCGTTTATGTGTGACTGAGACTGCGGATAATCTCCAAGGTTGCTGATAACCCATAGGGCGTATTGTTGCCCACTGGGATGTTGATAGTCCCCAGGATTGATAACCCATAGTTGTTTGTTTATGTTGTGTTTGTATGTGGTACATTGGGGAACTCACCAAGCTTTGTGCTTACAGTTGTTGATTTATGGGTTTCAGGTACTGTTGAGGATCGCGGGAAGTCAAATGTCTGATTGTACACACTCGCTGAGAGATTTGTTAATGGGTCAGTCTGCGATACTCTAGGGTTTGTGAACATTATTTTAGTAATTTAAAAATGAAAATTTTGGTTTAAAATTTGAGGTGTTACAATTTGGTATCAGAGCCCTGGTTTGAGGGATTTGGATGAACTCTAGGGTAATTCCAAACTCAAACTAAGGATCTGAAGATTTTCATAAAAACTTTTCAAAGAAATGAAGATTTTTGCAGAAGAAAAACCCAGTGAAGCAGTGTGTACAATCAACCAGAGCTCGAGCGGTAGTTTCCTAAAATACATCAACTTATATTATTAGTAGTGTAGAGCTGATAGAAATGTGTGCTAGTTAGCGGTAGGCTAAGAATCCTATAGGAATGGTGTGACAATGTTGTCTGATTTGTGATGCATTTAGTCTAGGAGTTCGTTCTTATGAGATTGAATATGTCATTGTTATTTTCTTGGTGTATGTTGTATAATTGTACATAGTTAGGATTTTATCGCCTTAGAATGTCTGATTTAGCCTTTATTCTTGTTCCTTGTTTGGTTGTGGATTTGAGGTAGGATAATTTATTCGAATGTATATCGAGTCTCGTATTGTGTACAATTGGCATGCACAAAGCAAATAGCAAGGACATCAGAGATCTTGTGAGGCGGAGCAGTGTTGGAAGCAGTCTAGAGTCAGTGTCTAGATGCTTAGTCGTGGTTCTAAGGATCCAGCAGGGCGAATGTATAGATAACCTAGGGCAATAGAGTCGTTGTGACTTAGGGTCTTGAGAGGACGACTTGAGACAAATACGGGTTGGTGTGGAGGGAAGTATTGGGCCCGTACTACTGAAAGCACCGGATCCGTACGCGGCTCAAGAAAGAATCTTAAGGAACTAAGGAGATTGTAGGAGTGTGTAACACCCTGTTCTGCAAATATTCATTTATGGATTTCGGAGGCCAAGTTTAGGGGCGTTTTGGTCTTTCAAAGTTTGGAGTTTTATTCGAGAAGTTTTGGGCAGGGGTGTGTCGCTAGAAGCGTAGGGTTTCTCGCCACCTTTTTGTGGATATAAAGTTCGTCGGAAACGGACTGAGGATGAAGAAGTTATAGCATTTTGAAGTTGTTAACTGTAACGCCCGGGTTTCGGGGCTAAGCATTAATAGATGATGTAATAGTCTAGGTCAACTATTGTAACTCTTTTTGAAGTAATAAATATGAGTTATTTGAGTATTATGTGAATTATGTGAATTTATGTGCTTTATACTTAATTATAAAGGTATAATTAATAAAGAATAAAAATAAGCGTCAAAATTAAAGTGTGAGATAAACCCGATATCTTTACATAAAGTGGTGGTGGTCGAAACAAAGATTCCGGGGATATAAAGAACGCCCAAATCTGACTTCGTATGAGGAAGTTATGATTTTTCTAAGATTTGGCATAGCAGTGCACGACCCGAAACTCGAATTTTCGTTCGAGCAGTTTTTGGCTTACGCGACCTAAATGAGAGTTGAAGATCTCATTAATAGGAACTCAACGACAAAAAGACAGACGAAAACGGAGTCCGTATGTAAAAGTTATGAATTTTACGCGGACATTTAACAGTGTAATCACCTCATACTGTTAAATTCAAGATCGGTCGAGAATTAGCCGATGGAGTAAAAACAAAAGTTGTACATTTTATTTTTACCAACGCGTGGATATAAATAACGTCGGAAACGGAGCTCGTATGCGAAAGATATGGACGAAGCTTAGTTGCTACTCTTCGTGCGCGATAAATACGATACAGTTTTTGTAAATCTGAGATAGAAGGAGAATTAGCCGACGGGGTCTAAATGAAAGTTGTAGTACTTGTAACTACCAACGCGTGGATATAAAGAACGTAGAAAATGGAGCTCGTACGCGGAAGATACGGATGAAACTTAGGGGCTACTTTACTATAAAATCCCTATAAATAAAGGGTGAACTCTTCATATTTTCTTCACACCATAAGCCTTTCTTTCTCTCTCTAACTTCTCTCTAGCCTCCCTAAACCCCTCCCAAGTCTAGGGAACCTCCCTAGCACGCGAAGGAAGCCCCGGAGCGCCCGACGGCTTCGAGAAGAAAAGCTTTCGGCTCGGAAACGCTGCTCCAGCGAAGCCCAGTTTTTAATAAAAACCCGTTGTTTTGTCGAGGAAAATTGTTTTAAGAGTAACGAAGCATTGTCCGAGTGCAGAGTCACCACCTTTTCAGGTGAGTGCATAGTCACTTTCAACTTACACATAGATATGAAGTATTTAATATAAATTACGTGCTATGTGTGCATATTGTCTGAATAATTGCTTACTATGCTGATGAAAGATTTTTATACATGTTTTAAATGATTTAAACTGTATATGTATTTTATATCTACAAAATGTTGGGGTAAAACATGGGTAGATGTAATAGACGATGTGTGATAAAATAATGAGAGGCCTCGATGTTGTTGTTGTTGATTCTGTCATCTAGTGGAGTATGGATGACAACCACAGACTCTTCTAGACAGTACAGTGGAACGCTAGCAGGCTCGCAACCTGTAGGTGTTTGTGAACGATGTGTTCACCGGTGTACTCCTTCCCCCTCATGGTTGCCTTTAGGACATTTATTGCTGAGGAACCCCCTTAGCAGTAGTGTCCATCTCGATGATGATCGTTAGGCTAGGTCCCTTATGATAGGTGTTTAGGGACGTAAAGTGAGGATAACGGGAACGGGTAATCGGGTTATTGTTGGTTGATGAAATTAATAAACTTATTTATTGTGGGTTGAAAACCCTATGCGCTCACCAGGCTCCCAAGTCTGACCCACTCAGTTTCTTGTATTACAGGTAGTGGTGCACGAGCATAGATATGATGTTTGGGATGAGAGATTACGGATATAGGCCTGTAGATATGAATAAATGTAGTAAGGCTTATATTGTACTGTTTATGCTTTTGATCTGTATCGAACATGACATCCCGAGGTTTTTAATGAAATACATTTCTACGGAAATGCTTTGATAAATCTTTATCATATTTTATTTTGGGAACAAATTCCGCAACACTTTTATTTAAAATGTTACTCTGATTTTTAAACAAAGCATAAACAAAATCGGTCTTTTCTGGCCGTGAAAATGGAGATGTCACATTAACAATTATGGTCCCTTAGTGGAAAAGTTGGCAAGGCAGCCCCCTTTGCATGCATATAATGCTCGCGTGTTTGTAGCTGGGTACGCCCAGCGTAAGGCTGGGGTACGCCCAGCGTAGCAGGGCAAAGTGATCGCGAGTGTTGAAGACGTACGCCCAGCGTACGAGGAGTACGCCCAGAGTCCTTAAACCCTAATTTTAGGGTGAGCCACTATATAAAAAACATAATGGCTCAAACCCTAGCCTCATTATCAGCCTCCCCAACCTCAGAGAAACCCTAGAACGCCTCAACCCTTCATTTTGTGAGATCTTGACCTTGGGAAGCTCATCTTGGTGGTTTTAAGCTTGGAAGAGGAAAAGAAGAAGTTGTCAAAGAAGGACTTGGGAAGTTAGAGCTTATAGATCTGGAGTAGCATCATCATTTGGAACTCTTTGGAGGTATCAAGTTCATAACTTTGCTTAAGGAAGCTTAGATCTTGTGTAGTGTGGTTTTGGGGTTATTTTGGTCCCAAGAATGGACCTTTTGGTGCAACTTCGATTTTGAGCTTGGGGTTGCCACCCTCAGAGCTAAAAGTGTCCCATAAGTAATAAAGTTTCAATCTTGGTGGTCCTAATGAGTTCATGCATGATATCTAGCCCTTGTTATCGAAGTATGTTGTCACCTTTTGAATTTGGGCTTGTTTGGTGGGTTGCAAGTCACCAAGTTAGTGACTTTATGGATTAAGACATGGAAAAGGAACTGGATCTGAGTTGGTAGCCTCTAGAGTGAAGTAATAAGCACTCAATGGGAAAGTGTCTTAATAGGGGCAGTATGCCCAGCGTACATTCGGGTACGCCCAACGTACGCACCATTTGCCTAGTACGCTTAGCGTACGTGAGTGTACGCCCCGCGTACTCTGGCAGTTTGGGCTTCAAGTTAATGGGCCTCGGTTTGGACCATGCCTTGAACCTTGGGCCTTAGTGGGCCAGAAGAAGTCAAATGATATGGGTCAGGGATTATATTTTGGGCTTAGGGTAAGGCCCGTTAAGGGATTGGGCCCAATGTAGTAAATTGGGCCATTAGTGGGCTACTAGTGGGCTTGGGAAGCTTACATAGTATTGGGCCTTGGTTATGGGCATTAGATATGGACCAAGTTGGACTAGGGGTAGAATGGTCATTTTACCCTAAGATGGATTAATGTATTGGACTAAGTGATATTTGGTGTTGGTAGCTCGGGGAGCTAAAGGAGCAGCAGTTCGGGATTTGACTGATAGCAGCTAGAGGGGTATCAGCAGAACTTCAGCAGTGCAAGGTAAGTCCCCTCACTGTGTGAATGGGTCTAAGGCCACAATGCCGGCCCATGTAGTTATGAGTAGGAAGACCCGGGGGTTAGCCCTAGGCATTGTATGCTAATATGATATTCCGGACCAAGGTCTGATGTCGGGCGGGTGCCCAAGGAATGTTTGCATGTTAGATTATACTTGTTGTCTGTGTGATACTTGAATGTGCCTGGTAGGGAGGTGAGTGTGGGCGAGGTCCCGTATCTCATCACTAGCTGAGTATGGACGGGGTTCCATATCTCATTAGTAGCAGAGCAGGGGCGGGGCCTGAGATAGGAGGAAGGTGAGTGTGGGCGGGGGCCCGTATCTCACTAACAGCAGGAGCTTGGATGGGGTTCCATGGCTCACCAGTACCAGGATAGGGGCGAGGCCCAAGACAGGCGAGGCCTTAGGACAAGAATACAGTAGGGTATGTTCAGTATATGTGTTATGTGCTAGGGTCATATGCCCGTATGTGTTTAGCGGGCGGGGCCCAGAGACAGGCGGGGCCTAAGAGAAACATATTTGTATACCGAGCGGGGCTCGAAGCCAGGCGGGCCCCGATGTAGCGGGCGAGGCCCAATGTAGCGGGCGAGGCATTATCTTATTCATTCAAAACATATCACATCAGAGTATCATGTCTAAAACATTATCTTATTTTATCAGAGTAAACATCCCAGGCTAAAACTCCTTTGGTGTGTGTGCCATGCGATCACCCCGAGCTCTTCCCTCCGTTACCAGAAGTACCTGAAACCAAAACTGAAAACCGTAAGCACGAAGCTTAGTGAGTTCCCCAACCTACCACATACCATGCATAATCACATACTGCAAGCACTGGGCCACGCCCGCTACTTCGGGCCTCGCCCGCTACATCGGGTCCCGCCCGATCCCAGGCCCCGCCTGGCTTCGAGCCCCGCTCGGTATACAGATCTGTTTCTCTTAGGCCCTGCCTATCTCTGGGCCCTGCCCGCTAAACACATACAGGCATATGACCCTAACACATAACACATATACTGAACATACCCTACTGTATTCTTGTCCTAAGGTCTCGCCTGTCTTGGGCCTCGCCCCTGTCCTGCTACTGGTGAGCCATGGAACCCCGTCCAAGCTCCTGCTGTTAGTGAGATACGGGCCCCCGCCCACACTCACCTTCCTCCTATCTCGGGCCTCGCCCCTGCTCTGCTACTAATGAGATATGGAACCCCGTCCATACTCTGCTAGTGATGAGATACGGGACCTCGCCCACACTCACCTCCCTACCAGGCACATACAAGTATCACACAGACAACAAGTATAATCTAACATGCAAACATTCCTTGGGCACCCGCCCGACATCGGACCTTGGTCCGGAATATCATACTAGCATACAGTGCCTAGGGCTAACCCCCGGGTCTTCCTACTCATATACATGGGCGGCATTGTGGCCTTAGACCCATTCACACAGTGATGAGACTCACCTTGCACTGCTGAAGTTCTGTTGATACCCCTCTAGCTGCTATCAGTCAAATCCCGAACTGCTGCTCCTTCAGCTCCCCGAGCTACCAACACCAAATATCACTTAGTCCAATACATTAATCCATCTTAGGGTAAAATGACCATTCTACCCCTAGTCCAACTTGGTCCATATCTAATGCCCATAACCAAGGCCCAATACTAAGTAAGCTTCCCAAGCCCACTAGTAGCCTACTAATGGCCCAATTTGCTACATTGGGCCCAATCCCTTAATGGGCCTTACCCTAAGCCCAAAATATAATCCCTGACCCATATCATCTGACTTCTGCTGGCCCACTAAGGCCCAAGGTCCAAGGCATGGTCCAAACCGAGGCCCATTAACTTGAAGCCCAAACTGCCAGAGTATGCGGGGCGTACACTCACGTACGCTGAGCGCACTAGGCAAATGGTGCGTACGCTGGGCGTACTGCCCCTGTTAAGACACTTTCCCATTGAGTGCTTATTACTCCACTCCATAGGCTACCAACTCAGATCCAGGTCCTTTTCCATGTCTTAATCCATAAAGTCACTAACTTGGTGACTTGCAACCCACCAAACAAGCCCAAATTCAAAAGGTGACAACATACTTCCATAACAAGGGCTGGATATCATGCATGAACTCATTAGGACCGCCAAGGTTGAAACTTTATTACTTATGGGACACTTTTAGCTCTGAGGGTGGCAACCCAAGCTCAAAATCGAAGTTGCACCAAAAAGGTCCATTCTTGGGACCAAAATAACCCCAAAACCACACTACACAAGATCTAAGCTTCCTTAAGCATAGTTATGAACTTTATACCTCCAAAGAGTTCCAAATGATGATGCTACTCCATATCTATAAGCTCCAACTTCCCAAGTCCTTCTTTGACAACTTCTTTTTTTCCTCTTCCAAGCTTAAAACCACCAAGATGAGCTTCCCAAGGTCAAGATCTCACAAAATGAAGGGTTGAGGCGTTCTAGGGTTTCTCTGAGGTTGGGGAGGCTGATAATGAGGCTAGGGTTTGAGCCATTATGTTTTTTATAGTGGCTCACGCTAAAATTAGGGTTTAAGGACTCTGGGCGTACGTCTTCAACACTCGCGATCACTTTGCCCTGCTACGCTGGGCATACCCCAGCCTTACACTGGGCGTACCCAACTACACACACGCGTGCATTACATGCATGCAAAGGGGGCTGCCTTGCCAACTTTTCCACTAAGGGACCATAATTGTTAACAACTTCAAAATGCTATAACTTCTTCATCCTAAGTCCGTTTCCGACGAACTTTATATCCACGAAAAGGTGGCGAGAAACCCTACGCTTCTAGCGACACACCCCTGCCCAAAAATTCTCGAATAAAACTTCAAACCCTTGAAATACCAAAACGCCCCTAAACTTGGCCTCCGAAATCCATAAATGAATATTTTCAGAACAGGGTGTTACAACTCTCCCCCACTTAAACTAGAATTCGTCCTCGAAGTCTTTCCTTACTAACACCCAACACCCCATCAATTGATCTGCGGAACGCAACCGATGATTCTACACGCGAAACAACATCTCTAAGATACTGAAAGCCGACTCGGTCTTCCATCCAGAAGAAGGCGAAATTCAAACTTCCGCAAACCCCCAAGCTACTTCGCATACACGAACCATCATGATAGACACTTCTGCCCGAACACTATGCTGCCTTTTGTCTTCCTTCCAAAAGAACGGGGACCTCCCAGGTCCAAACCTTTCTACCCACCAACCAGAATACCGGATTCCCTCCGGTCACCGAACCCAAGCTCAAGCTCTCAGTCGCTCCCAGCGACCTCCGAAGAAACTTCGGCTAACTAAAACTGCTCTATCTACCTTGCTACTTTGGCTCCCTAAGTCCTGGGATCCTCGATCCCCTAACTTGGCCCTACGGTCTCTACCAGGTCCCACCTGCGCCGCTACAAATACACAGGCCTCGCCCACGGGTCTCACCCAACTGTATCTCGGAGTGGCCTCTCCCACAGGTTTCACCTATCTTGGGCTATGCAGGCCCCACTCCATCCTAAAACTCAACGAACTACTCACTCGATCGATCTTCATCATGTTAAATAGGATATATGGGCCTCGCCCACACCCCGCTAACTAGCTGCTAACGAAATGACACGGCTATCCTACAGCCTTACTACTCTTCCCGCTCTGCCTAACTGCTGGAGATTGCTACGACGACCCCGTAGCCTTACATCCTGACTAAATTCGCATCCTGCCGAGAAAATCTCCGCATGGTTCCCACCCAGGTATATCTACCATGAATACACGAACTCAATGTTGGGAAGTTTCCCAAACTCCCAACTCGTGCGCTTCTCTATCCCAACAGCCACTGGGGCTGCCTTCCCTTCCAACAAAGTTGCGAACTCATCCCAATTTACACTTACTCCTGCTCCTGACCTATGGGATAGTTCTTCCCCACTTCGATTCGACTAGATCCCTATAGCTCCTAGCTTGGGAAGGATTCCCAATCCTTCTCTCCATATAAAGAGTCGATCTGCTGACATCCCACGCTTAAAACTTCTAGCGCCCTAACCAACCAAAACCAAATCTGAACCACTCTTGAAGATTAATAGAACACTTCCCAAGCCCCACTCACACCTGCTATAGTGACTGCATCCCGAGAACCGGTTCAAGAGGGGTACTACTATGAACTACCGCCCGAAATTCCATGGAAGTAAAACCGAATAAAGAATCTCGTTTTTCCCCAAATCCACTTTTCGATATCCCAAAAAGAAAATTTCAGCTAAAGTGGTTCTGAAAATATTCATTTATCTAGTAGAGTAAAGGACTTAATGGATTAAGTCCTTAATGGGTTAAGTGAGAAACACTTAACCCTAATTGTCATTTTATGTGAAACCCTAATTTCACTTGGACTTTGAGTTGGGTCGTTACAGAGTGTGTGGGTGTTGTGTATGCGTTTTAGCCTGATTCTGATGGTTTACTTGTGTGTTTCAGTATGGTGGTTACTCGAGGTTCAGGCTCTAGCGACCCCAAGAGGCCAAGTGTCAATGATGATGAGATCCGCAGGATTGTTGCCGCCGAGGTGGCCGCAGCAATTAGAGGAGCTATTCCAAAGATGTTGGGGTCTTACAAGACCACGTTGATCAAGAATTTTGAAGAGCGTTACGCCGCCGTTACCGAGGCTACTGCTGTCGCAGCCACTGCAGCTGTTGTTGTTGCGAGACCGCAGAGGGGTGATTTGTTGTGGTACCGAGAGTTCAACAACATGAAGTCACCCGAGTTTGATGGGACCCATTATCTGATTGCTACTATGAGATGGATTTCTGATTTTGAGGGATGTTTTTACACTTTCTCCTATCCGGAGAATCTGAGGGTTCGTTTCGTGTTGAACCTACTTCTCTTGGGAGCGATGGATTGGTGTAAATTTGTGACAGCTGATTACACTCTTGCAGAGCATTCTGTGGTGACTTGGGAGAGATTTATTGAGATGTTAAGGGATGAGTTTGTACTTGTAGTTGAGAGGGAGAGATTGGCCCAAGAGTTCCTGTAACATTCCGTTTAAAATAGAGTAATTAAATAATTAACCTGGAACCCCGAGAAGTAATTTTTATTATTATTTTATATTATTGTAGCCAAAATCAAATAATAATTAACGGGATGTTGGTTTCGGGGAGCCAAATGATAAGATTTGAATCTTCGGGGGGTTAAAGTGTAATTCTGGGACTTATTTTGTAAAGATTTTTAGAATTCAGGGGGTATTTGGTATAATTTGTACTTATATTAAATAGATTCTTGGGGGCAAGGACTAAATGGTAAATTATGGACCTTATTTGGAAAGAATGATTGGAGGAGGGACTTAAAGCGTTATTATGGTTGAAGTTCTAATTTTGGACGGGAGGATATAAACCCGTCACCCTCTAAACCCTAACCCTAAACCTAAGTTATCTTGCAGCCGCCACCATTCCATATGTGACCCACCAGCCACCACCACCCCCCTTCACTCCCGTTTTCCGATCTGCAAGGTCACCGACGACGTTTTCTACGACCGGTGACATCGAAGACCGACGGGAACCGAGATTCATGGCTATTGTGTTCGTTTTCCGATGGAGGCGCGACCACCATTATTGAAGACATTTCAGCCGCCGCCTCCTTGACTGTTGAAGTCGAAGAACCACCGCACAACCGCCGCTGTTGTCGTCACGGTCAACCTTTCTTCTTATCCTTCTTACTGTCACCATCTGTAGCCGTCCGTGACATCACCAGTGCTGTTCCAGCTGCCCTCGTCGTCGACTCCATTCCATAGCAGCTAGTTGTCGCCGCTGCACCGAAACCATTGGAGATGTAGCCGTTATCGTCCGTTGCCGGTTGCTAACGTGTTGTTGTCGTTCATTGTATGGCACCAGGAGGGTGGTAGCGTCCATATTTCGTGGCTTGCGATGTGGATGTGTGTGGGGGTGGGCCTTCTATCGAGTAGAAATCGTGAAGAACCACCATGGCAGCCGGCCATGGTGGCTGCCGCCGATGACGCTGCATTGCCGACCGACCGCCGCTGCTGACCGCCTTCTTGTGTCACTGTCGCCGCCGCACGCCACCAAGTGGGTGGTTGGACTTATTTACGAACAGAAGAGCGTGTGTGTGTGTGGTTACTTGGCCGGAAATCACAAGAGAGCCACCACCACCGTGAGGTGGTGGCTAGCACCTCCGACCACCACCTGCCGCCACAGGGCGGCTGTGTGTATGTGTATTTCATTATGTGTGTTTATTTGGATATTTGTTGTATAGATGTTGCATCATTGTATCGTGGCCAAAATAATCAAGGAAAAACCCATAACCACCACCGTGAGGTGGTGGCTGCCGCCCTCTGCCGCCACCAGCCGCCGTGTTGGGTGACGGTCTGTATTGTGTGTTTGGATTGTTAGTTTAGATGCTTGGACATATTTAGCCTAAGTTCATAACCACCACCACGAGGTGGTGGCCGCCGCCGTGAGCCGCCGGTGACCACTACTACCCGAGGTGGTAGTGGGTGGTGCCCGACTTATTTAACCCTAATTGACCTAATGAGGCCCTAATTTACCTAAATACCTAACCATTTGACTAATGGGCACGCGATTGGGTTGGAAACCCTAATTAGGGTTTAGAAAATCCTAATTTTGGATTGGTTGGTTTGGACTTATCGGGACCCGCGTTTTGGGCCATTGGAATTGAATTATGAGTTTCACCCGATCACACCGTATGATTTATCTAGTAGAGTGATGGACTTAATGGATTAAGTCCTTAATGGGTTAAGTAAGAAACACTTAACCCTAATTGTCTTTTTATGTGAAAACCCTAATTTTGCTTGGGCCTTGAGTTGGGCCTTTCTATTGGCCTTTGGTGATTGGGCTATTGATGGGCTATCCAAGAACAAGTAAATGGACTAAAATATTTGGATGGGCTTTAGGGTAAATCCCATGTGAGGGACTTGGGCCCAATTTGGAAAATTAGGCCATAAATGGGCCATAATTGGGCCTTGATGATTTTGAGATATTGGACCATCGGAATGCCAAGTGTTGGAACTAGAATAAATGGTTGGGCCTTAAGATAAGACCATGAAGAGGTTTGGGCCCAATTTGGAAAATTAGGCCATATGTTGGGCTTTGGTCCATTGGTTGACTTTTGGGGCCTTTGGAGTGTGAGTTTGGGCCTTGGGCTTGAATCAAGCTAGGTTGGGGGTAAAGTAGTCTTTTACCCCAAGCATGGACTTATGGTTATGCATTGGAACCCAATTATTAATTGGGTGTTGTTTTGATGATTGACAGTTCGGGAATCTATCATCCAGCAGCTAGGGTTTTGTTCGCGGGACTTCAACAGTGTGAGGTGAGTTCTTCTCACTATATCAACAGGGTCTACGGCACCAAGGCTGACCCTTTATGATTTGTATCCTGGTTATAGGATGGTTGCTATGTTAGTGATCTGTTTGATTGGTATCCTGGTTATAGGATGGTTGCTATGTTAGTGATCGGTTAGATCGTTATCCTGGTTATAGGATGGTTGCTATGTTAGTGATCGGTTAGATCGGTATCCTAGTTATAGGATGGTTGCTATGTTAGTGATCTGTTAGATCTGTATGATTATCTATACATGCTAGCTAGGGTATGATATCTATGTGTACATGATTGTTTGATTAGGGGTTGGGTTGTGGCAGGTCCTGCTTTGTGTTGTAGGCCAACATACCCAGGGCGGACCGGATAGACTGCAAACCCGGTTAGGGCATACTAGTCAGGCCGAAGGCCCGATGAGCGGTCCGAATAGGCTGAAGGCCCTGAGAGGCGGTCCAGATGTGTCGATGGCTCGGAGAGCGGTCCAGATAGACTGATGGCCCTAAGAGGCGGTCCAGTTAGACTGAAGGCTCATTATGCATGCTGTTTGTTTATATGATATGATTATGATTTTATGGCGTTGGTATTTTGGGGGAACTCACTAAGCTTCGGGGTTATAGTTGTTGATTTGGTTTCAGGTACTTCTGATGATCGCGGGAAGGCGAAGGCGTGATCGTACACCTTCTTATATTTTCATGATTTGATTCTGGGATACTCTGACACTAAACTATTTTGCAAACTAATTTTGTAATAATTATTGATTTTGAATATTTTAAAAAGTTTAAATTTGGCATGATTTTTATGGGTGTTACAAGTTGGTATCAGAGCCTTGGTTTGAGTGAAATGGAGGAAACACTCGTGTGTCTCCAGTCTCAAACTAAGGACAAGAATTTTAAAATGATTTTTCAAATGGTTTTCAAAATAATAAAGGAGGATGCAAGTGTACGATCAGCCAGAGCCAGTAAGTAGACCCCAAAATACCTTACGGATTATTTGATTTTGTGATATGTTAGAACAACATGCTAGTACTAGGCTAGGGATCTTCAGGAATTGCATGATAGAATTGCCTGATTGTATGATTCCTGATAGCCTAGGGTTTTCCTTATATGAAATTGACATCATTATTCTAGTTGCTTAGTGTATGCATCACGGTCGTACATAATTAAGATCTTATAGCCTGAGAATGTTTGGTATGGCCTTATTTCCTGTTCTTGTTTGATGAAGGGCTTACGGTAGGACCAGGTATTCGAAAGGCTATAGGGTCCAGCGTTATGTATGGCTAGCATACCCGAGTGCTTCAGGGTTGGTGAAAGTTTCATGGGTGGGTTGTGCGAGGTCGGTATGCCAGTATGAGATATTTAGCATTCCTCTAGGAGTGAGGATTGAGCGCTCGCCATGTTATTGTATATTGTTAGGGCGTTGTGATGATACTTGATACAAATATGGGTAGGTGTGGAAGGTAGTATGGGCTCGTACTACTGAAAGCACAGGACCCATACGCGTAGCAAGGAAGTAATAACCCCTAGGGTATAGTTGGGAAATTGGTTCCCTGTTATTATATGTATTATCCGAGATCTCTCTGGTGTATTATCAGAATGGTGGTTACGAGACGTTTTGAGACCGGATCCGGATCAGGATCAGGAGCTGGCAGGCAGGGCGGGCCAGCAGCAGTGACAGGGACTACTGGTTAGATGAGACAAGAGGATCTGAATGCTAGGATTCAGGAGATCCTGTACGATGAGGTTGCTGCTCTTTTTCGGGCACAATTGCCGGAGATGTTTGGGTCTATCAAGACCGCCATGGTTGAGTATTTCGACGAGCGCTATGCAGCCCTTACTGAGACGGCTGCCGCAGCAACTGTAACGGCGACAGGGGAAGGAGCTCGTCGAGCTTTCCAGTACCGAGACTTGTTACTGGGACATATTCTGATGAGCAGAGGGCTGCAGTTACTTGGGATCAGGGAGATGTTACTTACTCGTTACATTCTGCGGGTTGAGAGAGAGAAGCTGGCACAGGAGTTTCTGGATTTGAGGCTTTGGGGGTTTTGCTCGAGGCCTGAGTACGAGTCATGGGGATCAGGAAGGGAGTGATGATTATGATCAGCTCGAGTTTTGCAGCTGGAAGTAGAAGGTTTGATTGATGGATTGGAATGTTGTTTTCGAGGGCAAGGGTTGTGCCATTTTAGTTTTCCGATTTCAAAGGAGTGAGCAGGCTTGTGACCCCTGGGTCAGGTTGTATTTCCAGCTCGGGCACAGTTGGTCGCAATGGTTGGCAACAAAAATTCAACGTTGGTGAGCGTGGGTGGGTAGATGTGGCATGAGTATCTTGCGAGGCGTACACGATTACCATCCCTACCCATAGGAGCTAAGGTCCGGTTCGCCTTGGATCTCTTGTATCGGGCGGCAAGGGTTAATTGTGCGATCTATTGCGCTTTCCGGATTGGAGACTATGTCTTGGGAATAGTTTGTATCCCGGTTTAGGGCAGAGGTTGTTTCAGCTGCTGCAGTCCAACTGTGGACGACTGAGACTGTGAGTGAGTCAGGGTGTGAGCCCCTGAATGATATGATCTCTAGAGCCGAGAACGGGAGATCGATTTTGGAGTACCTCGGGAAGAGAGGATCAGATCAGGTGCATATATTGGAGGGTCCCGAGAGGGTACCCAAGACGTCTGAACAACGTTTGAGAGGCCAGCAGGGTCGGATTCAATGACACTTGCGGGAAACTGCATGATGGAGTTTTTCATTCCAAGGGTTGAGTAAGTGTATCCCGGGGATTGTTTCCCTGATTGTGTGAGTTACATCCTCGAGTGATGTCATATGCCATTGGCATACTGTGAATTATTAGTGGTTAACGAAAGGTCATTTCCCTAATTGCGGGTTCGGAGTGTACAGTATTATCTTGGTTTATGGTCAAGATCGGTTCAGGGGTATTAAGTGGGAGGTCTGCGGATAGGGTTCCGCAGGATGGTCATTCAGCATCGTCAGGATTCGGTGGTTTTAGTAACCGTTATTTATTGGTTGTTGGAAGCACCAAGGGATGTGGCTTGTTGCTGAGGTATTGGTTGGAGCATCTGTCATTGAGCTTCAAGATTTGAGTGCGGTATCATTTCAAGCATCAAGGCCTGTCGGTTACGTTGGGATTCAGGAAGTGTCATTTGGTCTTTAGAAGTTGTGTGGACTTTTGGGGTTCAACTAGTGATGGGACACTAGCATTGGTAAGCGATGGTTACCATCAGGTCGACTGATAGAAAGAAAAAGAAGGATTGGGAGCCCTTCAATTCTCGTGTGCTTTGAGAATTTAGTCGATTCAAAGTGGGGGAGAATTATCCCGGGATTCAGAAGCAGGAGCGGTTTTGAAACTAGGATAAGTTTCGAATTTCCATCAGGGAGGAAGGCAGCCCAAGTGGCTGTTTGGTTTGAGGGTTGTGTGAGTTTGGAGTTCGGTAAAACTTCTCAGCATGTGAATTGCGTCTGTTTGGCGCTTGATAGCAGAATTTAGGGAAATCATGTTGGGGTTCTAGTCATGAATTGAGTTCAGTTCTGGTGTTCGGTCAAGTGTGTGTTCGACTCTGAGGGTTTTTGGATTGATAGATTGAGGGTAAGGTATCGGGCTGCGGTTGTGTTAGGGCAAAAGTGTTGTAAGACTACAGGGGTAGCCGTAGCATTCACTAGCGGTCAGATAGTGAGGGAAGTGTTATGAGACCGCGGGATGACCCGTAGCATTCCCAGATTCTTTCAGACAATTAGGCCAGGGTGAGCCAGTTTGCAATATTGTGGGTAGACAACATCATAATTGGAATCAGGAAACGGTAGGTCGTTGGAGACCGGGCATGATGTAAGACTACAGTTAATCTGGTAGCATTCACTTTTCGCATTGGATTCAGTGGCAACAGGCTATTACGATTGGATGGACCAAAAGGATTGGTGGAACCATGAGTGGTGATATAGCTAGGGCGGCTATTGCTAGTCGAAGTTTCCTTAGGAGGTCACGCGGAGCGACTGTTTAGATTGCTCGTTGATTCGGCAACCGGGAAGGAATCCGGTATTCCGGATGAGTTTTCTGTCAAGTATAAGTGTATTGTAGGGAAATTTGGTCTGTGACTCTGTCTTCTAGTAGGAACCCCAGGTTATCAGAAGTTGAGTAGCCAGTTGGGAGATAAGTGCAATGAATTCGATAAGGATTCAGTGTGGGCGGTCTGTCATGGAGCCAGCCCATCTCGAGACTTCAGATTTCGGATTGAGTAAATGTGATCATATTGCAAGGAATTCGTTTATATTTAGGTTTCAGAACCCTGCGAGGGTTGGTTACCGTTGTCTTGGAAAGGCTGGGGTATGCTTGTAGTTGTGGCCGTGTTGCTCAAGTTATTTGGCGTGTCAAGAATGGTAATGAATGATTTTGAGGACGAAATCCAATTTAAGTGGGGGAGAGTTGTAACATTCCGTTTAAAATAGAGTAATTAAATAATTAAACTGGAACCCCGAGAAGTAATTTTTATTATTATTTTATATTATTGTAGCCAAAATCAAATAATAATTAACGGGGTGTTGGTTTCGGGGAGCCAAATGATAAGATTTGAATCTTCGGGGGCTTAAAGTGTAATTTCGGGACTTATTTTGTAAAGATTTTCAGAAGTCAAGGGGTATTTGGTATCATTTGGACTTATATTGAATAGATTCTTGGGGGCAGGGACTAAATGGTAAATCATGGACCTTATTTGGAAAGAATGATAGGAGGAGGGACTTAAAGCGTTATTATGGTTGAAGTTCTGATTTTTGATGGGAGGATATAAACCCGTCACCCTTTAAATCCTAACCCTAAACCTAAGTTATCTTGTAGTCTCCACCATTCCATCCGTGACCCACCAGCCACCACCACCCCCTTCACTCCCGTTTTCCGATCAGCAAGGTTACCGACGCGTTTTCTACGACCGGAGACATCGAAGACCGACGGGAACTTCATTTCGGGAGGATTGTCTTGCGTGGGTTAACCCCTATAAGGTTAAGTATGGTAATACCCGGTTGGTACGGTCAAGTCGTATATCAGCTTCGCCACCAGTGGGTAGTGGTTAGTGATCTAAGTGGGAGAGAATTGGGAATTCTCAGATGGGACGTCAGCCATTGAAGATGCGGTCTGTTGCGTTTCGGATAACAGTTTCTAGAGTGGTTGGGTTGAGGCGGTCCAGACATGTTGAAGACTTTGTATGGGTTTTATTAGTTATGATCGGGTACTGAGTGCATGTTAGGCGGTAGAAATCAGTAGGTCTGTTTTCTGGTAGTGAGTATGATGTTTAGTGATAATAACCCATGGAACTGTATGTTATGTGCTTGTTGGTTATCACCTATAGAATGCCCTTAGGAACTGTCGGTAGTTATGAAGGAGAGCCTGGAAACTCTGGGGTAGCAACTTGTTCTATAAGTGGATAATGTATGGTGGGTTTCAGTACTGTGTCACTTGTTAATGTTGTGAATGACATTGATTAGGCCTTCTTGGACAATGGAGGAGGTGAGTATCTCCAGGGTGGAGTGTTGGGCAACTGAAGTAACGACAATAGTGTCGATAGGTTATCGGGAACATTCGATTCATGAGCTGAGGGTCGGAGAGGGCATACCAGACTCATGCTGTGGGCTCAGAAGCAATCCAGACCTATGTTGAGGACCATGTAAGGGTATTCCACTCATAGGCTTTGGGCATAGAGATTGTGATGGTTATGTCTCTTGTTGGAGAGCGTTCGGAATGGATGTATTGCTGAGGTTCGGGTGAGTTGTAATCAGTTGCGATGAATCAGAAGATTTTATACAAGATGCAAGGATAGGTCCTTGGATCTTAAATTATGGGTTTATACCCGAGTTATGTAGATTGCGGTATTCCAATCTAGGGTATTCCATCATGAGGATGACCGGACCCTATGATTTATTGGACCTGACGTGTTTGGTATTCCAATCCGAGGGTTGATTGGGCCAAACATGCGTGTGATACGAGGGTATTCCATCTTAGGGATGACTGGACCGATCGTAGGAATGCCTGGTATTCCAGCCCGAGGCTGAGTGTTCATGCTTGTTAGCTGGATGTTTATGAGAGTTGCTTCAGGAGCTGAAGGACGCGTTATCCTGTCAGCACAAAAAGGATTCGTCTCAGGAATAGGGAAAGTTGGGTGCTGATACTTTAGATCATCTGGATTATTGTCGGGGTTGGAAATGTGGTGTATAGGTTAGACCTTCTGTAACGACCCACAAATTCAAGGGTAAAAATTTCATTTTTAATATAGCTAAAACATTAATACCATTTATTCCAAACATTTCAAATCATCATTAAGTAAGACATTTATCAGAGTTCATCCCAAAATCATTTATTGCGAAAATCATAGGTGTGTGCACTGCGATCAATCCGAGCCCTTCTTTTCCAAATCGATGATACCTGAAACCAATAAACAAAACTGTAAGCACGAAGCTTAGTGAGTTTCCCAAAGAATACCCCACATGCAATCCACATAACACATATCATATTAGCTATAAAAGCTATCTCTACCACATACCACATATCATATTAGCTACACAACTATCTCTACCACATAACACATATCACATTAGCTGTACAAGCTATCTCTACCACATAACACATATCACATTATCTGTACAAGCTATCTCTACCGCATACCACATATCATATTAGTTATAAAGTTACCTCTACAATATAACATGAGCTATAAAAGCTATCTCAACCACATATCACTGCATAAGGATGCCATGGGCTCCCCCACATGGTCTTACACCTAAGTGTCATGGGCTCCCCCCATGGTCTTTCCCTGCTGGACAACCATGGGCTCCCCCACATGGTCTTACATCCAAGTGCCATGGGCTCCTCCCATGGTCTTTATCTGAAAAGCCATGGGCTCCCCCACATGGTCTTACATCTAAGTGTCATGGGCTCCCCCATGGTCTTTCATGCAAATATCACATAAACAAATAGCATAGCAAATAGTATATAACCAACTAGCATACCACATATCACTACATCAACTAGTGTACCACATATCATAAAATGGGCCGGCCTTGGTGCCCTCAGCTTTCAAAATCCTTTCATATCAAGTCCAATACTTACCAAACACTCCCTGTCTTCTAAATTTTTTTACAAAACCAATGATTTCCACAATGAATGATTTTGGGATGAACTCTGATAAATGATTTACTTAACGATGATTTGAAATGTTTGAAATAAATGGTATCAATGTTTTAGCGAAATTAAAAATGAAATTTTTACCCTTGATTTTTGGGTCGTTACACCTTCCGGAGGAGCTCGGAGGAGATTCGAGTGGGCTTGGGAGCCAGATACTAAGAGACGGGAGCATTATCCGAAGTTGTCTGCCGCATCAGGCTTCGAGGACGAAGCCTAGTTTAAGTAGGGAAGAGTTGTAACATCCCAATTTTTTCCGATATAAGTTTTAAGCTTTTGTAGTCGCATTTTAAAGGAAACTCGATGAGTTGGAAGGCCCAACTCGCCGAGTAGAGACCAAATGAGCCGCATGGGTTTTAGACCCTACTCGACGAGTCGAAAGACCCAACTCGACGAGTAGGAGCTGGAAAGTGAAAACCCTAATTTTTAGGGTTTGCATCCTATTTAAAGGTCCTTAACTCCTTCCCTCCAGCCTCCCTTGCCACTCCAACGTCCAGAAACAAACCCTAAGCAATCTAACTCCATTTTTGAGTGTGTGAGGTGGAAAGAGAGTGTATTTGGAGCATCTCTTGAAGAATTGAGGGCATGGAACAAGGAAGAGCTTGTAGATCCGGTCTCTCCATTGTTGTGGCAGCAAGATTGAGGTATAAAGCTACCACCTTGACATTTCATTTCTTAGATCTTCCCTTGTGAAAGAAAATGGTCATTTCTAGGGCTAAATGGAGTCATTTTCGGAATTGAGCTTATCACAAGGACATGGCTTCAGATCTGGACTCTTCTTGGTCCCCATAGCCATAAAGTTCTTGACTTTAGCAAACTTTGACCCTCCTCCTTGACTTAAACCTCTTCTATAGCTTGGTTTTGGCATTATAAGCTTGCATGCACGTAAAGTTTGCAACTTTACGTGGTAGTTATGACTTAGGAAGCTAGATCTACAAGTTGGAGCTTTGGGGTAGCTTAAAACGTCTGAATGAGATAGGGACTAAAGGGACTCGGCGAGTTGCAGGGTCAACTCGACGAATCAGATGAAGATTGGCCGTTCTTGGTTTCTGCATAGACTCGGCGAGTCAGTGAGACGACTCGCCGAGTCAGATAGAGTTTTCCCGACATTTGGACACTGCATGGACTCGACGAGTTGTCTGTAAACTCGGCGAGTCGACTAGGGTTGTCATGATTCTGTGAGTTCTGAAGGAACTCGACGAGTCAGTAAGTTGCACTCGACGAGTCGGGTCAACATGGACTGTTGACCTTGACCGTTGTCTTTGACTTTGACCAAGGGTTGACCAGTTGGACTTTTGAGGGTATTTTGGTAATTTGGGATCCTGATAGATTTGGTCCTATGGAGATTATAGGTGGTCGAGTTCGTGACAGTGATTCAGGAGTTTGATCTTAGCACTACAATCGGAATTGCAGGTGAGTTATCCTCACTATACTCAAGGGTCTAAGGCACCAAGGCTGGCCCTTTGAATTATTATTCGGATTTGTTGCTGTTATGATAAGTTAGATCGATATCCTGGTAGATAGGATGGTTATGCTTAGTGACCTGTAGTTTGGTCTAACTGTCTGTATGTTGGTAGGAGATTGCCTATTATATGTATCTTATGGTTGAGTACTAATATGATCGGTTACACTGGTATCCTAGTAGGTAGGATGATGCTATGCTTAGGGATCTGCTAGATCTGCTTAACTGTCTGTAGACTGTTATGTGGTTACCTGTTATATGTGCACATGATTGATTGGTAGTTGAGGGTATTCCATCCCGAGGATGATAGGACCCTAGTATGTTGTCTTTATAGACTGTTATATGATTATCTGATATAGGTTCACATGTTTGATGGGTTATGGGTATTCCAACCCGATGGTTGTGGGCCGAGAGTATTCCATCCCAAGGATGATTGGACTCGTAGTATATGGGCATTCCAACCCGATGGTTGAGGACCTGGGGGGTATTCCAACCCGATGGTTGATTGGACCCATAGTATGTTGGCATTCCAACCCGATGGTTGAGGGCCTGGGGGTATTCCAACTCGATGGTTGATTGGACCCATAGTATGTTGGCATTCCAACCCGATGGTTGAGGGCCTGGGGGTATTCCAACCCGATGGTTGATTGGACCCATAGTATGTTGGCATTCCAACCCAATGGTTGAGGGCCTGAGGTATTCCAACCCGATGGTTGATTGGACCCATAGTATGCTGTTTGTTATTATATGTGTATTGTCGTGTGTATGGGTATTTTGGGGGTAAATCACTAAGCCTTCGAGCTTACATTTATCGATTATTGTTTCAGGTACAGCGGATGACCGCGGGAAGGAAAAGGCGTGACCGTACACATCCTCACATGTTATGATTTGATTTCTGGGATACTCTGATATGATACCATTTTAGAAACCTTCTTGTAATAATTAATGGTTTTAAATCTTTGAAAAAGTTTTAAAATGGCATGATTTTTTTATGGGTGTTACATGTATGATTATCTATACATGCTAGCTAGCGTATGATATCTATGTGCACATGATTGTTTGATTGGGGGTTGGGTTGAGGCAGGTTCTGCTTTGTGCTGTAGGAAAACATACCCAAGGCAGACCGGATAGACTGCAGACCCGGTTAGGGCATACTAGTCAGGCCGAAGGCCCGACAAGCGGTCCGGATAGGCTGAAGGCCCTGAGAGGTGGTCCATACGTGCCGATTGCTCGGAGAGCGGTCCATATAGACTGATGGCCCTGAGAGGCGGTCCAGTCAGACTAAAGGCTCATTATGCATGCTGTTTGTTTATATGATATGATTATGATTCTATGACGTTGGTATTTTAGGGGAACTCACTAAGCTTTGGGCTTACAGTTGTTGATTTGGTTTCAGGTACTTCTGATGATCACGGGAAGGCGAAGGCGTGATCGTACACCTCCTTATATTTTCATGATTTGATTCTGGGATACTCTGACACTAAACTATTTTGGAAACTAATTTTGTAATAATTATTGATTTTGAATGTTTTAAAAAGTTTAAATTTGGCATGATTTTTATGGGTGTTACAGTTCCTGTCTCTCAAGAAGAAGACAAATACGGTGACTGAGATCACCAAGATGTTTCATGAGAGGGCATTGTTTTTTCCTGAGCACGTGTCTACTAAACAGGTACATGTGAGTCGGTATCTGAGTATTCTGAGGAGGGATATCCGTGAGTTCGTGGCGAACAGTTCATATCGAACATTGGTTGAGTTGCAGACCAATGCCAGGAGGAGAGAGATTGAGTTGAAGACCCAGACTAGAGAGGAGAGGGAGACCCATGTGAGAGATAGGAGGCCAGCATAGTCGTAGCCAACGACTAAGCGGCCCAAGCCCGCTGATTCGATAGTTGGAGGCCAGGAGGGCCGCACTTGCGGTAAGTGCGACAAGGAGCACGAGGGACCCTGTCGGTCAGGGACAACTTGCTACCTATGTGGCAAGGAGGGACATTTGGCCACTGATTTCCCCAAGGAATTTCGAGTTTGCTTCAATTTCTACCAGGCAAGACATTTGAGGGTCGAGTGTCCTCAGCTTGCATCTAGGGAGGTTCAGACTCCGGCCCCCGTGACCCTGCGTATTACTGATGGCCGACAAGGGAAGGCCGAGACACCGAGGGCTCGAGGGAGAGCATTTTAGTTGACAGCATAGGAGGCCCGAGTAGCTCCTGACATTGTGGCTAGTATGTGTTCTTTATTATTCTGCCTATTTATTAATGTTGCTTATATTATTGATTGTGTATGTACTTTTGTTGTGAATTCTATACCTGCACTTTTGTTGTTTGACTCGGGTGTGAGTCAGTCTTTTGTGTCATCATCTTTTTGTCACGGTTTTAGTATTGCGTGGGAGGCTTTGAGCAGGCCCTTAAGAGTCTCTATACCTAATGAGCATCCGGTCCCCGCTACTGATATCTACTGGGGTTATGTGTTTGAGATTTTTGGTGTTGGTTATCCGATAGATCTTATCCCTATTATGATGGGAGATGTATGCGTGATCATGGGTATGGATTGGTTAAGCCAGTTTGGGGATCTAATTGATTGTGAGCGTCAAATGGCGATGGTTCTAGACCCTAGTGGGGGAGTGTTGACCATCTATGGTGAAGGTACTAGGTCATGATCAGCCTTCTGTTCTACCGCCAGGGCAAGGCAAAGTTTTCAGCATGGGTGTATGCGTTATCTGGCATATGTAGTGGATACACGGACTGAGGAAAAGGGATCGATTTCCATTTCTGATGTTCCTGTTGTACATGATTTTTCTGATGTTTTTCCCGAGGAGTTACCGGGTGTGCCTCCTGCAAGGTAAGTAGAGTTTCAGATCGATTTTATCCAAGGTGTGGCACCGATTGGCAAGACATCGTACCGTCTTGCACCTCCTGAGATGCAAGAGTTATCCTTTCAGCTTCAGGAGCTATTAGGAAAAGGATTTATTCGGCCGAACAGTTCTCCTCGGGGAGCACCGATCCTTTTTGTCAGGAAGAATGATGGTTCACACCGGATGTGCATTGATTACCGGGAGTTGAACAAGTTAACGGTGAAGAACCATTATCCATTGCCGAGGATTGATGATCTTTCCGATCAGTTGCAGGGGGCATCTTGGTTTTCCAAGATCAATTTGAGGTCCGGCTACTATCAGATGAGGGTGCGAGAGGAGAATATTCAGAACACGACATTCCGAACTCGCTATGGACATTACGAGTTCGTGGTGATGCCTTTTGGGCTCACCAATGCACTAGAAACGATCATGGATCTCATGAACCGGGTGTGCAGGTGCATGTTGGATCGATCGGTGATCATCTTCATCGATGACATTCTGGACTATTCGAAAACCAGAGAGCAGAACGATGAGCATTTATGTGAGATTCTTGGAGTTTTGAGGATGGATAGGCTCTATGTGTAACACCCATAAAATTCAAGCCAATTTAAAACATTTTAACCCATTCAAAAACCATTAAGTTATTACAACTTGTTTTCAAAATAGTTTAAACATCAGAGTATCCCCAGAACCAAATCACAAAATCATGAAATATGAGGAGCGGTACGATCACGCCTTTGCCTTGCCACGATCACATGATGTACCTGAAACAATAAACTGAAAACCGTAAGCTCGAAAGCTTAGTGAGTTCCCCCAAAATACTCGTACACACATAACCATACACATACAGCAATGAACAGCATACTATGGGTCCAATCAACCGTCAGGTTGGAATATCCCAGGCCCTCAACCATCGGGTTGGAATGCCAACATACTACAAGTCCAATCATCCTCGGGATGGAATACTCTCGGCCCACAACCATCGGGTTGGAATGCCCACACACATATACATACAATAACAACTATGGGTCCAATCATCCCTCGGGATGGAATACCCCAGGCCCTCAACCATCAGGTTGGAATGCCCACCTACTATGAGTCCAATCATCCTACCGGGATGGAATACTCCTGGCCCACAACCATCGGGTTGGAATGCCCACCTACTATGAGTCCAATCATCCTACCGGGATGGAATACTCCTGGCCCACAACCATCGGGTTGGAATGCCCACCTACTATGAGTCCAATCATCCTACCGGGATGGAATACTCCTGGCCCACAACCATCGGGTTGGAATGCCCACGTACTAGCAAACATGTGCACCTATCAAATAACCATATAACAGTCTACAAGACAACACACTAGGGCCCTATCATCCTACCGTGATGGAATATCCTCTACTACAGCTCAACACGTGCACATATAACAGGTAATCTCCTACCAACATACAGACAGTCAGACCAACTACAGGTCACTAAGCATAGCCACATCCAATCTACCAGAATGCCAACTAACATATCACAGCAGTAACTATCACAAATAACAAATCAAAGGGCTGGCCTTGGTGCCTTAGACCCTTGGGTATAGTGAGGATAACTCACCTTGCAACTGCCGAACCGAACCACGAAAGCACAATCCCGAAGCACTGCCCCAAACTCCAACACCTATAGCCATCAATGATCCATTGACATAAATATCCAATTTACCATAATACCCTTGAAGTTCAAACTGGTCAAAGTCAAAGTCAAAGTTAACCTTCCTGATTGACCCTACTCGCCGAGCCAACCCGCTAACTCACCGAGTTCCTAAACTCAGAAAACTCTCATCTCACGACTCGACTCGCCGAGTCACCTCACGACTCGTCGAGTTTAACAATCTCTGAGTCCTATCATGTCCAACTCACTGAGTCACCACTCAACTCCCTGATCTGAGTCCTAACCAGAAGGGGATTGGGGTTTTGCGTTCTGACTCGCCGAGTCCAAGAACAGACTCGCCGAGTCCACAATAATCTTCAACAGACTTGCCGAGTTGTTCCTACAACTCGTCGAGTCCATGCCTATCTTCAACAGACTCGCCGAGTCCAAGAACAGACTCGCCGAGTCTCTTCAGTACTTTATTCATACAGAGGTTTTTCGAGTCATGCAGGGGCTCCAAACTGTAGATCCACTCTTCTAGGGCATGATTCTCACGTAAAGTTGCAAACTTTACGTGGAAACAAAGAGCTATAGGCCCAAATCAATCTAGGGCTAAGGTTTAAGACAAGGATGCTTCACCAACAAGCCAAGGACTGATACTTTGTGAGTTTCTGGACCAAGACAAGTCTAGATCTGAAGTAGCAACCTCAGATCTAGACCCCTAACCCGAAATAGATCCTTAACATGCCAAAATGGCCCCAAATCTCATTCTTGAATAGATATAAATGCAATAGAGTCAAGGTAACAGCTTGTTACCTCCAAAATGTGCCCAAGCTGAAGTAGATTCTGGATCTACACCAATCCCTTGATGCTAACCTCTTGATCTTCAAGCTCCCTTCTCAAAATTCCTCCTCCAAAGCTCAAATCTCTTCAACGATGGAGGCTCACACGATTTTAGGGTTTACTGACTCTCAAGGGCAATAAGGAGGCTGAAGGGAGGACATATGCTCCTTTAAATAGGGTGCAACCCTTAAGATTAGGGTTTTCTCTTTTCAGCACCAACTCGTCGAGTCCAGTTGCAGACTCGGCGAGTTGGTCACTTAATTCGCGACCAGAACCCGCTCCGACTCGACGAGTAAGCATACCTACTCATCGAGTACCTTTTTCAATTTACACTTAAGTCCTTTAATCATACTTCTAAATTTTGGGATGTTACAACTCTCCCCCACTTAAATTAGGTTTCGTCCTCGAAGCCTACTGCAGTATACGATTCTGAATATACCTCTTGCACTGCAGACTCCGATTTCCCAATCAACTCAGGTCCTTCCAGACCTTACCACTGTACCCCTTTTAAAATAACTTCTTCTCGGGTGGTATCCTTGCCAATACTCCCAGCCGACCACCGGCCTTTTCTACTTAATGTCAGAACACATCAATCCAGTATCACCCAATGATACTGCCACCTTCCTGACACGAACACACCTTCGAGACTTGCGAAAGTTAGACACCACAATAATCCACTGAGCTCTGCTATAACACTAATCCACCTTTCCTCCGCCCAAAATTAGCGATAACCCGGATAACTTGCAATAGGGAACGAATCCTGTTCCCATCCCGAATCGATTCCCTTTTTAAAATGACAGGATACTGCATCCTTCAGTTTCTAGCAACTCCCATGAATCAACCAGCTATATCAAATAACCATTCGTACCTAGCCCAATTAGCCTCGGGCTGGAATACCAGGTACACCTATAACGGGTCCCGTCATCCCAAGGATGGTATACCCTCGCATTCCCACGCATGTTTGGCCCAATCAACCCTCGGTTTGGAATACCAAACATACCAGGTCCAATCAATCATAGGGTCCGGTCATCCTCATGATGGAATACCCTAGATTGGAATACCACTACTCACATAACCCATGCCTACAACCATACTTGAATCCCAAGGATCCAACCTTGCAGCTCCCTCAATCTACTCTGATTCGACACAACCGGGTGTAACTCAACCAAATCCCGACATCACGTCTACTCCAAACGTACCATGACAGGGAACATTACTCTCGCGATCTCTAGGTCCACGACCTACGACTGGAATATCCTCACACGGTTCTCAGCGCCGGTCTAGACTGCTCCCGAGCCTATCAACTCTGCTATCTCTAGCTCCTCTGTCCAAATCTCCAATCTGGAGTTACTCGCCTTCTCCTCTTCCAAGGAGACCTGAACCATGACTTCGCATCATCAGTCGGTGCCGAAATGTCGGAACCTCACTCTACATCATCCACTTGTGGAGCACGTCGCTATCCCATAACACATATATATACTCAGAAACTGATTGCATAACCTACCATCCATAAAGAGTCTTCCGCATGCCCCTCAACATTTTCGACACTTGAGAACAACCCTACTAATTGTTATAGCATAGCAGCCTACTCAATACCCGAACATAGATCTACAAACATATACAGAGTCTTCAGCCTAACTGGACCGCCCTACCAGGACTTCAGTCTATCTGGACCACTCTCAGAACCTTCAACATGTCTGGACCGCCTCTTTGGGCCTTCAGCCTGTCTGGACCGTTCTCTGAGCCTTCGGTCTGACTGGTACGGCCCATTGGCCTGCAGTCTATCCGGACCGCTCAAAACTGTTGAGCATCTCCCTGGACCACCCCTCTTGATGCTCTCTCCCATGCATCCTGTTCTCACCCACTTGGGGCTTCGAACTTCTGATCTACTCTGTGGACTATATCCCCAGCCTAACCCTAGGCCTCATGCCGGTTGTCCACCCTCTCGGAAATCCGTGGTCTGTTCCCTGACCTGCGTGTCCACTACATACGCTAAATAATCCGCACTCCTGTGCTGAGTGTATTGTCGAGCCCTGGCAGCTAACAAAACCCTCAATCTATCAATCCAAAAACCCTCAGAGTCGAGCACACCCTCGACCGAATACTCGAACTGAAATCAAACCATGATCAAAACTCCAACCTGATTTCCACGAATTATGTTATCAACCACTGAGAAGACGTGATACACATGCTGGGGAGTTTTACCAAACTCCCAACTCACACAATCCTCCAACCAAACAGCCACTTGGTTTGTCTTCCTTCCTGCTAACGATGTGAGACTTATCCTATTTTCAACACCGCTCCCGCTTCTGTATCCTGGGACGATTCTCCCCCACTTAGATTCGACTAAGTCTTCACAACACATGGACGTTGGGGAAATTCCCAACCCTTCTCACTTTCCCACAATCGATCCGATGACAACCAACTCTTTCCTAATTGATCACACACTTCTAATAACCATATGAACACTTTCTGTATCTCAGTGCAACCGACAGTCACTAATGCTTGAATGGCCCTACCCTCATGTCCTAGAGACCAAAAGATAAATGTTGCAAATAATACCTCAGCAACGAACCACTTCCCTTGGCGCTTTCATTCGTAAATCATTAACGGTTGCTGAAACCACTGAACCCTGACGATGATGGATAACCCTTCTGTGGGACCCTATCCGCAGTCTTTACACCTAATACCCTTTTTTTTAAGGTGCTCCAAACAAGTTTCCCGCTCAAACGTACACAGCTGAACTGCAACAACTGAAGCAACCTTTGCCCTAACCTGGGCTTCGAACTACTTCCCAAGACATAGTCTACAATTCCAAAAGTGCAATAGATCGCACAATAAACCCTTACCGTCCGATACAAGAGATCTAAGGCAAACCGGACATCACAAAATACTTATGCCACATCGACCCACCTGTGCTCAATGTCGCTGAAATAATATCGCCAATCCCTTCAACCAACTGACCCCGAGCAAGAATACAACCTGATCCTGGGGTCACAAGCCTGCTCACTCCTTCGAGCTCGGAAAACTGAAAGGGCACAATCCTTGCCCTATAAAACGACAATCCAATCCATCAATTAACCATTCCACTTCCAACTGCAAAACCCCAGCTGAACATAACCATCACTCCCTTCCGGAGTTCCCGCGACTCACATTCCGGCCTCGAGCAAACCCCCGAGCCTCTAATCTAGAAACCCACGTGCTAACCTCTCCCGCTCAACCCGCGGAAATATAACGAGTACAGATCATCTTCCCGATCCCAAATAACTGCAGCCCTCTGCTCATCAGAATATGTCCCAGAACTAGGAAGCTTGACCAACTCCTCTCTTTGCCGTCGTTACAGCTGTTAAAGCTACTGCGACAACCTTCTCGGCAATGGCTGCATAGCGCTCGTCGAAATACTCAACCATGACGGTCTTAAAAGACCCAATCATCTCTGGAATCTGTCCCCGAACTATCTCGATCACCTACTCCCGGATGATCCCCTCCTGACACGATCCTATGACAATACTGGCCTATCCTGGCTGCCAGCTCTCGATCCTGATCTGGATCCGGTCTCGAAACGTCTCGAATAATCCATACCATAATCATGGGAACCGACTCCAACCCAACCCTAGGGGTTGTGACTTCCTTGATACGCGTATGGGTCCTGTGCTTTCAGTAGTACAGGCCCATACTACCTTCCGCACCTACCCATATATGTCTCAAGTATCACCACAACACCCTACCATATACATATACATAGCGACCGCTCGATTTTCACTCCTAGAGGAACGCTAAATATCATATAACTGGCCTCTCGGCCTCTCACAACCCACCCTACCACCAACTGCCACACGACCCTCCATTGGCGCCAGTTAACTATTGCATGAATACAATCACATGCCGCACGACTTAAACAATCTTAGGCTAAAAGATTCAATCCTACAACGGTTGGACTCAGACAAGAGCTGCGCAGTAGGACCAAATCCCTTACCCTAAGGCCATTTAACCCCTGTAGCATGTGACTTAGAGTATTCACCCAACAATTAGTTCACACGCGAAAGAGTCATAAAACAATCAATGAGGTACTCTACATAAGATAAGGCATCAAAGATCAGGCAAATCTATCATACGATTCCTGGGGATCCCTATCTTATTACTAGCATGCTGTTCTAACATATCACATAATATCAAATAACTTGTATGGTATTTTGGGGTCTACTTACTGGCTCCGGCTGATCGTACCCTCTACATCCTCCTTTACTTATTTTGAAACCATTTGAAAACCATTTGAAAATCTTTCCTTGATTTGAGACTGGATTCACACGAATGTTCCTCCAATTCACTCAAACCAAGGCTCTGATACCAACTTGTAACACCCATAAAATTCAAGCCAATTTAAAACATTTTAACCCATTCAAAAACCATTAAGTTATTACAACTTGTTTTCAAAATAGTTTAAACATCAGAGTATCCCCAGAACCAAATCACAAAATCATGAAATACGAGGAGCGGTACGATCACGCCTTTGCCTTGCCACGATCACCTGATGTGCCTGAAACAATAAACTGAAAACCATAAGCTCGAAAGCTTAGTGAGTTCCCCCAAAATACCCATACATACATAACCATACACATACTGCAATGAACAACATACTATGGGTCCAATCAACCGTCATGTTGGAATATCCCATGCCCTCAACCATCAGGTTGGAATGCCAACATACTACAAGTCTAATCATCCTCGGGATGGAATACTCTCGGCCCACAACCATCAGGTTGGAATGCCCACACACCTATACATACAATAACTACTATGGGTCCAATCATCCCTCGGGATGGAATACCCCAGGCCCTCAACCATCAGGTTGGAATGCCCACCTACTATAAGTCCAATCATCCTACCGGGATGGAATACTCCTGGCCCACAACCATCGGGTTGGAATGCCCACCTACTATGAGTCCAATCATCCTACCGGGATGGAATACTCCTGGCCCACAACCATTGGGTTGGAATGCCCACGTGCTAGCAAACATGTGCACCTATCAAATAACCATATAACAGTCTACAAGACAACACACTAGGGCCCTATCATCCTACCGGGATGGAATATCCTCTACTACAGCTCAACACGTGCACATATAACAGGTAATCTCCTACCAGCATACAGACAGTCAGACCAACTACAGGTCACTAAGCATAGCCACATCCAATCTACCAGAATGCCAACTAACATATCACAGCAGTAACTATCACAAATAACAAATCAAAGGGCCGGCCTTGGTGCCTTAGACCCTTGGGTATAGTGAGTATAACTCACCTTGCAACTGCCGAACCGAACCACGAAAGCACAATCCTGAAGCACTGCCCCAAACTCCAACACCTATAGCCATCAATGATCCATTGACATAAATATCCAATTTACCATAATACCCTTGAAGGTCAAACTGGTCAAAGTCAAAGTCAAAGTCAACCTTCCTGATTGACCCTACTCGCCGAGTCAACCCGCTGACTCGCCGAGTTCCTAAACTCAGAAAACTCTCATATCACGACTCGACTCGCCGAGTCACCTCATGACTCGTCGAGTTTAACAATCTCTGAGTCCTATCATGTCCACCTCACTGAGTCACCACTCAACTCGCTGATCTGAGTCCTAACCAGAAGGGGATTGGGGTTTTGCGTTCTGACTCGCCGAGTCCACGTCAATCTTCAACAGACTCGCCGAGTTGTTCCTTCAACTTGTCGAGTCCATGCCTATCTTCAACAGACTCGCTGAGTCCAAGAACAGACTCGCCGAGTCTCTTCAGTCCTTTATTCATACATAGGCTTTTCGAGTCATGCAGGAGCTCTAAACTGTAGATCCACTCTTCTAGGGCATGATTCTCACATAAAGTTGCAAACTTTACGTGGAAACAAAGATCTGTAGTCCCAAATCAATCTAGGGCTAAGGTTTAAGACAAGGATGCTTCACCAACAAGCCAAGGACTGATACTTTGTGAGTTTCTGGACCAAGACAAGTCTAGATCTGAAGTAGCAGCCTCAGATCTAGACCCCTAACCCGAAATAGATCCTTAACATGCCAAAATGGCCCCAAATCTCATTCATTAATAGATATAAATGCAATAGAGTCAAGGTAACAGCTTGTTACCTCCAAAATGTGCCCAAGCTGAAGTAGATTCTGGATCTACACCAATCCCTTGATGTTAGCCTCTTGATCTTCAAGCTACCTTCTCAAAATTCCTCCTCCAAAGCTCAAATCTCTTCAACCATGGAGGCTCACACGATTTTAGGGTTTACTGACTCTCAAGGGAAATAAGGAGGCTGAAGGGAGGACATATGGTCCTTTAAATAGGGTGCAACCCTTAAGATTAGGGTTTTCTCTTTTCAGCACCAACTCGTCGAGTCCAGTTGCCGACTCGGCGAGTTGGTCACTTAACTCGCGACCAGAACCCGCTCTGACTCAACGAGTAAGCATACCTACTCGTCGAGTACCTTCTTCAATTTACACTTAAGTCCTTCAATCATACTTCTAAATTTTGGGATGTTACACTATGCCAAGTTCTCCAAGTGTGACTTCTGGTTGCACGAGGTTTAGTTTCTGGGACACCTTGTCAATCAGAATGATATCTTGGTCGATCCAGCCGAGATAGAGGTTGTGATGCAGTGGGAAGTGCCGAGATCTCCATTTGAGATTCGGAGCTTCCTCGGTTTTGCGAGATATTACCGGTGATTCATTTGAGACTTCTCCAAGATTTTTGTTCCTCTCACTAAGTTGACGAGGAAGGATGTTGTTTTCAGTTGGGGGCCTGAGCAGCAGACATCATTCGAGACCCTCCACTAGAGGCTGTGTGAGGCACTGATACTTGCCCTCTCTTAGGGAGTTGAGGATTTCGTGGTCTACTGTGATGCATCCATTGCAAGGTTGGGTTCCATGTTAATGTAGAGGGGGTATGTGATTGCATATGCTTCGAGGCAGCTGAAGCCTCACGAAGCGAAGTATCTCACTCATGATTTGGAGTTGGGGGCGGTGGTTTTCGCTCTCAATATTTGGCGCCACTATCTTTATGGTGTTAAGTGTATCATCTACACGGATATCTTATGGATCAGCCTAACCTGAACATGGGGCAGAGGAGGTGGTTGGATGTAGTGAAAGATTACGACTATGAGATTTTGTATCATCCAGACAAGGCCAATGTGGTGGCCGACACCTTGAGCCGGAGGATGGTTAGTACCCCAATTCGAGATGTGTGTATGATGATGATTGTGATGACCCCAATTTTGGAAATTATCAAAGAAGTGCAGTCGGAAGCCATAAAAGAAGAGAATCGGAAAAGTGAGAGGGTGATTGGTCAGATTTCAGCTATTAATATCGACAACATGGGGCTTTTGACTATTCATGGGCGGGTTTGGTTACCTTATGATGGTGGGGCTAGTCGGATATTGATGGGGGAGGCCCACAAGTTGAGATTTTCCATTCATCCAAGGGCTACCAAGATGTATCTCGACCTAAAGCATAGTTACTGTTGGCCATGTATTAAGAGAGATGTGGCATGGTTTGTAGAGCGATGTTTGACCTGCAGGAAGGTCAAGGCCAAGCACCAGCGCCCTCATGGCAAGTTGCAGCCCTTAGAGGTTCCACTATGGGAGTGGGAGAAGATCACCATGGATTTTATTACAAAATTTTTGAATACTGCGAGTGGTTTTGATGCTATATGGGTAATAGTGGACCGTTTGACGAAGAGTGCTCATTTTCTAGCCATTAGCGAGAGCTCTTTTACAGAGAAATTGGCTGAGATTTATGTCCGAGAAGCGGTGGCTCGACATGGGTTGCCGACTTCGATTGTGTCAGACCGGGATGTTCGTTTCACTTCCATGTTTTGGAAGAAGTTTCACGAGGAGTTGGGTACCCGGTTACATTTCAGTACTGCATATCATCCACAGACGGACGGGCAGAGCGAGCGGACTATTCAGACGCTCGAGGATATGTTGCGGGCCTGTATCATTGACTTTGGTGGGAGCTGAGACTCCTACCTCCCGTTGGGTGAGTTTTCATACAACAACAACCATCATGCCAGTATTGGCATGCCTCTCTTTGAGCTTCTATATGAGAAGAGGTGTTGGACCCCTATTTGTTGGGGTGAAGTCGGACAGAGAGTGATGGGGATCACTGAGATAGTGCTCAAGATGACCGAGCTTATCCAACAAGTTAGACAAAGATTGTTGATGGCCCAGAGCCGCCAGAAGAGTTATGCGGATCGGAGACACTATGAGTTAGAGTTCCAGGTGGGGGATTTAGTGCTTTTGAAGGTATCACCCTGGAAGGGTGTTATTCGCTTTAGGAGGCAGGGCAAGTTGGGCCCCAGGTTTATTGGCCCTTTCTGAATATTGGCCCGTGTGGGCAAGGTGTCTTACCGGTTGGAGCTTCCGGAGGAGTTGAGGCAAATTCATGATACCTTCCATGTTTCCCAATTGAGGAAGTGTATAGCTGACGACACAGCTGTGGTACCTTTGGAGGATATTTAGGTCGATAATCGCCTGAATTACATAGAGAAGCCTGTGGAAATTCTGGATCGGAGAGTGAAGACCTTGAGGAACAAGGTAGTGAACTTGGTCAAAGTTCAGTGGCAACACCGGAAAGGCTCGAAGAGGATGTGGGAAACCGAGTCTGAGATGCGCTAGCACTATCCTGATCTGTTTCCCGAGGATGACTTCAAGGGTGAAGTCTGATTCTAGTGGGGGAGAATTATAACATCCGATTATCAAGTATTTCCATTTTAGCCCTTAACCTAATTGAAGTTTGCTCATTTGGTCCCATGTGCCTGAGTTTCGCATTTCAGCCCGTACATGGGGCGTACGTGTGGTACGCCGGGCATACTAGCTCAGCCTCAAAACCCTAAATTTAAGGGTTTTCTCCCATACTTAATCCACCTTATGCCTCCCTTGGACATTCCTTATAAGCCACCTTCCCTCAAAAACCCTAATCTCTAGTCTAAGCCTTGTTTGTGAGAGTTTGAAGCTTATTAGTGATTTTTGGTGCTTATTTGTTGAAGAAGAAGGCTATTGAAGAAGGAGGTGTTGTTTGCAAGCTTATAGATCCAGAAACTACTCCTCCTTGTGCATCTTTGAAGGTATAAAGTTTATACCTTGATGTGTTTCCTTTTTTATCTCCATAGATGAGTTGTTATGAGCTTTTTGTTTCAAAGTTTGGACCTTTATGAGTTTGGGGCACTCCATAGCATATTAGTTGTCCTTTCATGTATGTTAGGTCTTGTAGATTCATAAAAATGGTTATGTGATGGTCCCTTTCTAGCCATGCAAGAGTTTGGTTGTGTTGAGTGTGGATTAATTTAGATTTTAAGGTTGAAGCTCTTTTCAGCCATGCAAAATGCTTAGAGTTGTAGACTTTATGGATTAAGACGTTCTAAGAAGGTCATATATGTGCTTGGATGCATGTCTTAATGATTAAGACCATTTTGGAGTGGTTTTAGGGTCAGATGGCGTACGCCCTACGTACTACTGGCTACCCCGGCCCAGCGTAGCCAGTTGAGACCCCGATCCCGTCTGATTCTTAAGTACACCCCACGTAGGAAGAGAGTACGCCCAACGTACATGCTGGGCAGTTGACTTTTGCTGACTTTTTACCTTTGGTTAAGATTTAGGGTTTTGAACCATGGGAGGGGCAAAATGGTGTTTTTTCCCTTAAGGGGTTTAGCTGTGGGTTTTGGACTCGCAAGTTGAGTAATGGAACTTAATAATTAATTTGGATTGATTATTATGTTATTACGCGGAGTATAGTTCCGGCAGTTTGGGTGCGGGATTTATCTGTCCTAAGTATCAGGTGAGTCTCCTCACTTATTCTTACCTGTGTGCTAGAATAGTTGTATTTGTGATGACCAACCGGGTCTAATTATTATTTTTTATGATTCCGTTTATGTGTGACTGAGACTGCAGATAGTCTCCAAGGTTGCTGATAACCCATAGGGTGTGTTGTTGCCCACTGGGACTGCTGATAGTCCCCAAGATTGCTAATAACCCATAATTTTTTATTTATGATGTGATGTATGTGGTATTTTGGGGAACTCACTAAGCTTTGTGCTTACAGTTGTTGATTTATGGGTTTCAGGTAATTCTGAGGATCGCGGGAAGGCGGAGGTCTGATTGTACACAGTTACTGAGAGATTTGTTACTAGGACAGCGTGAGATACTCTAATATTTTGTGATGATGTTTGTTTTTGACACTTATGTTTTTGATGACTTGGTTTGTGAACATTATTTTAGTAACTTAAAAATGAAAAAATTGGTTTAAAATTTGAGGTGTTACATGTATTTTTTTTTTTCAGAATGCGTGTGAAACCATTTGCACAACCAACTGTTGTCTCAATTCCAATATCCTAATATGGTGGTATACGTACCATCCACAAAATCAAAGTAAATTTCAGTTTTTCAAAAAGATCCCAATAACCATAATTGTTTACCAAACCGTTGTTTCTAATGTGTTAATCAATAATCAGAGTATCCCAAAATCCAAGTAACATAAATCTGAAGGATGTGCACGATCACCCCTTCGCCTTTCCACGATCATCTAAAGTACCTGAAACAATGGACTGAAATTGTAAGCCAAAGATTAGTGAGTTCCCCCAAAGTACCACCACACAAACACATAACCAAACATATATTGGGTTTACAACCTTTCAGTTGGATTACCCCCAGCCCACAACCTTTCGGTTGGATTGCCAATACATACTGGATCCACAACCTCCTGGTTGGATTACCCCCGACCCACAACCTTTCGGTTGGATTGCCCCGGTCTGTTGACTGATAACACAAAGCAATACAGTCTCAACCCCACCAAATCATGTCGACATATACATAACAAATATCATATATCTAGTAATAGATAATCATATAACCAGTCAGCAGGCAAATAGGCAGATCCACAGATCACTACCGCATAGCAACATCCTATATACCAGGATACAGATCTAACCGATCAATACAACATGACGAAATCCTATATTCCAGGATACACAATCTAGTGGGTCGGCATTGGTTTCTTCTACCCATGAGTACAAAAAGGAAGACTCACCTCTCAGTCTGAAAAGATCGGTAAATAGGACACTGCTCCGACTATCAGCTCTACCAGTCACCTATTCATTGGAACATGACCAAACTTAACTTATAATCAAAATACCCAAAATACCCTTAGGTCAAACTTGGTTAAACCCTGGTCAAAGTCAAAAAGTCAAAAAGTCAACTGAGTTGACCCAGCTGATATGTTGGGCATACTCAGCCTGAACGCGGGGCATACTCGAGTTTGACCAAAAAACGGGATGTTGACGGCATATGCGCAACGTACCGTTTGGTACGCCCATCGTACACGACTGCCTTCCCTCCATTCTATTAAGAGCTTAATCCTTAAGCTCTTTTATCCAAAATCCAGATCTAGTCTTCAAATGTTGTCCTTAACCATAAAGTTTCCAGCTTTATGGTCTTGCATGGCTATTAAGTGCTAAATACTAGAAACCCTAACCTCTTTACTCATTAAGACATCCTAGCTCATGCATGGGAGGGAACTAATGACCAAGACCACATTTTTATGCTTCTAAACCCTCCAAAACATCTGAACGGACAACTTATTAGAATTAGAGTAACCAAGGCTCATAATACCGTACTAATGGGACCAAAAGAATACAAACTTCATGGCCAAACAAGATCTAAGCAAGTTTAGAGCTTTTTACCTTCAAAGGGTGTCAAATGGTGATGTGATTCTGGATCCAATGTATTAGACAAGATAATATTGGTACAGGGACTAGATTGTAACTATTTATATTATATATATATATATATATATATATATATATATATATATCCCGTGTATATGTTACATATGATTATAAGAAAGATATACAATTATCAAATCTGATTTGGTATCAAAGCTAGGCATTTTCGGCCTGCCTAGGGTTACAACCCTAGCCGACAATTCCAAAAAAACACACAACCACACAGGTCTATCTTCACAATTCATTGATCATGACGACTATCACAACTTTCTCCACAACCGAGAAAACCTCACATAACTCCCATAAGTTTCCGTTTACTTTATCTCCTACCAACTATGGTTTTTGGAAGACAATGATCCAACCGTTTCTCGTTACCAACAATCTCTTTGGATATATCGATGCTACTATATGTCACACCCCGGCTGTTGGCAGAAACACCGGGTAGTGTAACGTCATTTCTCGTATCATAGTTATCAACTTCCTGAAAACACATGCAATTTAAAATACGTCAACATAAAGTTGGTAAGTTCATAGGTTTTGACTCTAAGTAGAAATAGTACTTTTTCTCAATTCAAAAGTATAGTTTTGAAAGTATCGTTTTGACTCTCCAACATTTACTATATATATATATATATGTATATATATATATATATATATATCCTAGGTATAATGGTTTACTTACCAAATAAGTAGTATACCTATAAGTCTCATACAAATGTTTGTAATCCCATACATACTAAGGTTGCTACGTATAAATCTTATTTCAATTCTATACGAGTAAAACCGCTACGTATAAATCTATTTCAATTCTATACGAGTAAAACCGCTACGTATAAATCTATTTTAATTCTATATGAGTAAGTAGAATAGGTATAGTGGTCTACTTAATATACAAGTAATATACCTACTAGATTCTTATACTTAGAGTATAAGTCTTTGAGAAACTTATACTTAACATTCATACTTGTATATCGACAAAGTATAATGCTTCTAAAGTTGTGCTACCGTGAGTCTGTAGCTGCGACTGTATGACTTAGTTTTATACCTCTTATTATTATTACAAGGATCACACCTTGTGGTAGTTACAAGGATCACACATTGCGGTAGTACAAGGATCATACCTTGCGGTAGTACAAGGATCACACCTTGCGGTAGTACAAGGATCACACCTTGCGGTAGTTTCCGCACGCTTCATCGACGTCAGAAGGTAGTAAATTAGGCAAGTTCGTCACCCGAATACCGTTGGGTTGGAGCTAGCAACCACGGGTGGGGTTGTCAACCCGTATAGATCTATATACAACTTCCTCTCTCACACGGGATTAACGGTTACAGGTTAGAGGATTTCCACTAAGATTTCCAATCTTAGTTGATGAATACAATAGCTCATGTAAACTTTGACGGCGTTCTATAGTTCTAATAACAAAAGCATTTTCGTGTCTAAAACCCTAAGTTACTAGACTATGCTTTTAAACATTACTCCTAATTTCATAACATTTAGGCAGTATAACAACCATAACTTGAAGTAAAACCAGGTTTTATCTTGACATAAAACCAACAACAATAACATATAACAAACCAGGTTTTATCTTAACATAAAACCATTAATAACAATATACTTAACAAATAATATATATAACTTCCGAGTATAACTCTGGGTCTATCACACAACATAGTATATATAGAACCCCGGAGTATAACTCATAGGCTACATCACACATAATATATATATTGAATTCCCGAGTATAATTCCGGGTATATATTAGTATACATCTATAATACTAACATGCTAACAAGTTTAACATAGTTGTGTGATTTCAAAATATCATATATACTCTAGGTATATATGAGACAAAACAACTATATCCCGGTTAATATAACTATATATGTTGATACGAACATACTATCACATAAACATAATATTAACATTTATTCAATATTTAGCATGCGTTTTCCCCCGAAAATATTAAAAAGTGGGGCCGTGAAACTCACCTTAATATCATGCTTCGATAGAATCTAACTGAAAACAGTCAGCGGTTCGTGATCACCGGGCTCGGGAAGCGAAACGGCTTCAGCAAACGAGAGAGAGATAAGAGATTAGGTGTGAGGAATGGCTGAGGTCGAAACCTCTATTTATAGGCTGATTTTTGGCCCTCACGACATGAGAATGATAGATTCACGTCGTGAGCTATGGCAAGAGTCATCCCGTAGCTTTAACGCGTGTTTTCTAGCCTCGAATAGTGTCCTGCAGCGTCCTCGCGTCGTGAGAAAACATTGCTCACGTCGTGAGCTTTTGGGTTATCGTTCCATAGACTTCTAGCTTCAAAATGTGGCGGTTTGACTCCTCACATCGTGAGTTTTTATGCTCACGTCGTGAGTCCAGTCAGATTAGGGTTTCTGACACGTGTCATGCTCTAAGACAGCTGTAACTTTGGAAGGTCGTAACTTTTGCATACGAACTCTGTTTTTGACGTTCTTTATATCCACACGTAGGTAATTCCGAGTACTAAAACTCTCTATTAGATTCCAATAGCTAATTCTAAGACTATTTTAAATTCCTATTGTTATAGAGATTTTATAGTGTTAGAGTTTATCATAACTTCTTCACGTGAAGCCAGATTTCGACGTTCTCTATATTTTTGGAATCGTATGGACGTATACTTTGATTTGTATCATAAAATATGTATGAAAGTTCATATTTGTATTAGAATTTATCATGAACTACATAGTAAGTTTATCACATTACTAGTTTAACAAGATCACATCATGATTGGTATAATCACATGTGTATTGTTATTGACCTATTTTGACTAGTGTTACACTATACCATGTCCAGATTCAACTTTACCGGCAGCAGAAAAAGCCACCACCACTGATCCCCAGCCAAACCTGTTTTATGCCTCTTGGATAGCCAATGATGCACACGTATGTATGCTTCTTCTCTCTACTATCTCTGAAGCTTCCTATCCCTATGCACAAGGTACAACATCCAGGGATCTATGGATTTCCTTACAACAAGCCTATACTCCTCAATCATCCTCTCGAGAATATACTCTCAAAACACAGCTTCTTAAACTTGAGATGAAGCATGATGAAACAGCCTCCGCCTATCTTTTACATGCTCAAGAATATTCTGATGCACTTGCCAACACTGGTGAACCGGTTAAAGAAAAAGATCTTGTTATGCTTGTGATTTTAGGTCTCCGTGAAGAATACAATGGACTTAAGCCCAACATTCTTGCTCGAAAAAACCCACCTCTTTCCAAGACCTTAACGGCCTCCTTGCTGATCATGACTTCATGATAAGGAAAACCACCCCCATCGTGGCCCCTATTCAGGCGTTTGCTGCCGCCACCACCAACCGGTCCACCTCCAACTCAACTACCTTACCAACTGATCAATTGCAAGCTCTTCAACAACTTCTCAACTAGCTTGGTTTACAACCAAGCTCAGACCCTTCTTCAAGCCCTCATGTGTTCTACACCGTCCGCCCTCCTGCTTCCAGGGGCCACAGATCCAACAACAAACGAGGTCGGGGCAGCCTCTCACACTCATCAGGGGGGAATCGGGATCAATTCTCTTGGGCTTCTACACAAAATACAGTTTTTTGCACATGCAATCGGTGCGATATTGGGCACATTCCTTCCCAATGTCCCAACCAAGATCCTAATACCATGCGTACTTGCTCACAGCCCACTGCCAACTTTGCAGAAAATCGATCTCAAACTACTAGACACCCGATACTGGCTCAAGCAACTATGTATCTCATGATCTCTCATCACTAGACAACCACACACCTTACTTTGGCGAGGATGCTCTTCATGTTGGCAATGGTATGGGTTTACCTATTCTTCATATTGGTTCTACTTTTTTCTATTCACCCTCAAAAACATTTCCGTTATCCAATATTCTTCATGTTCTGGAAATTAAAAAGAATCTTCTTTACGTTCAAAAGTTTTGTGTCGACAATAATGTTTTATTTTAATTTCACTCGTCTTTTTTTTGCTGTGAATGACAATATTACCAAAATTACCCTCCTCACGAGTCCAAGTGATAATGGGCTTTACTCCACCCGTCTTCCATCCTTCCAGCGTCTTCCCAAAGTTGCATACACTACGTTTAGAGCTTCTTCTGATATTTGGCATCAACAGCTGGGGCACCCTCATTCACAACTTTTGAATTTTATGTGTTCTAAATACCGTCTTCCTGAATCTAACAAATCTTCAGATTCTTTTTGTAATTTGTGTCATATTGGGAAATCTTCAAAACTTCATTTATCTACTTCAAGTTTTAATAGTAAACATTTTTTAGATCTTGTTGTTTGTGATGTCTGGGGTCCGGCCCCAGTTACCTCATATGATGGTCATACCTATTTCTTACTTGGTGTGGATGATTTTTCTCGTTTTATGTGGATATTTCCTCTTAAACGCAAGTCTGGTGTTTTTGATGTATTTAAACAATTTCTTGCTGTGACTGAACGACAATTCTCTACAAAAATCAAGGTCGTTCAAACTGATCGGGGTGGTGAATTTCGCAAGCTTCACACTTTCTTTAATTCCATTGGCATTGTTCGTCACCTCTCTTGCCCTCATACAAGTGAAGAAAATGGCTTAGTTGAGAGGCGACATGTAACATCCCCCTCTGGCACGTATCACAATATTGTCCACTTTGAGCTCCCGGTACGAAAACTTCCCAGGGGGTCACCCATCCCTGGATTGCTCTCGCCCGGGCACGCTTAACTATAGAGTTCTTATGAGATCTGCGTTGTGACAAGGAAGGTATCCACACCCCTTATAATGAAATGTTTCGTTCTCCTTCCAAGCCGATGTAAGATCAGGTGCAACCCACCTTCACCCCCCCATTATAGGGTTCGACGTACTTGTCGAACACATTGAACCGTGCCCCAACTCTGATACCATTTGTAACATCCCCTCTGGATCGTATCATAATATTGTCCTCTTTGGGCTCCCGACACGAAAACTTCCCAGGGGGTCACCCGTCCCTGGATTGCTCTCGCCCGTGCACGCTTAACTGCAGAGTTCTTATGGGATCTGCTGCCCTCACGACTTTAAAACGCGTTGTGACAAGGAAGGTATCCACATAATGGGGCCGAGCGAGAGCAATCCAGGGATGGGTGACCCCCTGGGAAGTTTTCATGTCGGGAGCCCAAAGCGGACAATATTGTGATACATGTCATAGGGGGATGTTACACGACATCGCCATGTAGTCAAAACTGGCTTGACCTTACTTGCTCAATCGGGGGTTCCAAATACTTATTGACACTTTACCTTTGACACGACAGTCTATCTAATAAACAGAATGCCCTCTTGTATCACTTCCCATGTCTCACCATTTGAGACCATCTTTAGACGTAAACAAAATTTCTCATTTCTTAAAGTTTTTGGGTGTCAATGCTTCCATCATCTACGACCCTATAATCAACACAAAATGGATTTTCGGTCCATTGCTTGTATTTTTCTCGGTTACAACTCATCTCATCATGGGTACAAGTGCCTTGATCGTACTACAGACAAGTTATACATATCTCGACATGTATGGTTTCATGAAACTTCATTCCCTTTTTTAGCACCTAAACCCGTACCGCCTGAGACACCTCCACATGATCCTTATGTGCCAACTTATCTATTCCCTACTATATCTGACCCCGACCCTCCAGCCCTAACCTTACCCCAGGCCGAGCCTTTTCGCATCTATGAACGTCGGCGAAAACGCGTTCCTGTTCACACCGGTGCATCAACCGTCCCAAATGAGGCCACATCCGCCTCCCCCATGGCCCAAACAACCCCTCATGCGGTCCAAACAACCCCTACCAAATCCCAACCAACTTCTACTGCAGCCCCATCTATTGTTCGGTCTCGTCCTGCAAATTTGCATCCAAACCCAAAACAGGTGCAACACTTTACACCTTCGGCCTTCCATGCATCCACTACTTTCGAACACTTTACACCTTCGGCCTTCCATGCATCCACTACTTTCGAACAGTGGCAACAAGCAATGGCTGATGAGTATGCCGCTCTTATTCGCAATGGAACTTGGACGCTTGTTCCTCGTAAGCCTAACTCTAACATTGTTGATTGCAAGTGGGTTTATAAAATTAAACATGATCAGACTGACTCTGTTATACGCTACAAAGCTCGCCTTGTTGCTAAAGGTTTTCATCAACAGCCTGGGATTTACTATCATGACACGTTTAGCCCTGTTGTCACCGGTGCCCTTCAAGACATGGGAGCTCTCTCATACTTCCTTGGTGTTTCGGTAACTATTATGGAACTGATCTTTTTTTGTCTCAGCAACAGTATATATTAGACATCTTACAACATGCAGGTCTTACAAATGCCAACCCTGGTAGCACTCCTCTTCCCACGGGCACCTCTCTCACTCTTGGTCACAGTGCTCCTTTTGAAAACCCGGTTCGATATCATCAAACGGTTGGGGCACTACAGTATGTTACTTTATCCCGCCCGGACATTACTTATGCAATCAACAAAGTTTGTCAGTTCATGCATTCCCCAACTGTTAATCACTGGTCAGCGGTTAAACGGATTCTACGATATCTTAAAGGCACTAGCACTTTCGGTTTATGTCTCACGCCTTCACACGCCAATACCTTTCATGCTTATGGTGATGGTCACTCCCCTCTACTAACTGCCTACTCTGATGCTGACTAGGCAGGGTGCCCGGATGACCGACGATCCACCGGGGGATATGATATCTATCTTGGTAAGAATCTTGTTTCCTGGTCCGCAAGGAAACAGAAGACTGTCTCTCACTCATCTACTAAGGCCGAATACAAAGCTCTCACCGATACTGTTGCTGAGGTAACTTGGCTTGAAACTTTACCTCGAGAACTGTGCATTCCAGTCACGATGACACCAGTTCTATGGTGTGACAATCTTGGTGCCACCTACTTATCTGCTAATCCTGTCTTTCATGCTCGCACAAAACATGTTGAGGTCGATTTCCACTTTGTCAGAGAGAAGGTTGCAGCGAAGTGTCTCTCAGTCCAGTTTATATATACAAACGATAAGATTGTTGATATATTTACTAAACCATTATCTTCATAACGAGTTGAGGGGTTACAGTCCAAGCTTAATGTTCATACCCGACATTAGCTTGTGGTGGGATATTAGACAAGATAATATTAGTACAGGGACTAGATTGTAACTATATGTATTATATATATCCCTTGTATATGTTACGTATGATAATAAGAAAGATATACAATTACCAAATCTGATTCAAGGTGCCCCACTCTTCTAAGGTGGTCTCCTATTCTTTATTCCTCCTTCAAGATCACCAAAACACACACAAATGACTCAAGATGCTCTCAAATGGATTAGGGTTTGCAAAGGGGTCAAAATGGGGCTTGGAGGCTGATGAAAGAAACAGGTATTGGGGTTAAGGATGTTTAAATAGGGTCGAAACCCTAAAAATTAGGGTTTTCACCCTGACCACGTACGCCCAACCTACCATATGTACGCCTAGCGTACTTACGCGGTCCCCAAAATTACAAAAATGCCACTTAAGACAAATTTGCAAACAATTCTCATACTAAGGGGTAAAAAGGTAAATACCTGAAAATCGAGATGTTACGGTATACTTTCTAATAAATAATATAAATTTTCATTTATCACACTGATTTTCACATTTATGATGTGATTTCATATTGTTATTTTGTGAATGTGTTTCAGATAGAGAAACTGCTAAAACTGCTAGACAACAACTAAAGAAAGACGTCTACTCAACACTGTTTCACTTGAATGTTCCTTCTGTCTGTGCAATCAATCAGGTTTCACCATGTTTGTTGACTTCATAACACAACACTCGGATCCCTAAAAAAATTATGTTATATAATGTGCAGGCAACTTTAGGTCTTTAGCTTTGTTTGTAGCAAAAAAACCTCAGGAATTCTTGTGAATATTGGTTTTCATTAAACATGTGTTGCACCACATATATGCTATCTCTTCCCTTTTTTTCATCTTTCTACCATTTGCATGTAATTTTGAAGTCTCATCAAACCGCTTTAATTTTATGTTTTTCAGTTTTAAATGGTAAGAGTGTGCACAAAGTGGGTGTGGAAACTACTATTACTTATTTGAAGGGGTATTTTGGTCTTTTTGGTACATACTGGAGAACTGCAAACGTTTTGCATCAACCAGTGGCAATTTGCCTTGAGCATTGCCATGCTGCAGGATTAACCCCTAATGAAACTTGGTTCAACATGAGAGTAAGTGTATTTTTTTAGTAAGGTTTTAAAAATAAAAAATAATATTAATTATTATGAATTAAAAAATGAAAAGGTGGAAAAAGCCTCACCTTTCAGGTACTGCATTCGATCTTCTAACAATTAAAAAATGTTCAACATGCTTTTGCTTATTAATTTCTTGTAATTGTTTAAAAAAATCAACCTCCTTGCTCTTATTAGTCGTGGTACAACATTGGTAATCTTAGCCTTTGTTTTAGTGATCCAAGATTAGATAATGTACTTGCAGGTATGTAAATTGTCTTTATACACATGAACATTTTTTTTTTCATTCATCTGTGTTGGGTTCTTTAAATTAGGAGGTGTTATATTTTATTTTTGGTTGCACTATAGACAAACACTCATGCTACTTACTTAAGTGCCACTATGGAGTAGAGTAAGCAAAATGGGATTTGCTCACACTAGGTGGCCACAACCATGCCATATTAATGCTATCAGTACATTTCTTTAATTGAAATACAGTGACCCTAATGGTAAAAATTCAAGGTATGCAAGTAGGGCTGTAAACGAACCAAACGAACACGAAAGGGACTAACACCCATCCCCCATGAAAGCGAGAACAAACGACCAATTTTCATCCTCCAAACTTATCCATAATGGCCAACTAGCCCCTAGTTCCAAAAATGTTAACATTCAAGGATTTAAAAAAAAAATCTTCTTTACATTTATTCTTTTATTTATGGTTTTCTATTTATTTATTGTTGTTATAAATATTTATTTTACTATAAATTATTTTTTTAATGTTACATAATTATTTTAGTTATTTACTTGATTGTAACTATGTCAAAAATCGAATAATGGGACAATGGGTGTTATAAAAATGATGGGGGTCATGGACGACATCTAGGTGAAAAAACATAAGACCATCCACATCAGTGCAATACAACTGGTCTTTCAAACGTGACACATCAGATTTTATAATTACCTCTACATCAGTACAATAACAACCTTCTTTCAAATGTGGTCCCCACTGCCACATCAATAACTACTTTATTTTTTTATAAGATATTTACTTTAATATTAATTCAATAATAAAATAGTATAAGTAATGACCATGTGTAATCTAAATAAAAACAATTATTAAAATAAATACTCATCAAATAATAACGAACTTGACCATTAGTCTATAAAAAAATAATGTTGAAAACAATATTTGATGATCGAACCTATTGTGCTTAAAATAATGTAAAGGAAATTGATTAATTAGAATGTTAATAAAAATAAGGATGTAATATATAAATAGTATTATATAAAGATGATGGGTCCCATTTATGATTTGCAAGCCTTTCATCTGCTGAAAGATATATGCTTAGTTGGCTTGCAAATGAAGTCTATATGTACTTTGAAAGGAGATTCCAAGAGGCGATGTGGATGCTCTAAGTATTGCCAAAACCTATTACTAAAAAAACATTGTAATAAATGTAAGTTCTTCTCTATAAAAACAAGAAACAAACATGTTAATAAGTTTGAAGCTGTAATTTAAGAACTCTTAATTTCGGAAAGCTTTTATAATATTGACCGTTAGAAGTCGAAAGGTTGGCTTAGTGTTCCCGCAATATATAACGTTCACGTTCTTCATCTCCAACAGAACCCCAAAACACCCATAGACCCATTGCGATTCCAGGCAGAAACTCCTCCGCTCCTCCTTCGAGACCAACGCATCACCATCCTTCGCCGGAGATCTAAAAACCGATGGTATTCGAAAAGGTTGATTCGTAGCAAGAACAAGGAGAAGAATTGAATTTGAACGAACCTGTTCTTCCGATTCAAACAGAGGTTTATTTATTTTTATTTCTATTTTTGACATCTAGGGTTTCGAAACTCAAATAGATAAATTGCAGTTTGTGGTTTTGCTTATCAAATGTGGTTTTTAGCGAATGTATACTTCAAAGTAAAAACTACTTTTTAGTATATGACATTCGATTTTTTTCATGAGTCTGCTGAATCTTTTTGAAATATCTTTGTTCGTATGTTGTTTTGGGAGAACTTCCCTCTAAATTTGAGATCTAGGGTTCCGAAACTCATCAAAATAAATTTATCTCACTGCTCTATTTTATTGTTTTGGTTTTGACCTGTGACTTTAAGCGATTCTGGTATTCAAATTAACAAAAGACGTTTGAGTCATGGTATAATATTGTTCTTTGTGTCCTGATTCGTTTATAGGAGGAGTTCATTTGTAAAGTTTGAGATCCACAGTTTAAGAAAATCTCGAATCATTTCAAATTTTGAGTTTCTTTCACTAGAAAAAATGGCTTTTAGTGAGTTTGTTCTTCAAATTATCTACTGACTGAAAAATTTCATGTTGAAAATCTGCAAGTAATGGGTTTTGATCAGTCACAAAGTGGTTCAGATTTCAAATTTTTTAGTCTTCACATTATGTATGTGTTATATTGCGGTGATTTCCCATTACATCTTGACTGAGTATGATTCTTCTGTAGCAGATATAAACCAGAAAATTGCAGGGAAAGGAGAAAGAAGAAACAGGCTAGCCCTTGGTGACATCAGAAAGTGAAATAATAAAGCTCCAACTTCATATAAGAATGTAAAGGTACCCATTTCAAGGTTTCTAGTTAAAGATAAATCAAATCAGCAAAAAAGGTTTTATGCGTCTAAAATTGTATTCTTTTGGTTTTCTTTGAACCTAAATGCAGAAACCACAAGAAGAAGCTGAATGAAATCTATGTTGATCCTAAAAACATTTCAATTCATTTTGATAGGTAGAAGATACGTACCTACCCAAACTTTACTTTGCTGATTACTACTTAGCATACATGCGAAATGTTTCGAAGGATATATTTATCTTACAGTTTCATTATTTAATTGTTGGATTTATAACAAAGATAGTGTAGGCTGAATGAAATCTACGTTCCTAAAAACATTTCAATTCATTTTGATAGGTAGAAGATGTTCATCTTGTGGTTGATCCATGGCTGAAGAAAGAGACCGCATTAACAACTGTAGGACCTCGGGAAACTGCTTTTTCTCAGATTATAAAGCAGATAGGGAAGTTTGACTTCTGTTGACTTCTTAGTGTTAATATAATATCTCATATCATGATCTGACATTTAGTATGATTGAAAGGGCACCAAAACCTAACACAAGGTCTTTTTTTTGCTTTATTATAGGAGAGTTTGCTAATGTTGTACAAAAGTAACAGTTAATTTGAGGGTTTTCATGGTACTACATATTTAACATGGGAGCTACTGCACTTTTCACAGAAGCAGCAACAACAGCAACTAGTGTGTGTATTTAAAAATAAAAGTTCATTATTTGAAAAGTATAATTATTTGGTTGTTGTCTTACTTCTCACTGAATTTACTCCCAAAAGTATAGCTGTTCATAATGCTACTGCAGTTGCTAGGGCTGTGGTAAGCATACTTTATTTTATACTTTCTAATAAAAATAGCATCAATATAATATCAAATTAACTAATGTCTTAAATAATAATTTAATGATCTCCAATTAAATTTTGCACTAGTGAGCCATTTGTGAAAGAAGATGAACTCAAGTTGATGTTTGAGGTTGCAACGTTGATTCTGGTTTTTGAAGAAGAGCAAGTACACATAAATTTAGATGGATTTTGATTATTTTGAATCATTTTCATGAAAGATTTATTTAATAGCATGCTACTTTCATGTAATGACAAAATAGCATGCTACTCTAATTTTTCGATAAAAATACATTGCTACTTTTGTTGTTATGACAAAAATGTTTGAAATCAGATACGTATGGCTCAAAATACACCCAGATAGAAAAGGAAGAATGAAGATAGACACACTTGGTTTTGGTACTTTTTCTCTCTGTTGTATATTCCAAACAACGAAAAGTACAATCTATATATATATATATATATATATATATATATATATATATATATATATATATATGAAAGCTTCAAAATAAATAGAATAAAACAAAACCAACTTCCTAAACTAATGGATAGACTTCCCAGTAAAAGCTAACCCATGTTTACCTAATTACATGACACCAAGTCATACTTTATTATCCACTAAAACCTAGTCAACATAAACAAATCAAAAACTACCGTTAACCATGCAAACTCACAACTCCTTGACTGACCCGTAACCCGTGAACGAAACCCGATTAACCCAACAAAAAATACCCTCTATGTTAAGCATTTTTCACTGCTATGATGGGTAAAGAGATGATGAATAAAGAATAAAGTAAATTGCTTCTATTAGTAAAGAAATGAAAGTATTTATATATTTGGTACAATTTACACATTTACCCTTTCGTCTGTAATTTTAACTAAATCTGTTAATGATATGTAATTCCAGGTTTGGGCATTTTTAATGGGATCTAATTCATACAAATACAATTCCACACGCACAGAGAGGCTGTATGTTGTCTCATTAAGAAATCTACATGACTATCAAAAACTAATGGCTGCTAAATGACTATTTTGCCCTTCAACTTCTATCATCCACATATAATAATAATTATTGCGATTTCATCTTGCAGAGTATTTCCGGGGAACAGACTAGAAGTTTTCAGTGGCAGTATGTTATTGTAGTTTTATCATCTGGTATGATGGATGATACATTCTTTTGTGCTATAATTGGATCATGTTGATTTGTTATAATTATTTTTCTATGATGCCACAAGGGAAAAAAATATTTATGATTTTTGAAATATGATCCACTAATTTCAGGTCTAGCATTCTTTCCTCTATACTTCTATAGTGGAGGAGTCCGGGAGTTTCCTCTATACTTCTTAAAAGTTCACTTAATTTATTAAATGATGTTTTTTTTTTTTTTTTTTTTTTTTTTTTTTTTTTTTTTTTTTTAAATTTGTGTTTGGGCTTTGGTTCACATAAATCAGTGGTCTTTCTCTTTACTCATTGTGGAGGTTGTGTGAAACCCCATGCTTCCTATCCACATATGTAGTTGTGCTTCGGTAGTTAAAATTCTCATGCTATTCTTCGGGGGAATGAAACACAACTTGCAAAACAAGGTTTTGGTTAAATTTACGCATTTACCCTTACCCTTTTGGCTAGTTTTAACTAAATATGTTCATGTCATGTAAATTCCAGGTTTTAGGATTTTTGTTGGGATCTTATTCATACGATTCAACATATGCAGAGAAGCAGTATGTTGTGTCGGTTAAGACATCATAGTACCAATGGCAGGTAAATGACTATTTTGCCCTTCAACTTCTGTCACCCACATTTTATATTTATTGCATTTTCATCGAGAAACATTTCAAATTATTTAAAATGTGGTTTTTTATTCAAGTATGAGGGTAATTGATAAACTACTCAACAGCCTATTACACAACTACTTCAAACAAAATGACTGTTTGAATTACTTCCTTTGTTTCCGCTGGATTCCCATCCAAATCAGAAGGCAAGTAAATTTACTCTTCTACCCTCACAAACTACAATAATAATTAAAATTTATCACATGGTTTTAGGGAATTTGAATTTGTAGTATTGCAATTCTCAAAAAGGCATTGTGGCAAAATATATAATGGGAGAGGAAAATGGACTTTGATACCCTTTGAAATTTAATTATAACATAAAAGTCCACTCCATAAGGTGCATTTTTTATTTTTAAAACAAATACAAGGTTGTAAAATATGATGGACGGCTTAGATTGGGGTTGGGGTTAATTGACGTAGACAAGGTTTAATCAGAGTCCCTAAATTATAAAAGAATTTATTTAATAAACAAATAAATATTATCAATATCCTTAAAAAAATAAGTAAGCCACCATAAAAAATCATAATCTTTTGTTTAAGAATTGAAGTTACAAATCATCATATATAAAGTCCATAATTGGCATCGACGTCGATGTGAAAAGAAACAAATGAAGCTGTCGATTCCATTGAATCCTTCATAATAAATAAAGATCTTTTTGCCACATGTCACATTTTTATTTATTTTGCCACATATAATTTTGTGGTTATTTTAAATTAATTTTTATTCTACATGTCATTTTATGGTTTTTTTCATTTTGTTAAATTGTAAATAGTATTTATATTCAATAATAAATACATATCAACTTCATTAATGAACTTTCCTTTTAATTTCAAAATTACCAAATTAAAGATTCATTAATTTTATTTATTTATTTATCTAAATTATTTGTTTAAATTTAAAAGAGAAAAAAAAACACTTTAATTTTTATAATTCAATATTTTCTCACTTTTCTTATAAATTCATACTTTTCAAATGTTTGGAATTTTGTATTTAGTTTTTTTTTTATTAAATAAACACTTGTATCACATGGGCCTCACACCTAGTAAGAGTATAAAAGAAGAGACGTAATGATAAATGAGAAAAATGGCTTTTTGTTTACTTATTCTCTTCAATATTGTAATTTTTTCACTTTTTATTGATGTACTTTTTTTTGTTGACTATTTTATTAATTTTGATCTTTTATTTTTGTTGACAAACTTTGACCATTTAGAACCGACTAGCACCAAGGTCGACTAACATGACCGACCAGCACTAATTGTAAGGCTACCTAAGGTATAGGTAACGATTAATCGACCGCCTAGACCGTTTTTACAACACTGGCAAACATATAAAAAAACAAATTTTTTACATGTTTTACAACTTATAGATACATGAAAAATGATTATGTAAAAAGTATAAAATAATTTTGTTTTTAAACACTTAGAAATCTCAAAATACAAGCATAAGAGAATACTAATTTCCTAAAGAGTAAATTATTGAAATCATCCCTAATGGTTTGGTCAAAATTGCATAACATTTTTTTTGCACTCGGATCGTCCCCGTAGTTTGATTTTGTTATGTTTTGTGCCTAATTGTTTTTTTTTTTGCACTCGTATCGTCCCTGTGGTTTGGTTTTGTTGCGTTTTTTGTACTCGGATCGTCCCTATGGTTTGATTTTGTTATGTTTTGTGCCTAACTGTTTTTTTTGCACTCAGATCGTCCCTGTAGTTTGGTTTTGTTGCGTTTTTGTTCTTATGGTTTGGTAGAAATTACACGTTTGGTCCCTAACATTATGTAAGGGACGAAAAACACAACAAAATCAAACCACATTGACGATTCCAAGTGAAAAAAGTTAGGGACCAAACCGGCAATTTTGACCAAACCATGGGAACGATTTTAGTAATTTACTCTTTTTTTAAAACGATTTGTTAAAAAAAACAAAGATATCAAAGAACCATGGTTTTGAAAACAGAAACAAACCAGCCAGTTAAATCAGGAATTAGCCACATCACAGGTGTTTTTATACCCAAAACCATTTGTTACTAAACGATTCTGAACCAGCCGGTTTTAATTGAAAATTGTTCAATGAAAATCAACTTTTTCTATTAAAACCGGTGTGACCTAGAAATAAACCAAGTCAGGTTTTAATGCATAACTTTTATTCTTACAGCTTGCTGCACACCAATTTGATAAGGAACATCTGATGTGGGATTCACACTTTTAACACAAGTTTGTGGTTTTCCGCAAGATTCTTTTTAAACATTATACCTTTCATCTATATTTTTTTTAATTATATTGATTATTCTTTTTAATTAACTAACATCATAAGTAGCTGTTAGCTAAAAAGTTAGCTAATAGCTGAAAAACTAGTTATATGAATAACTAGCTGATAAAAAATGATGTTTTGTAAAAATAACAGGTAATCTGAAAGGTATAAAATGACATAAAAAGACATTTAAAAAATAGGTTTTCTATTATAATAACTCATTTGGTTGGCTCCAAATATACGATTTTCGCCTTCAGATCTACAATTTTCTCCTCCAGATTTATGAGCTCCAGCGAGCGACGATAACCAACGCCTTTGTCAATCATTGTTAACAAGATCAAAATACCTTCAGACCCATCGTCGATCACCACCTAGTCTTAGTTCTGGAGTCAAAAAGTTGTTTCGGCTTCACTTTCTAATGTCGACATCATGTTTAGATCCGGTCAGAACTAGTGTATGTGGTCCAAATTTTCTAGATCTGTTTTATGTGGTGCTATCTGAAGCTATAACAGTGATACCGCTGGCCGATGGTGGTTCCAACACCGTAGATCTGTTCCTACACCGCCACCTCCTCCATTTCTTTCTATGTGATCTTCGATGAAACACATCAGGTATATCGATTTTTCTTTTGATTATTTTTCCTTTTGTTAAGCTGTAAATTTAATGTTTTTTTAATCTCTCATTTGTTTATTTTTTTAATCATAAATTTTTCACAGTTTATGTTTTATGGTTGTTATACTATGAATTGAAATTATAATGTGTATTATTATGTTAGTGTTTTCTCAAATAATATGAATTTATTTTGTTTAAGTTGTGAATTGTGATTTTTAACATTTCAACTATTGTTTAGTTTTGTTAAAGTTAGTTTTAACTGTGAGTGAGTGAATTAATATATTTTAATTTGTGAATACTATGAATGAGAGGCCAAAACTATTTTATTAAACTGTGAATTTGTGTGGTGTACACAATGTATTTGATGAAATACTTTAACAAAATCAACAATGTTTTTAAGTTGTAAATTTTGTGAAGGAAAAGTCTAAACTACTTTATTAAACTATGAATTAAAGTCTTGAAATATAAGTTTTAAGTTGAACGGCCATAACTTTCGCATACGAGCTTCGTTTTCGACTTTTCTTTATATCTCTGGAATCGGCTCGACGATCACTACAACTTTTATTTAGACCTCAACAACTAATTCACAATCTATTTTAAGTTCATATTTTTATAAAGATTAGTCAGATTACACTGTTAAAATCCGTACGAAACTCATAACTCTTTCATATGAACTCCGTTCTCGACTTTCTTTAAAGGAAAGTCACTACTGTACCAAGTTTAAAATAGAATGTGAAACACATAACTCCTTCAACTATCGTTCACATTGTTTTGGTTAACACTCAACCGATTTAAATTTCGATTTATATGTCGCACACTACTGTACCGAAACTTCGAAAAATGATAACTTCTTCCTATGAAGTCAGATTTAGGCGTTCTATATATGTACGCTCTCGCTTTTACGATTTCTACGACTTTCATTTAGATCACTTAGGCTAATAAACAACCTATCTCTGATTCACTTTTATGACGCACTTTGTTGTATATGGTTGAACGCAAAACTTCGAACAATCATAAATTCTTCATACGAAGTCAGATTTGAGTGTTCTTTATGCCCATGGAATCTCCATCACATCTACTACAACTTTCGTTAAGACTATTTATCATAAATAATCCTTTATTTTTAGACGTTTATTTATCGTAATTCGTTAAATTTACCATACAGTTTTATACAGTATTATAAGCCTTTATTTTTTTCGTTTAAATTTTTTAGGTCATGTTTTTTTAACGAAAAAAACATTGAATATACCATTGTTGTTTCTTGTCGTCTTTCCATAGAAATTCATATTGATATACGAAAACAAACTTTTTTTTTCGAAAAAAACCACTTCATTATGTAGTTTTTTTTTTCAATGATTAGGTTTATATTTATCCCAAAAAAATACCAAAAATCTCAATTTTTTGTTCTTTATTAATAAACATCAACGTCGATTTAAAAATAATAATAATAATAATAAATAAATAAATAAATAACCTTGATCTGTTCAGATTCACACTCACACTGTGAATATGACTTAATATTTCAACTCTTTGATCATTCACAAATTAATCTAGTGAAATTTACATATGAACCGAAATATATTCCTATATAATTTTATAATTTTTAATGTTTTGATTACACATAAATTAGTTTTGTAAAATCAATAAATGAATTTATTCACATTTTGAATCTAACTGTATATAATTCAGTTTTCAGAATTCATAATGTGAATTTGACTTACTATTATTCACATCGTGAATCTGAGTAGATTCACATTCACAATGCGAATCTAAGCTGAAATTTTGATTTTTTTTATATCAATATGAATATATGTTTAAAGAATACCCCAAAAATATGAATTTTGATATATTTATTATTTTTTTCGATAAAAAATAGATCTTAATTTTTCAAAAAACAAAGAAAATGAATTGTTTTTTTTAAAGTTCATTTTTTATATCAATATGGATCTCTATGGAAATGACGAAAAATCATGAACAACGATATATTTGTTTTTTTTTTTCGATTAAAAAAACATGGTCTAAAAAAAATAAAGTAAAAAAAAATGTATGTTTTGGTATAATCTGGTGCATGTGCGTTCATTGTAAAAGTCTAAAAACCTTTCATTTTGCCATTGGACGCTTTAAATTTCGACGTTTTGGATTGGTTTTTGGTTTCTTGATTAATAACGGAAGAAATGTAAACTAGGGGTGAGCTTGGTGTTGGAATCTGAATGAACCATTTAGTACCAAACAAAACGAAAGATCACTAAGTCGTGTAGTATTGGAACCGTTTGTGGCTAAAAATAAGAACCAAATACCAAACTGGAGTATAAGGTACGGTACTGATTTGATTCAGGAAATCACATCCAAAGGGTCACCCTTAATGCAAACACAAATATCGGAACTTATAACACGAATGGGTTACCCTTCCGACTATGGCTGTAAATGAACCGAACATTCAACGAGCTATTCGTGAACCGCTCGGTGGTAAGTTCGTTTATTTAATAAATGAACGAATATAAACACAAATTCTCGTTTGTTTAGTTAAATGAATGAACATAAACAACGGTCTTATTCGTTTAATTATGTCCGTCAACGTTCGTTTATTTTGTTCGTTTATGTTTGTTTATTAAGTTCATTTTATGTTCATAAATGTTCAATTATGTTTAATTAAATTACTATAGGTGTTTGTTTATGTTTATACATGTTGAATTATGTTTGTTTATCTTCGTTCATTTATGTTCGTTTAGCATGTTTATTAACATAAACAAATGATCATGAACAAGAAAATTTGTTAGTTTATCCGTTCGTGTTCGTTTGTTTGTTCGACTAACTTAAACGAACGGACATGAACAACCCTCATTCATGTTCCGTTCGTTTACGGCCCTACTTTTGACATTCCCCTAATCATATGCTTGTTTTTTAGACATTTAAACTTATCTTTGGGGTGACAATTGTTGACACGACACGAAAAAAATACACGACAAGAAACGAAATTGGGACGAAACTGAAATTCGAATTCGTGTTCGTGTCAAGAGTAAAAAACACGATGTCGTGTCGTGTCGTGTTCAAAATTCGGCACGATATTGACACGATTTAGCATTTATTTGTCGTGTTTTTCGTGTTTGTCGTGTTATGTGTGATTAAATATTAATTAAATACACTAATTGTTATATTATGTTATTTTTGTCGTGTCGTGTCGTGTTTGTCATTTTTTTAATTGGTTCGTTTTCGTGTTATTTAGAAAAAACACGACATCATGTCGTGTCGTGTTCGTGTTACATAAAACATTGTCGTGTAGACATTTGTTAAAACTGATTTTTTGTATATGATAAGTTTTGGTATTATGTTTATTTATCTTTATGGTCGAAGTTGAAAAACAAAATGTAATTATTATATTAAAATTTTTCAGCATTTAGACAAAAAAATATAATTTTTTTTTTGTATTTTGTTGTTACTTTTTTGAGTAATTACACGAATGGTCCCGATGGTTTAAAGTAATTTGCGCGTTTGGTTCCTAACTTATTTTTTTAAATCGGAAGGTCCCTACTGTTTGTTTTTGTTACGTGTTTGGCCCTTGTCTTACCTAAAAAGACTATTTTGCCCTTGATTTTTTAAATTATTTAAATTAGCACACCCCGAACCCCACCCCCTCACATTACCTTACCTACCCCATATTTTTTCCATATTTAAATAATAATCTTTTTAGGTAAGACATAGACCACGTGCGTAATAAAAAAAATAGTAAGGACCAAACGCGTAACAAAAACAAATAGTAAGGACCTTTCAAGTTAAAAAAATAAGTTAGAGACAAACGAACAAATTAACCCAAACCATAGGGACATTCATATACTTTACTCTTATTTTTTTAAACTGCATTGCACCCACAGAAAAAGATGTCATTACATGGGCGAGGGGTGGCATATTATTATTTGGTGTTGGGTCAAATAAAAGACCTTGGTTTCAATCTGGGTCACTTTCCGATCCTAAGGAGCTGCTGAACATTCAACCTTTTTCGATCTTTATCAAAAACAAATGAAAATTGTGCAATATGTGTCTCTTTTGAAATAAGCTTTTTCGAACATTTAATACAACGGTTTCTCATATCTAAATTTTACGTAGGGCCACACAATACACGTGGGGATGATTCACTTGGTATATATATATATATATATATATATATATATATATATATATATATATATATATATATATATATATATATATTTATGAATGCATCAATATAAATTTAGTAAATTAAATAATTATTTAATTAAATAAAGATAGATATTAAATGATTTGCATAATTATATTTATATTAAATAATATCCATAATTATAAGTAGATGCATTCCAGCGCGTTGCGCTGGTCAGAAATGGTGTTGTGTGGGTTGGAATGGTGCATGTGGATTGGAATCAATGTTGAAGTATTATATTATAACAGGAGGATCAAACAATAGACATAGTTATGAAAGTAGGTTGCTATTTATTGTATTTAACTAAAATTAAATGCAGAAATAACAGATTACTTGTACTTGAATAAACAACACTCAAACGTATCTAATACAAATAACGATGAAGTAAAAGCAAGTTCCTGCAATTCCATTGAATTTGAATTCAACAATCCTATTAAGATGTTGCCTGTGCCTTTGGCTTTAACCGATCAAAAGGGCAGGTTGATAGTAGTATCCAGTGACAGGACAAAATCTACAATAATGAAAAGAAATAAAAGTGCAGTATTACAGATTCAATTCTAACCATACATTCCAAAATGATAAAGTAGGATTCGTTTCACCCATTAAAAAAAATGTAAAATACATCCTATTGTATGTAAATAGAGAACATACCGGGCATGTAGGTAGAAGCTAGCATCGGATTCTTTTACCACCGCCTTAACCCTCTTCAGCCTTTCTACTGCTACCATACCCTTCAAAAAAATAAGGAAGAATCGGTAGGTATCATCTTCTTCGAAATCGGAAAAAAAATAATAAATAAAAAAAATTAAAAATAAAAAAATCAGAAAAGTTTACAACTTTACTAAAAAATCATTAAAAACGATTCGAGTATTTATACATTGATATTTCATTGAAATTTGTTGTTAATATTGTATTTTTTTTTATCTAATATGCAATTTAAAAATTTACAAACCTAGTTATGTGGCTCGGCTCTACCCACTACAGTTTTCACAACATCCTCCATTCCCAACATAGGTGATAGCATAATTTGGAACCTGTATCTTTCATTTTTATATAATGAAAAAAGTACAGATCTGGTGGTATGATTGAAACTTTGTTCTTTAATAAAAAACATACTACAAAAAAAAGACGTTATATGTTGCACAAATTTATTGTTTAACCACTTGAACTTTATGTTTTCTTATCAAACTTTTTCAAATAAACTAATTTGACTTGCTATATGTGCATTCGAAATTTTCGTTATCTAATATATACAATTGAAATTGGTTATTTTTTGTCAACCTACATAATATCTTAAATCGCAAGTTACATTCATCGAAAGTAAAAAAATGATGATGCAGTGAGAAGTCAATAACTCTAACAATAGAGCATTCGATTATTCATCAGAGTAGTTCTTTTGGAACCACTCACCAATACTCTGGGTTCCTAAAAAAGTAGATAAAACTTACATTGATTGTATGTTTTCCAAAAGCGGGCTAGATCATCAGGTGTGATAAGGTTCATGAGATAGAACGTGTGGATGCCATGGAAATACTTGGAATGTATGGCCCCTTCCTCCTCTAATGTGTTTGAGCTTATGTTTGAACAATGAGGAATCTTTTTCCAGTTTGTAATACCTGCATTGATAGAAATATTTTTTTTATTAAAACCATGATGCAGCAAAATTTTCTTTCTTTTTCTAATAAGAACTATTAACCATTTGGCCACTACTTCACCACAAAAACTTTTATCTAGATTATTGTCATAATCTAGACTTACTATAGCTATTGTCCACTGCACCATGTAATTACAGCTCATTACGTATAACAACCTAAAGAGAAAAATATGAAAAAGAATGATAAAGCTATTAAGTAATAGAATGCTACAAACTTCATATCTTATCATTCTCATGCTTAAATCATAAGAACTAATGTTATAGATATTAATTTTATATTTTTAATTCCTGCAATACATAAAAGGTTATTTATAGTATTTATGGTTTATTTTTAATCAATGCAGCCTAATCTATGTTCCTTCTAAATTATTGTCTTGGTGTGTATATAAGTATAATCTGGAATATAAATGAACTTAAACACCTTGTAAAAAATTTATACCTATGGTATTGTTTAAAGAAAAAGAATGTCACATACCATCCCTACAAGTTGTTCAGCATCCATGGCAAATGCCAAGGTGGTAGCAGTCACACCAGTCAGAATTGTGATCTTCACTGGAACTTGTGTGCATTTATTTATTCTTACCGGATATCATTACAGGTTTGTCTACAAAAGATATACCTGAATGAATTAATATTAAACAACATTTGTTATCCATCTGGGTTTGTATTATTATGTAACATAAATATCGGAAAAATAAAATACTGAAAGGAGAAAAACCTGCAAATAGGAATAATTTCATCTTCCAAATCTCTTGTCCATAATAACCACTCATTTTGGACTGATGTAATTGGATGAACAGCATGAACCCTTCTAATTGTTGAAACAGATGATTTTGATAAGCCTATGTACTTCACTTTGCCTTCCTCTACCAATCTTCAACTCTCCCATCTGTTGATTACTGTTTTTCACACACACAAAAAGTGTTAAGAAAAAGCTCAATCTTTCCATGTCTGACATACAAGTTGATATAGAAAAAAAAACCAAACTAAGAAGTAAGTTGAATATGTAGCTTTGATAGAGTAAAATGTTGGTGATTTAGTGTCACCATATCATTTTAAGTAACTGGAACTAACATGTGAGCTAAGGGGATTCATGATTTGTACTCTAATATATGTACGGGGTTGTGCGGAGTGCACGCATGTATAAGATCGAATCAGAAGCCGGTTCGACGACTAGTCGGGGGTCCGGGGTTTCCAAAGGGGCAGCGCCCCTAGCGGGGTCCAAGGGGCAGAGCCCCTGGCTGGGGTCCCAAAAACCTCACCGAATTTTGCATGTGGGAACATAATGGAAAACTCAATTTCTTGAGGGTGATTATGGTAAAACTAACGAAACTCGTTAGTTTTGGTAACCCTAATCCGGATTAATATTACTTGCTTCCAAAGCAACTAATGACGGCCCAACCTTAATGAAACCCTAATCGTGTTTAATATATAAACAACTCTTCCTTTCCAGAAGGGGGTGACGTTCTTGAGCTCTCGTTTTTCATCACACATTCACAGAACCCTTTAGCATATTGGCTTACGTTTTAGTGCCTAGAAACGTAAGTGTCCACTTGGATTATCCTAGGCTGAATTTCTTGTAACCCAGGCATAGGGTAGAAATATCAGTTCGGAAAGTGATATCACGATCCAAGTTGGTATCCAGATCTCCACTACTAACCCTAACATATCCAACATAAAAGGTGCTTGAATAATCAGTTTAATGATGACAAAGGAGGGTGTAAACATTTCATCAAACACCTATGGTGCAACAGCACACACATTTCAACTAATACAATCAAGTAAGTGTATTGACCAAATATGAACTATTGAAGGTGGAAAGAAAATCTATTTATCAACTCAAATGCAAATTGTTTAGTCATGGATATGATTTACTGACCTTGTCGTTTGGCATAAAATTTGTATCCTATTGCATCCTTTTATTCTGTCTCAAAATCCGCCTAAAACCCAAGAGGAATTTCGAACCAACAGTTAGGTATTTAGACATTGGGGCAGCAGGAAGAGGCAAAGTCGTGAAGGGTAGTAGTGTACAAAGTTTGTAATGACAGGTGAAAAAGGAACGAACGGATACGCACCTGGTGCCTTGTGGAATAGCAGATGATTGGAAACGAACCTTTGACGGGGTGATTTACCCAAAATGGGTAAAGCCTAAACGAAAACTGAAGAAGAATATGAGAAAAAAAATCACCTGAAACGGAGCGGCGACTTGTAATCGACCCTCGAAGGCTTGGTTGACGATACGTAGAACTTCAAAACTGGAATATGGAGAACACATGAGAAATCTGAAGAACTGATATTTAGAGCGAAGATGTTGCAGAAGCTCGATTTCTATAGTAGGATAGATGATCATGGAAACGGTGGATGCGTGGACTTAACCAAGCAATTCGTGTAAATAGAAGACACAGAAGGAGATATCCCAATCAGTGAAGATGCACGTGGATTCATGAAAAAGGGGCAATTATGTGTAATAAACAAACCTCTGAGAAGCTTTGAGAATGACAACACAGGTGCCTCAGTTGACCTTTTCCGCCCTGCATCATCAATTGGAAGAATCGATTCAGTAATAAATTACAATTTCCATTGAATAACTTCGTCGATAGGAGAAATCGAAAACCGTACCTTGAACAAAAAATAGGAAGAACGTCATGGAAGACATCGTGTATGACAACGGTTGATGTTTTTGTGGGTGTGTCACGGGTCGTTCGGTCGAGAAGACCGATATCAGGTTGAGGCGGCAACGGGATAGATGGCGGCCGACCCTGGTGGATTGGTATTCTTATGATAGTATGGCGAGAAGACGGTTGAAACAATTGTGATGCAGAGAAGGCGAGGATAGTATGGCGGTGGACTAAACGTGAATGAAGAGAATATGAGAGGATGAAGAAGAATCGAGAATAAAGCGGTGGAGTGGAAACCAGGAAGATAAAGTGAGCGGAAGGATCGGGAACAAAAAGCCTAACCATATGGTGACCCGAGGAACAGTGCCCTGGTCAGGTACTGTTCCTAACTTTCATTTCCTTAATATATACACAAAACATCCGCAAGATACCAACCATAAATAGACATGGGACCAATTCTGTTATTTAATATATATAAATTAAAGAAGTGACACACAAACAAATATAAAGGGACCGAAAATGTAATTCAATGGACGAAAGCTGGACAAAATGTGTCAAGTTAATTGTTCCTTTTCTCCACAATTTTAATATATATATAATAATTCTATTTTTTATGAAAACTAGTTTAATTCGTCATTAATGTTAACAATAACATTCTTTCAGAATGAATTCACAACTAGGTTTTCATGTATAGGTTTGTGTTTTGTTTATGGACCTACTCACTTGAAATACAACAAAGTTGCATTGAATATACACTCTCATTCTGTTACAATATATTTTCATTCTTCTAGAATAAACTTTCATTCTAGTAGAATACACTATTGTTCTCCATATTCTTGGCAACTTTGTTCTATTTTGAGTGAGTGAGTCATGAAACAAAATACGAACTCATACATGAAAAACTAGATGCGAATTCATTCTGAAAGAATATTATTGCTGATATTAATGACGAATTTAATTAGTTTCCATAAAAAAATTATAATTATAGATATCATTTAATATACATCTAATTATGGAAATCATTTAATATCTATATTTATTTGATTAAATAATAATTTAATTTTTTACTAAATTTTTATTGGTGCATTCTAACACATAATAGATGTGAGAAACATTTGAACCTCTCTCTCTCTCTCTATATATATATATATATATATATATATATATATATAGTTTTTAATATTTGCAGAAAATCTATTTTTACACTTTTGTTGGATTCTTTTCTAAAATGGAAACCTGAAAAGATCATATTCAGAAACTAATTTTCAAGTAAATTACATGAATGGTACTTATCATTGAGGTAATTTATTTGCTTGGTCTCTAATTTTTTTTTTGTAAAACTCACTCTTCCTTAAACTTTGTTTTGTTGTGTCTTTTGTTCCATTAGAAAAAAAAATAGTTTTAGCCTTATATATTTTTTCAACATTTATTTATTTGTTATTTAGTTGTCTCTTAATTCATACCAAGATCTGAAAGGTATGTTGCCTCTAACAACATATACTTGAGAAAGTAGGTTCTCCGGCTACTCAGGGTGATGACGGGTGGTTCACGGAGATGGCAGTGTTGGTTGAGTTCCATGCAGGCGGTTCACTAAGACAGTGGTTGATTTCCATGCCGATGTTGAATTCAACTAGCACTATGGATGCCTCGATGGTATAGTGAGATGGGGTCGAGAAAATGGTTTCAAACTCTTGGAAAGGTTGTGGTATAAGATATCTATTATCTCGTGGTTTTGATAGAGGGAAATTAAATAAAAAACTATTACAAACCATAAAACCATAAGGACAATTTGTGTAATTTACTCTTTAGTTTTTAAGGTATATCATTTGTCAAAATATTTCAAAATCTTTACTCTTTGAGCACGTCTCATTTTTTAGAACTTTCATAAAGTTTAAGGAATATTCCAAATCAAAAACATAGGTTGAATAATAAAGTTTTTCCAAAAAAGTGTTCAGTAGAAGAGACTTCAATAAAAGGTACAGGGCTTTTGCAATTTTTATAAGTTCATCATACAAAAGCCGAAGTTTTATAACACTTATATATATTTTATAAAAAAAAAAAACTTGTTATTTTTACAAAATCACATTCGATCTATAAAAGATAAAATAATAATGTTCATCAAGATTACATTTAACTTGAAGTGATTAAATGTAATCTCACATAATAAAATAAAGTTGCTGGATTGCAAAAGACGTCTGATTTTTTGTTTATTAATCATCAAAAGTTGGATAAACAAACGTTTCGAGTTTTTGTTTTAGAAGCATAACTAAATTGAAAATAATTACGGGCACTTGTTTCAACAAGAAAAACTAGTTACACACTCAAACCCAACGAACTTCTAATTGACTTTATCCTTTATCCGACAATATTATCTTAAAACCTACAAATTTAAGTCTTTAGCAACAAGAAAAACTAGTTATCCACAAGACCACAGCCTTAAATGATCAAAGACATTATGCCGTTGCCATTTTTGTACCCTCCTCATTATTAACAAGGCTTTCCTTCCTTTCACCATCATTATTCACTCCATCTTTTCTCTGCACGATATAGATAGAGTTTTTATTTTCCAAGCATATTTAATTATTTATTTTGTATAATTTAATCAATATAAATAAATGGGAGAATTTCCTCCAAATAGATTATTTAATATAATTAGGAAGGATAATATACATTAGAGTCACTATATTTTGATCATTTTGTGGTTTAAGCACCATATATTATTTTGATCAATAAAAATCGCCCATTTTTTAAAGAAATTTCACTATATAACCACCTATTTACAACTTGGAAGGTTATAAAGTGACACATTACTTTTCATTTACCTACGTTGACATCATATGTGGTTCATGAAATAATATTTTACTTTCTAAAGTGATTTTTTTTGCCAATTTAGCAGGTTATACGCATATCACGTAGGTAATGAGAAATCATATCAGAAAGTTGGATTTTATTTTAGGAAATACATATGATATCATGTAGGTATACGAGAAACCATGTTAGTTTTAACACATGTTAAACATACAATAGATTGCCATAGTGGTCGCATATAAGATTTTTCAAAAATATATAGTAGTTAAGAAACAAAAAAAAAAAAAAAAAAAAAAAAAAAATCAAAATATAATGACTTGATGTATATTGTGGTTGGTTTTAAAACTAAAAAACAATTTGTTTGAAATTTAAATATACAAAAGTGTCAACGAATGCACACCTTGAAAGTAACTCCCACAGATATATCGCCGGTGTAAGATTTGTCCTCCCGGACCACCCTGTATTTCCGACTTCCGAGCTTTGCATCCCCTTTCTCCATCCCCATTAAAACAACATCCTTTACATGAATCCTATATATACACCCATTCAGTCCAATGTAATTGGTCACATATCTTATGCTAAAGCAAAGCTTATATAAATAAAACTAAGACAAACAAAATAATAAATTAGTCTTTAACGTTCTTACGTAGCGTCACCAACATATCCATCATCGGAAAGTTTATGTTTGTCCATGACACGAAACACAAGCTTTTGATCCAACTTCTTTTCATCCGTTGGATAGTCAACCACAAACTCGAACTTTTGTTCCCATATGGATTTCTTCCCTTTTCCTACATTAATTCCAATTATTCCATCTTTTTCATGTCAATAAATGCAATAAAAACAATGAAAACGTTATTCGACATACTTAATTAAGCCCTACCTTGAGCGACTTTGCTTACGCGCTTTTTATCCCCGTATTCAACACATACATACGGTCTATTAACAGCCGAAGTACTGCAACAAACTACACAACCTGAAATCAAAAACAAAAACAAAAACAAAAACCCACATTAGGAATTGAAGTTCCAGTTCCCTTAACTCAGTTGGTAAATACAGTATACTAGTGATAGATCTTATTCTTACCGAGAAACCTTTTTGCTCTAATGCCTTCGGAATCCACTAGCATCACCTCCAATACTCCACCACCTGCCATCGCTATATTTCTCTATCTTCGGACACACTGTCAACACTAGTCTTGATCAATCACTAATCAATGGAGAGAGAAGATAGTTGCAGGTTTTGGATGAGAGGATATTTATATAACGTCAAAGGAGGAAGTTACGGAGACGGTGGTGCTAGCGTGTTTGACGTCTTGTTGTAAGTCGTCACGTTGAATAAGAAAAGGAAAGCCATCGGAGTTGGAGTTGGCTTACTATACGCATTGAATTTAAAAAGTGAAGGTACTGATTGAGGACTTATGCATGTAGGCTGGCTGTAAACGATTCAACTTGTACTAGAAGATACTAATATAATGTGATGGAGTGGTTGGATGAAACATGTGCAGTTTTTTTTTTCCAATTTATATAACTATTGAGTTTTCTTTTTATAATTAAGAGTCAATTCTAAATTTTGTCTAGTGTATAATATTTTTAATTGTTTTTAATATTAGTTTAACATTAATAATTTATAATGATTTAGCGACCATTTCTCAGTTTCGTTTAAATCAGAACGTTAGGTATCGCGACGTCAAGAGTTTTTGGTCTTTTAATAATCTTTCAGTGTATATATATAATTTTTTTTATCTTGAGGAAGACTATATGTAAGCATCTTAAACTTGGGATTAGTAAGACCTTAATAATTCGACACAAGTGTATTAAAGTGTTCATAATAGAAGTTTTTAGGAGTTTTTTCGATCTAATAAGCTAATGAAATTTGAAAAGGCTGTTGTAAAAAGTTTTTCAAACACATTTTGTTTTCAAACTCTTGCCATGTGCTTTTTCAATGAGTTTATCCAATAAGTTTCAACCAATTATAGATAGACAATTTATACGAACAACACATAAATAAGCAAATTTAAATAACTCTCGTATTATGGAGATATAATGACTTTTTATGAAAAAAATTCACTAATAAAACGGATGCTCCTAGTTAATAGTCGTTAATTTGTTTGTTTATATATTAGCCTTTGTGTATAAGCCCAATTGTTGTATATCAGTAATAGCTTATCATATCCGGTCCATGTGCCTTTATTGTTTGTATTTATATTCATTGTATTGTACATTCAAGGTAATGAGAATATTTGAATTCCATTCCATATCATGGTATCAGAGAAACCCTCTTAAATTTTCTTATTTCCCTCCCTCCTTCCTTATACAAGCGGACAGCCACCATCTCCCACATCTAAACCCTAATTTTCTAGCTCCGTCTTCTCGCCACCATGGTTGCCCCTAACCCACCTCACAAAGTATTTTGTGTTACAAATATAAAACTGATGTCCCTCTCATCCTTAATCTTGAAAGTTTGAACTATGATTCTTGGCAAGCATTATTCACCACACATTGTGAAGCTTACGGTCCATATAACATATTGATGCCTCATATGATGATATGAATCGAAGGGGAATCGACTACAACTGGAAAAAGGTGGATGTTGTTGTAAAAGGAAGGATTTATTCCACCCTTTCACAAAACCTACTCAATATGATTCTCAAGAAAGACACGCTTGCTCGGCACATTTGGCTCAACATTGAGAGACTTTTTCATGATAACAAAGACACGAGGATTTTAAATTTTCTGAGTAACAACTTTTTCATATTAACCCCCATCCCTGATTGGTTAAGTAGAAAATCGTCCATTGCAATTTTAAGAGAAGCCAACGAGCAACACCAACAAATTGCCCATTTGTTGTTCTTGCGTGTTAAGCTCGCTAATGGTGTATCCGGGCCGGACGACTAGCCTAGCCCAATATTGTCCCGTAAATAACGGCCTAGCTGGCAATAGGTTCATACCGACCCGGTTGACTGCAATCCACCCCACAAATCGACAAAAGACAATTGTTGGAGCTTGACCCAAAGGAAATATCAAAGCATAACGGATGAGAAACAATATACAAGACATATCCCATAACTCACGCATACATAAGATCTTGGCAATAAAATATAAAGGTTGTACAACCAGTTGGCTGTCTTTACCCGCGTAATAAAGAAAGACCGGACAAAACCAAATACCCAAAAATAAAAAGGGCCTATAAAAACCCTTGAAGAATAAACATGAAGGTAAATTCTCATGAGGACTCTTTGCAATTCATTTCGTAAGCCTCATATGACTTCTAACTTAGGCATTGGAGAGGAACAATTGGGTCCAACCCTTGGTGTGGCTTTCTAACCTAGAGTTGTCCACTTTTACAGCGTATCTTCTGGAATACGTGTCGGGAAAGGGAAGATGAACACCATTTACCAAAGTAGAATCACGTAGAACATTGCCTCCATCCGTATTATACATGTAAATGCGATGAAAATGAATTCACATCGCCGGTTCAAGAAGCTTATTCACTCGACAGTATAAAAAAAGCAATACAACATGCATACATAGAATGTTTGGTGCACAACAAACCCAAAAAACTCAAATACAGGGTGATGAACCAATCCTAATATATGGACATATCCATGAAATAGGTATACATCAGATATATTGTGATAGCAGAAGTTCAATTGAAATAATGCATGACCACTGTTTCTCAAAGTTGTCGGAGGCAATGAGAAAGAAGATTAAACAACCTGACGCGCATTTGACAAGTTTCTCCAGGCATTCAATATGTTCCTTTGGGATATTATCTCTGCCACTAACCCTACATGACCATCCATGCAGTCCAAGAACACTCAGATGCTAGATTTCACACGATAATATAATCATCATCACCCTACAATATAATATTCGGGAGAAGTGCAATGAAAAAAATTGAGGTCATTGCATCAACAATTCTTAATCAGGTTCCGGACCCCAAAAGGGTATGGAACGGTATATAGAAAACCATTGATCGCAACTACAACAAAACTAATAGCAAAAAAAGCAGAACCAATTGCAGGAAAGCCACAATTACCGCAAGATGGAATAGAGATTGTTACAGTAAATGATGCATACCCGGAACAGAGAATACGGATAGGAGCAACATTAACAAAAATGCTAAGTGAAGAGTTAACAAAATTTCTAAAGAAAACTAGCGAAGTGTTCTCTTGGAATCTAGCTGACATGGTCGGAGTGCCAAGAGAACTGATCGAAAACAAGTTGAATGACAAAACGGGAATGAGACCAATTCGACAGAAAAAAAGAGGCCAATCAAATGAAGAAATAAGGTAATAAATGATGAGGTAGATAAGTTAGTAAACGCCAGTATAGTACAAGAAAGAGGATGGACAATGGAGGATGTGTGTTGACTTCACTGACCTAAACAAAGCATGCCCGAAGGATTGTTACCCACTACCATCCATAGACGAAAAGATAGAATCTTTAGACTGGCACAAATGGAAAAGCTTCTTGAACGCATATAAAGGATATCATCAAACTCACATGTATAAAGGGGATGAAGACAAAACTTCATTCCAAACGGACAGAGGAACTTTTTGCTATAACAAAATGTCATTTGGGTTAAGAAACGCAGGGCGACATACCAAAGGCTAGCGGACAAAGGTTTTGAACCACCGATCGGCATGAATATAGAAGTATATGTGGATAACATGGTCATCAAGATTTGAAACGACGATCTCTTCTTACAAGACATCGAGGAAACTTTTGCAAATCTAAGAGTCGTTAGCATGAAGTTGAACCCCAAGAAATGTCTTTTTGGAGCAGAAGAATGGAAATTCCTGGGGCATGTGATCATGAAGGAAGGGATAAGAGTAAACCCAGAGAAGATAGAATCTTTATTGCAATTGTGATCATCGAAGACAGAGAAAGAAGTGCATGCATTAAACGATAAATTAGTGGCATTGGGACGGTTCGTAGAGAAGTCAGCGGAAAAGACATTACCCTTTTGTAAAATGTTAAAAAGGGTACTATATAAAAAAGATTTTCGATGGACGTATGAAGCAGAAGTAGCCTTCAAAAAACTTAAAATAGCATTAACGGAACTACCTACTTTAACATCACCAGTCCCAAGGGTATATTCTGACAATTTACGTAGCCACGTCAAAATTGGCAGCAAGTGCAGTCTTAGTAGCTAATAGAGGAGAAAAGCAAGTACCTATATATTTTGTTAGTTGTATCCTACAAGGAGCAGAAATAGGGTATTCAAACATGGAAAAATTGGCATTATCACTGGTTAACGTGACAATGCAATAAAGAAGATACTTCCTCGCACATACAATAGATGTCCTAACCAACGCCCCGATAAGGCAAGTTCTATTGAAACCTGAAAAATCAGGACGATTAGCTAAATGGGTCATGGAATTAGGAGAGCATGAGATTAACTTTAAACCATGAACCAACATTAAGGCACAAGCATTAGCAGACTTCATAACAGAAATAACATGTAATGGGGAAGTATCAACAATAGAGGGGCCATATATCAAGAATAAAGACACTGGGCAGACTCAAAAAGAAGAATATATTTTGCACACTGATAGAACTTCTTGCATCGAGGGAGAGGGTGCCAGCTTGATACTAATGTAACGTCCCAAATTCCAGAATAAAGTTTATCATTTTTGAACTAGAATAACCACCCATTTTATAAAGTTACATTAACAGTCAAACCATTTGTTCATAAACCATAATTCAAGATCAGAGCTATAAGGAAAATAATGCAGAATCTCGAATCATAAAACCGTTAATGTGTGTGTGTACAATCCCGCCTTCGCAGTCCGATAAGTACCTGAAAAACATTTGAAACCATAACTGTAAGCCAAAGCTTAGTGAGTTCCCCCAAAATTCCCCACACAGCAATACATATACAATGCATGCACACCGGGCCTGCATCATAAGACTGGATTGCCCCCGCCCGATCCCACAACTTATGACTGGATTACCCTCGAGCCCGCAGCTTATGACTGGATTTCCCTCAGGCCCACAACATAAGACTAGATTGCTCCCGGGTTTGTTGACCCATAACACAAAGCAGTACCGCCTCAACCTAACCGCACTATGTTGACATATACACCAAAACAATAACAGCAAGCACAAGTAATCATAGCAAATCTACCAGTCTAACAGAATTATACAGCATAACAACATCCTACACACAAGGACACATACTACAATACAAAGTATATTGAGAAAATTCACCTGAGCTAACTAGAAGAAGCTCACAACAAACCTCAGTAATCAGAACAGCTAACACAAGCTATCTAGCACCAAACCGAGACTAGATCTTAGCTAAACACTAAATTCTACCAATGTTTGACAAAAAGTCAAACTTGTCAAAATGTCAACAGTCAAAGTCTCCCAGTCAGCCGCCATATAGTGACCGAGCTTCTGTCACCTCGTGGTGGCCTCGAGACAAAACAGTCGTGGAGACTACCTATTATCACGTCGTGAAGGCCAATCCTTCATGTCGTGAGAACTTCTATGGCCTTCTTAATGCATTAAGCTCTTAATTTCTAAGGCCACTCATCCATACTTTCCAGAAGGCTTGCATACACCCAAATGCAACATAAAAATCCTTGCTTTATAGTCCTGCTTGTCCAATACGTGTCCTTCCCAAAACTAGATCAAAAAGGGGTAAGAAATGGGTTAAAATCCCATGCATGACATCAAAACTACTTGTAAGTCCAGATCTGAAACATACACTGTTCTTGGGACCTTAGAGAGTAATAAAGTTGCAAACTTTATTCCTAACTCTCACTCAAAACTCATTAAACTTGACTGGAACACTAAATACGCATAGATCCAAAGATGAAATGCAATAAAGCTTGTAACTTTATAACATACAAAGGTTTAGAAGATAGATGAAAGTTGAGATTTTCAATTGTCAAGCTTCAAGGATCAATCTTGCATGAAAGTATTACTCCAAAACCACCAAAACTCCAAAATAGATGAGAAAGGAGAGGGGAGGCTCAAAGTAGTGAAAGGGGGGATAGGGTTGCTCTCAAGAGGCTTTAGATATGAAGGAGGATAGGAAAATACCCTAAAAATACATAACCACCCTTTAAATACTTAGAAAACCCTAAAAATTCATGGGCTTGGGCTGCCCAGTTCTCACCTTGTGACAGACTGCTTGTCACCTTGTGACAGACTCGTAACATTGTGAGAATATGCTCCCCACCTCGCGATGATGGGTTTTCATCCAATTCCATTCCAACTTCAAACAGTCATAACTTCTTCGTTTCAACTCCGTTTTCAGTGATCTTTATATGCACGGAAATGTATTGACGATCCCCACAACCCTAACTAATTACTTTTGACTTAATACGTGTTGATTTAAAACCATAATCCATGCAAGAAGCCCAAAGTATTACTTTTCCTATTTTACTCTTTTACTTTAAAGCACAATTTGAAGACTTTAATCACTTAACCAACTTTATCAACATCTGATAAGGTCTAAAATATATTCCCTTGAAGCTCAAGACCTTTACTTGATCCATTTACGACCTACTATCCCGAAATTAGAAACATTCCAAAACTAGGTGTTACAGTTCTCCCCCACTTAAACTGGATTTCGTCCTCGAAATTCAACTCGGTTAGAATTTCTAAAAACTTTACTAACACAATCCATTTGTTCCCTCCAACCACTCCATATAATCAACGCATCCATATCAAAATCGAGAAAACATCCAGAATCCAATTGATGCCAATAATCAACCCGGTCAGTTGCAACACTCTTCTACAATGACTATCTCTCTCTCCAAGTTCTAAGACCCAACTCATACCGAAAACAACTTAAAATGGGAACTCCCAAATTGGATCTACTAATTATATCCATAAATGTACTTCACAAAATCGGGAAACCAATAGTATAAACTCTAGATACATACATAATGTTGACGATCAAGAATTTCAACCCATCTTAATTCAGAAATCGCCTAAAAGTTCTCAAATACAGGCTTGACTTCCTGACAAGTCATCACTATCCCACTGCTCCCATGAGCATAACAGTGATCAATCCGGAAGAAGATATTGGGCGGCATCCATAATCTCATATGCTCAGGGGTACAACCATCTAACAAATCCTCCTAGATTCATACAACGAACTCCATCACTGGCTACTCAACTCACTTAAAACTGTCTCGTAATAACGAATGAAGATCCACTAAGAAAACTCCACGAGTAAGTGCCGATAAACAACCGTGACTTTTCCAACAAGTTAAATCCTATCAAAGCCCGAACCAAACCATCGGCTACTGAGTCATCAGTAGTATTTCCATACTGCTCGAACACCAGATTATGTTAAACACCAATGAACCCGATATATGGGTCTTCACAACACTACTGTCGGCCCAGCATACATAAGTGAAATCCACGATGATTCACGACATGTCACTTTCGACCTCTAGTATATCCAAAGCATTCAGGGTATTTAATCTCTCAAGGCAAATTGTTGAGGAAATTGATCATGTCACTTTTGATGAAGACTCACTCATTCAAGACCGGTTGATCACCCGTCATCAATTCTGAATGAACTTACTTACAGTCCTTCAGACCATGTTCCTAAATTCTTTCCAAATGACACCAAGCCTGTTATTCCCAATGATAATCAAATTATCGGTTCTCAACCTATCTCTGAAGATCAGTATGTCATCTTTGAAGAAGCTGAGCCATCTAATCAGGAAGATTCTATTCCAAGTAATAAAAATGAATGTTCTAATCCTAGAATTCTTCGAGATCATCTTGAATCTCAAATCATTGGAGATGTAAATTCTAGGATTCTCACTCGTAGCAGAGTCAGCAACTTATGCATGTTTGTGAATTTTGTCTTTGTGATTGAACCAAAGAATGTCGTTGGTGCCCTAAAAGAAGCTAACTGGATCAAGGATATGTAGGATGAGTTAAATGAATTTAAACGTCGCCATTTATGGACACTTGTTCCCAAGCCTCAAGGAAAAACTATCATTGGCACTTGTTGGGTATTCAGAAATAAGATGGATGAAGATGGGATCGTCATAAGAAACAAAGCCAGACTTGTGGCTCAATATTTTTTTCAACTGGAAGGGTTAGACTATGATGAGACATCTGCTCCTGTTGTTAGACTTGAAGCAATTCGTCTGTTTTTTGCTTTCGCTTCATTCAATAACTTCAAAGTCTATCAAATGGATGTTAAGACTGCCTTCTTACTTGGAGATCTCCAAGAGGAAGTTTTTATAAAGCAACCTCCAAGTTTTGAAAGTGAAGAGTTTCCAAATCATGTATATCGTCTTGATAAAGTTGTCTATGGCTTAAAGGAAGCTCCTAGAGCATGGTATGGCACATTGGCGAGCTATCTTCTTGCGAGTGGATACAAATGAGGAAAGATTGACAACACTTTGTTCATCAAGCACTCAGGATCTCATATTATTCTTTCTCAAGTGTATGTTGATGATATCATCTTCGGATCCACTGATAAGAAACTAAATTTGAGTTTGCTGAGATCATGGCTAAGAAATTTGAGATGAGCATGATGTTGGATTAGGTGTCTAAGCCCATAACTATATTTGGTATGTACTTGACCCGATAGTAGCATGATCCTTTTGGGTTGTCTTCACCAGAGCAACTTGACTGGATGATTAGTGGAGAATAGGGATATTATGGTTTATTAATATATTATATGAGTAATATATTAAAAGAGAAATCATATTGATTAATTAATAATGGTCAAGAATTAATTAAGAATTAATTTTGTAATCAAAGGTTATTAATTGAACTTAGGGGACTGGAATTGCAATTATAGGATAATTGTATTTTGGGCTGTGGATCCTTTGGATCAAGGGGTGGACGAAATCAAGGAGGAAGCCCACCTTGAATTCGTCCAAAGGTCTTATTCCAGAAGATTATGTTGGAATGCTTAAGGCCTAAGCTATCCAATTAGGGTTTTGACTGAAACCCTAGCAGCTCACCTATAAAAGGAACCCTAGGGCATCAGAAATTGACTACCAGAAAAAACCCTATAGATCCAGAGCCGATTTTGAGCCTCCTTCCCCTCTCTCCAAGATCATCCAACTTGCTTTGGTGTTTGTGATCAATTAGAGGTATTACATTTGTGATACTAAGCTCTTGAATGTTGAAGATTCTTGCTACTATTGAAAGGTATTCACTTAAACCTGTTTAGTTATAGATTTCGATTTTAGTATGCTAGAATTAGGGTTTATAAGCTTTGGATGATTTGCATGTACAATAGAGAAAACTAGATCCAAAGGTTTAGGGTTTGCATGTGCACCATAGGATTGATGTAATGCTCAAAACTCATCAGTGGTATCAGAGACTAGACAGTTTTCTATTGTATTTGATGCCTTGTATGATCATTCTTTGCTTGAAATCGAAATTTTGCCTTCTGACTGACAAACTCGTCGAGTCACCTGATGAACTCGACGAGTCCAGACAGTGACTCGGCGAGTCGGAGAGTCAGAGAGCAGATATTTCGGGATTTTGACCTGTTTTGAGTTGGGATAATTACCAAAAACGTTTTTGATTAATAAAATTCGATTTTATTAAATTGATATGATTATCCTTATCAAAATAGAAGATAATTGTCAATTAATTGACAGCTCAGAGGTTATTGACAGCTCAGAGTCGCCAGAAGAGTTATGCGGATAGGCGACGATCCGAGCTTGAGTTCCAGGTGGGAGATTTCGTACTCCTGAAGGTATCTCCTTGGAAAGGAGTGATCCGATTCAGGAAGAGGGGCAAGTTGGGGCCCCGGTACATCGGTCCGTTCAGGGTGACTACGAGGGTAGGCAGAGTAGCATATCGATTGGAGCTACCTACGGAGTTGAGCCAGATTCATGATACCTTCCACGTATTTCAGTTGAGGAAGTGCATAGCCGACGAGTCGGTGGTGGTACCGCTGGAGGATATTCAGGTGGATGCGAGCCTGAATTATGCTGAGAGGCCAATCGCGATCCGGGATCGGAAGATCAAGGTTCTGAGGAACAAGGAGGTGTCCCTGGTGCAGGTCCAGTGGCAACATCGGAGGGGGTCCGAGCTGACTTGGGAGCCGGAGTTAGTGATGCGTGAGCAGCATCCAAAGTTGTTTGTGGAGCAAGACTTCGAGGACGAAGTCTGATTCTAGCGGGGGAGAATTGTAACATCCGGAATTCCAGGTATTATATTTTATCATTTATTTTTGAGAAAAGAGAGGGACTCGACGAGTCGAGTCGTAGACTCGTCGAGTAGGACCGCGAATGATGACTGGATTTAATGAATGGACTCGGCGAGTCCGCGCTGTAAAATGAAACCCTAATTCTCGGGGTTTGGGGCCCTATTTAAAGGCCTTTATGGCCTCCATTTGCGGCCACTTCATTCCAGAGAAACCCTAGAGAGAGAGTGGGTGAGTTTGAGGGCAAGAAGAGGCTAATACATCACTTTTGGTGTAGTTTTGCTAGAAGGAAGAAGGAAGCACCAATCTAGAGCGTAAGGGGGGCTTGGATCTGGGCTAATCACCTTCAGATTTCATCTATGGAGGTATAATCCTGTCTATTTCATGTTGATATGATAGAGTTCATGATTTTAGGGCTTTTACCCCCCATTTCATGTAAGATCTAGTGAGTATGAGGTCCCCTTTGTGTTAATAGCATCAGATATGGACCATGAGAGGTCCATAGAGTCACTATCCCTCAGCTTTATGCAAGCAAATGAAAGATTGGAGACTAGGTTGCCATTCCTAGAGTTATTTCTCCATTTATGACTTATGGTGGGTTGCATGCACATAAAGGTTGCACCTTTACGTGACATTTGATCATTTGAAGGGTAGATCTGTTAGTTGGTGAAGCAGATCTGACCTCAAGAGATCTTTTGAGAGTTTTCATGGGAGGAACTCGCCGAGTCCATAAGGGACTCGACGAGTCGAGTCGGGTTGCCCCGCGACTCGCGACCTGTGGCGACCCGTGGAGTATAGGGTTGACTTAGCGAGTCAAGTGAGGACAGGGGCGAGGAGGACAGGCATATACTCGCCGAGTCACTCTAGTGCACTCGGCGAGTCCGGTCAATGTTGACCGTTGACTTTCGTTGACTTTTAGGGTTTCGGTCAACATTTGGACTTTTAGGTCAAGGAGGGGTAAAATGGTATTTTACCCTTCTGAGGGATCGTAGAAGGGGATTTAATCTAGCCTTTGAGAGCCATTATTTATTCGAGGATATTGTGTATGTGATTAGGCGAGGGCTAGATCAGTATATTCGTGAGCGAGATCATCCAAGATACCCGAGGTGAGTCTTCTCACTATACATTACCTAGAGTGGTATTTATGTGTAGACCAGAGGGTCTTGTATGCTATGTGTATATATGAGATTATGTGCATTGTGTTATATGTATGCTATGTGTTGAACAGACCGGGCCGGAGGGCCCAACGATATAAGACCAGACCGAAGGGTCCAACGACACAGACTGGACCGAAGGGTCCGACGAGCTATGACCGGACCAGAGGGTCCAACGAGCTACGGGACTGGAGGGTCCCGCTGAGACACATCGACCGGAGGGTCGTACTGTAGCCTCGAGTGGCGTATATGTTGTATGTAGTATTTTGGGGAACTCACTAAGCATTTATGCTTACAGTTGTTGTGTTATGTGTTTCAGGTACTAGCGAGGATCGCGGGAAGGCGCGGGCATGATCCGTACACACTGAGAGGATTTATGTATTTGAGGATCTTGGGATTTTTTTATTGTGATAACATGTGATACATTGGATTACTATGATATTTTATGAATGAAAAGATTGTTTTCAAAATGAAAAATTGTTTTGGCAATTCACGTTGTTACATAGTCTTACCGTTAGTAGGCCTCATTCACGAAACCGATCTATAAAGGGGGGTATAAGGTTGCTGCCTATAAAATGACAGTTTAATGGGTGTCCACTCTCACCCACCGCTTCCTTGATTGGTGGAGGGTCGTTAGCCGAACGGGTAGGATATGACAACTAATTCCTCATTAAAAGTATAATGGTTAATAAAGTAACTAAATGTTTTTATAAAATTCCCAATCTTAGTTACTTTAGGAAAAATGTGCAATTGTATGCTATTCCATGAAATTGCACTTTGCACCTTGCCAAGTCGTTAGTGGAGCGTGCATGGCTAACCGGCACACTAATTTAGGACTAGCTTGGGTGGCAAAGGGTGGCTCGATGTTTATCATAGACTAATAGAGCGTGTGTGGTTGGTTAACCGGCACATTGGTTAGGTGGTAAATGAAATCAAGAGCACTAAGCATATTTGCATGGTTATTCACACCTTGTTTGTGATCCTCGGTATCCCAGTCACAAACTTGAAGAGAATAATCGAGATTTAAACATGCCACTGAAAAGTTCAATGAATCTCAAAAGAATCTAGGAATTTCAATTCATTTAAAAAAGTCTTTTTCGTTTTTCATGGTGGAAATTGGTAAATCGTCATTTACCTACCTTCAAATTATTTGCATTTAGATTACGGCATCCTTTTCTGAATTGTAAATAATGTTGTTGGATCCTAGCCCTAATTTTCTCATTTGGGTGTTTAATTGGGGATTCATATCTAATCAAAACTTTGTCTCTTTTCCTTTTCAGATGTCTAATCAGAACAACAACAACGCTTCAGGCTCCTTCTCTGTAACACCCGTAGATCCGGGCTAGTCAATTTAGAGATAATAGGGGTCGAAAACGACTTTTCGACAAAAGATTATTTAGAATAAATAATTTTAACCAAGTTGTAGAATATGTCTCAAGGGTTCCGTACATATAAAGAACGCTGAAATCCGAGTTATAACGAAGAAGTTATGACCTGTCGAAGTTTCGCGACGGAACCGGCACGATACCGAGAAGCGTAAATAGTGAATTTACGATAGAGCGACTTTCAGCCTTAGAGACCTAAACGAAAGTCGTAGAATACGTTAAACCGAGTGCGTCCATAAAAAGAACGCCCAAATCTGACTTCGTATGAGGAAGTTATGATTTTTCGAAGTTTCGACTTAGCAGTGTACAGCCCGAAGTTCGAATATTAGATCGAAGTTCGAAGTTCGAATATTAGATCGAAGTTTCGACTTAGCAGTGTACACCCATTAAACCGGTTTTTAGCGGACACAACCTAAACGAGAATCGAAGATCTCGTTAATAGTAGCATAACGATAAAAAGACAGACGAAAACGGACGTCGGATGAAGAAGTTATGAATTTTTAACGGACCAATCCTGTCCCGGCCTGTTAAAAATATAAATTTAAAATAAAATCAAAATTAGCCAACGGAGTCTAAACGAAAGTTGTAGAGTACGTTCCCGCCTACGCGTGGATATAAAGAACATCGAAAACGGAGCTGGTACGAGGAAGATACGAATTTTTGAAGTTGGAACTCGAAAATGCGAAGTCTGATGCGAGTTGATGACGTGGCGCAATCTGGACCCTCCATCGCTGACCTCGGTACCTGCTTCGGATTTGCGACACGTAGCCTCGCTTTACGCCCAACGTCCGAAACCGGGTACGCCTAGCGTACGTCGGTCTTGTGTGGTCCAAGACGAGAACACGGAGCCCCACCAAAATGTTGCCACGTGCGAAGACTAGTTGGCGCCCTTATCTGAAGTTACGCCCAGCATAACCAAAGGCTACGCCCAGCGTAGTCCGAAGGTTCAGGCCTATAAATAGAGGTCGAGGCTGCCATCTTTCTCACACCATTTCTCCCATCTTTCTCTCACTAGTTTCTCTCTCTAGCCTACCCTAACCCCCTAAAAGCCTAGGTAAACCCCCTAGCACCCAAAGGAAGCCCCGAGGCTCCCGGAGTCCCGAGAAAAAGGGTCTTTCGGTTTAGAAACGCTGCTCCAAGCAAAACCCGGTTTTCTTTAAAATCCGCTGTAAGTGAGCTACGCCTATGAAATTTTTAATATAGCTTTTAAATAATTATAGTAATGTTATTAGGTCCTTAAAATAATTATTTGGGCTATTATTATGAGTTATATAGAGTGTTGTTTAATGCTTATATAATAATAATAATAGCTAGATTATTAATTAGTCGCGGTTAACGTTAGACTAAACCCTAGTGGTATTGATGCTAGGTTTTGTCAAGGGAAAATTGTTTTGAGATAACGAAGCGTTGTCCGAGTACCAAGTCACCACCTTACCTGGTGAGTGCATAGTCCCTTTCATGAACATGATTTTAATACAAGTAGTGATTGAAGTATTAAATATATGTTTATGTGCGAGTTATTTGATGTTGCCTGAAATACGTGTTAAAGAACATACCTGATTATATATGATAATTTATACTCAGAGAATAGAACTTTAGTATATGTCATTGATCCGGGAGCATGGATTAGACATAGTCATTGTCCCTAGTCCGAGAGTATGGATTGGACATAGCCAACTGTCATTAATCCGAGAGTATGGATTAAGACATAGTCAGTTGTCCTTAGTCCGGGAGTATGGATTAATGTAACGACCCGAATTTATTGCCGTCATCGATATTACTTTCCGTTAGACAAATATTATATTCATAAGATTATTTTGGTTTTAAGGTTATATAACGAAATAAATTAAAAAAGAAAGATGCATTTAACATCTAAAAGAATTAATCAATAAATAAGATAAATATAATTAAATTAAAATATATTAAGGAATTATTAGGGTAAACTTAACTCATTTAAATGGTGTTAATTATGTTGAGGGGTTGTTTTGTCATTAAGGAAACTCAAAAATGTTAAGTTATTAGGGTTAGGATTGTTAGGAATTAAATTATGAAAGTTTAGGGACTTTCCTTGAAAAATCAAATGTAACCCCAATAACTAATTGACGTGTTAATGTGATTAATGAGAGTACGTCCGTTTTTGGGTCACGATGGCAACAAGAGTCGATCCAATTAAATCAGTTCTTAACGTTGTTTATTGGGGAATTGAGTCGACCAAATCAAGTTCGTGGCCTCCTTTTTCTTGTGGCATCGATCGGTTTTTAGCAAGGAAAAAAAACGATCACGAAGAGGGAGAGGGGAAGGAGACCCCAACGAGAGGAGAAGGAAGGAACAAGGGCTGCAATCGTCTACTTCTTGAAGAAGATTGGAGTTGTGAAATCGATCCCAAGTGTTGGTATGTATTAATTCTTCATTCTCTTGTGTCCATGCTTCAATTGCTAGTGATTTGGTTCACATAATCTTCTTCTTTTCACCTCAATTCTAGTGAATTATCTTATGTCGGATTTTCAGCCTTAATGGGCGTGTTCTTGGCTAATTGTTGCTGTCAAAATCCTTCTAAAAACACTCTTTTAGGTGTTGTTGATGGTGCTTAAGGATTGGTTGGAATTGTGAAGTTAATTTCTCTCTTTTGGTGTCAAAAAAAAATTCATGTTTCTATCACTTCAATTATAATGATTTCATGTTCAATTTTTGTGCATAGAAGACTATGTTTTGGACCATTCATGTGGTTATCAAAACAATTCCTAAGTTTCTTTTTATGTGTCTCAATGATGAAGAAAACTCCAACCCAAATTGTGTTTTCTCTTTTTGCAACATACATTGTTTTTCCCATAAAAGCAATGTACTTTGAGTCATGGTTTGAAGTTGAAATTGTTATTTTAACTTCTTGACATGTTGCTACTGTTAAGTACTCAATTTCATCTTTAAAGTTGATCTTGGTTATGGCTTAGTGGGTTAAGTTGTCAAATAACCCTTATAATGCATTGCTGGGAAATTCTAAAAATTTCCCATTCTGCCCCTGTGTTGGAAAAATTATAGAAAAATAATCAGAAATTGAATTAATGATCTGTAAACTCTCAAAGTTTCCATTTTGAGTCTAGTTTATCCATGAATTTTTCCAGAACCTGTTGTTGCTTCTAACTTAGGTGAAAATCGCCTTTTTCACCAGCTGGTCAGAATTTAGCTGCATTGATAGGCAGATTTGTAAAAATCATATAAAATTGTAGAAAAATTGTTTGGACCTTCAAAAGTACATTCTGAAAAGATAAAAGTCTGAAATTCTGTAATATGAAATAAAAAAAGAAAGTTATACAGGTTCTAAGTTTGCTAAACCAGCTCTAAACAGGTGGCTGTTTTGGGTTCAAAACTAGGAATTTTACTTGCTAATTGATTTATGTGTTTGGCTTATAAACTTGTCATCTTTGGCATTGTAGAACTCCAATAACCTTGTTATTTGAAATCTAATAGGGGCAAGGGTGATACTTCAACCAATACAATATTTGAAGTGTGAGTTGGTCATATTTTTTTGGCAAAGGTGAGTCAACTTGTGGTTTTAAAAGTACATTGTTAGGAGTATCCCATATCTTAGATGGATTGGGATGAACCTAGTTATCTAGAATGCATGTGCCCTTTTGATGATTGGTTGTTATGCAAATATTGTTGAAATGTTTTATGTGTAATGATATCTAGGGTGTTGCATGCTAGACTCTTCCTTGTTTGGTGTGAGATTTGAGTTAGGGTCATGCTAGATTGAGTGAAGTGAATGAACATTATGTGATGTGAGCATGTTAATTGTTGTTTGAGAATATTTGTTTAAAATGTTTTAGGACAAGCATGCTAGTGTTGTATCAACTTCATTGGTGTATTGTGTATGGAAATAGTGTGTGATGTAAAATGTAATAACTTCATGAAATTACATGTTTGCATGAAAATAACCCTTAAAGAGGTAATATGTTAATAAAAGAATATTCATAATAATTACATGGTTACTTGAAAGGGTAAAGTGTAACTCCTTAATTAATTAATCATTGTTAAATTAAAAAGGGGAACACACTAGCGGGGCGAAGGGTAGAAACCTAGACATAGGTAAATACCCAATCCGGATATTATGATGGCCTAGTGGGTTGAAAGATACCTATAGGAAAAAGCGCTTAAGCCAACTTTGACGCCGACTGGTTTTTCTAGACAACCACTCGGGACATGGTCTTGGTACACCTTGGTATACCGGGACTGGAGTGATGTTGGTCAAGCGGTGGGACCAGCGCAGACATCACGTGGGATTTGGGAGGTGTATCTGTTGGTATTGGCACCGCTCGTACCAATCCTGAACGACAACGCATGTATACGTATGTGCACCGTCGGAGTAGCGAACGCAGCGCGCCGGGGGCAATGATTACGGGTGAGAGTCGCGCCTCACTTAGTGCATTGGGTCGTGTCGGTCACGTTAGTAGCGAACGGGGTCTAGCTTTTGGGAGGTTTTTGCGGTGAATAAATAGACCCTAACTAGGAGGTAATACTTTAATAATTACAACGATGAGCGGTGAGTGATTATTAATGTAAAGCGGAGAAACAAAATATTATATATTAATATTTAAGCGGTGAGATTAAATTAGTTACAGCGGCGTTGAGGAGAGTAACTAATAAAACAAGCTCTAACTGAAGAACTAAAATAAATTGAGCTAAATATGTGTTTGTTATGTGGTGTGATGTTGTATGTCTTGCTAGTGAGTCCTGAATTGTGTGTGGATGTTTTGTGTGAATCCATCTATGATATGAGTGTTCTCTTAATACTGTACTATATTGACTCACTTAGCTTATGCTAACACTTGTTCTTTGCTTGTTGGTTTCTGTGGAATGGAACATGTAGCTTGACATGATGCCTTGGTGAGGATGGGAATCTTTGGGTAGTATAATTTAGTATCTTTAGTTATGATACCATTTGGACATGTTGGGTTTTCATCATCATGTTTTTGTGAACTTTATATTTTGATGAGTTTATTTTGACATGAAAGTAACACTGGTGATGTTTCTGAAACAATCATAATAAGTCTTCCGCAACGTATTCTGTTAAATAAGTGTTTTAAAAAAAGAAAAAAATTTGGATGAAAAATCGCGATGTTACAATTAAGACATAGTCAGTCGTCCTCAGTCCGGGAGTATGGATAAGACATAGTTATTCGTCGTTAATCCGGGAGAATAGATTTACACATAGACACTTGTCCCTAATCCGAGAGTATGGAATGGGCACAATTATTGATCCGAGAGCATAAATTAGATCCGAGAGTATAGGTTAAGTAAGAGGTAAAAAAAATTAAGGTCCGAGAGTATGGATAGTCTTATTGAAAGGATTAACGGGGTAGGGTAAAAGTTGCTTTTATATATATATATATATATATATATATATATATATATATATATATATATATATATATATATATATATATATGGTGAAATGGTATATTTTGTGAGTTCTAAATTATATATATGATATAACATTGTGGGATTGAAATCCCTATGTACTCACCAGGTTTCCCAACCTGACCCACTCAAGCTTATTTGTATCACAGGTGTCAATACGAAGTTACATTACACTGAGAGATTAAAGAGATGTAGATCACTAGTGTAAATGAATGTAAGTTCTGTTTATGCTTATGTTTCTGTATTGATGATGACATCCCAAATGTTTTAAAATGAATAAAAAATTCATTTCTTTGGAAATGCTTTGATAACGTATTTATCATGTTTTACTGGGAACAAATTCCGCAACATTTTCACTAAAAGAGGTACTCTGATTTTTATAAAGCATAAACAAAATCGGTCTTTTCTGGCCGTGAAAATGGGGATGTCACATTCTCTCTCATGAACCATTGTAGGAGAGTGATCTTTAATGGCACCAACTTTAACGACTAGATTCGTAACATTCAGATGGTGACCAGATACGAGGACAAAGAATATGTTCTCAATAAGGAGCTCAAGGAGGTTAATGTCAATACTGCCACTCCTGAAGAAATAGCTGTCTACGAGGCACATGAAAGGGATGCAACGAAAGTCCATTGCATCATGCTAGCTACTATGACTGCTGAACTCCAGAAGTCCTATGAGGACTACTATCCCTATGAGATGCACCAGGACTTGATGGAAAGGTACCATCAAAGTGCCAGGAAAGAGAGGTATGAGATCATCGCCTCGATGATCACTACCAAAATTAAGGATGGAGAGTCCATCACGACCCACTTGCAGAAGATGCAAAGATATGTGGACCGCTTGCTAAAGTTAAATGTCAACTTCGATGAGGAACTGGCGATTGATATCATTCTCCACTCCTTACCTCCTTGCTACGACCAATTTCGTATGACCTATCACATGAACAAAGAGGAGGTTACACTTAGCAAGCTTCAAGGTCTTTTGCAAACTGCTGAGAGCAATTTAAAAGGCAAGTTTGTTGCATCAACTCCTGCTGCTGCTGCCCCTGTCCTGGCTATTGGGCAAGGTAAAGGGAAGAAGAGGAAGGCTGCTTCTAAGAGCTTCAAGGGAAAACCCCATGATGGATCCTCTTCTAATGGGACCAAAGCTGGTTCTGCTACCCCCTCCACGAACCCTAAAGAAGCAGAGTGCTTCTACTGCCACGAGAAAGGGCATTGGAAGTGAAGTTGCCCGAAGTACTTGCAGGATATCAAGGATGGGAAGATAAAGCCCACCTTCGCAGGTATTTATACTATTCAATCTAATAACTAATCACATGCTAGTTCTTGGGTCCTTGATACAGGATGTGGTTTTCACATTTGTTCTGAGTTGCAGGGTCTAAGAAGAAGTAGGGATGTGGAGCATGGGAAGATGAACCTGATCATGGGGAATAGGAAAGTGTCGCATGTCACCAAGATTGGGGTTTACTCTTTAGTGCTTAGTAGTGGGTTAGGATTAGAGTTGAATAATTGTTGATGCTCGTCTGATATGGTGAGAAACATTATTTCTTTTCATGGTTTGTATAAACAAGGATTTAGATTTTCGTTTAACAATGAAATTGGTTATATTAATGCTTATTTGAATGGTGTTTTCTATTTTGAAACATTGCGTTGTAATGGAATATATAAAACTGTGATGATTGTTGATAACTTAGGAAATAATGTATTGCAAATCGATTCGTCCAATGGTTTGGACAAAGCATGCTTGTGGCATTGTCGTCTTGGACATGTCAACAAGAAACTCATGGCCCAACTCCAAAATGATGGAGTGTTGGAGTCATTTGACCTAAAATCAGATGACCCTTGCGAGTCTTGTTTACTTGGAAAGATGACCAAGTCACCCTTCACTGGTACTTGTGAAAGGGGTGAGGGTTTGTTGGATCTCATACATACTGATGTATGTGGGCCCTTCAGATCTACCACAAGGGACGCTTGTCGCTTCTATGTGACTTTTACTGATGATTATAGCAGATATGGGTATATCTACTTAATCAAGCATAAGTCAGAAACTTTTAAAAAGTTCAAAGAGTTTAAACAAGAAGTGGAAAATCAGCTGGGCAGGAAGATAAAGATGTTACGCTCCGATCGGGGTGGTGAGTATCTTAGTATCGAGTTCCACGAGTATCTAAAGGAATGTGGAATAGTTTCACAATTGACGCCACCTAGGACACCAAAACTCAATGGTGTGGCTGAGAGGCGCAATCGGACCTTGTTGGACATGGTTCGTTCCATGATGAGTCGTGCTTCGCTACCTATCTCATTCTGGGGGTATGCCTTAGAGACTGCCGCCCATATCCTCAACCTAGTCCATACCAAGAAGGTTGCCAAAACACCTCACGAGATGTGGACAGGGAAAGCTCCCTCGTTGGCACATATCAAAGTTTGGGGTTGCGAGGCTTTCGTAAGACAAAAGACTCACGACAAGCTCGAACCTCGTAGTGAGCGGTGTATTTTCATCGACTACCCACAAAAGTCCTTTGGATATCTCTTCTATAGACCGAGTGACAATGTTGTCTTCGTTGCGAGGAGAGGAGTCTTTCGCGAGAGAGAAATCATATGCCAAGAGGACAGTTGGAGGCAAATTGATCTTAAAGAGCTTCAACAGTCAAGTGATGAAGGAACCTCTAACACTAGCAATCAACCCGAGGAGGAAACTCCTGTTGAACAAGTTGACGAGTCCTTACCTCTTAGACGTTCTAGTAGAGTTAGTGTTCCACCTGAGTTTTATGGGTTCCATATTACTACTGAGGGTAATACGTTTATTAGTGATAGTACACTAGTAAATTTGGATGAACCTAACAGCTACAAGGAAGCCATGGCAGGCACGGAGTCTGCGAAGTGGAAAGAGGCGATGGACAGCGAGATTCAGTCCATGTATGACAATCAAGTTTGGAAATTGGTTGACAATGTACCAAGTCGTAAGACGGTCGGGTGCAAGTCGATCTTCAAAAAGAAGACCGACATGGATGGGAATGTGCACACATATAAGGCGCGATTGGTCACGAAGGGCTTTACTCAAACTCCTGGAGTTGACTATGATGAGACCTTCTCACCAGTTGCGAAGATAAAGTCTATTAGAGTGATGCTAGCCATAGCTGCGTTTCATGACTATGAAATATGGCAGATGGATTTCAAAACTGCTTTCCTTAATGGGAAGTTGGCTGAGGATGTTTACATGAGTCAGCCAGAGGGTTTTGTCGATGCGAAACATCCTAATAGAGTGTGCAAGCTTGAGAAATCCATTTATGGATTGAAACAAGCATCTTGCAGATAGAATCTTTGTTTCAATGAGAAATTCAAAGAGTTTGGCTTTACGAGGAGCGAGGATGAGTCCTGCGTATATGTCAAAGCTAGTGGGAGCATAGTTAGCTTTCTCGTGTTGTATGTGGATGACATACTTCTCATAGGAAACGACATCCTAACCTTGCAGGAGGTTAAGTCCTGGCTTGGGAAGTGATTCGCTATGAAGGACCTCGGAGAAGCTACCTATATTCTAGGGATAAGGATAATGAGAAATAGGAGTAAGAGACTAATAGGACTTAGTCAAAGTACTTACTTGGATAAAGTGCTGAAACATTTCTGCATGGAGAACTCCAAGAAAGGGGAGTTACCGATCCAAAGCAATACCAAACTGAGTAAGACTCAGAGCCCGAGTACAGAGACTGAGATAGAAGAGATGAGTCGAGTACCTTACGCTTCCGTAGTTGGCTCAATCATGTATGCTATGACTTGTACTCGCCCTGATGTGGCCTTCGCTTTGAGGATGGTCAGCAGATATCAAGGGAACCCTGGTAGAGCCCATTGGACCGCAGTCAAGAATATTCTTAAGTACCTACGAAGGACCAATGAATGGTTTCTTGTCCTCGGTGGGAGTGATGACTTGAGAGTACGAGGGTGCAGTGACACCAGTTTTCAGACAGACCGAGATAATTACCGATCTCAGTCAGGCTGGGTCGTTACTCTTAATGGAGGGGCAGTGACTTGGAAAAGTTCCAAGCAGGAAACTGTGGCTGATTCAACGTGCGAATCAGAGTACATATCATCGAGTGAAGCGTCAAATGAGGCAATATGGCTAAAGAACTTCATCGGAGACCTTGGAGTTGTACCTGCCATAAAGGAGCCTATGGAGATTTTCTGCGATAACGAAGGTGCGGTTGCCTTGACCAAGGAACCAAGGGATCATGGCAGATCCAGGCATATCGATAGGAAATATCACTTTATTAGGCATCGCGTAGAAGAGGGACTCCTCGTAGTGAAGAGGGTATCATCAGAGGATAATCCAGAAGATCCCCTTACGAAGGGACTGAGTAGGGTTAAGCACTTGCAGCACGCTATGAGCATTAGGCTGAAGAACGATATTAGTTTTTGTGATTATATAGCTTTTAGAAACTTGTAATAGATAAATTATAATTAACATTTGGGGATAACTACAGTAAAGTCCCAATATTTTGGCAAAAGTTTTAAAAAAGTCCCAAATTTTTTTTTTTGAATAAAAAAGCCCAGAAAACCGGATAATTCATTCAGTTTAGTCCCTTTTGACCTTTTCAACAGGTCACTCATGCCACATGGCATGACAACTGGACAGGTGCTGATGTGGAGTGCTGACGTGGCAGCGAATTACTTTTTAATATAAAAAAAAACAGTTTTTTTGAGGAAAAGGAGGAAGTGGAATTCGAACCCACAACCTCCCAAACACAAACCAAACACCTTTCCACTAAGCTACATGACATTTTATGTTTTTACTCCTCAAAACTAGAATATAACCTTTTAAACGCATAAGTCTTAATTACAATTATTATTAAATACTTTTAATATTTCGTAATGCATAAAAATATAAAACGAAAATAATTTTAATATTCCGTAATAATTTTAATATTTTATATATAAAAAATATATAAAATGCATAAAAAAGATATTTAATATACATAAAAATTATGTTTATATATATATATATATATATATATATATATATATATATATATATTACGTAAAAAAATACGTCATATACACATACATGTTTTAGAAGGTTTTTCGTAAAAAAAAAATACATTAAAATTTTGCATGTGTATAAATATATAAAATGCATAAAAAAATATTTAATATAAATAAAAATACGTAAAAATACATATAAATACGTATAAAAAACTTTATATATTTAACATATTTTTTACGAAATATTAAAATTATTTACGTTTTATATATAATAATAATATTAATAATAATAATAATTGTAATTAAGACTTATGCGTTCAAAAGGTTATATTCCATTTTTGAGGAGTAAAAACATAAAATGTCATGTAGCCTAGTGGAAAGGTGTTTGGTTTGTGTTTGGGAGGTTGTTGGTTCGAATCCACTTCCTCCTTTTCCTAAAAAAAAAAATATATTAAAGAGTAATTTGCGCCACGTCAGCACCCCACATCAGCACCTGTCCAGTTGTCATGCCATGTGGCATGGGTGACCTGCTGAAAAGGTCAAAAGGGACTAAACTGAATGAATTATCCGGTTTTCTGGGCTTTTTTATTCAAAAAAAAAATTTTGGGACTTTTTTAAAACTTTTGCCAAAATATTGGGACTTTACTGTAATTATCCCTTAACATTTGATGATTAAATAAAATGTGTTTTATTTATAAGTAAAGTTTATGTCTTGTGTTAATTATTTACTATTGTTTCACTTTGCATGTTTTGACTTCCTGAATAATAAGATTATTCGAACCATCCACAGTCGATCATACATTGGAAGTAGGTATGAAAGAAGACTATCATGAATTGGCTTGTAGACTGTCTAAAGTGTTTGGACATAGCAAAAGATTGCTGCAACGTTCATGAGTGCTCCTGAAAAGAGAATTGAGTATTGGATTAAACTCGCGCTTACCTGAATCACTTCATGGAATTTAATCACGAGTGATTGTAAGACGATAATATCATATAGTATTTAAACCTAGATATATGAGTCGTTGTTTGCGAGTTGGTTGTGCATTGATAATGCGTAAACGCATCAGTAACTTGATGTTATAAAACGTATTGTTGCGTAAAATTTGATGAGCAAATAATACAAGCATATAAGTCGAAGTTTATCTGTTCCTTTTGTCCCACAAGGATAAAAGCGATATCTTGCGCCCCTCGATGATTTGGTTTGACTTATGTGTCAGGCCCGGTAAGGACTAAGTTGATGTGTTCAATTAAGTTCTATGTCAGACAAATCAGAGATCGAGAAACAAACTGCTAGACAATAAGTATGACTATGTTCCATGTGATTGTCCACACGATATCTTGAGAACGGAGGATTATACGATCCCTTATCTATAGGACGTGTCATTTGACTTGGTCAGAGTTGACAACGGCTTTTGAGAGCTACAATTGCTAATCGGATTTTGAAGTCGTACTTGCAATTATAGTTATTAGACTTATCCAAGTGGAAGACTGTTGGATTAGGTGTCTAAGCCTATAACTATATCTGGTATGTACTTGACCCGATAGTAGCATGGTCCTTTTGGGTTGCCTTCACCAGAGCAACTTAACTGGATGATTAGTGGAGAAGGGGGATATTATGGTTTATTAATATATTATATGAATAATATATTAAAAGAGAAATCATATTGATTAATTAATATTGGTTAAGAATTAATTAAGAATTAATTTTGTGATCAAAAGATATTAATTGAACTTAGGGGACTGGAATTGCAATTATAGGATAATTGTATTTTGGGCTGTGGATCCTTTAGATCAAGGGGTGGACAAAATCAAGGAGGAAGCCCACCTTGAATACGTCCAAAGGCCTTATTCCAGAAGGTTTTGTTGGACTGCTTAAGGCCTAAGCTATCTAATTAGGGTTTTGACTGAAACCCTAGCAGCTCACCTATAAAAGGAACCCTAGGGCATTAGAAATCGACTATCAGAAAAAAACCTAGAGATCCAGAGCCGATTTTGAGCCTCCTTCCCCTCTCTCCAAGATCATCCAACTTGCTTTGATGTTTGTGATCAATCAGAGGTATTACATTTGTGATACTAAGCTCTTGAAGGTTGAATATTCTTGCTACTATTGAAAGGTATTCATCTAAACCTGTTTAGTTATAGATTTCGATTTTAGTATGATAAAATTAGGGTTTATAAGCTTTGGATGATTTGCATGTACAATAGAGAAAACTAGATCCAAAGCTTTAGGGTTTGCATGTACACCATATGATTGATGTAATGCTTAAAACCCATCACATGATGGGTGAATTAACTTTCTTTTTAGGTCTGCAGGCTAAACAACTAATTGATGGTGCTGATCTAACCGGCGCTGATATGAATGCAACTTTGTATCGAGGAATGATAGGTTCACTATTCTATCTTACTGTCAGTCGTCTTGACATTATGTTTTCTACCATATTGTGTGCTCATTATCAAGCCATTCCTAAGGAATCTCATCTTCTCAATGTAAAGAGAATTTTTCGTTACTTGAAGCATACACCCAATCTTGGGTTATGGTATTCTAGTGATTCTGATTTCAAGATGGTTGGATACACTGAATCCAATCATGGTGGATGTGGCATTGATCGTAAAAGTACTTCAGGAAGGACTCAAATTCTTGGAGATAGATTGGTAAGCTGGTCCAGCAAGAAGCAGACATCAGTGGCTTGCTCTACCACTGAAGCTGAATATGTAGCCGCTGGAAGGTGTTGTGCTCAGATTCTATGGATTCAAAATCAGCTTCTAGATTATGGTCTAAACTTCTCAAAGACTCTCATCTGTTGTGACAACACCAATGTCATTCAGATGATCAGAATCCGGTGCAGCATTCCAAAACCAAGCACATCGATATCTGTCATCACTTCATCAGGGACATCGTTCAAAAGGGAAAAATGGAGTTGTTCTACATTCCATCCACTGATCAACTGGCTGGTATTTTCACCAAGGCATTGGACGAAAAGACTAAACAAATTGATTGCAGATCTTGGCATGCTTTCAATGACTTAATTGCTTTCTAACTCGTTTGAATTAACATTACTTTTGTTTGCGTTCTAAAAAACACAAAAAATCAAAAACAAGTGCTTCTTTTATTTTGTGTAAAGATCTTTATATGGTTTTCTTAAACTTTGCTTCTAATATTTACAAGTATTCTCTTTTCTCTCTTTTATCTATCTTTTAGGCCTATCTAAGATTTATCTGTGCCTCCTTCCTCCAAAGTTTGCAAGAGCTGGAGTCATCTAGAATGTTCTGAATGCTCTTGGTGTTGAGAAGAATAGTGGCATCATGTCCTCTTCTTGTTGATAATGTCCTCTTTCTCGTCCACTCAATTTTATGGATGCAAGGGAAACCATCAAAACAATGAGTCTTACTTTCATCTACTGACTTATAATCTGATAAAACCTCGAATTCACTCATGTTGATCTTGTCAACATGATGGTTTCATGGATTTGAGCCAGTTAACTCATTGGTTACAAAGACTACTTTCTGCTCCTCTTGCTCTTGATAAACATGATGCTTGGAATCCATCTGCAATATCTCATCGATAAATGGCCTTATCATTCTTGGTTTGTAGCAAGTTGTTTTGTATATTGATGTATTTACGCTTACTTGTGTTTTCTTTTATAGCCAAAATTGAAGGGTAGGTATCTCGAAGAAAGGAAATTAATTAATGAGTATTCATTTCAAAAGATCTCCTTTTGGTGTTTTCTCTCAAAAAGTTTTCTACCTTTATGATTCTTCTGAAAAGGCTATGTAGAGAGCTTATGAAAAAGCTGTATATTCCTTTTTAACTATTTCTTCTTGTTGACTAATTCTTATGCTTTTATTTTCTTGTCTATTTTGTCTGGTACCATATTAAAAGCGTTGATAGTGAACTTTAAAGTTCTAGACTGCAACGTAACTTTATGATACGAAATTTAAAACACTTATTGTTGATGAGTTAACACCGTTTATGATTCACGTTGATTCTACCTCAGCGTACTGAAACAATCCATTCTTTACTTAATTTCTTCTTAATAAAACTTTACGATTCACTGTGATATACCATACAATGATAAAAGTTTGAAACACTTTGTTGATGGTTAGTCTATGTACAGTAGACTATCATACACACCAACCCCCTCTTTCCCTTACATTCTTCTTCAAATCTTTATGATTTAGCTTAATGTAACATACGCTGATGAGAGCTTGAAAAATCTATGCTGATGGTTAAGCTAAACACCACAACTTATCACACGCATCAATCCATTCTCTCCATATATTCTTCTTTAGAATTTTATGATTCAACGTATGCAACCAGACGCTAATGAGAATTCGAAAATTCTGTGTCGATGGGTATATCATTGTTCGTGATGTATTACACGCACCTACCCATTCTTTCCCAACATTTATTCTATTAAGAAGTTAATGATTCACTGTATTAGTCATACATTGATAAAACTTGGACACCCTTTGCCAATGGGTACATTTCACACTAGAATGTATTACACGCATCATACCACTCTTGTCATTTTCTTTTAATAAAAGTAATTAATGAGTCAGCATATGAAACTACATGCTGACGAAATCTCGCAATACTATGTCAGTGATTGGTAGTTTAAACCCACACTATCAAGAGACATCACAAACTTACTAGATTACAAGTTGTAACTCTGATACCCTGATCGCTTCCTCTAGTCTCGTATTTACTGCTGATGTCAAAAAGGGGTAGAAACTTGTTATATACCTTGCTATATGTTATTGATCTGAATAAAAGCAAAATCTAAGGGGGGACCAAGATGATATCAACATTCTATCAGCTCACATCAACTCATTTTTATTCGTCCGCTGCCTCTACTACTGATAATCAAAAATTGGACGTCACACTTTTTCAGGAGGAGTGTCATTAAAAATGAAGATCTTAAAGTTTCAATCTCACTCTCAGGGGGAGCACGAGTGTAAGGTCACACCTTATGATCTGATGAGTCAAACACTCTATACGCTAACTGACAGCGCCAGCGTCAAGATAAGCATCAACGCCAGCATCTCAAGACTTATCAGCGCCAACGTGTAGATAGTTATCTTGTGTAACTTTGTATATTACGTAATGATACATATAAGTATAGAATAGATAGCAGATCTGATATCTTTGTTATGAAGATCGATTCTTAGTATAGATTAGATACAATCCCTTCAATCAAGGGATATACTTGTATAGATTAGTATATATTCAACATTAGGGTGAAACCCTAATGTTAACGTCTTGGTGACCGTCTTTGTAACAACCTGTTTTCTTGGTGAAAACAAACACTTTCTTGTTAAAAGACAATTTGGAGAATTCTTCATGTTCTTTACTTTTTCTGTTCTTTATTTGCTTAGTTTAGTTTGTTCTTGTTTGACATACTTGAAGTATATCTGATCGATACAAACCTTCAAACGATACCAAAGGTTAGTGGGAAAGCTGATATATCTCTCTCATACATCCCCAAACATTGTGTATGTTGTCAGTGTTATAAGTCGCTTTATGCATGCTCCAAGTGAAGATCATACGAATGTTGTTCATCGCATTTTATGATACCTCAAAGCAGCTACGGGGAAAGGTTTATGGTTTAGGAAAAATCAAGGTGAAGTAATGGGATATACTGATGTTGATTGGTCTGGAGACAAAACATATGGGAAATCAACATCAGGTTACTTCACTTGTGTGGAGGTAAATCTGGTCACATGGAGAAGTAAGAAACAGAAAGTGGTTGCTAGATCCAGTGTCGAAGCGGAATACAGGGGAAAGGTTCACAGTGTATGCGAGTAATTATAGATTAAGCGAATTTTACAAGACCTAGGAGTTAGTTAAAGTGACCTGATGAAGCTATACTGTGACAACGAAGCCGCAGTAATCCATTCCAACACGATAGGACGAAGCATGTGGAACTTGATCGTCATTTCATCAAGGATCATCTTGAGAAAAAAACAGTTAATCTCCCTTTTGTTACTTCAAAGGACCAGCTAGCTGATATGCCGACTAAAGTCGTATGCAGAAGAGTGTTTCAAAACTCTCTTAGCAAGTTGAGAATGATCGACATCCATTCTCCAACTTGAGGGGGAATGTTGACGAGAGCATTACAAGATAATCCATATTATAGGATTGATTCAAATAGATTCTTTCCTATATTACCCGTCCTTTTATTTATTATATGGTTGTTTCCTTTTTTGTTTCATGTAATATTATTGTATATATACACATTATTGTATATATATATATATATATATATATATATATATATATATATATATATATATATATATATATATATAGAGTCTTATAATGAAATTGAATATACAGAACATTGAAAACTATTGTTCTCTTTTTCTACAAACCTTTGAAAGACATGCCACATAAGTAAATATTATAGATTACGATCAACAATCTATCAAACAAACATAGAGCATAATTACAGATGATAATTTTAACTGATAATTATCAAAGATAATAAAGTTGATCGAAGTCAATGTACCAAATGACGATATGGTGAATGGATTTATGTTCGGTATAAACATATTGCAATATTATATCAAAATATCATGGAGTGGTTGAATGAATGATGTGCTAACTATTTTCAGATTTTTACCATATTAAACTTATGATTATGCTCGTTTTTTATAAGATAATAATAATATAATTTGATATTATAAATAATAAAAGTATACATTAAAGTTATAAATTATAGTGAATAGATAGGTCCATTTGCTTTGTTGGCATTGTAAGGTAAATTGGAAAATTTGCAAGATCGTTTTAACTTTGAAGAAAATAATGACATGTCACTTTCAAACCCACTTTTAAAGCCTTATATGGATGGTCTAAGGTTATTTTCGTTGAGTTTATCGATTCGGAGCAAGTAAAAGGACCATTTGTCATGATATTGAATAATCAAAAGATTTTAGTACTGACGGATTTATGTATAAAAAATGTTTCTTATACTTCTTAAACATATATTTATACATTTTAATCCTTTAACTTTATTTTGATGTTTCAAACATGTGTTAATGACCAATAAATTGACAAGTGAGATTACACATATTTGTACTTGAATGAGATTAGGTGGACAATTATTGAGACTTGTCAAATGCAACAAAGATTTTTTTCATTTTAATGATATTTATTTGCCGGTTACAAAAGAAAATAAAGTTGTCTCCGGCTGCAATGAATTTCAATTTGATTCTCCAATTATCAATTAAAGCTTGAAAAGGGAGAGAAAGTTTTCTTCATTTTACATCTCAATTACTAATATAAAGGATGAATACACCATAGACAAGCAATCGAAATTTGCATCAAAATAGAAAGAACTTTAATAGTTTCATTGAAGCACGTAAAGAAAATAAAATGCTTTTTCATTTTACATTAAGAAATAATATAATGGATCAAAACAACACAAACAAGCAATATACAGTTGTGATAAAACACAAAGAACCTAAAAACGACTCCACGTCTTTCTATGAAGCACGAAAAGAGACAATGTTTCCTCAATTTCACATGATCGTGTCATAATAATAATTATATAATAAATAATAAAAGCTTTTTAAGATCTTCTACATTTTCTTCATGTTTTTCGATCTTCCTACTACAACACGTCAACATCTCTTGAAATGCATGTTAAAGTCAAATGTATGTTGGTGAGTAGAAAGATTAAAAAACAAGATCCATAGACCTTTTTCACAAGAAAATCATCCACAGATGGGGAGGATTAAATCTTTAGGAATTTTTTTTTGGACAGGAAGTCCTAAACCATTTCTGTAATTTACTCTATTTTTTATTAACTTTAAAAATTAAACCATTTATTTTTTTGGCAAAACTCAAGGAGCCATTCTGTTATAAATTATAATACATATACAATTTACAAGATGGGTGAACAATACGTTTAATAATTTTTTATTAAGTTTTTCCTTTTTTTACAGTTTTCAGTATTTTCAATATCTTTACCAATATTGGTCCAAACACTTTTCTTTCTTCTTCTTCTTTTTTACAATTATGGCCAACTTTCATTGTATTTTATAAATTTTGCCCGAACCTAATTTTATAGATTTTCCTCATTTTTTTTTACAAAATTGATTTTTTTCTGTTTTATAATATAATTGTTTTTACAAATTCTTTCATATATATTTTCACAACTTTTTTTTTGACAAAATCGTTTTTACTATTCTTTTTTAGATAGTTTTTTTTAACTTTCCAATTTTTACATCTTTGTTATATATATATATATATATATATATATATATATATATATATATATATATATATATATATATATATATATATATATATATATATATATATATATATATATATATCTAGGGGAGGGTTCAATTGAGAAAAAAAAAAGTTGAGAATGGGGGAATCATTCTCAGTCACTCATTTATTTTTGTCGCAAAAGCCTCCGTCGTACCAACGGAAATGGGAAATGAATAGACATGTGTTTTCCAACAAAACATATTTTCTTAAACTATGCTAATCATTACCTTAATATATACAAAAACATAGTTTTTTTCGTTTTTTTTAATTTTTAGAAGCTATTTTTATCAAAAAATGATTTTAAATATACCAAAATTCATGATTTTTTATTCTCTACAAATAGACATCCATATTGATATAGTTTTAAGATAAAATAAAAAATTTATTTTTTTTATATTTTCAGCTATCGTTATTCATAAGTGAATAAAAATGCATCAGGTTTTATTACAGTACATTCGTTATTCACTTATGAATAAAAAGTATGATTTATTTTTTTTACAATTTAAGTATCATTCATATATGAATATAGCATATAATAAACATAGTATATTCATATTTAAATATTGAACGATGTATTCACTTGTGAATATTAACATAGTATATTTACTTGTAAATATTAGATGGTATATTCACTTATGAATATTAAATGATATTTCATATGTGAATATTACGTAGTATTACATGGTATATCACATGTGAATATTACATAGTATATTCACTTGTGAATATTAGATGATATATTCACTTATGAATATTACACGGTATATTCACATATGAATATTACAAGGTATATTCACTTGTGAATATATTCACTTATGAATATTAGAAGGTATTTTGACAAATATATATAATTTTTATATGTTATTCACATATGAATAACATACAGAATTGCATATTTGATTTGTCTTTTTAATAATCATATGCTGATTCAGGTGAGAAAACATATTCATATGTGAATATAACGTGGTAATTTAGTTTATGCATTTCATCAAACAATTGGAGTGCATACAAGTTAACTATTTTAAAAATGTTAAAAACATCAAGTTATCAATTCCAAAATCATCATATACTTCCGATTTCGACTTCAGATGCGACATCATATGTCTGATCGATTTCTCATTTTGATTTTGATTTCCGAAAATCCGATTGGGAACCTGTGAGTACCAATTCTGAGTCCTTCAATGTCGACTGTGACTGCGAGTCCAGAACTCCGATTCCAATTTCATGAACAACGAAGAAATTCCGATTCCAACTGATTTCGTTTGCGAATCTGGGAAATTCCAGTTCCAAATTCGTTATGAACTTTAACAAATGCTTGCAAGCTACGAACATTCGGAATATTCAACAAAGAAATCGATGAAATTGATGAATTTGGGTTGCGAATCTGTCTTGAACGGCGAACCTCCCAGCCACGAATATCGATGATTGATTAACACTGGATGATTGTTGAAGGTTGGAGGAGAAATTTTGATGATGAACGAACTGTTATCGAATTCTCTATAGTTACGTATTCGAGATTGAAGGTTATTAACATATTTACAAGTTTGTCACCGTGTCTTTTTATGCTTAGATTAAATGAGTGGCTGAGAATGATTCCCCCATTCTCAACCTTTTTTATTTTCTCAATTGAACTCACATATATATATATATATATATATATATATATATATATATATATATATATAAAATCATTTTGACAGATTAAATTTTGGTTACAAAAACCTTGTTAATCTTTTAATACATATTCGTTTTCATGTAGGGTTGTAAAAATATATCATATTTTTTACATTTTTGTCTTCACAAATCAAAAATGCATTTTTATTTATAATAAAACCTTTTTTTTTGTAAATCATATCTTACTTATTATACATATATAATTTTCCCGCACCAACACATAGACGCATGCTTAGGTAAATTAATTAAATAATATAATACGATATCAATATATAAACTAAACATAAAGTAACTTAAGATATAAAAAACAGCGCATGAGTGGGCTCCTTCGCACATTTTTTGTTTCGGGCTTGGCCCAAAAAGGATACTAACAATTAACCTAGTGATGTGATAAGTGATTGTCTATGTTTTCGTTTCATGATACACATATTTTTGGAGAAAATATACGTAAATATAGACATAGATATATCTTGAGGATGTATCGCTATGACCTATTGCATCTAGGTTTTTGTTGGAAATTAAATTAATGTTCGACTTTCAAGATTTATCATGTAAAAATAGCTTATCTCTAAAATCAATCATCTAACGTAAGAACATTACTTTAGCAAAGGTTTAACTAAAGTTCCAAGATTATATTTATTTATTTTCAAAGATCAAACATGTTATACAAGGTTTTACAGTCACACTGTTACTCTGTTAGTTGATCAACTTTTATCAAAACTTTCATGGATTGAAGACTCTACAAAGCCCTGCTTATTCGAGCATCTATAATGGTGATTTTGGATAAATCCAATGCCTCTGATAACGAGAGTCTACGGTTATTCCATGCACCCTCGGCCCAACTCTTCATCTGCTCACCCACAGCCTTACGGTTTTGTTGAACACACAGGATCTCAGCATACCCACCTTCACAAACAACCATCATGTTATTTACACAGTACATGACATAACATGACAGTACAGAACAGGTTGTAATGTAGTAAGGACTGAGACTCATGTTAATGGGACAAAAGTTACGTGTTGTAATAAGTGACACTTTGGACCATTTCTTTTACACGGATAGTTATATTTTGTTGCTTAGATTGGATATAATAACTTATTATAGTTAGATACAATTAAAAATAGAAGATAATTGTACCTCTTGCAAGAGCAATTATATCCTTTCTATACACTTTTGATTGTTCAACTGCTACATCGAAAGATATATAATATAAGTGATCAAATTGGTTTCCACTTAAGGGGCAATAAGCACGATACTTTCTTTCTTAACTCTACCTTCAGTTTCCAATTGAGGAGCTTTAAGCAATTCTAATGCTCTTCTATAAAGTCCCTATAATATCCAAACAACATAAGTAATTAAAACGAAATGCCATAAACAGAAAATTACCATGTTAACCTTCTATCTATAAAAAGTCTAATGATTTTAGTTTTAGTGAGTATTTCTAACCTCTTGGACCATAAGGGAACTAGAATGCTCCATTGTTGCTTTGTGCCTAAACATGAGAGCTATGCAAGTTAATATTATTCCAATCTTTGGATGATGAGAACCTACAACATATTCAATTATGCATAAGAGTCAAAATACACACAACAAGTAGTTGACCATAAATCACATATAGATTATGAACAGCTGTATACTAACCAAAACGTTCTTCAGTCATTGTCAGTGCCCTTGTTAGTATCTCTTCAGCATCACCAAAGTTCCTGAATCACAAAACACACCTCATATAATGTAACCAAAGGTTTTGATTTTAGAGTAAGAAGCATTTTATGGTAAGGTATTGTTTCTTTTTTACTTCATGGGGACAAAAAGAAACAGGCTCTTAATGGAGAAAAAGAGAAAGAAAGAAGTCTGAAATACATGTATGATGTATGATGTATTACCCCATGTGTGACTCAAGTTGTCCTAAAGCACAAGTTGCTGCCAAAAGAATGTCCTCCCATACCATGTTTCCAGCAGCCAAGTTATATGGATCACTATAATCTTTATTTTCTGGTATCCCTTTGATTAAATTCTCATACAACTTTTTTGCAGTTTTAAAATCCCGTGTTGTATGCAAGAATTCAGCATATGACAAAGCATCATTCCCTATACAGAATTAATATTTTGTTATAACAATGTTTCTTGATATGAAATGAGACATGAGTTGCAAGAGTTTACCAATTCCCAAGTTATCTTCAGCTCCAGTAAAACAAGATTGGGCTGCATAAAGAAAATGTTCCATTAGATTACATACAAACAAGAAGATGCAACTATCAGAAATTAAGTACATACATGAATCTGTGTTGCCCTGAACAAGCTCTGTAAGCCCTTTTAATGCTCTAGCACGAGCATTTAATGATCCAAATCCATCATTAAGTTCCGGTTTGTTAGCATCTAAATCATTCAAGCAAACATCTGCTATCACTGAAGAAGTATCATCCTATATAGGGAACCATAGCCAGATATTTATGTACCCAAAGAACATAGAGAGTTTATGTATTTGAATTTGGATAAAAGATTGAAGCACAGACACAAACAGACAGTGCTTACTTCTCCTAATTCCAAATGGAGTCCTGCAAGAGCTTCCATAGTAGCCACTAAACCAAATCATAGAAATAACAATGAACTTGGTAAATTTTTAATACTTGATCAAACTCAGATACATGAAATGCATTCGGTATTAGTACTTTGCATTACCTCTAAGAGGGAAAGAAGAAACTTTTAGGTCGTTAATCGTATTCAATTTCTCAATAGCTTCAAGAAAATTGCCTCTGTGAATAGAAAGAAGTAACAGATTAAATGGATTGGTTAAATTTAAACGCTTCTACTCAGATAATTTAAGTAATACTCCCAATGTGAAAAGGAGTATGGATTAAGAAAGGAAAAAATCACCTCTCAGACAAAAGGGTCGACATCGCAAGAAGAACCAATCCCTTGGAATTACCATCATGCTGATTGGATTCGCACTGTTCTAGCACCAACAAACCTTGTCCATATGATTCATCTACACATACTCACACGTAAAAATGTGGATAGTAAACTGATAAAAATGTGTATTGACGGGATTATTCGAAACGCACAACAAAGGGGGAAACTGACCTGATTTCTGGGATCTAGAAAGGGAAAAGGCATAATCGATCATTTGAAGAGCAACTGGGTTAGGCTTAAAGTGGTGACGGAGTTTCGTGGAGAATAATCTGACAACCGTGGGTGAGTGGGAACGGCCCCTGGCTAGTCTGGACAGCTTGGTTGCGAGGTTAAACATGGCGTAGTGTTGTCAGTCCGATTGCAAAACCTGAAGACTGTAGTGAGCCAGGACGAGGGTTTAAGTTGCTTCTTTATTATCAGACAAAACTGCAAATTTGGTACTGTGGATAGCAAAAAATACAAAACTGCAAATTTGGTACTGTGGTTAGCAAAAAATTATGTACTGAGTCCAAAAAGTTTCTAACTTGCATCATTGGTCCAAAATCATAAATTTTTCGTGGATTTGATCCCTGAACAATTTAAAATGACTCTTTTACCCTTTTGATTTGTTTTTTCTATTTTCTTTATTAATTTTAGTATTAAATGTTTAAAAAAAATAAAAAAAAATCCTACCCCATCCATCTCTCTCTCTCTCTCTCTCTCCACTTGCAAAACCCTCTTTCTCTCATCGTCTTCTTCGTCCCTTCAATGACAAAAACACCAGGTAACATAATTTTAGAGCCACCTTAAAAAACCTTAAGAACCACCATCATTGAAATGATTCCCTAGAACTGGAGCAGTTTTTGATCTCAAATGGAATTCCCTTATAAAAATTCTCATGAAAAATAGGGCCAGTCTTCTGAAGCATCCTAACCCACCCTCCCAATTCGTAAACCCCACCCCTCCTTTTCTCTATTGGGTTCATCACACACAAGAACAACCACGAGTTAAAACTCATATCTGCAACACCTTCCGGTGGTGAACTTGAGTCACTATAAAGAATCAGAATCTGCATGTTGGACCTTCAAGAAATTGAATCAGAATCTGAAGATTGGGCCTTCAAGAAATTGAGATATGGAAATAATGGCGTTGAACAAGTGTTTGAAAATCAGACCTTCATCACATACATACACCGATGAACACAGAAATTGACACCACCTGAGCATCTAAAAACCCTAAAATCTCGGATCTGAACAACTACACACATACACTGATGGTCGCTTCGCTCTTGGAGGCTCACCGAATGAAAACCTAGCTCCGGCGGTGAAAATACTTTGCTGGAATGAGAGACTCAAGAAAGAGAGTAATAGAGGGAGGTGGTGGCTTATCAATGTTCTCAATCTGGTTTATCAGTATGTGTGTGTGTGTGTGTGTTTATTGAATCAGGAAGAGAGAACGAGAGACGCAAGAGAGAGAGGTGTGAGTGTGTGCACATATATGTGTTTAATCTGCATTAGTTTTTCCAAAACTTCATTATGTGTGCTCATATGTGTTGAATCTGCATAATATTTTCCCAAAACTCCATTGTGTTCATAGTTTATGTATGTGTATCAGTGTATGATTGTGAATTAAATCAGTAAGAGAGGGGTAGGGTTATAGGCGTAAAAGGTGGGGGGTGGGAGGGGTGCTAATAATATTTTATTTTTGCTTTTTTTTTTCAAAAACTGAATTACTGAAATACATAAAAAATGGAATAAACAAAATGGAAGGGCAAAATAGTCTTTCTAACTAATTTTAAAATTTTCAGGGACCAAAACCACAAAAAGTTTCAGCTTTTGGACTAATGGTGCAAGTTGAAAACATTTTGGACCTTATCCACACTTTTTGGATAACCACAGGGACCAAAAATGCAGTTTAGTCTTATTATTATTACATTTTATTTTCTTGTTTTTTAATTATTGAATTGTCTTTTTTTTTTTCTAGTTTTTTAACTTTTTATTTATAAAAATACATTAAAAAAGAAAAAATTTATAAATGTTTTTCGCTAAATATTAAAACACCATATTTATCCACTCTAATTTTTAGATATTATTTTTATTTTTAATAAACTTTTAAAATATCATATTTATTTAATTTTTTTTAATATTTTTAATTAATTTTTAATTATTTGAAGTATAATAGCTTTTTTGTGCATTATAAACGTCAACTATTAAATTTCAATTATTTTTCAATTAATTTATTTTTCGGAATGTGATATATATAATTTGGTTACTATGCCTACATTATTAAGATGACATTTTCGTCAACACAATTATCTTTTATATATCTTGGATAGACATAAATATTAATTTTTGCATATAAATATTAAATTTTGCATATGTTCTTGATGGCTTGGTCTTTTATAACATGAGTAGATAAAAGAAGGGATACAAGAAGTTGAGAGTGAAAAAGAACATCAATCGGTTATCACAGATTCAAAAGGTATAGAAAATGATGATACAAAAACACATCTTGTTGTATAGGGTGTTTGAAATGGTTATTTTAAAATAAAAGTTTAAAGTAATTTGGAAAGCAATAATTTTTTTGGTAAAACATTAAGATCAGGTCTTTAACATTTAAAAATATCAAGACATAAGAGGATGAAAGAAAACAATAAGAGACAAAGGTAAAGTAAACAACCTACATATATTTAAATCTAAATTTTATTATTTGATAAATTTCCAAAAACTAAATTATTCTTCGGTCTTTGTTAAGTCTTTCAATCTGAATACAAGTTAAAATACATAGGATGGATTTGAAAAGCCTAGTGAACATTCTCGAAGTAAGCGCTTAAGGGTATTGAAAAAGACCAGCATTCCAAACTTAAAGTCAAACTCCCAAAAAGGCTTTGTGATAGTTCAATACAAGTAATCCTTAGACAATCCGAGTTATCTAAGCTTCCAAAGTGATGGAAGATCCGAAGTTGATACTTTCCGAGTTATTGGAGATTTCGAGATTATTTGAATATTGGATGATCCAAGCCTAGTATTGTTTTGTTTGTTTGTATTTGTCTTATGTTCTGTAAAGCTTGTAGGAGACAAGGTCAACCACAACGTTGTGTCAGGTGGTTGATCTATAGTTTACTTTTCAGTATAATTGTCTCATTTTATGATTAGTTCTAAGTTAGTATAAATAAGACTATCACCCCCATGTAATTCCTTAACCTTCACACATCCTTTTGAATCAAGAATCATTCAGTTAATCGTTCTCTTTGTTCTTATTCCTATTCATACTCTTTTATTATTACTATTTACGATCTTTGAATACTTTGTTGTTTAATATCTTCAAGGCTTGACTGGTATTATCGAGACTTGACTTAAAAGATTATTTGCCTCCATTATTTTGTTGATCAAGGTTTAAGTGATTAAACATTGTTCTAAGATATCTTTGGATATCTCTTATGTTTACACTTTCAAAACAGTAAGACATAGGTTTAGATTCAATATATAGGGGAAAACGTTTCAAAATAAAATCAAATTTAATGATATTAATCAAATAAATCTCAATATAATGTAATACATATGTTTCTACTTTCTACTACCAAAACCTCAAGTCAAGTCAATCTACTAGACAAAAACTCACAATGATGGTTAAAAATTTGGGTTCTTGTATAGGAGACACATAGCCTACTACACGTTATTTCACATCCGAGCTCTTGTATAGTTAGCACATTATATAATATACAAAAAGCAACTTTCAGTATGTGAGGTATGAACATTGTAGCTAAAGGTACAACTTTTTTTTGTATAATATACAAGTTTGTTAATGCGCAACTTTAAGTTTAATTCCTCAACTTTATATAATATGTCCACTTTCAACCCTTTTATCACTTTCATCCCCTCCACCATCAACTTTGTAATATGTCACTTTCATCTCTTCATTTTTTAAATTTTTGTGTTTATCTCTCCACTACTTTGTGAAATGCATTTTCCACCCCTCTTTGTTGAAATGTTACTTTGACCCTCTCAACTTTGAACTTTGTAAACTGTCACTCTTATCACCTCTATTTTCTAAACTTTTGAGTTTATCTCCATAGTGTATATATATATATATATATATATATATATATATATATATATATATATATAATCTGATTTTCTTTAAAAACTTTCATTCGGTAACTTAAAAAAACTAATCTTTTTATTTGTTTTTTTATGTATGTGTCGGTATAAATTGGACATATTCAAAGTCGAGTTTGTCTACGTTTTTACTTAACGTTTTTTATGTTTTCCTGCTTATTTTTATGTACATTTTTTATGTATGAGTTAGATCATATGTAATACACTTTTTATTATTTGAACTTACCTTTGTTAATTAAAAAAAAAATCTTACTTACATATTTTTTTATGTACGTGCCAGTATAAATTCAAGTTTATTTATGTTTTGAAATAAATTTTATGTATATTTGCGGGTTTTTTTTATCTAAATTGAAGTGGCGACGCGCTTCTTTTTGTCCAACTTTAGTCCTAGGGTTTTGGTTGTTTTCATTTTTACTATTTGCTTTTACACCATTGTCATTTATATAAATTTTGGTCTATGAAATTTTCAATAAAGTTGTTACATGTTTGCTAAATACTTTGTATATGTTTAACACATGCAACCCATCATTCCTCAAATACATTGTCGATACTGCAACGCACGTCTGTGCACATTACCTTATATGTATGACAATGCAAGAAGTTGTGATATGCTATATTGGTTTAATCAATTCTCACTCCTAAGATGCAACAAAAACATGTAAAAACCCACGGCAAAGCACGGGCGTAATTACTAGTAGTATACTATATACGATTGCCCATTCTAAAAAAATATGTACTATTGAAACATCACACTAGACCACATGTAGGTTAGAAAATCCACACATACACGTGAGGACGTTTTAGAATGTCGCAACAACCCTCTAGCTAGTTATTCTAACATAGCTTTAGGATCATAAGTTATAACGGCCAGTCAAGTCATAACATATCCTATGTAGATCATGTTGGAAATAATATCCAAAGTCAGAACAATTGGTAATACTATTATTAATAGTAGAGTCCTTTTGGGTTACATGTAAGGGCAAATAAGCAATATTGACTTGAAAATAATTATAGAGATCTAATTTGTTAATTAAGTAAGTGTTTAATTTATTAAATGAAACTTATAGACTTAAAGAGGTTTAATAGTAAGAATCTGAAAGTCAGGTAATTACCAAACTTAAGGATAATTACTTAAAGACCAAGTAATTATCCCTTAGGGTTTCAACCCTTCCCCTATAAATAAAGGGCCTCATAACCTGATTTAGAGATTGATCACAAGTAAAAACAAACCTAGAAAATTCGGTAGGGTTTCAGTTAGTGGGTGATCCAATTGAGTCAAGGTTACTTATATTGGAAATGGTGTCCAAGGTCATTAACTATTGGTAATATTTCTAAGTAATAATAGGGTCTTTTGTGGGTTTCCCTTAAGATGCAAATGAGGAATTAAAAGGAACAGACATGAGGAGAAAATTAGTTTATTAATTTGTTATAAATTAATAAGAAACTATTTTGGAATTGATTGTAAATTAATTAATTCAAGGGGTTGAATATTAATTAGTTAAAAGATTCACCAATTGGAATATTCTAGAACTGTTAAGGAATGAGAAGTTTTCAAAATTATGTCCATCCCACATGGGATGGGAAATGAAACTTGGCAAGGGCTTTAAGGATATAAATAGGGTGCTAGGGATTTCATTCCTCCTTGCACCTTGGCTTGAAGATTTTGTCAATTCCCTTCTTTCCTTATATGGGAAGATTTCTAACCCCTCTTAGGGGTTGTTAAGATTAATCACTATCCTAGTTTTCTTTTGGTTCTCTCTTTGGAGTCATTAGGTGTGATTCCCTTAGATGGATTCTGTAACACCGTAATTTTTCAAACAGATTTTTCATTTTAAAATCGCATACTTTTCATAACAAATTGTATGGAAATCTCGTTTATTCAAATTACAAAACACAACTCCATTAAAAATCCAGGATCCTCAAAACATAACTCTTTCTGTGGTGTGTACAATCAAGCCGGTGCCTTCCCGCGATTCCTGAGAACAACCTGAAACACATAACACATAACACGGTAAGCACGAAGCTTAGTGAGTTCTCCAAAATACCACATACAACACATACGCCACTCGAGGCTACAGTGCGACCTTCCGGTCGATGTGTCTCAGCGGAACCCTCCAGTCCCGTAGCTCGTTGGACCCTCTGGTCCGGTCGTAGCTCGTTGGACCCTTCGGTCTGGTCTGTATCGTTGGACCCTTCGGTCCGATCTGTATCGTTGGACCCTTCGGTCCGGTCTATATCGTTGGACCCTCCGGTCCGGTCTATACAACACATAGCATACATATATCACAATGCACATAATCTCATACATACACATAGCACACAAGACCCTCCGGTCTACATATATATACCACTCTAGGTAATGTAGAGTGAGAAGACTCACCTGGCCAGCAGCAAGTAAAGACCCCGCTCCCGGATCTCGAACTCACCGGTCTATATCGTTGGACCCTCCGGTCCGGTCTATACAACACATAGCATACATATATCACAATGCACATAATCTCATACATACACATAGCACACAAGACCCTCCGTTCTACATATAGATACCACTCTAGGTAATGTATAGTGAGAAGACTCACCTGGCCAGCAACAAGTAAAGACCCCGCTCCCGGATCTCGAACTAGCCTCCACCTAACACAAGGGATGAATATCTCTAAGTGATACTCTAATCACAACTCTAATGACCGAAGGCTATTCTTCCTCTCTTTAACTTTTTGAAGTGGATAAAAGACCATTTTACCCCTCCATGGTCTCTACTACTTATGTTGATCAAAGCCCCAAAGTCAACAAAAGTCAAACTCGAGTCAACAGTCCATGTTTGACCCGACTCGCCGAGTGCACCCTTGCGACTCGTCGAGTCCACTTACTTTCTCAGAAATCTCGTGACAGTCCAGCTCATCTCGTCGAGTTGACCCCCAACTCGTCGAGCTATCGCATGCTCAAGCTCATCGGGACAAACCCTCACTGACTCGTCGAGTCAACTCATGGACTCGACGAGTCCCCTCGGTCTGATTCCTCATTCAGACGTCCAAATTCAGATCTCTCATTCCAAACCCTAGATCTAGCCCTTTAAGACACCAGAGGCACATAAAGTCTCGACCTTTACGTTCATGCATGGCACAAATGCCTCAAGATGCCAAAACAAGCCCTTCTTAAGGTGTTAAGCACAACAACCCTCATTTGGATGAATAAAGTTGGGACCTTTGGACTCTAGGGACCTTACAAGGTCCAAATCTGAGGACTAGGCTTCTAGCTAATCCATTTTACTCAAAGTCCCAAACCAAAGGTGGTAAAAGCCCTAGAACTCCAAACACATGAGATCTAACCAAAATAATGAGAAAGGTGCATACTTTTACCTTCCTCAGAAGCTCTGGACGATCTTTCACTGGATTCAACTTTCCCCCTCTTGATCCTTGCTTGATCTCCTTCTCTTCTTCTCAAATGATGCACTAAAAATCCCAAGATAGCTTCTCTTTCACTTTCTAGCTCAAATGACCTTTAGGGTTTGCTTCCAGGGAAAGGGTGGCCGCAAATTAGGGTTTCTCTAACCAGCGCCTACTCGACGAGTCCCTCTCCTCGGACTCGTCGAGTCCACTCATTAAATTCACGGGAGAAACCCGACTCGACTCGGCGAGTTGGACCCTCAACTCGTCGAGTCCTGTTGGATTAATGTCTAAGTCCATAACTATAATTGGTAAGACTTGACCCGACCCGGCATGGTCCATTTGGGTTGCATGACATCATGCATTTGGATAGACTATAATGAGAGAAATAACACTTAAGGTTGGTTAATATATTATAAGTTCTAATATATTAATAAGGTTATTTAATTAGTATTGATCAAGAATTAATTTGGAATTAATTAAGTGATCAAAAGGAGACTAATTAAATATATGGGTTGATTGTGTAAATCATTCATTCTTATATATGTGGGCTTGTGATCCAAGATTCCTTATGTTGGACTAAGTCCATGGGGTGACCCATGGATACTCCATGGAGGTTAAAATCCATGGAGCATAAGGAATGGGTAAAGTTATGAGTTACATGGTGTAACCCTAATAGCCACCATATAAAAGAATCCCATGGCTCAAGAAATCGTGCAGTAATGTGTGAGTGTGAGGGCTAGACGATTTCAAGGAGTGTTCAAGTTTCTCTCAAGTTATTCCAAGTGTATTTGGTGTTGTGTGAACCATTTGAGGTGTCACACTTGGGGCACTAGGCACTCAAGCTTCATGAAGACATTCTACATCAAAGAGGTATGTATTCTATCTTGTTATATTTATTATTTTGTATGCTAGATTAGGATAATACCTTGGATGTTCATAATTGTATGTATAATAGAGAAAACATAGATCCAAGGTATTTAGGGTTGCATGTACACTTAGGAGTGTTAGAATGCTCATAACACAACAGTGGTATCAGAGCCTAGGCTTGTTTTCTTGTTTTCTTGTTATACTTGCAAAAGTAGCTGAAAAATCGAGTTGGATGCATATATTCGATTGTTTTGGCTGGAATTGGACTAGGAACATTACCCTAAGATGTTTTTGGACTTATAAACTTGTTTTTGATGTGGTAATGTTCATGCTAATCCAATTTCTAAGATAATTGTCATAATTTCAAGATTTGTATTAGTTTGTATGTTCATGCTAATTTCTTGAAGATTGATGATTTGAATTATCTTGTTCTTATGAGGTTCTTAGATTAATAGAAAAGTTGTGTGAAATAGTTGTTTTCAATCCATTTTAATCTAAGAGTTGATTCCAAAGTGTGTTTTTGTAACTTGTCCTCAAGTTATATGAAAAGTCACATTTAAGAATCATAAAACTCATAAAAGTTGGCAAAGGTTACAAAATGAAGAGTCTAGTTCTAATTAAATGGTTTTATGACTCCATAACTTGTCCTCAAGTTATGGAGGTTCAAGAGTCTCTTCATTAAATTAAAAAAAAAGTGTAACCTTAATTAGTTCCATAAGTTACAATAAAAAAAAGTTATTTTTTTTTATTAATTAGTTTAAAGTCTTCCATAACTTGTCCTCAAGTTATGGAACTTGAAGAGTTTTTTTTTTTTTTTTTTTAATTAAAACTACTTTAAACTCATAAGTTATGGAATTAATTAGTTTTGAATAGTTTCAAAACTTGCCCTCAAGTTTTGGAATTTGAAAAGTTTTCACTTATGAATACTTTAATTCCAAGTTAGCCCTTAGAATTTTAAAAGTTAAAATTCAACCCTTATACTTTATAATATTATAAGTTAATAATATTTATATATATATGTATAAGAGTAAAGTCAGTCTTACCGTTAGTAGACCTCATTCACGAAGCCGGTCTATAAGGGGGGTATAAGGTTACTGCCTATAAAATGGAAGTTTAATGGGTGTCCACTCTCACCCACCGCTTCCTTGACTGGTGGAGGGTCGTTAGCCGAACGGGTAGGACAAGGACTATAATTCTCCTTTCATTAAAAGTATTAATGATAAATACTAAGTAACTAAACTCTTATTAATACCCAATCTTAGTTACTTAGGAAAATGTGAATTTGGTGCTAACCCATGAAATTACACTTTGCACTTTGCTTAAGTCGTTAGTGGAGCGTGTGTGGTTAACCGGCACACTAACCTGGACTTAACAAGGTAGGCAAAGGGTAACTTAATATTTATCATAGTATCGGTGGAGCGTGTGTGGTTAACCGGCACACTGATTATGGGGTAAATATTAAGGGTACCAAGTATATTTGCATGGTTATTCACACCTTGTTTTGTGATCCTCGGCATCCCAGTCACAAAAACTGAAGGGCACACTCGAGATTGAAACATGCCTTTGAACAGTTCAATGAATCTCAAAGATCTAGGACTTTCAAATCCAATTAAAACCTAATAAATTATTTCGTTTTTCATGGTGGAAATTGGTGAATCGTCATTCACCTACCTTCAAATATTTTATAGCTTGGATTACGGCATCCCTCTTCTAAGTTATAAAATAGTTTGTTGGGTCCTAGCCTTAATATTTCATATTGGGTGTCATATTAAGGACTTTAAATCAACTATCTTGAATATCTCCCAAAAAGATGTCTGGTCTAGACATTTATGATCTTCCCAAATCTCTTGGTACAAGCTTTCCTAAATGAAGATGATGTCCCATGGATATCATACTTCTTTCACCTCCTCCAATTATTCTCCCTAACCCACAAGTTCCTAAAAAGTTTAAGGTCACTCAAGCCCTATTGGCAAGGCAAGGTCTAGGTGTGATCACATCTTGGAGATGTAGTCACATATTGACAAGCCGGGAGAGTTGGGTGTCAAAGTCTTGAGAAAGTTGGTGGCTCAACTACTTTCTAAGTCACATAGTGAGTTCTTTTGGGAATCCTATGAAACAGACTAAGACAAGACCCTTAATGATCTTATCTATTTGCTAAGATCAACTTCTTAAAACGCTTTGGACATTGACAATGATGACATTGGATATCCAGTAAAGATCTCTCTTCCCAATGAAAAGGGATCGGCCATAGTCAACTCGGTTGACCCAATGGTAAAGAGAGAGGCGAAGTCTGAGATAGTCCCATTATCAGGGGTCCATAGGTAACTATTGCCAAAGGAAGGGGCATTGGTTACGAAGCTTCCAAATTTACCTAAGGATGTTAAAGTCAATAAGTTTGGCTCTACTTCAGGTAAAGTCCATTGTCTAACTCTATTAAGTACATGCTGATTCTGATCGCGAAGATGGATTTCAATCGCATGGTTCGGTGATCAGAATTTTGGGCTATTACTTAAGAGTTATGATATTTATATTGCTTAGGAATAGATAACAACAAGGTTTTCATATGGATTGTAAGGATAAGTTTTTCTGCAAAGTTTTAAAATAAAAGAAAAAGGTTTTGATTTTATTTATTTTAAGTATCCTTACAATGGCATTTGTGAAAAGTTGTTGCTTATAAGATTCCATTGATAGCAATATTGGAAAAATGGATTTGATTCTTTCGGTTGTGGTAGTGTCTAATATTACCAAATAAGGAAAGATTCTCATCACCCAAGGTTCAATTGGACCGAAACTTGGAATCATGCAAGTTGTATAGTATGATGAATGAGAACTTTCAGCTTGGAAAATTAAGACTAATTCCTTATGTGAATAAGGAAAGGACTAAGGGATCGAGTACACATTCTTGTGCACTGGTCAAGTCCACCATAAAAGATCAATAAGACTATTCGTCATGATTTACTTAAGTTCAGTAAATATGGTTATACTTATAAGTTTAAGTATAAGTCTGTAGCATTGGAGAAGTTTCAATGTGAGACAGAACGAATAAGAAGAATCAAAGTATGGCAGAAAGATAAAAGTTTCTCAAATCTGAAAAGATGGGAGGGTACTTTAGTATCATGTTTATGATCATCTTAATGATTAAGATACCATATCACAATTGGTCCTCTAAAGTCATCTTAGTGCATTCTTATGACTAAGAAGAGGAGTCATGAATTGTTGAAATGGTTAAATCAAAAAGATGATTCATACTTCGTTCCAAAACAATTCTTAGAGTCATACTCCAAGATTGTAACTTGAGTGACATATCTTAAAGAGGGTTTGTTAACACTAGTCAAATGTAAGAGTAAAAGGTTATCTACTCTTGTACATTTGAAATTGGTAAGTTGTGATGTTTTGGATAAAACAGAGACCAACTTAGGCCAATTGTGTAAAGTGTTAGTCTTGATAAAGAATCCGCACTATCTCTTGAATATTTGACAAGGGAGTCTTATATGTCAAGAGGACAGTGGGAGTCTTAAAGCTCTTGAAAGTTTCAAGACTTAATCAAGAATAAAACCTAAAGTCCTTCACTAGCACACGACTTGAGGTTTATAACCTATCGTGTTGAAATTTTTGTGCCTATTCAAGTTGGCTTTGCATAGGAGTTCTGAGAGTTCTCAATTGGTTGCACAACTACTTGGAAGCAATGGCAGGCAACTGAGCTGCCAAATGGCAAGAATTTAAGATTGCACAAGTTTAATCAATATGAGTTTGGATTTGTCACTAACCTTGTCTTGTGATTATGGTTTTGACAAATTCACATGGATAAGAACACATACACTATTAAATCTAAGTGTCATAAGATTTCTCTCCGATTCATGAAAATGATGGTGAGGAAACACTTTCACTAAGTAGATTTTAGCTAGATAGCAATTGTGATATTTGCATTCTCAAAGTCGTTAGTGGAGCGTGTGTGGTTTACCGACACACTAACATGGACATGTGAGAAGTGGCAAAGGTCTAAACAATTGAGACTATGATTACGGCATCCCTTTTCATAGTTCTAAAATTGTTTAGACACACATGTGAGCTATCTAAGAGAGGTGTATGATTTTGATAAAGTTTTATCAAAACAATCTAGTATCAGAAATCTAAACTTTGGTAAGAAAGTCAGCTGATTTCTGAGTACATGTCAAAGCTAGTGGGAGCATAAGTGTTATGCTAATAATCATCATGTTAGTGGGAGCATGATAATTATGACAAAGGTTGCAAGTTAGCAATGTTAATTATAGAAAACAAAAGTTTCAATTCGTGAGGTTGCAGGGGTTGAAAAAGTTGTTTTGCTATAATTAAGGGAGAGGAAATTATACTTCATTTCAATTCTAAAAGCTTAGATTGAGATTTTAATCGTATTTAATCAAGGATAAATATATGAATTTCATGTTGGAATGGCTCAACATAAGGAAATTCTATATATGGGTCCATTATTTGCGTTCTAAAATTCGATTATGATTACGGCATCCCTTTTCATAATCTGAATTTTGAGAACTTGGCAAATTGAAATGGAAATATTATAGCAAAAGACTGGTTTAGTCTTTATGTGAGACATCATGAATCGTGTCCCATATGCTTCGGATATAGGATCGATTACATGTGCTATATTCATCCTTTCTAAAATTTTCCAAATGTCTGGGGCATTATGAAGGGAAAAGGTCTAGAATTGGATATGACTAAAATGATTAAGCAATTGTCGAGGACAATCTAAGGTTTACCAAAGATTGGTTGCTCAAGGACAGTTGGAAGTATAATGTTAATTCTGGAAGGACCATATTGACATAATCTGTAAGGAGGCAACTCTTGTTCAGAAGTGATAGTCAAAATGGAATATGGAAATGTTTCAAAGTTAGAAATTATTCAATCTGTGTAAGATTAGGAAACTTAATGAAAGAAGGATGTTTCCAAGGAGCTGATCTCCTTTGGAATGATCTGTAATGATTGTTGTCAAGTCTTTCTGACTTCGTGCATAATCATTAAGAGGATCAATGCATATAAGTTTAGAATCTAACAGATTTCAGTAAATGGCATGAATTTGGAATTCTTGCATTTGCAGTAAGGATTTGGGACTGTGAAAAGAGGATCATTGGAGTGATGTTCAATTGATCTATTTTACAAAGTAAAGATCATAGACAAACATAGTATGCATACTTGGTGTATGGCATGACTAGTGTTTAGAAAACATAGTGTACATGCTTGGAGCATGGGACAACTATTGTTTTAAATTCAAGTATAAAGTTGATAAAACCGAAACAATGAATAATGAGTAATCAGTATGGTGATAAATAAAAGTGTTTATTTATATTCATAGGGTTTGATACCATATTTGATTCATTTATTCTTGTGTTTCACTTTGCATGTTTTGACTTCCAGAATAACTAAGTCGCTCTTCCTGAATGATTAAGTTATTCAAACCATCCATAGTCGGTCATATGTTGGAAGTAGATATGAATCAAGACTGTCATGGGTTGGTTTGTAGAGGTCCAAGTTGGTGGACAAAGTGGTGCTACAACACTCATGAGTGCTCATAAGTTCTGAGTATTGGATTCAACCCGCGCTCATTTGAATCACTTCATGGATTTTATCACGAGTGATCATGAGACGATAATATCTTATATTCTTCAAACCTAGAGATATGAGTTGTTACTATGAGTTGGTTATACATTGATTGCATGAAAACGCATTGGTAACTCGATGTTATAAAACGTGCCTTTGTGTATGATTCAACAAGTAGTAGAACAAGCCATATGAGTCGAAGTTTATCCATTCCTTTTACCTTCGGGATAAAAGCGATATCTGTGGGCCCCTCGATGATTTAAAGATGATACATGTGAGTGCTTGGCCAAGCCAGAATTGATTTGATTTGTTCAATCAGTCAGTCATCATGAATCGGAAATCGGGAAACAACAAATGGACAGAGAGAATGATTGATAATCCATGTCTCAGTCCATATGATATCTAGAATGGAGGAATATATGATCCCTTATCTAATGGACAAGTCATTGACAAAGGTCAGAGTTCGACAGAAGCTTTTGAGAGCTACGATTGCTGATCGGTTCCTGAAGTCATACGCAATAATAGTTTTAGACTTATCCAAGTGGGAGATTGTTGGATTAATGTCTAAGTCCATAACTATAATTGGTAAGACTTGACCCGACCGGGCATGGTCCATTTGGGTTGCATAGCATCATGCATTTGGATAGATTATAATGAGAGAAATAACACTTAAGGTTGGTTAATATATTATAAGTTCTAATATATTAATAAGGTTATTTAATTAGTATTGATCAAGAATTAATTTGGAATTAATTAAGTGATCAAAAGGAGACTAATTAAATATATGGGTTGATTGTGTAAATCATTCATTCTTATATATGTGGGCTTGTGATCCAAGATTCCTTATGTTGGACTAAGTCCATGGGGTGACCCATGGATACTCCATGGAGGTTAAAATCCATGGAGCATAAGGAATGGGTAAAGTTATGAGTTACATGGTGTAACCCTAATAGCCACCATATAAAAGAATCTCATGGCTCAAGAAATCGTGCACTAATGTGTGAGTGTGAGGGCTAGACGATTTCAAGGAGTGTTCAAGTTTCTCTCAAGTTATTCCAAGTGTATTTGGTGTTGTGTGAACCATTTGAGGTGTCACACTTGGGGCACTAGGCACTCAAGCTTCATGAAGACATTCTACATCAAAGAGGTATGTATTCTATCTTGTTATATTTATTATTTTGTATGCTAGATTAGGATAATACCTTGGATGTTCATAATTGTATGTATAATAGAGAAAACATAGATCCAAGGTATTTAGGGTTGCATGTACACTTAGGAGTGTTAGAATGCTCATAACCCAACAAGTCCCTCCTTTAATCACAAGATTAACCTACACCATAATACCTCTGAAAATCCGGTTGTTACAATTCTCCCCCACTTGAATTAGATTTCGCCCTCGAAATCATTCCTTAACCACTCACATAATGAAATCATCAACCCAAAAGGCACCACCGAAAGGATCTCATACTACACCGATATCTTTCTCTATGGACACCCGAAACCACACAAAACTCCCAAGACCAGAACTGAACCAACTCTTTCGTCGCTAATATACTCCTTCCTACTATCCGGAAGCTCTAGTGGCCTGACCCGCCGCCAGACTGCCTACTCAAGCGATCACCATGATATTCGTTCCTTGAATATCAAACGCTGATAACTCACTAATCCTCTGATTCTTACAAGAGCAAATCCAACCATCGGTTACCGCTCACTCATATCATCATGCTAATGATCCAAATCACGCTCCAAAAACGGAAGGGTCCACACCCCACTAGGGATCATACACTAAACTGCTATCAGAAGCCATCCGAACAAAGGATCCTCAACACTCTGCCCTTCATACACAAGAGAATAACCAGGCTCGCTCAGAAGTGTCCTCAGACATCACAATCACAAGTCCCAGCTTCGTTCTTCATACCCCTTTTTAATACTGAGCACTAGTTCAACTTCTGACTCCACAGTTGAACCTCCAAAGGTTACCCATTGCACACCTCAACATGTCTCACTAACTTCCTTCCCACACTAGCTATCTCGGCCCAGTGTGATACACAAGTCACGAAGTTCGCTTTTCCTCAAGCGAATACGGAATTAGTTTCACTCTCAACCTCTGTCGTCTACTACTCATTAGTTCCATGCACTTCACGGTTTTCTCACACCAACGAATTGACCCACTCAGGTCTAAGGCACCAGATAGAAGCAATACCCCTTTCCAAATGAAATTCAGCTCTGAATCCGGAATCTCATTCTGCCTACTCAACGCACTACCAGAGCCAAACTCAAACTCGTGAGTTCGATCTAACCCAGAGCTGGAACCACTCGCCCCAACGAACCACTCAGCTCATGACTCGTGACCCGCAACCCATGCGAACCTCACTGATCCACTTCTCTTTGGCCACGAAAACCACTACTCAATTCAGAATATAACGACTTCCGACAAACATGGAGACCCCAGTCTCGCCCCTGGTTCGACCCCAGGCTTCCACAAGTCAAATATTAGGGCTACCCAAGCCTAAAACTCTTTTGCGTCAAGCTCTGATCAGAGAGCACTTCATCACAACATTCTCTCGCTGACTAGTGGGTACTACAGCTCCACGTAGTATCACAATGACCTCTCACTGAATAGTGAGTACTACGGCTCCCCGTAGCATCACCACACCCCTCACTGAATAGTGAGTACTACGGCTCCCCGTAGCATCACCACAACCTCTCGCTGAATAGTGAGTACTACGGCTCCCCGTAGCATCACCACAACCTCTCGCTGAATAGTGAGTACTACGGCTCCCCGTAGCATCACCACAACCTCTCGCTGAATAGTGAGTACTACGGCTCCCCGTAGCATCACCACAACCTCTCGCTGAATAGTGAGTACTACGGCTCCCCGTAGAATCACCACAACCTCTCGCTGAATAGTGAGTACTACGGCTCCCCGTAGCATCACCACAACCTCTCACTGAATAGTGAGTACTATGGCTCCCCGTAGCATCACCACACCCTCTCACTGAATAGTGAGTTCTACGGCTCCCCGTAGCATCACCACACCTCTCTGCACTGACTCATTGAAACTGCAGCTCCCCGCAGTCTTACCGTACTTACTCTTACCACTTCACAATCTCATCCTCAGGTTGACACCATACTGCGATCATTAACTCATGCTCTGCGGCCCAACATAGATAGGTACACACACACCCATCCGGGCTAAGCATCACTACTTCGGACGACCATCGTCGTGACAACACCTCTCTTTCTCGCTGCAATTCACATTCTCAAATAAATCCATTTGATGTCAATTAGCTGAAGGGCCCCCACCGGAACCATAGACACTTGATACTCCACTCGTCATCTCAAACTCAAACTCAAAATAATCTGAGATTTTAGGACATTAAACTCAGATACCCCGGAATACCATCACAACGCCTCGCAGTGTCTTGACTCTACCACTGATCTCATACTCATGGCATCATACTCAAATACCGCATTGCTTCCTCGGAGACTCGCAACCGGTCTTTCTCTCGTGTCACTTGTAACCCCGGAATACTCCATCTCCCAAACCAAAACACGGAGAAATCGCCAACGGCTCGGAACACGAAAATGACCCTCCGAAACTCTTTCCTCTATTGCTCAAAACCAAGCGAGATTACGCATGCCGTCCCGGAAATTGGCTGCCTGATCATCTCTTACCCTTTCCAAAGAGCATAGAATAGTCCATTCATCGAACCAAAATCTCCCAACTACCTAAGTATCCCTATGAACTATCCACCTCGAAAAATTCTTATCTGCCACAAGGCCTCTGACCAACGGCCACCTGCCGTGCAGACACTCATCCTTCCTTGAACGCGGACAACATGCATTAACTCCCTCTGCAACTCACCTCGACCACCGATAACCCTGGTCTCGGGAATTCGCACCGCATGTCTCTATATCCAGTTCTCTAACCACTCTTGAACAAACCTCTGATCTCCTAAAAAAATACCCGGTTCTCCCCCACTCAGGGTTCGAACCATCACTAATTGGTTCACCAACAATCTATCCCACAGACTGTTTTTTACCAGTAAAATCGCACCTATTCTTGGAAGGTGATACACTATGCTCGATGATCTCCCCTATGGAGATCAAACAACTCCAAATACCCCGAATCTCAGATGGAATCCTCAGAAGCTTCTCATCATTACTGCCTCTAGTCATTCAGAATCTCGCGCCATCCCACTACCGGACATCTCAACTGTTCAGTAGTAACCCTGACTCTCTGTCTGAAAATAATGAACTAACATACTCCTCATCCTCGACTCTCAACTGACGTCCCATCATGTGAGTTATCATAAGAGCAGAGACCTCATTTCCATACTCGATACCCATCATAGACACTAAGAGCCATTGCTCCGATATACTCCTCTTGACCGTCCGTTGCTGCATGTAACACATGTTCTACTATGCTCAAATAGGGTGTATCCTGGTCCTTAACCATCTCAGTCCCCGCTGACAACCTGCTCTTGCTCTAACATTACCTCTCGGCAGACATACTGCCCAAATACTCTGATGGAAGGTCGCCATCAATGCTAACCCGCAGGGTTCTACCCCCAAGCTCAGAAACCGAATTCTCAACACCTCTTATGTTTCCCACAGGAAACGGAAATAATACCATCCATGTTACAGAAGTTGACATCTCCACTATCGCCTGATTGCTCAACTCATGCCGTAATCCTCCATAACTGCCATCTCTACTCATTCTTGAGTCTTGCGACTCCAATTGGCATCTCACCAAAAATCCCTCGGAGCTAACTCGATTTACCTCTCAAGGGATGCTCCACTAAAACTCGTTCATCATGGCCCTCTAGCCCCATACTCTTTCACATCTGATCTCAGTCTAACCAATTTCAACGGAATAACTGGTAGAACCAGTAACACTAACCGCCACGGGTCATGGTACTCGAACCATGTGGCCACCTCTCGGTCTGCTATGAATCATGGTACCCGAACCATGTTATCTCTTCTCAATCTGCTACGAGTCATGGTACTCGACCCATGACATCACCTCTCGATCTGCTACAAATCATGGTACTCGAACCATGAAATCACCTCTCGATCTGCTACAAATCATGGTACTCGAACCATGAAATCACCTCTCGATCTGCTACAATTCATGGTATTCGAACCATGAAATCACCTCTCGATCTGCTACTTAAAACCTCCGGAATGTTCCCTGTATCGAGTATGGGTCCTCTGCTTTCAGTAGTACGGGCCCATACTACCTGCCACATTTGCCCATACTTTCCACACGGACCATCCCCAAGTTCCTAAGTAGCTGCTCGATCTTCTCAATCACCAACCCCGTCATGCGTGTTCGCTCCTCTTGTGAAATATCCAACTCTGTCAGCGTACTCATCTGACTAAGGTCACCCTTTCCTAGGCTCTTCCTAGGTTCTCATACTTCTCCGCCATCAGCTGCTGAAGAACTCCTTATGATGCCAGTCATCTACCTCCTGAATATCGTCATATTCACTTAGTAGCTGACTCTCATCATCAAGAGTTCCACAAAGCACGAAGCAAGCAGCATTCGGGCATCGAGTAATCTCTACCAACATGTAAAACCACTCTAGGTTATTACCCACTTGCTCTCCTCATACTCAAAGGATACCACCGAACTCAAGCAAGTTTACCCCATGCGGGCGTCTGACTACTCTCTCAGTAGACTCCTCAAATGCTCATCTAGGTATCTCTCCTAGATTACTCCTCTACTCAAATCCCTCTCTAGAGGATTCCTGTTGGATACTCTTACTCAACACATGCTCGAAAGCACATCACAGATAACAATAACTCCTAGGCTAAGGCATCACAAATCAGACCACTCTAGTCCTAACATATGAAATACCTAGCCTATATCTAGCATGCATAATATCTCATAGCATATCTCATAAATATCTCATAATACAAATGTAAGGGTATTTTGGGAAATCACCGTTCGGGCTCTGGCTGATTGTACACACTGCTCCAACTCGTACTCTTTTAGAAACTCTTGCTCGTTTTAGAAAAATCATTTCCTTGAAAATTTTTCTCAAATCCTCAGTTTGAGTCCAGATCTACCCGAAGGTGCATCCGAATCCCTCAAACCAAGGCTCTGATACCAACTTGTAACACCGTAATTTTTCAAACATATTTTTCATTTTAAAATCGCATACTTTTCATAACAAATTGTATGGAAATCTCGTTTATTCAAATTACAAAACACAACTCCATTAAAAATCCAGGATCCTCAAAACATAACTCTTTCTCTGGTGTGTACAATCAAGCCGGTGCCTTCCAGTGATTCCTGAGAACAACCTGAAACACATAATACATAACACTGTATGCACGAAGCTTAGTGAGTTCCCCAAAATACCACATACAACACATACGCCACTCAAGGCTACAGTGCGACCCTCCGGTCGATGTGTCTCAGCGGAACCCTCCAGTCCCGTAGCTCGTTGGACCCTCTGGTCCGGTCATAGCTCGTTGGACCCTTCGGTCCGGTCTGTATCGTTGGACCCTTCGGTCCGGTCTATATCGTTGGACCCTTCGGTCCGGTCTATATCGTTGGACCCTCCGGTCCGGTCTATACAACACATAGCATACATATATCACAATGTACATAATCTCATACATACACATAGCACACAAGACCCTCCGGTATACATATAGATACCACTTTAGGTAATGTATAGTGAGAAGACTCACCTGGCCAGCAGCAAGTAACGACCTCGCTCCCGGATCTCGAACTAGCCTCCACCTAACACAAGGGATGAATATCTCTAAGTGATACTCTAATCACAACTCTAATGACCGAAGGCTATTCTTCCTCTCTTTAACTTTTTGAAGTGGATAAAAGACCATTTTACCCCTCCATGGTCTCTACTACTTATGTTGATCAAAGCCCCAAAGTCAACAGAAGTCAAACTCGAGTCAACAGTCCATGTTTGACCCGACTCGCCGAGTGCAGCCTTGCGACTCGTCGAGTCCACTTACTTTCCTCAGAAATCTCGTGATAGTCCAGCTCAGCTCGTCGAGTTGACCCCCAACTAGTCGAGCTATCGCATGCTCAAGCTCATCGGGACAAACCCTCACTGACTCGTCGAGTCAACTCATGGACTCGATGAGTCCCTTCGGTCTGATTCCTCATTCAGACGTCCAAAGTCAGATCTCTCATTCCAAACCCTAGATCTAGCCCTTTAAGACACCAGAGGCACATAAAGTCTCGACCTTTACGTTCATGCATGGCACAAATGCCTCAAGATGCCAAAACAAGCCCTTCTTAAGGTGTTAAGCACAACAACCCTCATTTGGATGAATAAAGTTGGAACCTTTGGACTCTAGGGAACTTACAAGGTCCAGATCTGAGGACTAGGCTTCTAGCTAATCCATTTTACTCAAAGTCCCAAACCAAAGGTGGTAAAAGCCCTAGAACTCCAAACACATGAGATCTAACCAAAATAATGAGAAAGGTGCAGACTTTTACCTTCCTCAGAAGCTCTGGACGATCTTTCACTGGATTCAACTTTCCCCCTCTTGATCTTTGCTTGATCTCCTTCTCTTCTTCTCAAATGATGCACTAAAAATCCCAAGATAGCTTCTCTCTCACTTTCTAGCTCAAATGACCTTTAGGGTTTGCTTCCAGGGAAAGGGTGGCCGCAAATGAGGCTATAAGTGCCTTTAAATAGGTCCCAAACCCCGGAAATTAGGGTTTCTCTAATCAGCGCCTACTCGGCGAGTCCCTCTCCTCGGACTCGTCGATTCCACTCATTAAATCCATGGGAGAAACCCGACTCGACTCGGCGAGTTGGACCCTCAACTCGTCGAGTCCCTCCTTTAATCACAAGATTAACCTACACCATAATACCTCTGAAAATCCGGATGTTACAGATTCTACTTTGGGTCCTTTCATCCAACCAACATGGTTGGATCAAGAAAGGATCAAGAGGCTTCACGAAGGGGTCAAGAAGTTCGAAATCGAGTTGCACAAGAGGCTAGTAATTTTTTTTGGGAAAATGACGCAACGGCCCTATTATGTATTTTGACTTTACCCTTTCATTCACTAAACTTTTTTTCTTGCCTTTTAAGGGAACAAAATATGTTGAGACCTGTTCATTTAGTCAACTTATTTTAACTGGTTACAAACGCCACGTAAGCAAGTTAAGCGATCTCAATTATGACTTGGAGGAAATGACGTCGTTTTGGACATGACACAACATAAACCAATACACAATTAACTTGGGCCATACGATGTTGTTTAGACTATAAATCTTAGGGAGCAAGTTTCGGACTGTTCATTACCCGAAGTGGTTATAAAACGGATGTTGGTGCCCTAAAACGATCACAACCACTAACTTTGTTGTCCTAAATTCGCAAAGCAAATCATACCTTAACTAAGCCAAAAATGCCTTCTGTGACGTCGTCGCACAACAGCTGGTCCTTCGAAGATCGATGTCACATTCCAGCTAATGGCTCTATTGAAGGCGAGCCACACAGGACATCCAGATCACTCTTCTCCAACTTCAGCATGAGGTTTCACTCATCAGGGAGGAAGTGAATGCAGACCAACGTTGGCTCAGGGAAAGTCTGTGTCGGGAGATGGATTCCATGAATCGTGAGGTCGATGATGTAAGGGTAGGGGTGTTGGAGTTGTCCCATTTGACTGATGACCCGAGGAACGATTTTTATTCACTCCAGCCAACGTATGTTAGAGAATCGACTTACATAGCTAAGATGAAGAAGATGTTTGTTGTTACAAGTATATTCAGAGTGGTTGTTGTTATGGGAGTGGTGGCAGCTTACAAATGGTTTTGATGAAGGGTCGTTGCTTTGCTTTATTTGGGTTTTGATTTTTGGGTGTTAAGTGTTAGTGTTTTGGTGGAAGCCGGTAGTATAGTTATGGCTTTCTTGTTTTGGTATGGTAGATATTGTGTTGTTTATGGATGGAAAATGTGGAAGCCACTCTTTTGGATGTCTTTTTTCAATATATAGGGACAACATCGTCAATGATATTATGTAGGATTATGTACATAACCCAGATGAACGCAAATAACTATTATGTCATTATACATATTGTGCCTTTATTTTAGTATATGTCAACGCATGTTGTAGGACCCAAAGGGTGAACTTGTTCATGTATGTTGCTATATTTAAAGGAAAAGATTTTTGTTCTATATACAGATTTGGGACCACATGCTTTACAGGAAAAAGGTTTGTTTTGTATGCTCACATGCTGTAAAGGTATAAGGGAAAAAGGTTTTTTCTTATATGTCACATTGGACATCAGGCCCCTCAATCCCCACGACTTGCATATACAAGTTACTGAATAAAGTAACCAGTTATATAGATAGAAAGTTACCAAGTGTGACAACTTTGGTAAGACCAAATATCTAAAAAAAACTAGATTGACCAAAACTGTGACATGCACTTATTCTTGATTCGTAAATGAAGGGGCAATTATGGAAACTATTTAAACCAACATCTCATAATAACAATTAAAATGAAATACAAATTACATAAACATTTAAAAACCAGTTCAAAGTACATAAACACCTTGTGTATAACTAGTTTTCAACACATTCCATTAAAAGAAAAGGAAATTACATAATTACCCCTCCATCATACACTACACCCACACTACTCCACATCCATATGTTTTGATGCACTGTTACCTTCACCTTCAATTTTTTTTCCCAGTTTCAATTTAAGGATTTTTTTCATATTTTTTCCTCTTCCTTGGCTCTTCCACTTTACCAAAATGCATTTCCTGCTCATTAACCATGTTATCTTGACCAACAGCATCAGCCGTTTCAACATCTTCCCCACCAACATCACCCATTGAAACATCTTCCCCACCCTTTTCCATGTTCACTGAATCTTGTGTTTGTCTTAAACTTTGTGGTTTCCTACCATTAGTCTTAGGAGGCCTTTCAACTTGAGGACAAGTGGTCTTATTGTGTCCTTTCTATTTACATACACCACAACATACAGATTTCCCAACCTTTGATATTGTATGTCTGTCAGGCCTTTCTGAACCATCTCTTTTTCTCTTCATAGTAGGCCTGCCATGCATTCTTCTTTTAATTGGGGCAAAGGAGGGACTTGTGTATGTAGATGGCCACATATTCATTCCATTCATCCCATTTATGGGATCTTTGTAAGTATTATGGTATAATGCTGCAAAGTAGATTATATCCACATGTGTCTGATAATGTGTAGTGTTTATGAATGATAATGCTGCAACTGAGAGCACACAACCATAGCCATTCAATTGCCACAATCTGCATGTACATTCCCTCTTTTGGACATCAACAACATAAGACTGATTCATGTTTCTTGTTTCAAACTTCATAATCCCACAATAAATAACTTGCCAATACCTAAATTTAGCACAGTTAACTATAATTCTAATTTGTGAAATTGGTCATTCAATAGTAAATTTAGTGACATACCTTTGCTTTGTTTTTTAACAAATTCAACTTGTCCCTGATATCATGACATACATTTAAACGATCCCATCCTTGTCTCTTAACTTGCATTTTTACTATCCTTTGCATGACATAAATACGAATATCCTCTAACATACTGATAATAGGTTTCTTCGTAGCATCCATTATAACATTGTTGAAGCTTTCAGAGTATCCATTCTCCACAAATTCATAAGCTTGGTGAACTTTGAAGAAAGCCAAAGACCATGTCCTAGGATCCCTCTCCATAAGATGCACAAAGGCAGTAGGATTTAGTTCTTGAATCTTCTTCATGGCTGCATTGAAATGTGCTTTAGTAGTTGCTTTACTGGCCCTCCAGAAAATATTTTCAAATTGTGCTCTAGGTAATTTCTTTCAAAAGTTAGCATATATATGCCTTGCATAATGTCTATGTTCTACTTCTGGAAGTACCTCTTTCACCGCCTCAATCAATCCGTAAATAAGTATCAATGATATAAGATTTAGAATGACATACCATATACTGTCCTTATATTGTAACACATTAACAAAAAAAAGTACCATAGATTATGTTGATCAGATATTAGTACAACCCCAAATCCTCCATGTTGTAGATTCAAGTCTTCTGTTAGATTATCAATAAACCACTTCCAATTGTCTTTGTTCTCTACACATACAACAACCCAAGCAATTAGGAATATGCCATTGTTAGCATCCCTACCCACATCACAAAGTAACTCACCCTGGCAGTAACTTTTCAAAAAACAACCATCAAGGTTAATTATCCTTCTACATCCATCCCTCCAACCCACTTTCACTCCCTGAAAACATATGTAAATCCTACTAAAGTAGTTTTTACCATCAGGCATTGAATCAACAGAAATTTTTACAGTTGAACCTGGATTTGATCGTTTAATCTCCTCACCATATGACCATAACTTGGCATAGTTGTCTGCAAGTGTGCCTTCAACTAGAGTAAAAGCAAATTTCTTGGCTCTCCTACATTGACTCATACTCGCTTCAATGCCAAATGTGTTTTTGACCTCCTCTCTAAGCAGCCTAACACTCATCTTCTGATTGTTTACAATTCTTTGGTGAAATGGCTTCCTATCCATTTGCAAGTGACAATTGACCCAAATTTGAAATTCCTAGAACAATTATGGTCAATTATCAAAGACTTTATATGGAAAGACTTATCATCACTCATCTATAACCCCCAAATCCTAAATGTACAGCTTTCATCACAACATTTAACTAACAACCTTCTATTATCATTTTTTCTTAAAACATAGTTGATAACCATTAGCAACTTCATAATTACATAACATGTGTTTGAGTTGTTTAGGATTCTCAAACCTCATACCTAACACAGGTTGCTGCTCCTTCCAGGGTTGCTCTTCATTAAATATATTTGGCAAATCAATATCAACATCAGCCTCATCATCTTCATTCTCCCCCATGTCATCATTAACAGGTTCGCCTTCACCTACATTGTCACTTATCTCACACTATGCCTCATTATCGTTTTTGAAAAGTAAGGGTTGTCATTATCATCTGTATGCCAAGTCTCATCTGTTTCACCATCATCGTGGGCATCATCAACAACTTCTTCATAATTAGTATAAACAACTTCCTTTCTTTCTTCATCCAACCACTCATGCATGTTAGTAATACCAAAATGGTCTACATATAGTTGGAGTAGGACACCACATTCATAAATAATGGCTATAAAAGTGGAATATTCAAGTTCATTCCTAATTAACCTCAAACCTTTTGGAAAATCGATATCAGGAAGACAGTAGCACAGTTTCTCACAGTTTTCTCCTGTGAATCTTTCCATGAACGCGTAGCACTCGTTCTTGTCCTTGCCTGTGAAATCAATGTTCTCTAGTCTCTGCATAGTACCATCGCTATATCGTATGGGGTGCCTTTCAAATATTCCTTGAAAATGCACATCGACAGCGATGTAGATAGCCATGGTTGAAGCAAGATATTGGATGATTGGAAATGGATGCAGTAGATAGAAAGAGTTGATGAAGATGGAAAGAGTGGGAGAACTGTTTTCGGTACCTCATTAAAAACCCTAACTAAACACAGCCAGCCGTTACACGTGGAAATTTTAAATGATATGTCAAGGATGTTAACGGCTGACCCCTTTAATTCGTTTAAAAGGACCAAATCGAGCCGACAAAAAACATTTTGTTCACTTAAAAGGCAAGAAAAAAAGTTTAGTCGCTGAAAGGGTAAAGTCAAAATACATAATAGGACCGTTGCGTCATTTTCTCTTTTTTCTTTCTTTAGTAGATTTACATATTTTAAAGTAGGTTGCTATAATTAGTAAAACCTAGATCCTAGGGTGCATATACATTTAGGTAAATTTTGTTTTTTTCCACTACCTTGTTAGAGTGTACTGATGCATTAAAAACCCAACAACTTGTTGTACTCCTTGGATGCGACTACATTAGAGGAATACTATTTTGGATCTTAACACATCCGATCAAATGACTAGACACAAGAAATCAAACGCTATGAATGTAAGTATTAATTTGTAACCCTCTATGGATGATTTTTTTTTGCAATATATAGTTTGAACATGGATCCTACTATGTTTTTTTTGTATGATTTTGTTGTACGCCTTTGTGGCTCTTTTGTTTGATCATAACCCAGAAGATTTACATGTACATGTCAAAATCAGTTTTCAAAACAATAAGTAAATCCTTATCTTCAAAAGTATCACAATGAAAATTCATTGCATGAATGCATAAATAATCAATGAACCTGGCAAAGAATCAATGAATTAAAATCAAGAACGTTCCTTAGTGTCCAGGGCGGACGAAGGAGATGATCTTAGTATGGAAGAGGTCATTGTAAAATTTACACTGATGCTATGTTCCACACTAATAAAGACGAACTCGTTTGAAGTCAAAATTCGTGTTTTTTCTTAATGGTGAAGTATTAGCTTGGAAGAGTACCTGTAACACCCATAAAATTCAAGCCAATTTAAAACTTTTTAAAACATTTAAAACCATTAAGTTATTACAGTTTACTTTCAAAATAATTTAAACATCAGAGTATGCCCAGAATCAATCATGAAAATGTAAGGAGGTGCACGATCACGCCTTCGCCTTCCCGCGATCATTAGAATACCTGAAACAATAATCGATAAATGTAAGCTCGAAGGCTTAGTGAGTTACTCCCAAAATACCAACACCATAAAGATATAACCATATCATATAAACATATAAGCAAACAACATGCATAATGAGCCATCAGTCTGACTGAACCGAATCCCGGTCCTCAGTCTATCTGGACCGCTCTCCGAGCCCTCGGCACGTCTGGACCGCCCTCCTCAGGGCCTTCAGCCTATCTAGACCGCTTGCTGGGCCTTCGGCTTGACTAGATTTGCCCGGTCCGGGCCTGTAGTCTACCCGGTCCGCCCAGGGTATCTTGGCCTACTGCACACATCAGGACCTGCCTCAACCCTTTCCCCAAACCAACAAACATGTGCATATACATATAAACAAGTAAACATGCAGATCTAACAGATCACTAACATGGAAACTGATGGGTTTTAGGTAAAACAAATAAACTAGAAAACAATTCCTAAGTTCACATGCAACCTACTTTGGATCTATGTTTTAACTATTGAACATATAACTTTGAATTGCAAAACAAGAACCCTAGAGGAGAGAGGCTAATTTCAAAATTAACAAACTAAGGTTTAGGAGTTACATACCTTTCAATTGTTATAGCAAACAATTGATAATCCTCTTGATCTTGATCTTGATCTTCTTGGAAGCTTAGCACCACAAATGTAATGCCTCTAATGGAATCACACCCAAGAACTAGCAAGAAGGAAACTTGGAGGAGAGAGGATGGAGAGAGTATGCAGTTTCGGCCTTAGGGTTTCTTCCAAAGAAATCAGTGACCTCAAATGTGAGCCAGGAGGCTCCATAAATAGCTGAGGGATCTAGGGTTTAGGGAAAACCCTAGTTATCCTTTGCTTAGGGCCTAAGCAAGATCCAAAGGCCTTATTTGGACCCCTTGGACGAAATCTCTAGGGTTTCCCCTAAGAATTTCGTCCACCTCCTTCCAAGGGGGTTCTGGAGCCTTCCACTCAACTATTAGATAATTGCAAACTAGTCCCTACACTTTACAATTAATACTTTTAACCCCAAAATTAATTCTGATTAATTTCTGGCTAACTATTAATTAAACATAATGATTTCTAATTAATATATTAATCTATTAACATATTAATAAATCATTTATATATTAATTTATTAATTTATTAATCTTATAAATTAATATCTCTCCTTTCATAATTTCCTTGTCTAGTTGCTAGGTTGAGGGCAACCCAAAAGGACTGTGCTGCTATCAATTCAAGTACATACCAATTATAGTTATGGGCTTAGACACCTAATCCAACAGTCTCCCACTTGGATAAGTCTGTAACTATAATTGCTAGTATGCCTTCTAAATTTGACCAGCAAATTGTAGCTTCCAAAAAGCTGCCGCCGAACTCTGACCCGGTCAGTTACGTGTCCTAAGATAAGTGATCATATAATCCTTCGTTCTCCTGGATATCCCCAGACAAAAGACATGGAATATAATCAATCTCTTTATCCAGAATCTATGTTTCCCGATTCCTGATTTGTGATGATGTAGGACTTCTAATTGAACACATCAATTTAGTCCTGGCTGGGCCCAGCACATAAGTCAACACCAAATCATCGAGGGGCCCACAGATATCGCTTTTCCGCTTAGGGAAAAAGGAACGAATAAACGTTGACTCATATGCTTGTATCTTTTACTCATCAAATTATACATGACAATACATTTTATAACACCAAGTTACTGATGCGTTTTCGTATCACCAATGCATGACCGACTTGTAAATTACAACTCATATATCTTCGTTTCAAGATTATAAGATATTATCGTCTCAGTATTACTCGTGATGAATTCCATGAAGTGATACTCTGAGCGAGGGTTTATCCAATACTCAAATCTCAATTTCTGAGTACTCATGAATGTTGCAGCAATTCTATTGTCATGTCTATCCTTTAGACAATCTACAATCCAGTTCATGACAGTCTTGATTCACTACTTACTTCCAAAAGTACGAGCGACTGTGGAGTTTGAATAATCTTATTATTCGGGAAGTAAAACATGCAAAAATGAAACACAATAATAAACAATTGACAAAAGGCAGAAACCAAACTTATAAATAATACTTTATTATTTAATCACCAAAAGTCAATTACATTTACTTTGTTACAAGTTTCAGAACAAAACTAATCTAACTACTAAAACTAATATCATCTTTCAGTCCTATGCTCCGAGCATGCTGAATATGCTTAGCCCTACTCAGACCCTTTGTGAGGGGATCGGCTGGGTTATCTTCAGATGACACCCTCTTTACTATAAGATGGCCTTCTTCTACTCTATGTCTGATGAAATGGTACTTTCTGTCGATATGTTTGGTTTTACCATGATCTCTCGGTTCCTTTGTCAAGGCAACCGCTCCTTCATTATCGCAGAACAGTTCCATAGGCTCCTGGATGGTTGGAACAACTCTGAGATCTCCGATGAAGTTCCTCAACCAAGCTGCTTCTTTCGACGCTTCACTCGCTGCTATGTACTCTGATTCACAAGTAGAATCAGCCACCGTATCTTGCTTGGAACTTTTCCAAGTAACTGCTCCTCCATTCAGTAAAAATACCCAGACCGATTGAGAACGGAAGTTATCTCTATCCGTCTGAAAGCTGGCATCACTGTAACCATCTACTCTCAAAGTATCATTTCCACCAAGTACAAGGATCCAGTCCTTTGTCCTTCGCAAATACTTGAGTATATTCTTAACTGCTATCCAATGAGCTCTACCTGGGTTTCCCTGATAGCGACTGACCATGCTCAAAGCAAATGCCACATCAGGGCGAGTACATGTCATAGCGTACATGATCGATCCGACAGCGGAAGCATAAGGTACACGACTCATGTCATCTATTTCAACATCTGTACTCGGGCATTGAGTCTTACTGAATTTGGTATTGCTCTGGATAGGTAGCTCACCCTTCTTGGAATTTTCCACACTAAACCTCTTTAGTACCTTATCCAAGTATGTGCTCTGACTAAGTCCAATTAGTCTCTTCTTTCTATCTCTCAATATTCTAATCCCAAGAATATAGGCAGCTTCTCCAAGGTCTTTCATGGCAAAACACTTTCCAAGCCAAGACTTAACTTCTTTCAAGGTTGGAACGTCGTTACCAATGAGTAATATGTCATCGACATACAACACCAGAAAAGTTACTATACTCCCACTAGCCTTGATATACACACAGAACTCATCTTCACTTCTAGAGAAACCAAACTCTTTGACTTTCTCATGGAAGCAAAGATTCCAACTGCGAGATGATTGTTTCAATCCATAAATGGATTTCTCAAGCTTGCACACTCTATTGGGGAACTTTGCATCAACAAAACCCTCTGGCTGACTCATGTAAACATCTTCAGCCAACTTCCCAATAAGGAAAGCAGTTTTGACATCCATCTGCTAGATTTCATAATCATGAAAGGCAGCTATAGCGAGCAATATCCTAATAGATTTAATCTTAGCCACTGGCGAGAAGGTCTCATCATAGTCAACCCCTGGGGTTTGAGTGAAACATTTTGCAACCAGTCGAGCCTTGAATGTGTGCACATTTCCATCCATGTCTGTCTTCTTCTTGAAGATCCATTTGCACCCAACTGTCTTACGACCTGGTGCACTATCAACCAAATTCCAAACTTGGTTGTCATACATGGACTTAATCTCGCTGTCCATTGCCTCTTTCCACTTGGAAGCCTCTGGGCCTGCCATTGCTTCCTTATAAGTGACTGGTTCATCTAAGTTTACCAGTGTTCTGTCACTTATGAATGTGTCACTATCTGAAGTAATATGAAAACCATACAACTCAGGTGGCACACTCACCCTAGTGGATCTTCTAAGAGGTAATGAGTTATCGATTGGTTCAACAGGAACTGTTTCCTCTGGTTGAGTGCTAGTGTCATCTAAGGTTCCTTCATTGGCTGACTCTTGAATTTCTTCAAGGTCAATAGTGCTCCCACTGTCCTCTTTGAATATGAGCTCTCTTTCAAGAAAGACTCATCTTCGTGCTACAAAGACCACGTTCTCACTAGGCCTGTAGAACAAATATCCAAAAGACTGCTTTGGGTAACCAATGAAAACACATTTCTCACTTCTAGCTGCTAGCTTGTCGTGAGTCTCTCGTCTTACGAAAGCTTCACAACCCCAGACTTTAATGTGTGCTAACGAGGGAACTTTCCCTGTCCACATTTCGTGAGGTGTTTTGGCAACCTTCTTTGTAGGGACAAGATTGAGGATGTGGGCGGCTGTCTCTAAGGCATACACCCAGAAGTGAATGGGAAGCGAAGCCCGACTCATCATAGAACGAACCATGTCTAACAAGGTTCGATTGCGCCTCTCAGCTACACCATTTAACTGTGGTGTCCTAGGAGGAGTCAATTGTGAGACTATCCCACATTCTTTCAGATAGTCGTTAAACTCGATACTAAGATACACCCCGCCTCTATCGGATCTAAGTATCTTTATCTTTCTGCCCAATTGATTTTCGACTTCATGCTTAAACTCTTTGAACTTTTCAAAAGTTTCTGACTTATGCTTGATCAAGTAGATATATCCATATCTGCTATAATCGTCAGTGAAAGTCACATAGAATCGATTAGCATCTCTTGTAGTTGATCTGAATGGCCCACACACATCTGTGTGTATGAGATCCAACAGACCTTCACCTCTTTCACAAGACCGTGTGAATGGTGATTTTGTCATCTTTCCCAAAAGACAAGATTCACACATATCATCTGACTTTAGGTCAAATGATTCCAACACTCCATCCTTTTGGAGTTGGGCTATGCGTTTCTTGTTAATGTGTCCAAGACGACAATGCCACAAGCATGCCTTGTCTACACTATTAGACAAGTCAATATTAAGTACACTATTTCCTAAGCTATCAACACAAGTCACTGTTTCATACACACCATCACAAGGTAAAGCTTCAAACATAAAAACACCATTCTTATAAATAGAAATTGAACCATTCAAATCATTAAAAGAATATTTGAAACCTTATCTGAACAATGCATGAAATGAAATAATGTTTCTCGTCATCTCAGACGAATAGCAACAATTTATTAAATCTAATCTAACATCATTGCTAAGCACAAGCTGATAAACTCCGATCTTGGTCACTGGTGAAGACTTTCTGTTTCCCATGATCAAGTTTATCCTTCCTCGCTCTATCTCCTCACTTTCCTTTAGTCCCTGCAAATCAGAATAGATATGAAAACCACATCCTGTATCAAGGTCCCATGAACGAGAAGATAATGAGTTATTAGCAGAAATAGTGTAAATACCTGCTGAAGATGGCTTCACTTTGCCATCCTTGATATCTTGCATATATTGTGGGCAAGATCTCTTCCAATGCCCCTTTTGATTGCAGTAAAAGCAAACGGCCTCTTTTGGATCAGAAACATGGGGAGTGGAACCATTGGGCTTAGCCTTTGGGCCATTACTAGACGACCCAGCTTGAGCCTTGCTCTTCCAGTTTTGCTTGGGAGGACCTTTCCTATTTTTCCCCTTTCCCTGTCCAATAGCCAACACAGGGGCACTTGTAGGCGTGGAGGGTATACTTTTACCCTTCATTCCTGCCTCAGCTGTCTGCAACAAGTTGTGCAATTGGGCCAAGGTCTGCTCAGTATTGTTCAAATGGTAAGTTAGAATAAACTGAACATAACAATCAGGTAGTGAGTTCAAGACCATGTCAATGGCCAATTCCTCATCAAAGTGAATGTTGAGCTTGACCAAACGCTCTATGTAGCGTTGCATTCTTTGCACATGTGACACAACCGATTCCCCTTCTTTCATCTTGCAAGCCATGAGTGACTTTATTACTTCAAACTTTTCTTGACGAGCTCGCTTATGGTACTTTTCCATAAGGTCCTTGTTCATCTCAAAAGGCCAGTAGTCCTCATAGTACCTCTGCAGTTCTGGGGACATGGTTGCCACCATGATGCACGCCACTTTGGTAGCATCATCTTAATGTTTCTTGTAGGCAGCAAGATCTTCAGGAGTAGCTTCAGACTCATCAAGCTCTTTGAGCTCCTTTTCAAGAACATATTCTTTGTTCTCAAAACGAAGAGCCATCTTGATGTTGCGCATCCAATCGTTATAGTTTGAGCCATCCATAACGACTTTGGAGCAGATATTGAGCAAAGAGAAGTTCTGGTTGGAGGAGGATGAAGCAGAAGTGTTTCCAGGAGTAGACATCTGAAAAGAAAGAAGGTTTTAGTTAGATTTCAAGATACCTCAATATAATAACCCAAAGATAAAATATCATGGTTAGGATCCAACTATGAAGATTCACAACTAAGGAATGGGATGCCGAGATCCAAGTGTAAATTTCATAAAGGTAGGTGAATGACGATTCACCAATTCCACCATTAGACGAAACAAACGAAGTGAAATTCCTAATTCTTTTGAGATACATTGAAACTATTCAATGGCATGTTTTAATCTCAGATTATGCTCTTCTATTTGTGACTGGGATGCTGAGGATCACAAACAAGATGTGAATAACCATGCAAATATGCTTGGTAACCTCATTGTCTTTATCATTAACTATTGATGTGCTGGTAAACCACACACGCTCCATCAAAATGACAATTATGAGATACCCATTACTACTCTTTATTAGTGCCCTTTAGTATGCTGGTTAACCACACACGCTCCACTAACGACCAATAAAGCATAATGTGCAATTTCATGGATTAGCATACTTTGCACATTTTTCCTAAAGTAACTAGAGTTGGGATTTTAAAAATAATGTTCTAGTACTTTCTTTAATGTCATTATACTTTTAATGAGAAGTAGTTGTCCTATCAAATCCGTTCTGCTAACGACCCTCCACTAATCAAGGAAGCGGTGGGTGAGAGTGGACACCCATTCAACTACCATTTTATAGGCAGTTTCCTTATACCCCCCTTATAGATTAGCTTCGTGAATGAGGCATACTAGCGATTTGACTGACCATATTCTAATACATATATAATATTAAACTTTTAATCATAATACATATATAGGGTGTGTTTTAAAACATTTTAAAACTTCAAGGGTTTATATAAATTTCGAAATTCAAACTATTAAATTTAAATTTAAATAAACCAATTAACTAGATTTAATATTTATCTTTTAATTAACTATTAATCAAAATATTAAATCTTGTAAGGATTATCTAATTAAATTAATCAATTAATTTAATCATAATCCTTATCCCTCTAAATTTCGAAAAATAGGGTAAGGATAATTATCCAATTAATCTAATTAAGTAACAATTATCCAAAACAAGAAACCCTAACACTTCTAGCAATTTCGAAATTTACAAGGGAGGAGGCTAGGGTTTTCAAAACTCTAACCTAAATTTCGATTAGGGTTCTTTGGAGGCTAGGGTTTTCGAAAAAACCCTTTTATCCAAAACCCTAGAAATCGAAAATTTGGCCTTTAGGGTTTAATAGCTATAAACCCTAATTTGCAATTCAATAATTATAGCAATTCAATTTAAAACAAACAATGGCTCTGATACCACTGATGAGTTTTAGGTAAAACAAATAAACTAGAAAACAATTCCTAAGTTCACATGCAACCTACTTTGGATCTATGTTTTAACTATTGAACATATAACTTTGAATTTCAAAACAAGAACCCTAGAGGAGAGAGGCTAATTTCGAAATTAACAAACTAGGGTTTAGGAGTTACATACCTTTCAATTGTTATAGCAAACAATTGATAATCCTCTTGATCTTGATCTTGATCTTGATCTTGATCTTGATCTTGATCTTGATCTTCTTGGAAGCTTAGCACCACAAATGTAATGTCTCTAATGGAATCACACCCAAGAACTAGCAAGAAGGAAACTTAGAGGAGAGAGGATGGAGAGAGTATGCACTTTCGGCCTTAGGGTTTCTTCCAAAGAAATCAGTGACCTCAAATGTGAGCCAGGAGGCTCCTTAAATAGCTGAGGGATCTAGGGTTTAGGGAAAACCCTAGTTATCCTTTGCTTAGGGCCTAAGCAAGATCCAAAGGCCTTATTTGGACCCCTTGGACGAAATCTCTAGGGTTTCCCCTAAGAATTTCGTCCACCTCCTTCCAAGGGGGTTCTGGAGCCTTCCACTCAACTATTAGATAATTGCAAACTAGTCCCTGCACTTTACAATTAATACTTTTAACCCCAAAATTAATTCTGATTAATTTCTGGCTAACTATTAATTAAACATAATGATTTCTAATTAATATATTAATCTATTAACATATTAATAAATCATTTATATATTAATTTATTAATCTTATAAATTAATATCTCTCCTTTCATAATTTCCTTGTCTAGTTGCTAGGTTGAGGGCAACCCAAAAGGACTGTGCTGCTATCAATTCAAGTACATACCAATCATAGTTATGGCTTAGACACCTAATCCAACAGAAACCATCCTATAACCAGGATACCGATCTAACCGATCAATAACATAGCAACCATCCTATAACCAGGATACCGATCTAACCAATCTCTAACATAGCAACCATCCTAAACCAGGATGAAATCTAACATAGCAACAATCCTAAACCAGGATGGAATCTAGCATAGCAATAGCATATCAACCGTCCTAAACCAGTATGTAAATCATAAAGGGCTGGCCTTGGTGCCGTAGACCCTGTTGATATAGTGAGGAGAACTCAGCCGACACTCCTGAAGTCCCGCAGATAAAACTCCAGCTGCTGTTTGACAGATTCCTGAACTGTCAACATCAAACAATACCCAATTAATAATTAGGTTCCAAGCCCAAAGTCCAACTCACATTCCAAAGGCCCAAAAGTCAAGTAATGGGCCAAAGCCTAATATATCGCCTAATTTTCCAAATTGGGCCCAGACCTCTACATGGTCTTTCCTTAAGGCCCATGCAATTATTCTAGTCCAAACTCTTGGTATTCCCACGGCCCAATATCACATAATCATAAAGGCCCAATTATGGCCCACCTATGGCCTAATTTTCCAAATTGGGCCCAAGTCCTTCACATAGGCCTTACCTTACAGCCCATCCAATTATTTTAGTTCATTTACTTGTTCTTGGATAGTCCATCAGTAGCCCAATCACCAAAACCCAGTAGAAAGGCCCAATTCAAGGCCCAAGTGAAATTAGGGTTTCCACATGAAATGACGATTAGGGTTAAGTGTTTCTTACTTAACCCGTTAAGGACTTAATCCATTAAGTCCAATATTGCCTTAGGTTAATTTGCACATGATTATTAATTATTATTTTAAATTTAGTAAATAATTCCCGTGCGGTCCCGATCAATCCCAAAATTAGGGTTTCATGGCATTAGGGTTTCATGGCATTAGGGTTTCTAACCCAATACTAGCCCATTAGTTACATGGTTGGGTTTTTAGGTCAACTAGGGCTTCATTGGGCCCATTAGGGTTTCTTTGGGCCCACTAGGGTTCCATTGGACCCACTAGGGTTTCATTGGGCTCATTTTGTCCAAGCATCCCAAACGAGTCAAAACGCGAACGAGGCACACCGCCACCCAACACGGCGGCTGGTGGCGGCAGCCACCACCTCACGGTGGTGGTTATAAGCTTGTTAATTTTATTCTGGCCGATTACAATACATTACAATACAATCTAAATAACACACACACACAAATAAAAACACACACACCCACAGCCGCTCTGTGGCGGCAGGCGGTGGTCGGAGGTGCTATCCACCACCTCACGGTGGTGGTGGTGGTGGTCCTCTCGATTTCGGCCAAAAAATCACACCCACACTCTAATGCTCGCAATGAGTCAAGCCACCCACATAGTGGCGCGTACCGGCGGTGTAGAGGGTGACAGCAGCAGCAGCGTCGTCAGCGGCAGCCACCATGGCCGGCTGCCATGGTGGTTCTTCACGGCTCCCAATCGACAGAAACCACACACACCCAAAATCTCACCGCAAACCACGAACTATAGTCACTAACACGAGATGAATACCGAGAACACACCCATCCTTGCGACACATGGCTAAAACACACACATGACAGCCACCCTTGGGGGTGGCGGATGTTGACTGGAGTTCGGAATAAGAGTCATGTGAGTGGTGGCGGGCGGAGCTGGAACGTTGCATCGGAGAAACGACGAAGACAATTGCGATTTGCGAACGACAGCAACGGCGACGGCGACTTCAGTCACTAATACACACACGTCGGTGTTCACAGCTCCAAAAAAAGGATCTCCGACGGACTCTCTCTTGTCCGATTACGTCGTCGGGCAGCAATGTCCGTCGGTGGCCTTGGGCGGTCGGAGTAGCGATATGAGGAAGGGAGGTGGCGGCTGGACGATGGGGAAGAAGATGGCGGCTGCACATGAGGTTTAGGGTTAGGGGTTGTGGCCGATGCATGTTGACGGGTTTAATACCCGATCATAACCAATTTTCCTTCAATGCACACCTTTGGCCCCTCCTTCCCAATTTCTTTTCATAATAAGGCTAGAATTTACAAATCAGCCCCCATCATCCAAGATCTTTTCAATTTAAGTCTGATATTTACTCTTTAACCCCTGCTTCCATAATTTCTTTTATATTAAGTCCAAATGATACCAAATAGCCCATGACTTCTAAAATCCTTTGCAAAATAAATCCTGAAATTATACTTTAACCCCCGGAGATTCAAATATCGCCATTTGGCTTCCCGAAACCAACACCCTGCTAATTATCATTTGATTTTGGGCTATAATAATATTAAATAATTATAATAATTACTTCTCGAGGTTCCGGGTTTATTATTTAATAATTCTATTTTAAACGGGATGTTACAACTCTCCCCCACTTAAATTCGATTTCGTCCTCGAAATCGTTTCTTATCATCCCTTGCACGCCAGACAACTTTAGCAACACGACCACATCTCCAAACATACCCCAGCCTTTCTAAGGCAACTGTAACCAACCCTCGCAGGATCTTGTAACCTGATGATAAACGAATTCCTTGCACTTATCTCCCAACTGGCTACTCAACTTCTGATAATCTGGGGTTCCTACTAGAAGACTGAGTCACAAACCAAATTTCCATGCAGAACACTTATACATGACAGAAACTCATCCGGAATACCGGATTCCCGCCCGGTTGCTGAACCAATGAGCGATCTTACAGTCGCTCCACGCGATTCCCAAAAGAAACTTCGACTAGCAATAACTTCCCTAGTTATATCGCCACTCATGGCTCCATCAATCCTTCTGGTCCATCGGACCATAATAGTCTGACAATCTGTCGCCATCGAACCAAAATATGAAAAGTGAACGCTACCATAATATTGTAGTCTTACATCATGTCCGGTCTCCAAGGACCTACGGTTTCCTGATTCTGATTATGATGTGGTCTACCTACAATCTTGCGAACTGGCCCACCCTGGCCTAATCGTCTGAAGCAATTCGTGAATGTTACGGGTCCTCCCGTAGTCTCACAACACTTCCCTCACTATCTGACCGCTAGACCTAACGGATTACATACAGAGTCTTCAGCATGAATGGACCGCCTCACTGGGCCTTCAACCTATCTGGACCACTCTCAGAACGTTCAGCATGTCTGGACCGCCTCTCCGGGCCTTCATCCTGTCTGGACCGTTCTCCGAGCCGTCGTTCTGACTGGTACGCCCCGCTGGCCTTCAGTCTATCCGGACCACTCTAAGTCTGTTGTGCATAAACCTGGACCCATCCTGGTGTCCTTTCCCATATAGCCAGTTCTCCCCCACATGGGGTTTCGAACTCCTGATCCAATCCGCGGACTATAATCTCAGCCTAACTCTAGACCTCATGTTGATCGCCCACTCTCTCGGGAAACCATGGTCTGATCCCTGATCCGCGTATCTACCACCTATGCTAGATAACCCGCACACCCGTGCTGAACGTCTTGTCGAGCCCTGGCAGCTAACAAAACCCTCAATCTATCAATCCAAAAACTCTCATAGTCGAGCACACACTCGACCGAACCCCCGAACTGAACTCAATTCATGACTAGAACCCCAAACTGATTCCCCAAATTCTGCTATCAAGCACCGAGAAGACGCGATACACATGTTGGGGAGTTTTACCGAACTCCCAACTCACAAAACCCTCAAACCAAACAGCCACTTGTGCTGCCTTTCTTTCTGACGAGGATGCGAAACTTATCCCAGTTTCGAAACCGCTCCCGCTTCTGCATCCCGGGGTAACTCTCCCCCACTCAGATTCGAATAAGTCTTCACAATACATGAAAATTGGAGAATTCCTAATCTCTCTCCCTTTCCAACGATCGATCCGATGACAACCCTCTCTTTCCAACTGGTGCTCCGTTACTAGCCAATCTCAAACGGTCACATACTTTTAAGAACTAGATGAACACTTCCTGAATACTAGTGAAACCGACAGTCTCTAATGCTTGAATGATCGCACACTTAATCTTGAAAACCAAAGGATAGATGGTCCAACTAATACCTCAACAACGATCTACTTCCTTTGGCGCCTTTATCCGCCAGTCAATAACGGTTACAAAAACCACTGAATCCTGACAATGCTGAATAATCATCCTGTGGGACCCTGTCCGCAGACCTCCAACATAATACCCTTCTTCCCAAGATGCTCCAAACATGTCTCCCGCTCTCGGGCTCTAGAAATCATTTCATTCAAGGTTCGCACCCTGACTCACTCACCAGCTCAATCGTCCACAGTTGAACTGCAGTAGCTGAAGCAACCTCTGCCCTAAACCGGGCTACAACTACTGCCAAGACATAGTCTACAATCCCAAAAGTGCAATAGATCGCACAATCAATCCTTACCGCCCGATACAAGAGATCCAAAGCGAATCGGGTCTTAGCTCCTATGGGTAGGGACAGTAATCGCGTACACCTCACAAGATACTCATGACGTATCAACCCACCTGCGCTCACCAGCGCTGTAATGATGTCGCCAACCCCGACGACTAACTGACCCTGAGCTGGAATACAACCTGATCCTGGGGTCACAAGCCTGCTCACTCCTTCGAGCTAGAAAACTGAAAGGGCATAATCCTGGACCTAGAAAACGAAATCCCAATCCATCAATTTACCATTCTACTTCTAGCTGCAAAACCCCCAGCTGAACATAATCATCACTCCCTTCCGGAGTCCCCGCATCTCGCATTCCGGCCTCGAGCAAAACCCCCCGCAGCCTCAAATCCAGGAATTCTTGTGCTAGTCACTCCCGCTCAACCCGCAGAATGTAATGAGTACAGAACATCTCCCTGATCCCAAGTAACTGCAGCCCTCTGCTCATCAGAATATGTACCAGTAACAAGTTCCCTCCTCTCCCTGCCGTCGTTACAGCTGTTGAAGCTGTTGCGGCAGCCGTCTCAACAATGGCTGCATAGCGCTTGTCAAAATACTCAATCATGGCGGTCTTGATAGACCCAATCATCTCCGGAATCTGTCCCCGAACGATCTCGATCACCTCCTCCCGGATGATCTCCCTAAATCGATCCTCTAACTATACTGGCCTATCCTAACTGCCAGCTCCCGATCCTGATCCGAATCCTGTCTCAAAACGTCTTGTAACCGTCATTATGATAATACACCAGAAAGATCTCGTATAGTCCATATAATAACCGGGAACAAACTCCCAACTAAACCCCAGGGGTTGTGACTTCCTTGTTACGCGTATGGGTCCTGTGCTTTCAGTAGTACGGTCCCATACTACCTTCCACACCTACCCATATTTGTCTCAAGTATCATCACAATGCCCTAAAATTCATACACCTGGTGATCGCTCAACCTCACTCCTAGAGGAAGGCTAACTGTCTCACAACTGACCTACCGGTCTCTCACAACCCACCCATGAAACTTCCACCAACCCTGCAGCACTCGTGTATGCTAACCATACATAACGCTGGACCCTATAGACTTTCGAATACCTGATCCTACCCTAACCCCTTCATCAGACAAGAATAGGAAATAAGGCCAAACCAAACATTCTCAGGCTATAAGATCTTAATTATGTACGGTCGTGATGCATACACTAAGCAACTATAGTAATGATGTCAATTTCATATAAGGAAAACCCTAGGCTATCAGGCATCATATAATCAGGAAATTCTATCATGCAATTCCTGAAGATCCTTAGCCTAGTACTAGCATGCTGCTCTAACATATCACATAATCAAATAATTCGTAAGGTATTTTGGGATCTATCCGTGAGCTCCGGCTGATCGTACACTTGCATCCTCCTTTATTATTTTGAAAACATTTTAAGAAAATCATTTTAAAATCTTGTCCTCAGTTTGAGACTGGAGACACGCGAGTGTTTCCTCCAATTCACTCAAACCAAGGCTCTGATACCAACTTGTAACACCCATAAAATTCAAGCCAATTTAAAACTTTTTAAAACATTTAAAACCATTAAGTTATTACAGTTTACTTTCAAAATAATTTAAACATCAGAGTATCCACAGAATCAATCATGAAAATGTAAGGAGGTGCACGATCACGCCTTCGCCTTCCCACGATCATCAGAATACTTGAAACAATAATCGATAAATGTAAGCTCGAAGGCTTAGTGAGTTACCCCCAAAATACCAATGCCATATAGATATAACCATATCATATAAACATATAAGCAAACAACATGCATAATGAGCCATCAGTCTGACTGAACCGAATCCCGGTCCTCAGTCTATCTGGACCGCTCTCCGAGCCCTCGGCACGTCTGGACCGCCCTCCTCAGGGCCTTCAGCCTATTCGGACCGCTCGCTGGGCCTTCGGCCTGACTAGATTTGCCCGGCCCGTGCCTGCAGTCTACCCGGTCCGTCCAGGGTATCTTGGCCTACTGCACACAGCAGGACCTGCCTCAACCCTTTCCCCAAACCAACAAACATGTGCAGATACATATAAACAAGTAAACATGCAGATCTAACAGATCACTAACATGGCAACCATCCTATAACCAGGATACCGATCTAACCGATCAATAACATAGCAACCATCCTATAACCAGGATACCGATCTAACCGATCTCTAGCATAGCAACCATCCTAAACCAGGATGAAATCTAACATAGCAACAATCCTAAACCAAGATGAAATCTAGCATAGCAATAGCATATCAACCGTCCTAAACCAGTATGTAAATCATAAAGGGCCGGCCTTGGTGCCGTAGACCCTGTTGATATACTGAGGAGAACTCACCTGGCACTGCTGAAGTCCTGCAGATAAAACTCCAGCTGCTGGTTGACAGATTCCCGAACTGTCAACATCAAACAATACCCAATTAATAATTGGGTTCCCAGCCCAAAGTCCAACTCACACTCCAAAGGCCCAAAATTCAAGTAATGGGCCAAAGCCCAATATATGGCCCAATTTTCCAAATTGGGCCCAGACCTCTACATGGTCTTTCCTTAAGGCCCATCCAATTATTCTAGTCCAAACTCTTGGTATTCCCATGGCCCAATATCACATAATCATAAAGGCCCAATTATGGCCCAACTATGGCCTAATTTTCCAAATTGGGCCCAAGTCCTTCACATGGGCCTTACCCTATAGCCCATCCAATTATTTTAGTTCATTTACTTGTTCTTGGATAGTCCATCAGTAGCCCAATCACCAAAGCCCAGTAGAAAGGCCCAATTCAATGCCCAAGTGAAATTAGGGTTTCCACATGAAATGACGATTAGGGTTAAGTGTTTCTTACTTAACCCATTAAGGACTTAATCCATTAAGTCCAATATTGCCTTAGGTTAATTTGCACATGATTATTAATTATTATTTTAAATTTAGTAAATAGTTCTCGTGCGGTCCCGATCAATCCCAAAATTAGGGTTTCATGGCATTAGGGTTTTCCAAACCCTAATTAGGGTTTCCAACCCAATACTAGCCCATTAGTTACATGGTTGGGTTTTTAGGTCAATTAGGGCTTCATTGGGCCCATTAGGGTTTCTTTGGACCCACTAGGGTTCCATTGGACCCACTAGGGTTTCATTGGGCCCATTTTGTTCAAGCATCCCAAACGAGTCAAAACGCGAACGAGGCACACCGCCACCCAACACGGCGGCTGGTGGCGGCAGCCACCACCTCACGGTGGTGGTTAAAGCTTGTTATTATTATTTTGGGTGATTACAATACATTACAATACAATCCAAATAACACACACACACACAAATAAAAACACACACACCCACAGCCGCTCTGTGACGGCAGGCGGTGGTCGGAGGTGCTAGCCACCACCTCACGGTGGTGGTGGTGGTGGTGGTGGTCCTCTCGATTCCGGCCAAAAAATCACACCCACACTCTAATGCTAGCAATGAGTCAAGCCACCCACCTAATGGCGTGTGTCGGCGGTGTAGAGGGTGACAGCAGCAACAACGTCATCGGCGGCAGCCACCATGACCGACTGTCATGGTGGTTCTTCACGGCTCCCAATCGACAGAAACCGCACACACCCGAAATCTCACCGCAAACCATGGACTATAGTCACTAACACGAGATTAATACCGAGAACACACCCATCCTTGCGACACACGGCTGAAACACACACATGACAGCCACCCTTAGGGGTGGCGGATGTTGACCGGAGTTCGGAATAAGAGTCTTGTGAGCGGCGGCGGGCGGAGCTAGAACGTTGCACCGGAGAAACGACGAAGACAATTGCGATTTGCGAACGACAGCAGCGACGACGGCGACTTCAATCGCTAATACACACACGTCGGTGTTCACAGCTCCAAAAAAACGATCTCCGACGGTGTCTCTCTCGGCCGATTTATCGTCCGGCAGCAATGTCCGTCGGTGGCCTTGGGCGGTCGGAGTAGCGATATGAGGAAGGGAGGTGGCGACTGGACGATGGGGAAGAAGATGGCGGCTGCACATGAGGTTTAGGGTTAGGGTTTGTGGCCGATGCATGTTGACGGGTTTAACACTCGATCATAACCAATTTTCCTTCAATGCACACCTTTGGCCCCTCCTTCCCAATTTGTTTTCATAATAAGGCTAGAATTTACATATCAGCCCCCATCATCCAAGATCTTTTCAATTTAAGTCTGATATTTACTCTTTAACCCCTGCTTCCATAATTTCTTTTATATTAAGTCCAAATGATACCAAATAGCCCCTGACTTCTAAAATCCTTTGCAAAATAAATCCTGAAATTATACTTTAACCCCCGGAGATTCAAATATCGCCATTTGGCTTCCGGAAACCAACACCCCGCTAATTATCATTTGAGTTTGGGCTATAATAATTTAAAATAATTATAATAATTACTTCTCGGGGTTCCGGGTTTATTATTTAATTATTCTATTTTAAACGAGATGTTACAGTACCTAGTTATGCAACAAAGTGGATTTAAGAATAAACTTAGAGTATATTGTAATTAGTTAGAGTGAAAAAGAAGTTATAAGACTATAATAGATTCATTAGTGAAATCATTGTTGAGATTGAATCATTGATGATCCTTATGAAAGATTATTGTGATTGAAAGGGTGAACTTACCTCGAGTATGGAACCCAAAGCCACGCAAGCTCACATGGCATATACTAATTAAGTGCCATCACATTTGATAGTTATTCGAATGTGAATGCATGATAGTCAATAAATTAATATCGAAAGAAAGTCTTTTCAATCCATTCACTAAGTCAATAAGTCTGATAGTAAGACTGACAGTGAGACTTGATCATGAGGCATTTGATTTGAAAATGGTTTGACTTAAGCCCACTTGGAATAAGTTTGTTTTATATTTGAGAACTTAAGCAGTATAAAGTCTTAATCTAGTTTGGCGATTATTAAGTAGAGATCTTAATATATGATGGTGATCAGTCTTTCCAATTAGTTTATCACTACGTTCTCATTTTGCATGTTTAGAACCCACTTCGTAAATATTAATTTATTAAAAACTCCACAATCGGCCATACTCTTGGGGGTGAGTATTGAGTTAATAATGTCATGAAGTGTTAGTAGAATGTCTATAGTAACTAGGCATACCATGGAGATTGCGACTAAAGTTCATGAGTATTTAATATAAATTTAAATATTGGAACAACCCGCACTCAAAGAGATTACTTCATGGATTCCATCTCGGGTAATTCTAAGATAATAATATCTTTTATTCTTAAAATGGAGAGATATTAAGTTCTTTGCATACAAGTTGGTTGTGCATTGGTCTTGCTCTAACGGTATTTGTAACCAGCGGTCATAATGAGTAAGTCCATGAGTGATTTAACAAATAGACAAAAACTATATAGTCAAAGTTTATCTGTTCCTTCTTCCTTAACATGAGAAGCGATATCCGTGGGGCCCTCGATGATTTCATGTTGAAATCTATTGTACCTGGCCAGGTTCTTGTACTAAATTGATGTGTTCAATTAGTAGTATGATTTGATTATTAGAAATCAGAGATCGAGAAACATAATGTTAAACTGTTATGTTGATTCATAATCCATGACTCGGTTCAGAATGATAATCCATGACTCAGTTCACAATGATATCTTGTAGAAACAGATGAATAATTGATCACTTATCAAAGAGTTGATTCTTGATATTATCATAATTCGGCGATTACTGTGGAAGGCACGCTTTGTTGGTTATTCAAAGATTATTCGACCAATATACTCTAAGTTTTTTGGCACACAAAAAAAACTTAGTTATTACATTGGACACCTATTTCCAACAGTCTCACTACAAAAAATATGTCATTTAGTGGCACACAAAAAATGCCTGTAAAAAACCCAAAATAATGCCACTAAAGGCTTCTCAAAGAATTCACGGCACACATAATAAAGTGCCACTAGAAACGCTCACACTAAAACCATTTAGTGGCACTTTTAGTTTTTGTCGCTACAGGTTTTTAGGCTTTTAGTGACACTTTTTTATTTGTCACAATAAAAAAAAGTTTTTTGTGACACATATTTTGTGTCATTGAATCCAATTTCAATTCAAAAATTAATGCCACTTTTAGTGGCACCTTTTTATTTTCCAAAATTTAAAAAATATTGTGGCACATTTACGCCAAAAAATACTATGAGATTTTATTATTTCGGCTACTTATATCTACCCAATTTTTATCTAATGTGTGATTTATATATATATATATATATATATATATATATATATATATATATATATATATATATATATATATATATATTAATTGCTCAAGTTTTAAATTTATAAAACTGAATTTATCGCAACCGGACTAACACACACACTACACAGTGAACCTAATTGTGTAATAGTATAGTTGTGGTAAGAACAGACGTCAGACACAAGGGGAACGGTGATGAATTAATTTTAGAATGTTTGGTTATATGTTACACAAAACACATAAATAATAAGAAGAGGTTTATTAAATACTTTAAATACCACTTAATATCAAATATCGATAAACTGACTGGAAGACAAATTTCTTTAGGTACATTGGTCTATAAATTACATCTCAAATTAATGGCTAGCTACTGCTACAATGGATATCTATTCATTATTCACCGATTCCTAATATGACTAGTATCATGGTCACGCTACTAATCCTTTGATTTCAACACAACTATTAATTCATTGATCAAGTGAACAAACAATCATGCAAATCAGTATTCAGTTCGTATTAAACAAGATTTGATCTTATTTAACTCTAATGGTAATAGGAGTTAAATAATGCATAGAATGGTCATCTAATCATGCACACACATTAAAGTTCACCACTTTATTTCCTAACCCTAGGTTTTTATCAAAACACTAGTCATAATCACCAATGGTCACTGGACAACTATGCTTCAAATTAACATGGTAGATGGTCATCTAAACTCTATTAATTAAGCAATAGGGAACAAAGTAACAATCTTTAACACATATGGATCTTCAATCAAACTTGACAAAATAAATTAAATAAGAATAAACAATCCAAATAGCAATTAAACCATAAATTCAAAGATTCATTCAATCATAAACACAAAGTAAAAGGTTTTAATACCCAAATCAGAAAGCAAACACATAAAGGAATCACAGAGGAATCCTAAACATGGTCACGATAAGAAACCACATGATTACCGACATGAATCCGCTCTCCAATCCGACAGATCTTCGCTCCTATCGGCTTAACAGCCTTTCGGCCACCTTCTAGACCCTCAAAACGGTAGAATAGAGGTTACTTGTTGACTAAGGATCAATGGAAACCGAGTTCTCCCTTCTGGTTGGCCGAAAATCGCTTTTTATAAGCTTTTGAACCGACTTACGTATGTTGGGCGTACCTGAATTTATGCGGGACGTAATAACTATTTTGCATCCGAACATACCGACCCAGTACGTTGGGCGTACCACAAACTACGTTGGGTGTAGTCCACATCTTCAATTATGCTGAGTGTAAGTCCCACTATGCTAGGCGTGGTGGGCTCCCTTCATCCACCTCGTTCCTTTTTTGCATTCCAAGCCCAATTTCCGTCTCCTTTTGCTTCTTTTCCGCTCTAGCAACAATACACCTATAAAATATAAATTTAAACACTATAAGTACCTTTTAGTTCTAAATAGCAATAATTAAGGCTAAAAATATTAAGATATGATATATATATATATATATATATATATATATATATATATATATATACATATCATTATCTATAATATAAAATAAAGAGAAATTAATTAAATTGTAGCATGTAGAAAATAATAAAAAAAAATCATTGTTTTTCATCAATATTTTTAACTTTTTGAATTAAATATGTATAAATATGGAACCATGTACATCCTAACCATAAAGTAACGAAAAAAAGTAAAATAAGTAAAATAAATAAAAATAAATAAAAAAATCCTCATCACCCAAGTTTTTGAATTAATTATTTCACTTGTGGTAAATTTCATAATTGACTAAGTGATAAAGAATTCTCATCACCCAAGTTTCAATTGGATAGAAACTTGGAGTCATGCAATTTGAATTGCGTGATGTATGAGAATATTGATCATTGGAAGATTATGACTAATTCATTGATCACATGTTTATGTGAGTCAAAGTGAAGGACTAATGGATCTAGTACATGTTGATATGGACTATTCAGACCCACCACAATGGATGATAACTCTATTCGTCATGATTTACTGATGTTTCAGTAAATATGGTTGTGTTTATAAGATTAAACACAATTCTGATGCTTTGAAAAGTTTCAAAGAGTAGCAGAACGAATATGAACAATCTATTAGGCAGAAAGATAAAAATTTCTCCAATCTGAAAGGATAGGAGAGTACTTTAGTATCATGTTTTATGATCATCTTAATGATTGTAGAACTATATTACAATTGATCCTCGAAGAACATCTTAGTGCAATTGTTTGACTAAGAAGAGGAATCAGATATTATTGAAATGGTTCAATCAAGAGACGAGTCATACTTCGTTTCCAAATCAAGTGTTAGAGCCATGCTCTAGTTACTACAAATTGTATCTTGAAACTCACTTCGAACTAAGTAGGTTTATAACACCTCATGAAATGTGGAGTGATAATGTTTTCTTACTCTAGCACATTTGGAATTGGAAGTTGTGATGTTTTTGGTTAAAACAAAGGATAAACTAAGAGCAATTCATGAAGTGTTTCTTGCCAGGAATCCACACTAACTTTTGAATATTTGTTTTTATAGATAAACTTATATGTCAAGAAGTGAGTGTGAGTCTTATTGGTCTTGAAGAGTTTCAAGAGTCAATCGAGAATAAACCTTTTAGTTATCACTAACACACGACCTGAGGTTGATAACCTATCGTGTTAACTTAACACATTCTTGTTTCTGTGCACCTTCCAGTTGAGTTGACAATGCTTATGAGTCCTGTGGTTCTCATTTGACTACAAAAACAAAGCACATTGGTCAGTGAAAGTACATTGATCAATATGAGTGAGCTGCTTAACAACATGGAAGCACTGATAGGCCTTTGTGCTACCAGAGGGCAAGAAATTAAGAATAAGCGAAGTTCAATCAATGAAAGGGAAGTTAAATTTGAATTTGGTTTTGTCCCTAACCTTATCTTATAATTGTAGGTTGAAAATGATGGATTCAAATGAATGGGAACGTATACACCATGAAATCTAAGTGGCAAAGTTTTTGCTCTAATTCATGAGAATGATTATGAGGAAACACTTTCGCTTGTAGATTTTAAATCATTATTGTTGGTAGTTGTGATAATTTCATTCTCAAATTATGGCATCCCTTTTCATAGTTCGAATTGTGAGAAATGGCAAGGAATTGTTTGAACCTTAAGGGCATATGGTTATAAGAGTTGAAAGGGTTTGAACACACACACATATGCTATCTAATAAAGGTGTATAAGCTTGAGAAGTCTAGTTGGATACTTATCGAAGCATCACATATCAAAAATCTATACTTTAGTAAGAATGTTAAGAGTATTGATACATATCAAAGCTAGTGAGAGCATAATTTTTATGCTAATGGGAGCATAATTGTTATGCTAAGTGTTTCAAGTTGGTAATACTATTTGTAGGAAACAAAGTTTACAAATTTGCAAGTTGCAAAGTTTGGAAATTGTTTCGATAAAGTAAAGGCTTAAGGGAGAGGGCACTCATACTTCTTTTTGAATCTAAAGGTTTAGATTGAAGGATTTAATAGTACTTAGTCTTGGATATATATATATATATATATATATATATATATATATATATATATATGAATATCGTGTTGAAATGATTCAACATAGGAAATTCGATATATAGAAATATTATAGCAAGAGACTGATCAAATACCAAGTCTTTATGTGATACGTTATGAATTGAGTCCCATATACTTCGGATATAGGATCGATTACATGTGTTATGATATTCACTTGTTCTGATTTTTCCAAAATGCCTTGGGCATTGAGAGGGAAAAAGGACTATAACTTTGTGTTGCTAAATTTGTTAGACGACCGTCAAGAACATTCTAAGGTTTTACCAAAAGATTGGTTGCTTGTAGACAGTTGGAAGTATGATATGGTTTGGAATAACCATATTGACATGTTTTAGATTGAGATGATTCTTGAGCATAATTGATGGTCATATGGAAATATGAAAATGTTTCCATAATGAGAGTTGATTATTAAAATCTACATGTGAGTTGAAAACTTTAATGTAAGGAAGGTGTTCAAGAAATATACCTTGAATTTGAGACTTCATTACCATGGAATTGTTTTTAGTAATAGAGTTCCAATGGAACATTCTGTAATATTGTTGACTAAGTCTCTGTGACTTTGAAGCTTCGACATCACAGAAGGACAATGCATGTAAGGTTGGAATTCTAACACATTTAGTAGTGGCAAGAATTTAGAATTGTGAAATGAGCATTATTGGAATAGTGTCCAATCGATTTGTTCACAAAGGAAGGACCATAGAGAAACATAGTATGCATGTTTATTACATGGCATGACTGATGTTTAATTCAAGGGTTTAGTTGATTACTCAAAACATTATATAATGAATAAAGTCTAATTAATATGGTGATTAAATAATAATAGTTTTATATATATTCAATAGTTTTAAGACCATAGCTAATTAGTTTATTATTGTGTTTCACTTTGCATGTTTTACTTCCTGAATAATTTGATTATTAGAAATTCCAGTCACTCGTACTTTTGGAAGTAAGTAGTTAATTAAGACTATCATGAATTGAATTGTAGATTGTCTATGGGGATTAGACATAGCAATTGTTTGCTGCAATGTTCATGAGTACTTAGAAAATGGGGATTTGAGTATTGAATAAACTCACGCTCAGAGAATTACTTCATGGATTTTATCACGAGTAATTTTGAGACGATAATATCTTATATCCTTGAAACAGAGATATATGAGTTGTTGTTCACAAGTCAGTTGTGTATTGGTAATATGTAAAAGCATCAGTAACTTGATGTTATAAAACGTATTGTTGAGCATGATTTGATGAGTAAATAGTGCAAGCATATAAGTCAAAGTTTATTCTTTCCTTTTGCCCTAACGGGAAAAGCGATTTCTTTGGGCCCCTCGATGATTTGATGTCGACATCTAAAGTGCTTGGCCAAGCGTGGACTAAATTGATGTATTCAATTGGTAGTCTGATTTTAATCGTCATAAATCAGTAATCGGGAAACAAAAAAACTTGGACATTAAGATTGATTATAATCCATGTCTCATGTTTGTACGATATCTTATAGAACGAAAGAACATTTGATCACTTATCTTAGGAGACGTAACTGACTGGGTCAAAGTTCGACAGCGGCTTTTGGAAGCTACAATTTGTTGGTCAGTTTGGAAGTTATACTGGCAGTCATAGTTATTAGATTTATCCAAGTGGGAGATTGTTGGATTGGGTGTTTAAGCCCATAACTATAATTGGTATAAACACGAATTGATATTAGCACAATCCTTTTGGGTTGCCCTCAAACCTAACAATTGAATAAGATAGCTTTTAGAGAGAGAGACCGATTTATTAATTTATTATATGATTAATAAATTAACTGGTAATCAAAATAAATAGTTTGTTAATATATTATGAGAATAATATATTAATTGGAAATAGTATTATTTAATTAATAATTAATCAGAAATTAATTGGAATTATTTTTGGGATTAATTGAATTAATTAAAAGTGCAGGGTCAGTTTGGTTATTTATTAAAAGTTGAGGAAAGGAGCCCATGGACCTCATTGGATGAGGTGGACGAAAATTACTTGGGGAAGCCCAAGGAATTTTGTCCAAGCCCCTTAAAAGAGGGGAATGGGCTGCTTGGTCACCAAGCAAATGGATTAGGGTTTCCTCCTTAAATCCTAGCTTTGGCACCAAGTTACATTAGCTATAAAAGGACCCTTGGCCTTAGAATTTCGGCCATGACATTCATTTAGAGGCTTAGGGCCGAAATTCAACCTCTCTCCTCTCTCTCTTCAAGTTCCTTGGTTGCTAGGGTTTGGGTGTGAACCATTAGAGGCGCGACACTTGTCGCTTGCTTTCAAGAGTCTTTCAAGGAGGAATTCAAGATTGTTTGTACTAACAATCTTAAAGGTTAGTTTTCTTATCCTATGAATTGGTTTGTTCATAGAAAAGTATTGTAGATTAGCGATTCATAGTATGTTGCTATATATGAAAGACATAGATCCTTATTAGGTTGCATGTGCCCTAATCAATTGAATTGTTTGATTGTTTTTCCGCTTAGTGCATTGTAGTTGTAACCCTAATAACCCATTACTTTTCGTGTCATGCCACCGGGTGCCAATTTTGCTAAGTAGTGTTTATCATAGAATTTTGGATTTAAGTAAAATCCCAAACAATGAAGGGGGATTGTCATCTTCTCCCGCCTATCCAAAACAATTTTTTCAACTTGAGGGTAATAACTTGCGTATTTATTTTTGCTCATGACATCCTTGATTTCACTAAGCATGTTGTCCATCCTTTCATAAATCTCTCCCATTTTGGGACCTTCACCATCACAAAATTTTAATAGCAAAAATATTGGTTTTGTAATAGCCACTATATTTTCAACATCGTCCCAAAACTCATCATCTCTAACTGTAGCGACGATTAATGCCCCAACTATTTGAGCGGGTTCATCCCCATTTTTGACCCATTCCCGCAAAGAATTAAGAACAATGGTTGTAGAAAGAGCCTCCCTACACTCCATTAATCTTTTCAAAACTATATAGTGTGAAGCAAAACGAGTTTTTGCAACCTTCAATAACTCTAGTGTTTAGTTTTCCTTAAAAAATGATAAGGCATGTTTGTGGTTAATAAAATACTTGACAATACCTTTGCCTCTCTTATATGTCTCCACTAGCCAATAAAATTCCTTCGCCGAGTCTTTAAAAATGAGATTTAATGTGTGCACGCAACAAGGGACCAAGAAATATATTTGTGTATCCTTTCGATCTCCCGCCCGGCAGCCTTGCAATTAGCCGCGTTATCGGTTACAACTTGTAATACATTACTTGGTCGAATATTGTCGATGGCTCCAAGTAGAAACTTTGAAGTTTCTACCCCCGATGTTTGAACCCCCGAAAATTCTTCCACGTACATGAACGTTGCACCACGGGAATTAACCGCAAGGACATTGATAAGTGGATTATGTTTCACATTAGACCACCCATCCGAGACTATTGAGACTCTTTGTGTGATCCACGTGTCCTTAATCGGTGTAAGCTCCTTCTCAACATCCCTAACACATTCATCAAGTAATACAATTATAGCATTTTCATACGATGGCCATCCGGTCCATTCTTTATGGCGCTAATTATTTTAAGGAATTGCAGGTTGCATAAAACATTAGAAGGGATTTCGTTGGCACATAATCCTCAAACTACCTTCAAGTCCACCGCGTTCCTCTCTAATATGCCAAATGATTCTTCAATGCGTTTCCTTGAAGATGCGTTTTTAGAGAGAACATAATTCTTCAAACACTTTGCAACTCCACTATTTTTTGCTTCTGTTACCTTCTTCCTAAGACTTTCTCACTTTTGTTGATCTCTAACCATGAATGGACATCTTCTAATGTCGGCGGTTTTCCCTGTAGTAGGTCCAAAAAAATAGACATGGATTCGGGTGTACGAGCTGATAAATTTGCCTTTACAGTGGTTACAAACCCACTGTTTAGAACCTCCAACATTTTTACTGTTTCCTGCACCATTGAATGTAACTTCTTCTAAAAGTGGTCTGCTTGCATCCTTTCCATCAGGGGTTATTGATCTTTGTTGTGTTTGTTGTACTTCATCATCAACATCAATATAATCTGGTTGTGTTTCACTGATGTAGGTGTTGCCTAGTGTTTCACTATCTGCTGGAGTATTGGTATTTCTTCCAAACGCCATTTTTTCTCAATCACAGAGTCAAATAGTAGAGAAATTGGAGAAGTAAAGAAATTGGAACAAATTTGGAATTGGATGATAGAAATCGTGAATCACAATATGTTTATATCCATAATATTGATAGCTTGGTATAGAGGAATTCGTTAGAGATCGAGGAGACGCACCACTTTTTCTAAGCGTCTCATTAATTCCCACCAAAGTGAAAGTCGGCACTGACATTGGCATCCCAATCGCGAATTGCGATTCCAAATTGAGGTGATACACAAAATTAATCGTCCCACATGCAAATTGACAATCGATTCGCCCATCGACAATCATCGGTTTGGTACACTAAAATTCTGATTCAACTCTCGTTCCCAGAGCAACTTGGCACGACTTCGTACCCCGATTCGGTACACAACGATCTAGTATGAGGTACGCGACCTTATGGACGAATTAGGTAACTATGGTCTTGATGATAGTAACAGCCATGTCTCCTTGTGAAGCTCTATAGATTTTGAAAACTCTTTTTTTCCAAAAATTAACTTGATCCAAGTTTCTCTGCATCTCTGACAACATGAGTCATCCAATCCTTGTAACCGAAGAAAGTAGTTAGCTTGCATGGTTTGGTTGGGCCATATTTTGTGAAATCCTTCACTATAATTAACATAAGGAAGAAATAATTGATAAGGAAGTAAGCTACATACGAAAATTTCTTTCAGTGAATTCAATAAAGATGAAAACTCATTGCATACCTTAGAAAGTTTGCCATGTCAGGACCATTAGACACATAAGTTGAATATACAAGAACAAATTCCCAACTAAAGAAGGCACTTCATAAGAAAGCCTTTGAGATGTCACATCATCTGCTTTTGATTAAAGTCTAATAAAAAACAACAAGACTTTATCATATCAGAATGTGCTTTTAGGGATTAAGTAAAAGCAGCCAATAATAATAAAAAATTGAGGAGGAGACATCATTGTTCACAACAACAAAAAAAATACAATACCAAGCCTGTGTAACAAAAACAAAAAAAAATGTATACCTCTCCCTCTATGGTGAGAGGCACATTTCCTTAGATAAAAATCCAAGGGAACCATGCACAGGGTGCTCAAACTTCCTATGAGACATCCTTCTCTTCCTACTTCACCTTCAAAATTAATAAAAAAAGAAAGAAAAAAATTACAACGGTTGTAACAGTGACGAATAAAGGGCGTATATACATTGTTCTTTCTCACAAAGGAATTTCATCGAACACTTGGAGTTCAACTTATCAAATATCAAGTAGGAAAAAATAAAAACTCTGAACAGTGATAGAGGATGAAAATGTAATAAGCAATGAACTGAAACTAAAATATAGATGAAATCGACAACAGTCTTCGGTCTAAATGCGATTTTTACCACTGGTAGGGTTCACGAGTACCAAAGGGGAGGGTTTGGGGTCGAGGGACGCCAAACAATGCTAATTCTCGCCACTCGTTGGTGACAGAGGGTGTGGTTGGGCATCAATCACCAGTGATAAATGAGGACACAAATGAGGGAGGATAACAAGAGAAGATAAAGAAAAAAAAATCTTACAATTGATAACCTTGTAGGAACCGCCTTTTAACTCTTGAATAGGCGATCGGTTAGGGTTTCTGGCGTTTATAGGTCTCGATCATTGGTTCTCGAAGGGAGCTACTTGAAGCATCTGCTAGCTTAATTGATCGATGGATCTACGGTGAGACGCGAGAATCACAACACGAAGATTGTTTTTTAGGAAAACAAACATTTAATAACTTTAGGAACTTCTTATTAATATTAGTGGCATAAATTCTTAATTAAGTGTCATTAAATCTATTAATTTAATAGTGGCATATAAAATATGCCACTAAAAGTATACTATAATAGCATAAAAAAGATATGTCATTAAAAATATATGTCATTAAATGTCATTTTGTTTATAGTGACTTTTGGTTGTGACCCATTAGATTTTTTTTTTCTTACTTTGGGTGCTAGATCTTCCAGAGCAACTAAGAGTTCAAGATCTTCAAAGGAATCACAAGTATGTACGATTATACTTGAAATGTTAGTATTTCTATCCTTATTGTTAGTATAAATTCATAGTTTTAAAAGTAGGTTGTCATAATAGTAAAACCTAGATATAGAGTGCACGTACATTTACGAAAATATTTAAATGCTTCAGTTGCCTAAAACTCGTGATGCATAGAAAACCCAACAACTTAGACCAGGGTCAATACAAGAGCCAAATAAACAAGTAGATGTGTAGGTGTAACGACGATTAAAACCAATGATGATGGTTGAACAGACAGGGACGGATGCAAAAAGAGCCTTATGAGCGGAGGTGTCCCAACAACTTAGAAATTTTTATATAGGATAGGATATAGATTGAACTTTAATTGATCATTTCTTTTTCTCGATTGTTCACGATCACACAACCAACCGAAACAAAAGCGTAAATAATAGAGTAAAGTACAAAAATGAGCCCATGTTATACTCATAATTCTAAATTTAGTCCTTTTTAAAAGAAAAATTATCACTATCATCCCTAATTTTGTTTTTTATTTGATTGTCCCCGACTACAAAGATCAGTGCTACCTTAGTTGAACCGTGATTTTGGACTCACAAATTAGATTAGAGATCGACCTCACTTGTTAAACGGCTTTGATATCGGTACCTGGTACCTGAATTAATCAATTAAAAAAAATGAAACATGATTGAAAGGTTTCAATGTATATAATGATAAAAAAAACATATATATGTTCTTCAATTGAAAAAAAAAACCAGAAATTATAGAAATTAATATACATAAGTGGTACATATACTAGCAATATTATTTAAAATGTATGCTTAATTAACAACGATGCCAAAAGTTTTTATTCGTGAATTTTCAAAATAAGATGTTTTATTACTAAAATATAATCTGTTACAGTCCCATTTGTATGGTAGCGAGTTTCTTCTACCTTATTTTGTGTGTCCAATATATCTCAAGGTTTGCTCTCTACGTACATAGAGCCAAATATTGAACATAACTTCTTTTTCACATGGTCCATATCCCCTTTTCTTATTTGGTATTGATTCAAATCTTTTGTAGTGATATTGATGTTTGTTCGTCATAAGAACATGCAAATTAATATGTATTTCAATTCCTCATCAGTCCAAAAATTATAATAAATATTATTTTAATGGTAACTTTTGTGTACATTATATTTACTTTTTCATGGTTACCTATTTGTCATAGGGATTGTAGTAACTTCACAAGGATAATTTCAGTCAAAATCATACCCTTTTGTAGGCATAGAATCATCATGGGGAATTGGTCCAATAGTTTTCTTCAAAGTACACTAGATCAATAAAAAGGTAATAATAGTAATAGTAAATATTAATTAAATCCAACACTATTTATGTGGATCATGAATATACGCATGCGATTACATTGACTGTTTGCATGACTCCATAGGCTCTACCAAACTTCTAGTATAGCCTATCACCCATCTGTTTATAGTATCTATGTGTCTTCCATACACAATCCTTATCATGATTATACCAATCAATTAATCTACATATTTCTTATGCTTTATAAAACAGCCATCGTCTTCCTCCTTCTTCCTCTTCACCAGATTCTTCTTCTTCTGCACATTTGATCCATCAATAAGAGAAAGATCAATCTGTTCCTCGAAGATAGCAACTTGCTCCTTGATTAATACGGTGTCAGGACTCGAAGGGTTTCCGTTTGCTTCAGATTTGCAACATCGAACCAAGGTTTCTTGCATCATTTTACAGCACGTTTGTAGATTTTCCTGTATCTATCGAACCAAGCTAATAAAATGAGCGTTTTTTGCATGAAAAAATATGAATAAAGGTAGAAACTTTGTTCGCTAACTTACAGTTTGATCTGAAGGAATGAAGTTAGTGATGTGGGAAAGACAATCTTGATATGTCAACTGGAGAAAGTCCTCAAGAACACATCTTAGTCCGCTCATGACAATAACACATGGTCGGTACTTGAGAAATTTATAATCTGTACGGAATTCGGCAAGATGCCATTAATGAACGCAAAACATATTATGTGATCGATATACTTAAGATAATGTTGGAGTACATACCCAGAGATGAGGCAAGAAGAAGGTCATTAAGCCTTGAACTTAATTCATCAAGAACAAGATGATTCTTGAAATAGGAATTCAATTCCCAAACGATCAACTCAACGTACGAATGAGGAGTGATTGAATTAAGTTCCCAGCCTAAAGATTCCAGTATTCTCAATTCCATTCTTTGGATTAGCTTTGCTTCAAAAGAATACTCTAGACCTTCCTGCATCAACCACAGGATCCTCGTTAAAATTAAAAGTCGGTTTAAAAATCATACTTTGAAATTATCCTTATAATGTAGTTTTTAAGTTATTATAAGATGATATAATAAATAAATCGATGAAAATATTTTTATTTCTTTCATTTAGCCGTATATATACTAAAGTACTAAACAATGAGTTGTCATCAAAATGAATTGTCACCTGAATTTCATTAAGCGAGGGAGGACTGGTCTCACCAAATTTGATAGCAATCGATAAAGAAGCCACAGAAAGTAACTCCATCATCAAATAATTCCAACCCTTCATCATCAATAGAAACAAATGTTAGTTATAGTATTCATGAGAAACCCTAATCTTTAAATGCTAAAACTTCCCACAACAACCAAACAATGAACATAAAACACGACTTACATGGCATTTATTGATGTAGATGAATCGATCAACATAATTCACAGCGTTTAACACAGTTCCGACACAAAAATTAAACCGCCGGTGAGACTGCATATAAAAAAAAAAAAAAAAAAGGCGAAAACAATTAGACACAATATTAAATCGATCAAAGTTGAAAGAATTTGATTCTTGATTAAAGAACGTACATGAATGAGCCACTGGATCGCTTTGAATCTACAGGTAGCAACGAAAGGATTGCATTCAAGGAGGTTTACGTATCCTGATCCAGGCATATACTTCATTTCCTTTCGTAGACAATTAGCAAACGAGCGTTCACATTCTTCTTTGGTAATATGGTGAACCAAAGTGTTCATTTCCTTTGGCTTATGGTATTGTCGTGTATGTTCAATCACTGGACTCATATCCCATACTTCATCACAAAGAAGAAAGTCGTTTGCATCTTCCAAGATTCCATTTTTACGATCGAACATGGCCTCCTGACAAAGAAGAAACTCATCCATTCCCACTCTCGATTGTGTGTTACGTACAGAAGGTGATGGAGGGGGATAACAATGGCGGATGTGTGTGTGCGTGGGGTGGTTTAAAGCGGTTTGGGGAAGGGTTGTGTTGGTTGAAAAGAAAAGACACGTACCGCATGAAAAGGGTAAATGCAGTGAGTTGTGAGTTTTATGTGTGTTTTTTTTATTGGTTGGTTTTACTGCAGTAAGCAAGTGCGTGAAGAGACACGAGTGTTGATCGGAAAGTGGCGACGTTTTTATTAAACGTGTGGAGACGACTCTTAATGGTGGCAGGTGGGGGCCACGTACAGTCGGGTTCAGACTCAGAATAGATTTTCCGGCGGTTGTTGTAATTAATTCACAAAATCGGCAATTCTTGAAACGATATATTTTTAGTAAATTTGTTTACAATATAATTAGCTTGTAATTAGGCTATAATTAGCCTTGATTTTGGGCTAATCAGAAGGCTTGTTATATTGTTATTGTCTAACAAATCTATGATTTCCTCCATGTTTGCATATCAAAAATGGGCCGACATGAACATATAACAGGCAGCGATACGTCATACGACAGAAATCGAAACACAAAATCAAGTGGGAGTGGATGAGTTTTAATTGTATCTTGATGTCCAAAAGGTTTCTATGCAAAGCTAGAAGCACACTCCTTTAATTATTTTTATTTTTAATTAAATAAATAAAAATTTTAGTTTTAATTAAAAACAAAAGATTTCATTAACTAAAAATAAAAACCATTAGATTACTTAAAAAAAATAACATGACATTAAAAAAAATGTAGAAAATTAGAAAATAAAAAACTAGAAAGTTTAAACTACAACCTGAAATAAATAAATAAATAAATAAATAAAAATCAAATGATTAAGAACTTGGAAAAAAAACTAGAAATTAAAAACGATTAGCGTGATGTTTTTTCACGTCTTCCTTCATCGCCAAAACAAATTGAAGCGCATCTCCGGTCATATTTGACGTGTTCATCGCTAGCACCCTCAGGTCGCTGTCCATTTGTTTTCAACTCTTTCTATTCGAAGCAAGTTCCAAAAATTAGTCCATTCTATCTTTTATGCCTTGCACATTCTTGTCCATTTCTTTCAAGTCATCTGATTCTCACGCTTTGCCCTTGCCTTTGTTTTTTGTTTTTTCCCTTCCCATTGGTCGGGGGTGGTGACACTTGAACGGACTCATCCTCGTTGAGGTCTAAACCAACACGAGCATTCGATGAAGTGTGTTCGGATTCAGAAGTTCTTGACCATTTCGATCATCGCTTGTTTTTAGATTTTGCAATTTTTTGTTGTCTTTGAGTAGATTCCAAACGTCAAAAAACTTGTAAGTCTTCTTTTGCTCTTTTTGGTAAATGTTAAAAGTTTTCTCCAAAATCACATCGTTATTTTCGCCGCTTTTCCATTGTCGTTTCATATTGTTATACAAATCGTTAAACAACAAGACGTCTTTGTTCATCTTTCCACATTTTGAGTAAACTTGATGTTTAGAACGATATGGTTGTAGGTTCAATCCTTTGTGGAACCTAGCTCTAACGCGCATCCAAAAAGGATCATGTTTTTGGTCCCCTCCGGTCTTCGCGTACTCTGAAACGTCAATCTATGATTGTGCTAATACTAACACTTCTTGAGGTTCCCACATTTTAGATTTCGCCTTCTCTTTTCTTTTATTTCCGGGTTGAAATGGTTGAGTTTATGGAACAAATTCTGGTTCAGATTCGGCAATGGGTGTTTGTGGTTGTGATTGTGTTTGTGGAACAAACTCTGGTTGAGAATCAAAAACAAAAGGATCAAAATTTGGGTCAAATTATGGTTGTATTTGTGGAAATAGTTGTGTAGGGTGTTGTGGTTGTTGGGTATGTTGCGGAAAATAGGGAAGCATACCCCCGTAGTGGTAGAAAGGGGGCAAATACACCGGTTGATCGAGTAAAGGTATTGGAGTTGTGGTTTTTCTAGTGGGTGTTTTTTGGTTGGTGGGATTTTTGGAGGATGACATTTTTGTAGGTTTTAGAATGAAGGTGGTAAAAAATGAAGTGTTTGTGAGTTATTTTGGTTAATATGGTAATGTATTTATAGTGTTAGTAAAAAATAAAAATAAAATAAAATAAAATAATTTTTTAAAATTTTGACCGTTTGCAACGGTAAAGAAGATGTGGCCAATCAAGAACGTCCGAGATGCGCTCCCTCCCACAGCTATAGTGCGGCCTCAGCCGCACCTCTACCGCACCCGGGGGGCGGTGTTCGCTCCTACATGGCACTAGACTGTGGCCTCAGCCGCAGCCCACTCTTTTTGGTCTAAGGGTACCACATGTTTCTTTTTTATTTGGAGGTGGGATAATGACTTAAAAGGATAATATATTTTTGATTTATACATATTTAATCAATGAGTTTTTTTTGTCCACGTTACTCTTTCAACTTGTCTAACTGTACACATTTAGTCCTTACGACCGGTTACTTCAGGTAATCCAGAAAAATAACTTAAACGGTAATATATTTCTTATTTTGTACACATTTAGTTTTTAATATTTTTTTAAACATTTAGTCTTTAATATTTTTTTGTTGCAAAATAAGTCATTGTTGTTTTTGTATACATCTAATACTTATGACCGGTATTTTTAGGTTTTTCTTACAACATCCTACGTGGGACAACCATTAGTAAGGTATCCGGGGATGTTCATGATTATGGTCACCACTGCCTCGGCTGCTTGGTTATTTAGTTCTTGTGGTTTGGCTTAGGTCTTGTGATCTAAACGTCAAAACTTCTTCAATTGATCACAAATTTTAACAATTTTTATATCCACACGTTCGTATTTGAGTCTACTACAACTTTCATTTAGATTAATTTCGTTTAAAAGTAATACATTTTTACCTACGATCTTTATATCAATGCGTTCTTTAGTAATACATATTAGATTTATCCTTCAAAAAAAAATTGTTAATGATTTATGTTGTATAAATTAAGGAAAATTGAGTAAACTAACCATTTTAAAATGATATTTTTTTTTCAGTTTTTGAAAAGAATAATAATTTTTTTCTGAATGTTGTATTCCAGATTTCATCTTAAAATTCCAGAGTCTTTTTTTTTGTTTTTTTTCTATTTATTGTTTTCAAATAAATCTTTTTATTTATATCCAAAGTGTTCATTTCAAAGTGTTTAATGTGATGGTTTTTCAACAAAATGTATGATTTTATGTTATAATATTGTATATAGTTCGTGTTTGCTATATTTGTTTAACTTTTTGGAAAGTAAAAAATATTTTTTTTTCTAAATTCAAGAATTATTCATTAGATTTCGGACTTGTTCTTGAAATTCCGGTGTTTTTTTTTACCAAATTCTGAAATTTAAGTTTGGAATCCGAAATGCTGGTCTGAAATTATGAAATGCCAGTCTAACATGTATTTTTTTTTTGTTCGAAAAAATATTTTTTTAGCCTGAAAGTCTAGTTATTACTTGCTAAAAAACAATTTTTTTGATTATTTTCTTGGCATACAAATTAGATTATGGTTAGATTACTTAATATCCCTTAAGTTAATGTTTTTTCTATGTAATATTCCAATATAAGTTGTAGTTAATAACAATTCACATATTAATGTAATAACAATTTTTCTTCGTCACATCTTGTTATATTTTTTAATTTAAAATTATTATTGATGTACTGAAATTGTAGTTTAATTTTTTATTCATGTTATTTTTAATTGACTAAATTATAAAATTTGTTCTTATTATATTGTAGGGTTTTTCCTTTTTATTGTCGTTTCAACCATAAAATAAGAATTTATTACATTTTTTTTTCGACACCATCATACCATCATATTCTTCACATCCTGTCAACTCCTTCCCTAGAAGTTAAATTGGTCGGTTTCATAAACATGAAAATTCCTTCCTCTTGTTTGTATTAACTTGGTGAGTGGATTCAGAAAAAGTAAGAGAATATAAATAAATAACTTACCAACTCTTATGGTTATCTTGCCGCCAGAGACCTCACAGACTTTTTAGCTAGTCTTCCCAAGAAAGAACAACGATCTATAAGCTCGTTGGTGTCATCCTTGAAATTTTGGAGCCTATATCAAAGTATAATTCCTTAAAGAGAATAATTACACCAGTTCTGTAACCCACACAACCTACAAACCATTGGATATCCTTAAGGAAACCACATGGTACATGTGGTCTCCTTGATTATTTTAATCATGCCTTTGTATCTTGGCCTTTTCATTAGTACTCTAATGTTAAGTAATGAATGTTTTGAGGTCTTTGTGACTTATGAAGTTTAGTAATCATAACTTACTTATTAAGTGAAGTAAAAGAAGTATTCTTATATATGATTAAACATATATAAGTGAAGATTAAGTTGTTTATTCATTTGGGAGTTGAATTAAGAACTTGTCACTACATTGAAGTTAGTACTCTACCTTTGGAACATATGTCCTCATTAGATGACTTAGTTTGATTTGTGTTTCCATTGTATGTAATACTATATGTATCTATTGCTTGGATACTATATGTAAACAATGTGCCATTCTTTGCTTGATGTTATGATTTCTTATCGGGATGCATTTAACCTAAGGACATGTTTGTGGATGATGTTTTTTTAGAGGGTATATTTGTAACGTCCCAAAAATTCAGATAAAATTTTCATTTTGAAATTCATTTTAATCATATGATAGTCATACTAAAATAGTCAATAGTATATCATAACAACATATTATCAGAGTGAAAAACCCTAAAATCACGTGATGCAGAAAAATCATAGGTGGATGCACTGCGATCAGGACGGACCCTTCCCTTTCGAGTTGGAAGTACCTGAAACATCAACTTAAAACTGTAAGCACAAAGCTTAATGAGTTCCCCCAAAATACGTCATACCATACATACATAACAGTCAAGCATATATGGGTGCTTGCAACCCCTTCGGTCTCTTTCAACCGGTATCGGGTGTATTTCAACCCCTTTGGTCTCTTTCAACCGGTATCGGGTGTATTTCAACCCCTTCGGTCTCTTTCAACCGGTATCGGGTATATTTCAACCCCTTCGGTCTCTTTACTGGGTATATTTCAACCCCTTCGTTCTCTTTCAACCGGTATCGGGTCTATTTCAACCCCTACCACTACCACATAATATCATAACAAAAGAATCACAGAGACATTAAGAAAATACAAGCGTAACGGACAATTGTTACAAAGACAATCAACATACTACAAACAATACGAGTGGGCCGACATTGGTGCCTTCGAACCACGAATATAATGAAGGAAACTCACTTCAGACTGAAGGTATCAAATCGCACTCGAGTTGTTGACTCGCAAAATCCTCTCACTCTAAATCACAAGTAAAATAAACCCTAATTAGAAATTAGGTCAATAGCCCACCACGAGGGTCCAAACCCTAAATCCTATCTTTAAGGGAAAAAGTTATTTACCCCTTGTCTTATTGGGCCTAACCCACCAAGGCCCACATACAAATAGTCCCAAATCCCAAAAGATATGCCATGACAAAATGGGCCCAAGTATAAAAGCGCATCACAGAAAAACTCACGGGTCAACAAGGGCCCAAAGTCCTTAAGCCCCAAAACAACCCGAAATAAAGCCCAAGCCCCCCTCTAGTGAGTACGCTCAACATACTTACAGTACGCCCGACATACTCACTGTCTTAGCATCCACGGGACTTCTTGAGCGTACGTGCGGCGTACGTCTAGGTACGCCCGACGTACGCTGCAGCTGGCCAAAGTCCACCTTCAAGTTCTTAATCAGTTAAGACCTAACGTCCAATTTCAGATCTAAGCCTATTAGAGAGTCTTAAGCCATAAAGTTGCAAACTTTATGCTTTTGCATGTCTTAAATGGGTTAAATCTTGAACTAACTTCATGAATCCAACTTCAACCCTTGCATGGTTGAACTTAATCCATCAAGACTCCATTTTTGTGCTCAAGGGACGTTAGAAACACTAGGATCTAACATTATAACCTTCTGGAGTAACTTATACTCTCAAGAAATATCTTAAGGACCATTTTATGATGAAATAAGCCCTAAACTACAAAATAACACATGGAGTCATCAAGGTAGAAACTTTTTACCTCCAATAAGATAGAATTGATGAGAAATATCTGGATCCACAAGCACTTTCTGGTCCAATGCTTCTTCACAAATCTTTTTCTTCTTCTCGAAGCAACACACATACACAAACACCCACACAAGCTCAAAGTTTAGGGAAAATGGATTAAGGTTTCGAGATGTGGCTCAAGAGGCAAAGGAGGTTGATAAGGTGAAGAACTTGAAGGACTTAATGAGCTTAAATAGGGTGCAAATCCTAAAAATTAGGGTTTGCCTTTGGCTTGAATACGCCATGTGTACGCATGGGTACACCGAACGTACGTAGGGGTTATCTCGATTCGTGCATGCAAAGGGAGTACGCTGTGTGTACCTTGTGTACGCCCAACGTACTATTTCCCAATCCAAGATTAAATGAAATAAATGCAAGAGAGGTTTATTTGACGATTCGGGGGCTACAATATTTGAGCTAATTAAAATGCTTTAAGTTATTTTTGTCCAATTTAATATGTGAGAATTATTTTAAATTCTATATTTTGAGCATGAATATATATCATTTTTTGTTAGGTTGAGACTTGAGAGGTCCATGTTCTTAAATGTGACATCCCCATTTTTCACGGCCAGAAAAGACCGATTTTGTTTATGTTTTATAAAAATCAGAGTATCTCCTTTAATAAAAGTGTTGCGGAATTTGTTCCCAGAAAAACATGATAAATACGTTATCAAAGCATTTCCGACGAAATGTATTTTTATTCATTTTCAAAACCTTGGGATGTCATCGTCAATACAGAAACATAAGCATAAACAGAACTTACATTTATTTACACTAGTGATCTACATCTCTTTTAATCTCTCAGTGTAATGTGACTTCATATCAACACCTGTGATATAAATAAACTGAGTGGGTCAGGTTGGGAAACCTGGTGAGTACATAGGGTTTTCAACCCACAATAATATAATTATTATGTTTAATCATCAAACAGTTAACCCAATTACCCATCCCCATTATCTTCTTTACTCTTAAGGATCTACCCTAAGAATCAGCTATTTCTTATTCATTCATTCCTAAGGATTATCCTAAGGAATAGGTACGAAGTCCATCGTTGCTAATAACACATCTGTCAAGCACAGCTGCTAATATTATCACTTAGGCGTAGCTGCCAGAATTGTGACATTCTTTATGGGGTGCATCTATCGGTATAGTCCTTTAGGCGCATCTGCCGGGGTTATGAGGTTCTCTATTAGGCGCTTCTGCCGGTAGAGTCCTTTAGGCGCATCTGCCAGGGTTATCTTGTTTATTGACAATATCGTTTTCAAGAGTCCACTCGTAATACAGGTCAATGAGTTTTTAGAGTACACCGGTGAACACATCGTTCACAACACCTACAGGTTGCGAGCCTGCTAGTGTTCCACTGGACTGTCTAGAATAGTCCATGGTTGTCATCCATACTCTGCTAGATGACGGGGCCAGCATTTGGGAACAAGGCTTCTCACATCGTCCACCTTTCACTCTTACCTCATGGTCTATATCACCTCTCAACTTATCGTCCAACTCATATTTCATCTACCCATGTTTTACTGACATATTATGTAGATATAAATACATATACAGTTTAAATCATATAAAACTTGTATAAAATCGTTCATCCAACATAGATAGCAAGTATACAGATAGTATGCACACATAACACGTAGTTTATATAAAATACTTCATATCTATGTGTAAGATGAAAGGGACCATGCACTCACTTGAAAAGGTGGTGATTCCGAACTCAGACAGTGCTTCGCTTCTTAAAAATAATTTCCTTCGACGAAACCTAGTATTATTACCACTAGAGTTTAGTCTATTATTCTCCGAGACTAATTAATAGTCTAGCTATTATTACTATTATATAAGCATTAAAAAATACTTATATAACCCATAATAATAGCCCAAGTACTCCTTATAAGGTCCTAATAACATTACTATATTGAAACATAAGCTATACTAAAGATAGGGTAGGCATAGCTCACTTACAGCGGGTTTTCTCTAAAACCGGGCTTCGCTGGAGCAGCGTTCCCGAGCCGAAAGGCTCTTTTCTCGGGGCTTCGGGAGCCTCGGGGCTTCGGGAGCCTCGGGGCTTCCTTCGGGTGCTAGGGGGTTTGGGGGCTAGAGAGAGAGTGTAGAGAGAGAAAGAAGGCTTGAGAGGTGTGAAGAAATGGCAAGACCCGACAACTCTATTTATAGTGAAAATATCTTATGGACTCGCCGAGTCTTGACACAAACTCGCCGAGTTGGTGCATGTGGCAGCCTTCAGGTGGTGCCACGTGTCCTCTTTCTGGTGGTGCCACGTCACCCAAACTCGCGTATCAGCCTCCCAACTTAGAAAAATCATAACTGTCGCATACGAGCTCCGTTTTCGACGTTCTTTTTTTCCACGCGTAGGTAAAATCAAGATCTACAACTTTCATTTAGACTCCGTCAGCTAATACTCGACCGATCTTAAATTTAACAGTAGGAGGAGTTTAGACTGTTAAATGACCGCGAAGAATTCGTAACTCCTTCATACGGACTCCGTTTTCGTCTGTCTTTTTACCGTTGAGTTCCTATTAATGAGATCTTCAACTCTCATTTAGGTTGCGTAAGCCAAAAACCGCTCGAACTAAAATTCGAGTTTCGGGTCGTGTACTGCTAAGCTGAATCTTAGAAAAATCATAACTTCCTCATAAGAAGTCAGATTTGGACGTTCTTTTTATGGACGCCCTCGGTTTAACGTATACTACAACTTTTTTTTATATCACTATGGCTAAAAAGTCCTTTATCGTAAATTCACTATTTACGTCTCCCGGTGCCGAGCCGGTTTTGCCGTAAAACTTCGACGGGCCATAACTTCTTCGTTATAACTCGGATTTCGGCGTTCTTTATATGTACGGAACCCTTGAGACATATTCTACAACTTAGTTAAGATTATTTATTCTAAAGAATCTTTTGTCGAAAAGTCGTTTTCGACCCCTATTATCTCTAAATTGACTAGCCCGGATCTACGGGCGTTACACTACCTAAGGTGAGCTTCATACCCCACTCTTTTTAAGTTTTCATTCTTTTGGGGGGAATACAAGTCAACTCTTGTTTAAATCCTTGGATATTTGCATGCATTTGTATGTTTTAGGTGTTTATGTGTGTTGAAATGTTATTATTTCATGTTAATACTCCATAAACTTGAGATTTTACAAATCTCATGATGTGAGAACAAAGTTATCTTTGTGGAGTTTTAAATATTATGGTATTATGTTAAACGTAAAATAAAATTACTAGGTAAAAATATGATGAGTTACACTCAAAATGGTAAATTTGTGGTTAAAAATACTTTTACCACTAAAACTTGTGCAAACATTGAAACATAGCTGATTTTATGGATTTATATGAGATTTTGGTGGAACTAGTGACAATATTTTAGTCACAACAAAAATAGAATATTTTGTTTACAAAGATCTCAACAAAATGTTGGTTTAGGGTTTACATACCTTTCAATTGTTATAGCAAACAATTGATATTCCCTTGATCTTGATCTTGATCTTCTTGGAAGCTTTAGCACCACAAGTGTAATGCCTCTAATGGAATCACACCCAATGACTAGCAAGAAGGAAAGTAGAAGAAGAAGGGGAGAGGGAGTATGCAAAATCTCGGCCTTAGGGTTTCTTCAAAAGAAAGAGTGACCAAAAACATGAACCAGGAGGCTCCTTATATAGCTGAGGGATCTAGGGTTTAAGGGAAACCCTAGTTATCCTTTGCTTAGGGCCTAAGCAAACCCAAGGGCCTTATCCAAGCCCCTATGGACGAAATTATTAGGGTTTCCCCTAAAGATTTCGTCCACCCTCTTCCAAGGGGGTTCTAGAGCCTTCCACTCAACTATTAGATAATTGCAAACTAGTCCCTGCACCTTATAATTAATTCTTTTAACCCCAAAATCAATTCTGATTAATTTCTGGCTAACAATTAATTAAACATAATGATTTCTAATTAATATATTAATCCATTAACATATTAATAAATCATTTATATATATATATATATATATATTAATTTATTAATCTTATAAATTAATATCTCTCCTTTCATAATTTCCTTGTCCAGTTGCTAGGTTGAGGGCAACCCAAAAGGACTGTGCTGCTATCTATTCAAGTACATACCAATTATAGTTATGGGCTTAGACACCTAATCCAACACAAATAACACCAAAGCAAGTACAGAACGCACAAGAAAAGTACCTATGCATACCACAGTATAAGCACAATATCTCAAACTCAGTATAAATAAATAAAATAATACATACCAGCCACGACATCGGGCGCTGCGCGGACCGCTTCCGCTGTCAACTGAAAGGCTCTCCCGCAAGCCTTCGGTGCCTCGGCCTTCCCTGGCCGGACCTCGGTAGCTCTAGAAGTAGGTGCAGATCTCTATGCTGATCCCTGAAGTAGCTCTGGGCACTCGGCCTTCCGATGGCCAGTCTGGTTGCAGTGAAAGCAAACTGCAAACCCCTTGGGGCAATCCCTCGCGAAATGCCCCTCCTTGCCACACTTGTAGCACACACCCGCTCTGCACACCCCCTCATGGCTCTTGCCGCACTTCCCGCAAGTGCGGCCCTTCGGACCTCCAGATCTCGAATCAGCGGGATTTGTCCGCTTGGCTGCCGGCTGAGACTGTACCGGCCGCCTATCCCTCCTCTGAGACTCGGCCTCCTCCCTGGCCTGAGTCTCTAGCTCAATCTCCCTCTTCCGGGCATTCGCCTGGAGCTCGACAAATGTCCGGTATGTCGAGTTCGCCACGAACTCACGAATGTCCCTCCTCAGTATTCTCAGATATCGGCTCATACGTGCCTGCTCGGTAGACACGTGCTCATGTCAAAACAACGCCCTCTCACGAAACATCCGTGTAATCACAGTCACGGACTCCGTCCCCTGCTTTAGGGACAAGAACTCCTGCGCCAACCATTCCCTCTCCACCGGGGGAACATACTCATCTCGGAACATGGTGGTGAACCTCTCCGAGGTCACTGCTGTAATCTCTGCAGGAGTGAAGTCTGTCGTCACAAACTTCCACCATCCCTTCGCTCCCAAGCGAAGCTGGTTCAGCGCGAACCGTACTCTCAGATGCTCAGGACAAGAACATGTGTAGAAGCATCCCTCAATGTCAGAGATCCACCCCATCGCGGCTATCGGATCCTGAGTCCCATCAAACTCTGGTGGCTTCGTGTTGCTGAACTCCCGGTACAGCAACGAGTCACCCCCTGTGGCCTAGCAGCGGCAACGGCTGCGGTGGCCGCAGCAACAACAACATCGGTAAGAGCAGCATACCGCTCGTCAAATGTCTCAATCAGCATGGTCTTGATAGACCCAAACATCTCTGGTATCTCAGCTCGAATGGCTGCTGCCACCTTATCATGAATCATCCTGCGAATCTCATCATCGCTAACACCGCTTCTCTTTGGAGTGTGGCGTGTACCCACCATAATGTCTCTGAAACACAACACAAAAGAAATCAGAGACTCACTCGAGTATACTCGCACTCGATAACTCAACCCTACTCGTTCCTTAGTACCCTAAGGATTCTTACTTGGACTGCTCACCGATCCGGTGTTTCCAGTAGTACGGGCCCTATACTACCTTCCACAACGCATCGGTATTCACCCCCAAGTCCTCCTCCTAGGATCCCAGATCACAAGTACTCTCTATCTCGCCAAACACAAGCTACCCTCCAGTAGACCACTCATAAGCTCCTCGCTGCTACCTACTCACTCTCAAAGTAACTCATAGTAGCAGTAATTTCCTAGGCTAAGGCATCACAAATCAGTCCACTCTAGTCCTAGACATGAATACCTAGCCTACTCTAGCATGCATAACATATCACATAATATCTCATAATACATAATGTAAGGGTATTTTTGGAAATCACCGTTCGGGCGCTGGCTGATCATACACACTGTTCCGTTCTGCTTTTCTCAAAAATCTTTTACTCCTTTAGAAAATTGTTTCTTTTATGAAAAGTTTTCTCAAATCCTCAGTTTGAGTTCAGATACGCCCGAAGGTGCATCCGAATCCCTCAAACCAAGGCTTTGATACCAACTTGTAACAACGTAAATTTTAAAACAATTTTTCATTTTTCAAACATAATAAAGCTCATATAATATTCTCAAAATCTCATATGTATCAAATGTCATCACAATAAAACATATACCAGAATCTCAAAACATAATCCTCTGCCAGTGTGTACAAATCATGCCGGCGCCTTCCCGCGATCCTCGCTGGTACCCGAAACACATATCACATAACACGGTAAGCATAAATGCTTAGTGAGTTCCCCAAAATACCACATACAGCACATAAGCCACTCGAGGCTATAACTCTGTACGACCCTCCGGTCGATGTGTCTCAGCGGGACCCTCCAGTCCCGTAGCTCGTTGGACCCTCCGGTCCGGTCTAGCTCGTTGGACCCTTCGGCCCGGTCTAAATCGTTGGACCCTCCGGTCCGGTCTAATCGAGGACCCTCTGGCCTCGTAAGTCATTGGACCCTCCGGTCCGGTCTATATAACACAAAGCATACACATAACACAATACACATAATCTCAATCATACACATAACACATAAGACCCTCCGGTATGCACGTAAATACCACTCTAGGTAATGTATAGTGAGAAGACTCAGGTCAGGTAAATCTCGGAAAGTCTCGAACTAGAAGTACTGATCTAGCCTCCGCCTAATCACATAAAGTAATTCACCTCTAATTAACAACGATTCTCATAGGCTAGACAAATCCCTTCCTATGATCTCTCAGAAGGGGAAAAGACCATTTTACCCCTCCAATGATCCAAACGTCCAAATGTTGACCAAACCCTAAAAGTCAACGAAAGCCAACTTCCAGTCAACGGTCCAACTTTGACCAGACTTGTCGAGCGCACTAGGGTGACTCGGCGAGTCCATGCGTATCCTCTGAATCCTCCTAAGGCCTCACTCGACTCGTCGAGTTAGCCTTTCTCTCGACGGGTTACCACCGATCACGAATCGTGGTGCAACACAATCCGACTCGTCGAGTCCTCTCATGGACTCGGCGAGTTTCCTCCATGGCAATGCTCAAATGACCTTCTGAGGTCAGATCTGTTTCTCTATCTTATAGATCTGACCTTCTAACACCCAAAAATCACGTAAAGGTCTGAACTTTATGTTCATGCATCGCACATATGGCTGTATTTGATGAAATAGCTCTTAAAATGGACACCTAGACTCAAAACTATTATGGGACTGCATAAAGCTGGATGATTGGGGCTCTCTGGACCTCTCAAGGTCCATATCTAAAGTCTATTCCTCAATGGGACTCCACATGCCCCATATTCCAACTAAAGAAGGGGCAAAGAAACCCTAGATTCATGAGATCTACTAAATACACGAAAATAGGCATGGATTCATACCTCAAACAGCAACCTTTGATGAAGTAATAGTAGAACTGAGCTCCTCAATCAGTCTAGCTTGAATCCGCTCCTTCCTTCTAGCAAGAATGCACTAAAGGCGATGTGATTAGCTCCTTCTCTTACTCTCTATGCTCTCTGGTTCTTTAGCGTTTCTCAAATGGGTGTGTGGCCGCAATGAGGGCCATAAGGACCCTTAAATAGGGAACATGCCAAAAGATTTAGGATTTCTGTCCACAACGCGGACTCGTCGAGTCGACTCGCCGACTCGTCGAGTCCATTCATTAATCCGAGTCATCAGTCACGATCCTACTCGACGAGTTTAGGCGTCAACTTGTCGAGTCCCTTCTTCTTAACTCAAAATTAATACTTAAATTATGATACCTGGAAATCCGGTTGTTACAATTCTCCCCCACTAGAATCAGACTTCGCCCTCGAAGTCTCACTCTGCAAACAACTCTGGATGTCGCTCCCGCATCTCCGTCTCCGGCTCCCAAGTCAGCTCGGACCCTCTCCGATGTTGCCACTGGACCTGAACCAGGGGCACCTCTTTGTTCCTCAACACCTTGATCTTCCGATCCAAGATCGCGATCGGCCTCTCAATGTAATTCAGACTTGCATCCACCTGAATATCCTCCAGCGGCACTAACGCCGTCTCATCGGCTATACACTTCCTCAACTGGGATATGTGGAAGGTATCATGGATCTGACTCAACTCCTCGGGTAGCTCCAGACGGTATGCTACCTTACCCACTCTCGCGGTCACCCTGAACGGACCAATGTATCGGGGCCCCAGCTTGCCCCTCTTCCTGAATCGGATCACTCCTTTCCAAGGAGATACCTTCAGGAGTACGAAATCTCCAACCTGGAACTCAAGCTCGGATCGCCGCCTATCCGCATAACTCTTCTGGCGGCTCTGGGTTGTCAGTAACCTCTGTCTGACCTGTTGTATCTACTCAGTCGTCTTAAGCACTATCTCAGTGCTACCCATCACTCGCTACCCTACCTCTCCCCAACAGATGGGAGTCCGACACCTCCTCCCATATAGAAGCTCAAAGGGAGGCATACTAATACTCGAATGGTGGCTGTTGTTGTAAGAAAACTCAGCCAAAGGTAGGTATGTGTCCCAACTTCCACCGAAGTCCATAACACATGCCCGAAGCATGTCCTCGAGTGACTGTATCGTTCGCTCACTCTGGCCATCTATTTGTGGGTGGTAAGCAGTACTGAAGTGCAATCTCGTACCCAACTCCTCATGGAACTTCTTCCAGAACCTGGAAGTGAAACGTACATCTCGGCCTGACACAATCGAGATCTGCACTCCATGCCACGACACCACCTCTCTCACATATGTCTATGCCAGCCTCTCCGCAGAAGAGCTCTCACTGATAGCAAGGAAGTGAGCGCTCTTCGTCAGCCGGTCCACAATCACCCATATTGCATCAATACCCCTCGCTGTCCTCGACAATTTGGTGATAAAGTCCATAGAAATATGTTCCCACTTCTACTGGGGAACCTCTAATGGCTGCAGCTTGCCATGCGGACGCTGGTGCTCGGCCTTAACCCGACGACAGGTCAAGCACCTCTCTACTACCCATGCAACATCCCTATTCATACAGGGCCACCAGTAGTCTCTCTTCAGATCCAAATACATCTTAGTGGCCCCGGGATGGATCGAAAATCTCGATCTATGCGCCTCCTCCAACAGAGTGCTACGTGCCCCGCCCGTATACGGCACCCAAATCCGACCACGAAAGGTCATAAGCCCTCGGCTATCCGTCACAAACTCGAACACCTGTCCAATCACCCGCTCCCTCTTGCGGTTCTCCGGTCTCACAACCTCTGCCTGGGCCTCTCGAATAGTATCCAACACCGGAGTCATCACCATCATCCTCATACATATATCTCGAATCGGGGCACTCTCCGCCCTGCGGCTCAGAGCATCGACTACCACGTTAGCCTTGCCCGGGTGGTACAGGATCTCACAGTCGTAATCCTTTACCACATCCAACCATCTCCTCTGGCGCATATTCAGTTTGGGCTGATCCATCAGATACTTCAAACTCTTGTGGTCCGTGTATATGGTACACCAAACCCCATACAAATAATGGCGTCATATCTTGAGGGCGAACACCACTGCCCCCAACTCCAAATCGTGGGTGGGATACCTCGTCTCATGAGGCTTCAGCTGCCTCGATGCGTATGCTATCACGTGCCCTCTCTGCATAAGTACCACACCCAACCCCGATATAGATGCATCACAATACACCGCAAAATCCTCCATTCCCTCCGGAAGGGCTAACACCGGGGCTTTGCATAATCTTTGGCGAAGAGTCTCAAACGAGGTCTGTTGCTCGGGACCCCAAATAAAAGCAACACCCTTCCGGGTCAATCTGATGAGGGGAACGACAATCTTGGAGAAATCTCTGATAAATCTCCGATAGTAGCCGGCCAACCCCAGAAAACTCCTGATCTCGGTGGGGGATCTCGGCACCTCCCAACTCATCGCAGCCTCAATCTTGGCCGGATCGACCAGTATCCCATTCTGATTAACGAGATGTCCCAAGAACTGGACCTCTCGTAACCAGAAATCACACTTGGAGAATTTGGCATAAAGCCTCTCCGATCTCAATACTCTAAGGATCTCCCTCAGGTGCTCCTCATGCTGCTCTCTGGATCTCGAATATACTATAATATCATCGATGAACACAATCACCGATCGATCCAACATCGGCCTGCATACTCGGTGCATGAGGTCCATGAACGCCGCTGGTGCATTGGTGAGCCCAAAAGGCATCACCACGAACTCGTAATGCCCATAACGAGTCCTAAACGCCGTCTTCTGGATATCCTCATCACGCACCCTCACCTGGTGGTATTCAGACCTCAAGTCTATCTTGGAAAACCAAGACGCACCCTGCAACTGATCGAACAGATCGTCGATCCTCGGTAATCGAGAACGGTTCTTGACCGTTAATTTGTTTAACTCCTGGTAATCAATGCACATCCGGTGTGAACCATCCTTTTTCTTTACAAAAAGGATCGGCGCTCCCCAAGCCGAGCTACTCGGTCGGATGAATCCTTTCCCCAACAGCTCCTGAAGCTGCGAGGATAACTTTTGCATCTCCGGCAGCGCAAGGCGATAGGGTGCCTTGGCAATAGGTGCTGCCCCCGGGACCAAATCGATGCTAAACTCCACCTGCCTCTCGGGAGGCACACCCGGCAACTCCTCGGGGAAAACATCCGGAAACTCTCGCACTATCGGTACCTCACCGACAGAACTCGACCTCTCTACGGCAACTCGTGTATCCATCACACAGGCTACAAACCCCCTACAACCCTGCTATAGACTCTGTCTCGCTCTGGCAGCCGAACAAAATGCTGACCCAGATCCGGTACCCTCGCCATACACCGTAAGTACTCCCCTGCTAGGGTCTCGTATGGTCACCAACTGTCGCTCGCAGTCTATAACAGCTCCAAATCGGCTCAACCAGTCCATACCCACGATGACACAGACACCCCCAATCACAATCGGTACTAGATCTATTGGGAACTCAAAACCGAAAATCTCGAGTACACATCCTCAAATCACATCAGTAGCATAAACCGCTCGCTCGTCAACTATAGAAACTCGTAGAGGTCGACTCAACGCCTCTCGTCGGATACTGATGTGCTAGATAAACGCTAATGACACGAAAGATCGACTCGCACCCGAGTCAAATTGATGGGTTTTAGGTAAAACAAATAAACTAGAAACAATTCCTAAGTTCACATGCAACCTACTTTGGATCTAGGTTTTAACTATTGAACATACAACTTTGAATTGCAAAACAAGAACCCTAGAGGAGAGAGGCTAATTTCGAAATTAACAAACTAGGGTTTAGGGTTTACATACCTTTCAATTGTTATAGCAAACAATTGATATTCCCTTGATCTTGATCTTGATCTTCTTGGAAGCTTTAGCACCACAAGTGTAATGCCTCTAATGGAATCACACCCAATGACTAGCAAGAAGGAAAGTAGAAGAAGAGAGGGGAGAGGGAGTATGCAAAATCTCGTCCTTAGGGTTTCTTCAAAAGAAAGAGTGACCAAAAACATGAACCAGGAGGCTCCTTATATAGCTGAGGGATCTAGGGTTTAAGGGAAACCCTAGTTATCCTTTGCTTAGGGCCTAAGCAAACCCAAGGGCCTTATCCAAGCCCCTATGGACGAAATTATTAGGGTTTCCCCTAAAGATTTCGTCCACCCTCTTCCAAGGGGGTTCTAGAGCCTTCCACTCAACTATTAGATAATTGCAAACTAGTCCCTGCACCTTATAATTAATTCTTTTAACCCCAAAATCAATTCTGATTAATTTCTGGCTAACAATTAATTAAACATAATGATTTCTAATTAATATATTAATCCATTAACATATTAATAAATCATTTATATATATATATTAATTTATTAATCTTATAAATTAATATCTCTCCTTTCATAATTTCCTTGTCCAGTTGCTAGGTTGAGGGCAACCCAAAAGGACTGTGCTGCTATCTATTCAAGTACATACCAATTATAGTTATGGGCTTAGACACCTAATCCAACAGTCTCCCACTTGGATAAGTCTGTAACTATAATTGCTAGTATGCCTTCTAAATTTGACCAGCAAATTGTAGCTTCCAAAAGCTGCTGCCGAACTCTGACCCAGTCAGTTACGTGTCCTAAGATAAGTGATCATATAATCCTTCATTCTGCTAGATATCCCTAGACATAAGACATGGAATGTAATCAATCTCTTTGTCCAGAATCTATGTTTCCCGATTCCTGATTTGTGATGATGTAGGACTTCTAATTGAACACATCAATTTAGTCCTGGCTGGGCCCAGCACATAAGTCAACACCAAATCATCGAGGGGCCCACAGATATCGCTTTTCCTGTTAGGGCAAAAGGAACGAATAAACGTTGACTCATATGCTTGTATCTTTTACTCATCAAATTATACATGACAATACGTTTTATAACACCAAGTTACTGATGCGGTTTCGTATCACCAATGTATTACCGACTTTGTAAATTACAACTCATATATCTTCGTTTCAAGATTATAAGATATTATCGTCTCAGTATTACTCGTGATGAATTCCATGAAGTGATACTCTGAGCGAGGGTTTATCCAATACTCAAATCTCAATTTCTGAGTACTCATGAACATTGCAGCAATTCTATTGTCATGTCTATCCTTAGACAATCTGCAATCCAATTCATGACAGTCTTAATTCACTACTTACTTCCAAGAGTACGAGCGACTGTGGAGTTTGAATAATCTCATTATTCAGGAAGTAAAACATGCAAAAATGAAAAACAATAATAAACAATTGACAAAAGGTAGTAGCCAAACTTATAAATAATACTTTATTATTTAATCACCAAAAGTCAATTACATTTACTTTGTTACAAGTTTCAAAAACTAATCTAACTACTAAAACTAATATCATCTTTCAGTCCTATGCTCCGAGCATGCTGAATATGCTTAGCCCTACTCATACCCTTTGTGAGGGGATCTGCTGGGTTATCTTCAGATGACACCCTCTTTACTATAAGATGGCCTTCTTCAACTCTATGTCTAATGAAATGGTACTTTATGTCGATATGTCTGGTCTTACCATGATCTCTCGGTTCCTTTGTCAAGGCAACCGCTCCTTCATTATCGCAGAACAGTTCCATAGGCTCCTGGATGGTTGGAACAACTCCGAGATCCCCGATGAAGTTTCTCAACCAAGCTGCTTCTTTCGACGCTTCACTTGCTGCAATGTACTCTGATTCACAAGTAGAATCAGCCACCGTATTTTGCTTGGAACTCTTCCAAGTAACTGCTCCTCCATTCAGTAAAAATACCCAGCCCGACTGAGAACGGAAGTTATCTCTATCCGTCTGAAAGCTGGCATCACTGTAACCATCTACTCTCAAAGTATCACTGCCACCAAGCACAAGAACCCAGTCCTTTGTCCTTCGCAAATACTTGAGTATATTCTTAACTGCTATCCAATGAGCTCTACCTGGGTTTCCCTGATAGCGACTGACCATGCTCAAAGCAAATGCCACATCAGGGCGAGTACATGTCATAGCGTACATGATCGATCCGACAGCGGAAGCATAAGGTACACGACTCATGTCATCTATTTCAACATCTGTACTCGGGCATTGAGTCTTACTCAATTTGGTATTGCTCTGGATAGGTAGCTCTCCCTTCTTGGAATTTTCCATACTAAACCTCTTTAGTACCTTATCCAAGTATGTGCTCTGACTAAGTCCAATTAGTCTCTTCTTTCTATCTCTCAATATTCTAATCCCAAGAATATAGGCAGCTTCTCCAAGGTCTTTCATGGCAAAACACTTTCCAAGCCAAGACTTAACTTCTTTCAAGGTTGGAACGTCGTTACCAATGAGTAATATGTCATCGACATACAACACCAGAAAAGTTACTATACTCCCACTAGCCTTGATATACACACAGAACTCATCTTCACTTCTAGAGAAACCAAACTCTTTGACTTTCTCATGGAAGCAAAGATTCCAACTGCGAGATGCTTGTTTCAATCCATAAATGGATTTCTCAAGCTTGCATACTCTATTGGGGAACTTTGCATCAACAAAACCCTCTGGCTGACTCATGTAAACATCTTCAGCCAACTTCCCATTAAGGAAAGCAGTTTTGACATCCATCTGCCAGATTTCATAATCATGAAAGGCAGCTATGGCGAGCAATATCCTAATAGATTTAATCTTAGCTACTGGTGAGAAGGTCTCATCATAGTCAACCCCTGGGGTTTGAGTGAAACCTTTTGCAACCAGTCGAGCCTTGAATGTGTGCACATTTCCATCCATGTCTGTCTTCTTCTTGAAGATCCATTTGCACCCAACTGTCTTACGACCTGGTGCACTATCAACCAAATTCCAAACTTGGTTGTCATACATGGACTTAATCTCGCTGTCCATTGCCTCTTTCCACTTGGAAGCCTCTAGGCCTGCCATTGCTTCCTTATAAGTGACTGGTTCATCTAAGTTTACCAGTGTTCTGTCACTTATGAATGTGTCACCATCTGAAGTAATATGAAAACCAAACAACTCAGGTGGCACACTCACCCTAGTGGATCTTCTAAGAGGTAATGAGTTATCGATTGGTTCAACAGGAACTGTTTCCTCTGGTTGAGTGCTAGTGTCATCTAAGGTTCCTTCATTGGCTGACTCTTGAATTTCTTCAAGGTCAATAGTGCTCCCACTGTCCTCTTTGAATATGAGCTCTCTTTCAAGAAAGACTCCTCTTCGTGCTACAAAGACCACGTTCTCACTAGGCCTGTAGAACAAATATCCAAAAGACTGCTTTGGGTAACCAATGAAAACACATTTCTCACTTCTAGCTGCTAGCTTGTCGTGAGTCTCTCGTCTTACGAAAGCTTCACAACCCCAGACTTTAATGTGTGCTAACGAGGGAACTTTCCCTGTCCACATTTCGTGAGGTGTTTTGGCAACCTTCTTTGTAGGGACAAGATTGAGGATGTGGGCGGCTGTCTCTAAGGCATACCCCCAGAAGTGAATGGGAAGCGAAGCCCGACTCATCATAGAACGAACCATGTCTAACAAGGTTCGATTGCGCCTCTCAGCTACACCATTTAACTGTGGTGTCCTAGGAGGAGTCAATTGTGAGACTATCCCACATTCTTTCAGATAGTCGTTAAACTCGATACTAAGATACACCCCGCCTCTATCGGATCTAAGTATCTTTATCTTTCTGCCCAATTGATTTTTGACTTCATGCTTAAACTCTTTGAACTTTTCAAAAGTTTCTGACTTATGCTTGATCAAGTAGATATATCCATATCTGCTATAATCGTCAGTGAAAGTCACATAGAATCGATTAGCATCTCTTGTAGTTGATATGAATGGCCCACACACATCTGTGTGTATGAGATCCAACAGACCATCACCTCTTTCACAAGACCCTGTGAATGGTGATTTTGTCATCTTTCCCAAAAGACAAGATTCACACATATCATCTGACTTTAGGTCAAATGATTCCAACACTCCATCCTTTTGGAGTTGGGCTGTGCGTTTCTTGTTAATGTGTCCAAGACGACAATGCCACAAGCATGCCTTGTCTGCACTATTAGACAAGTCAATATTAAGTACACTATTTCCTAGGCTATCAACACAAGTCACTGTTTCATACACACCATTACAAGGCAAAGCTTCAAACATAAAAACACTATTCTTATAAACAGAAATTGAACCATTCAAATCATTAAAAGAATATGTAAAACCTTGTCTGAACAATGCATGAAATGAAATAATGTTTCTCGTCATCTCAGACGAATAGCAACAATTTATTAAATCTAATCTAACATCATTACTAAGCAGAAGCTGATAAACTCCGATCTTGGTTACTGGTGAAGACTTTCTGTTTCCCATGATCAGGTTTATCCTTCCTCGCTCTATCTCCTCACTTTCCTTTAGACCCTGCAAATCAGAACAGATATGAAAACCACATCCTGTATCAAGGACCCATCAACGAGAAGATAATGAGTTATTAGCAGAAATAGTGTAAATACCCGCCGAAGATGGCTTCACTTTGCCATCCTTGATATCTTGCAGATATTGTGGGCAAGATCTCTTCCAATGCCCCTTTTGGTTGCAGTAAAAGCAAACTGCCTCTTTTGGATCAGAAACATGGGGAGTGGAACCATTGGGCTTAGCCTTTGGGCCATTACTAGATGACCCAGCTTGAGCCTTGCTCTTCCAGTTTTGCTTGGGAGGCCCTTTCCTCTTTTTCCCCTTTCCCTGTCCAATAGCCAAAACAGGGGCACTCGTAGGTGTGGAGGGTATACTTTTACCCTTCATCCCCGCCTCAGCTGTCTGCAACAAGTTGTGCAATTGGGCCAAGGTCTGCTCAGTATTGTTCAAATGGTAAGTTAGAATAAACTGACCATAACATTCAGGAAGTGAGTTCAAGACCATGTCAATGGCCAATTCCTCATCAAAGTGAATATTGAGCTTGACCAAACGCTCTATGTAGCGTTGCATTCTTTGCACATGTGACACAACCGACTCCCCATCTTTCATCTTGCAAGCCATGAGTGACTTGACTACTTCGAACTTTTCTTGACGAGCTCGCTTATGGTACTTTTCCATAAGGTCCTTGTTCATCTCGAAAGGCCAGTAGTCCTCATAGTACCTCTGCAGTTCTGGGGACATAGTTGCCACCATGATGCATGCCACTTTGGTAGCATCATCGTAATGTTTCTTGTAGGCAGCAAGATCTTCAGGAGTAGCTTCATTCTCATCAAGCTCTTTGAGCTCCTTTTCAAGAACATATTCTTTGTTCTCGAAACGAAAAGCCATCTTGATGTTGCGCATCCAATCATTATAGTTTGAGCCATCCATAACGACTTTGGAGCAGATATTGAGCAAAGAGAAGTTTTGGTTGGAGGAGGACGAAGCAGAAGTATTTCCAGGAGTAGACATCTGAAAAAAAAGAAAGTTTTAGTTAGATTTCAAGATACCTTAATAAAATAACCCAAAGATATAATATCAAGGTTAGGATCCAACTATGAAGATTCACAACTCAGAAATGGGATGCCGAGATCCAAGTGCAAATTTCATAAAGGTAGGTGAATGACGATTCACCAATTCCACCATTAGACGAAACAAACGAAGTGAAATTCCTAATTCTTTTGAGATACATTGAACTATTCAATGACATGTTTTAATCTCAGATTATGCTCTTCTATTTGTGACTGGGATGCCGAGGATCACAAACAAGATGTGAATAACCATGCAAATGTGCTTGGTAACCTCATTGTCTTTATCATTAACTATTGATGTGCTGGTAAACCACACACGCTCCATCAAAATGACAATTATGAGATACCCATTACTACTCTTTATTAGTGCCTTTTAGTGTGTTGGTTAACCACACACGCTCCACTAACGACCAATAAAGCATAATGTGCAATTTCATGGATTAGCATACTTTTCACATTTTTCCTAAAGTAACTAGAGTTGGGATTTTTGAAAATAATGTTCTAGTACTTTTAATATCATTATACTTTTAATGAGAAGTAGTTGTCCTATCAAATCCGTTCTGCTAACGACCCTCCACTAATCAAGGAAGCGGTGGGTGAGAGTGGACACCCATTCAACTACCATTTTATAGGCAGTTTCCTTATACCCCCCTTATAGATTAGCTTCGTGAATGAGGCATACTAGCGATTTGACTGACCATATTCTTATACATATAATATTAAACCTTTAATTATAATATATATATAAGGTGTGTTTTAAAACTTTTTAAAACTTCAAGGGTTTATATAAATTTCGAAATTTAAGCTGTTAAATTCAAATTTAAATAAACCAATTAACTAGATTTAATATTTATCTATTAATTAACTATTAATCAAATTATTAAATCTTGTAAGGATTATCTAATTAAATTAATCAATTAATTTAATCCTAATCCTTATCCCTCTAATTTCGAAAAATAGGGTAAGGATAATTATCCAATTAATCTAATTAAGTAACAATTATCTAAAAACAAGAAACCCTAGTTATCCTCTTAGCATATTTCGAAATTCATAAGGGAGGAGGCTAGGGTTTTCAAAACCCTAACCCTAATTTCGATTAGGGTTCTTTGGAGGCTAGGGTTTTCAAAAAAACCCTTTGATCCAAAACCCTAGAAATCGAAAAATTGGCCTTTAGGGTTTAATAGCTATAAACCCTAATTTGCAATTCAACAATTGTAGCAATTCAATTTAAAACAACAATGGCTCTGATACCACTGATGGGTTTTAGGTAAAACAAATAAACTAGAAACAATTCCTAAGTTCACATGCAACCTACTTTGGATCTATGTTTTAACTATTGAACATACAACTTTGAATTGCAAAACAAGAACCCTAGAGGAGAGAGGCTAATTTCGAAATTAACAAACTAGGGTTTAGGGTTTACATACCTTTCAATTGTTATAGCAAACAATTGATATTCCCTTGATCTTGATCTTGATCTTCTTGGAAGCTTTAGCACTACAAGTGTAATGCCTCTAATGGAATCACACCCAATGACTAGCAAGAAGGAAAGTAGAAGAAGAGAGGGGAGAGGGAGTATGCAAAATCTCGGCCTTAGGGTTTCTTCAAAAGAAAGAGTGACCAAAAACATGAACCAGGAGGCTCCTTATATAGCTGAGGGATCTAGGGTTTAAGGGAAACCCTAGTTATCCTTTGCTTAGGGCCTAAGCAAACCCAAGGGCCTTATCCAAGCCCCTATGGACGAAATTATTAGGGTTTCCCCTAAAGATTTCGTCCACCCTCTTCCAAGGGGGTTCTAGAGCCTTCCACTCAACTATTAGATAATTGCAAACTAGTCCCTGCACCTTATAATTAATTCTTTTAACCCCAAAATCAATTCTGATTAATTTCTGGCTAACAATTAATTAAACATAATGATTTCTAATTAATATATTAATCCATTAACATATTAATAAATCATTTATATATATATTAATTTATTAATCTTATAAATTAATATCTCTCATTTCATAATTTCCTTGTCCAGTTGCTAGGTTGAGGGCAACCCAAAAGGACTGTGCTGCTATCTATTCAAGTACATACCAATTATAGTTATGGGCTTAGACACCTAATCCAACACAAATAACACCAAAGCAAGTACAGAACGCACAAGAAAAGTACCTATGCATACCACAGTATAAGCACAATATCTCAAACTCAGTATAAATAAATAAAATAATACATACCAGCCACGACATCGGGCGCTGCGCGGACCGCTTCCGCTGTCAACTGAAAGGCTCTCGCGCAAGCCTTCGGTGCCTCGGCCTTCCCTGGCCGGACCTCGGTAGCTCTAGAAGTAGGTGCAGATCTCTATGCTGATCCCTGAAGTAGCTCTGGGCACTCGGCCTTCCGATGGCCAGTCTGGTTGCAGTGAAAGCAAACTGCAAACCCCTTGGGGCAATCCCTCGCGAAATGCCCCTCCTTGCCACACTTGTAGCACACACCCGCTCTGCACACCCCCTCATGGCTCTTGCCGCACTTCCCGCAAGTGCGGCCCTTCGGACCTCCAGATCTCGAATCAGCGGGATTTGTCCGCTTGGCTGCCGGCTGAGACTGTACCGGCCGCCTATCCCTCCTCTGAGACTCGGCCTCCTCCCTGGCCTGAGTCTCTAGCTCAATCTCCCTCTTCCGGGCATTCACCTGGAGCTCGACAAATGTCCGGTATGTCGAGTTCGCCACGAACTCACGAATGTCCCTCCTCAGTATTCTCAGATATCGGCTCATACGTGCCTGCTCGGTAGACACGTGCTCAGGTCAAAACAACGCCCTCTCACGAAACATCCGTGTAATCACAGTCACGGACTCCGTCCCCTGCTTTAGGGACAAGAACTCCTGCGCCAACCATTCCCTCTCCACCGGGGGAACATACTCATCTCGGAACATGGTGGTGAACCTCTCCGAGGTCACTGCTGTAATCTCTGCAGGAGTGAAGTCTGTCGTCACAAACTTCCACCATCCCTTCGCTCCCAAGCGAAGCTGGTTCAGCGCGAACCGTACTCTCAGATGCTCAGGACAAGAACATGTGTAGAAGCATCCCTCAATGTCAGAGATCCACCCCATCGCGGCTATCGGATCCTGAGTCCCATCAAACTCTGGTGGCTTCGTGTTGCTGAACTCCCGGTACAGCAACGAGTCACCCCCTGTGGCCTAGCAGCGGCAACGGCTGCGGTGGCCGCAGCAACAACAACATCGGTAAGAGCAGCATACCGCTCGTCAAATGTCTCAATCAGCGTGGTCTTGATAGACCCAAACATCTCTGGTATCTCAGCTCGAATGGCTGCTGCCACCTTATCATGAATCATCCTGCGAATCTCATCATCGCTAACACCGCTTCTCTTTGGAGTGTGGCGTGTACCCACCATAATGTCTCTGAAACACAACACAAAAGAAATCAGAGACTCACTCGAGTATACTCGCACTCGATAACTCAACCCTACTCGTTCCTTAGTACCCTAAGGATTCTTACTTGGACTGCTCACCGATCCGGTGTTTCCAGTAGTACGGGCCCTATACTACCTTCCACAACGCATCGGTATTCACCCCCAAGTCCTCCTCCTAGGATCCCAGATCACAAGTACTCTCTATCTCGCCAAACACAAGCTACCCTCCAGTAGACCACTCATAAGCTCCTCGCTGCTACCTACTCACTCTCAAAGTAACTCATAGTAGCAGTAATTTCCTAGGCTAAGGCATCACAAATCAGTCCACTCTAGTCCTAGACATGAATACCTAGCCTACTCTAGCATGCATAACATATCACATAATATCTCATAATACATAATGTAAGGGTATTTTTGGAAATCACCGTTCGGGCGCTGGCTGATCATACACACTGTTCCGTTCTGCTTTTCTCAAAAATCTTTTACTCCTTTAGAAAATTGTTTCTTTTATGAAAAGTTTTCTCAAATCCTCAGTTTGAGTTCAGATACGCCCGAAGGTGCATCCGAATCCCTCAAACCAAGGCTTTGATACCAACTTGTAACAACGTAAATTTTAAAACAATTTTTCATTTTTCAAACATAATAAAGCTCATATAATATTCTCAAAATCTCATATGTATCAAATGTCATCACAATAAAACATATACCAGAATCTCAAAACATAATCCTCTGCCAGTGTGTACAAATCATGCCGGCGCCTTCCCGCGATCCTCGCTGGTACCCGAAACACATATCACATAACACGGTAAGCATAAATGCTTAGTGAGTTCCCCAAAATACCACATACAGCACATAAGCCACTCGAGGCTATAACTCTGTACGACCCTCCGGTCGATGTGTCTCAGCGGGACCCTCCAGTCCCGTAGCTCGTTGGACCCTCCGGTCCGGTCTAGCTCGTTGGACCCTTCGGCCCGGTCTAAATCGTTGGACCCTCCGGTCCGGTCTAATCGAGGACCCTCTGGCCTCGTAAGTCATTGGACCCTCCGGTCCGGTCTATATAACACAAAGCATATACATAACACAATGCACATAATCTCAATTATACACATAACACATAAGACCCTCCGGTCTGCACGTAAATACCACTCTAGGTAATGTATAGTGAGAAGACTCAGCTCAGGTAAATCTCGGAAAGTCTCGAACTCGAAGTACTGATCTAGCCTCCGCCTAATCACATAAAGTAATTCACCTCTAATTAACAACGATTCTCATAGGCTAGACAAATCCCTTCCTATGATCTCTCAGAAGGGGAAAATACCATTTTACCCCTCCAATGATCCAAACGTCCAAATGTTGACCAAACCCTAAAAGTCAACGAAAGTCAACTTCCAGTCAATGGTCCAACTTTGACCAGACTCGTCGAGCGCACTAGGGTGACTCAGCGAGTCCATGCGTGTCCTCTGAATCCTCCTAAGGCCTCACTCGACTCGTCGAGTTAGCCTTTCTCTCGACGGGTTACCACCGATCACGAATCGTGGTGCAACACAATCCGACTCGTCGAGTCCTCTCATGGACTCGACGAGTTTCCTCCATGGCAATGCTCAAATGACCTTCTGATGTCAGATATGTTTCTCTATCTTATAGATCTGACCTTCTAACACCCAAAAATCACGTAAAGGTTTGAACTTTATGTTCATGCATCGCACATATGGCTCTATTTGATGAAATAGCTCTTAAAATGGACACCTAGACTCAAAACTCTTATGGGACTGCATAAAGCTGAATGATTGGAGCTCTCTGGACCTCTCAAGGTCCAGATCTAAAGTCTATTCCTCAATGGGACTCCACATGCCCCATATTCCAACTAAAGAAGGGGCAAAGAAACCTTAGATTCATGAGATCTACTAAATACACGAAAATAGGCATGGATTCATACCTCAAACAACAACCTTTGATGAAGTAATAGTAGATCTGAGCTCCTCAATCAGCCTAGCTTGAATCCCCTACTTCCTTCTTGCAAGAATGCACTAAAGGTGATGTAATTAGCTCCTTCTCTCACTCTCTATGCTCTCTGGTTTGTTAGGGTTTCTCAAGTGGGTGTGTGGCCTCAATGAGGGCCATAAGGACCCTTAAATAGGGCACATGCCCAAAGATTTAGGGTTTCTGTCCACAGCGCGGACTCGTCGAGTCCATTCATTAATCCGAGTCATCAGTCGCCATCCTACTCGACGAGTTTAGGCGTCAACTCGTCGAGTCCCTTCTTCTTAACTCAAAATAAATACTTAAATTATGATACCTGGAAATCCGGATGTTACACTAGTAAAACAATCATGTTATGTTGATACCATTTCAAGGGTTTTAAACTTAGAACATTATGTCATATTCATAACCTATTGCAAGTTGACAAACTGTTAGTGATTATTTATAATTATCAATATAAATAATTTTATCAAGTCGATATACGAAACAGAGCTTTATGACAGAATTATTTGCGTATCATAAACTGTCCATCGTTAAACTTTCTGAAATACAAGTGATAAGTTGTATGTCATAAAGCTGTAAAACGCATGTCATAACGCTGCAGTCATAACTTTACACAAGAAAACATTATTTGCATTATTCCATAATGGGAGTCAAAACTCGCATAAATTCCGTTAAGGCTCTTGTGAGATTTTTCCTTCGCCGTACCTACCTAGCGTATATTGTAAGTCTTGTAAGTTATAACCAGAGTCTCCTGTAGGGAGAGCGGGGTAGTTGTGTATAGATCTATACGGGGTTGACACCCCACACATGTGCTGTTCGCTACAGCTAGACCGGCCAGTCTAAGGTGACAAATATCTTAACCGTAGCTGACGCCTGAAGAACGTCAGGGAATGCGTTCTCGTCATATTAGTATGGTTGTAACGACTCACATAGAGTAGGGTTCTATTAACATTGGAAATTACAAAGAGTACTCACCCTGCTAGTTTTACAAAATCCAGAACTATGTTTCGTATATTTTGTAAACTAATTTCACATCTTCGGTCTTAGGGTTTTAAGACCACAACATCTTTTATATACAGAAAATATAGGATTTTCTGGGAACACTTTCTTTTCAGAAACAAACAAAGGAAAACCAAAGAACATGCATGCAATTATACAGGATTTTGGAACGAGACTCACAAACTTCTTTTTATAAGAAAATTTTGGATTTTCTGGAGTTTTACAACTTATCATGAACAAAGACAATACAAAGTTTTTCTACGACTATGCTTATGAACTCACCAACATTCTATGTTGACGCTTTTCAAAACGACTTGTATTCTCAGGAACTCAGTGAACAGGTACTCGAGCCTCGGATCTGGATATGTTACTATCTTTAGAGACATCATACTTTTTGGTGAGTTTTGTGTAATCGAAGAACAAATACACTTTGTAAACAATGAATGTCGGTATATTGTATTGTATGATGTTTGGTTGCTATGTATCATTTATATTCAACTGCTATGATATTACACAATGATGTCAGCCGCCCCCGGACGTTCGGGGGTGTGACAATTACCTAGTATATGTTTGACATAAGCTATATTTGTCCCTTAAATCTTAAGTTTTGATGAGGCATGGGCTTATACATTTATATATAAATTGGTGTATTTTTATATACAAATAATATAATGGCCAACCCTAGGATTTGTTCTTATTAGACTTCCCATAGCCTAACGCACTATATTGATATATTTTTCAGGTTACAAGTTGATGATCGGAACCATTGGAGATTTAGAAGTGTTGGAAATTTTAGAAGACTTTTTTTGAATGATATATACACTCTCGCATGTTTCAAATTGGTTTCTTGAAAGTATGAGACCATTTTCCGCACTTGGACTTTGAGAAATGATTTTAAAATGGTTTTGAGACCATTTTCCGCAAATTAAAACTTTAAAAATACTTTAAAGCTATTTTTATAAAGGTTATTTAAAATAATTATGCGAGAGGTATTTCAATTTTGCTTAGCACCGATCATCTTTTGAAGAAATGTATCTATCTCGTGACTAGGGGTGTTCGCGGTGCGGTTTAGAGCAAAAACTACAAATCGCACCACATATACGGTTTCACATTTTTAGGAACCGTAAACTGCATCGCGAGAGTTCTAAACCGTGTTTTTACGGTGCGGTTTGATACGTACAGTTTATGGGGATCGTAGAGTTTAATAAAACTCAAAACAAAACAAAAATTGTTTCCTAAAAACAAACTAGCAAATTAAAGTCAGTCACTAGACATCTTCTATCAAACATATAGTATAACACTCTTAAAACTTATCCATACATCATTACCCTAGTCATGAGAGCCTTATGCAATATATCTTGGTTATCAGTGCGTATAAAGTAAGTTTGGATTTGTCAATTTTAAATTTGGGAGCTTATCAAGCTACTTTATAATTATCATGTTCGTATACATTTAATATATATATAGTTTGAACTGTGGATTTGTAATTAAAAACCACAAACCGCATTGTATAGTACGGTTTGACAAATTTACGGACCGCAAACCGCACCACGAAAAAATTAAACCGTATTATATGGTGCAGTACAGTCGGTTTGTGTTTATTGAACACTCATACTCATCACACAACATGTTACTTGTTACCATTGGGAGCGTTAAGGGAGGACAAAATGGACAGTTGTACTGGGTTAATTTTTTTGGACCTATTTTTTTATTATATATTATATATCTGTATTTATTTAAAAAAAAAACTTATAATAAGGATAAATATTCTTTTTTCTGGCTCGTTCTGGGTATTTGAGAATATTTAAATCTTTAGGACCGATCATACTTGTCACCGACAAACGATGTTATTAGTAGAGTTGATGTTGTTTTAAATAATATTTTTTTAATTTGTCCTTCAAAAATCAAATTTGCCCTCTTTTCCTGGTATTGAGAAATGGGTTTACAAATTGTGGCACGACGGAAATTATGGAGACTTTGAGATGCTTTCAAAATATGATGGTGAGCAGTCATCTTAGTAATCTTTCCCTTGTACTCTTTTGCCCCTCCTAGTATCTTGCTAGGAGTGTAGTTATTTTAATGATATTTATCGGTTCCAAAAAAAACAACAATCTTAGTGTTATTTGTAAAGCTTATAAGTTTGGAAAACAACATAAATTTTTTTTCCTTCCCAATTCTTTTGACCATCAAAAAATCATTGCAACTTATATAACTCCAAAAATATAGCTAAGTAGAATAAGACATTTGATTTGGGAGATTCTTGGTTACAAACAGATTTGAGAAAACATATGTATAACCTTTACAATTTATAAAGTAAAACGGTTATGTGCCAAACATGATATGCAATGTCAATATATAGTGATATGGATTGAATTTGAGTGACTTTAGACCATTTTATCAACAAGGCATTTTATTAAAAAATTAAATTATCTTTTATCCTCGTACACTACTCAACTCGTTCAGATTTTAACACTTTATTAACAACAATAACCCAATCCAACTTTTTATTATAATATATACTTATTTATAATTAGATTGTATTATATTTAAGGTTAAAAAATATAAACATCTTTAATTTAAATACAAGATAAAGTAATTTTTTATTATTGTTGTTAATTTTTTTGTTTATTTATAGAAAATAAAAAATATAGATATAAAAATATATCAATATTGATTTAGAAAATAATTTACGAAATCTGATTATATCACTTTGTTGTTATTGAAATAAACTTTGATTTTAACCATTTAAAATTATGGCAAAATTTTATATAACTACCCCAATGATGTCATTTGGTAGACATGTTTGCGTCAATCTATCCAGGGCTCCATTTTGTTTTCTATAGAAAATTAAAAATACAGATATAAAAATATATCAATATTGATTTAGAAAATAATTTACGAACTCTGATTATGTTACTTTGTTGTTATTGAAATAAAGTTTGATTTTTAACCATTTAAAATTATGGCGAAAATTTATATAACTACCCCAATGATGTCATTTCGTAAATAATTTACGATACCTTTTAACAGATTTTAATTGTAGAGTTTTTAATAATAAAAAAAAAACAATTTTAGAAATTATATTCTTTTAAAAATAGTAATTAATATCGTAAACTAATTCAATAAACAAATATAAATAATAATCTACTAATGCAATAATATACTAATGGAAACCAAACTGAATGAGATGGTAGTCCACATTGATTTTCAGTTTTTGCGTATAAAAGATGGCTACATGAATTTCAGATCAATTAATTTAAGGTTCCTTTTGACGTGGAAAAAACAACCCGACTCTTATTGCAACTCATAAGACGAGAAACTGAAACCGGATCTTCCTTCATTCGTTGTTTTCAACTCAAGCTTCTGAAACGGACTGCAATCATTGATCAATAGTCAACACTTGATCATTAACCATTTTAATTTCCAATTTTTTATTTTTTTTCATTTGTAGTAAATACACATTCGTTCCTATTAATTTGATTAATTAGTAGTACCTGCTATTTGGATCATAATAGTAGCCATTGATAGACCCATCCACACACGAGAAGCAAACATAGTAAAAACCAGCAATAGTCAACCCACAATCCGCTCCAACGTTCACAAAGTATTGCTCTTTCCATCTCTTCAACATGGTAAAAAAATAAATATTTAACGAAAAATAAATAAATAATAATAGTCCCCTGTTTGTTTGTTACGACTTAAGCAAGCAAAATTACCATAAAAATATATTGATAGTTGCTGAGGTCTAATGATTTCCCGCCATCAACCTCAACTTGACTCTGACAACAACTCAAGAACATAAGGTTAATTATAAAATCATAAAATAAACATTTACTATAATTTTGTGTTTTTTGAGAACTTACTAGAAGAGGTGAAAAAGATGGAAATTTTGTCCAGTGTTCTATGTCCACTTCTGACCTGTCACAGTTTATAAAATAATTATAATGCTAAATTTGGTAACTTAATTAAACTTGTAGAGAAGAAAAAATTACGTGGCTTTCCATTTGTTAGTAAAGAAGGTATAATTTTTGGTATCAACAATTTCTCCCTCCCAAAAAGTAACCACCTGCAGTTGATTAAGGTATTATTTATTAGAATTTTAAATTATTTCTTGCACCAAATCCTAAAATATAGTACTCATTTAAACAGATGCTACTTACAGGTGTATCTGCCATTGGAACATTTAGAGCTTCCATGGTGCCACATAGATATCCATGATCAAGGTCACAGCCTTGGATTCGCACATTAACTCTCCAAGCTTCATCCTTTTGTGGACTTGAAACATTTTGAGTTCCTGAAAAAGCCTGAAAATTCATTCAAAAAGTTCAATTAAACACTTCTTGAAGCTAAAATGTGATACAACTAGTCGAAATACAGATAATGAATGTCAAAATTATTAATCAGTATATGGAAAAAAAAGGATGCAACTAATGAAGAGATTACCTGTCCAACACTTAAAAGTGAACAAGGTTGTAGACAAGTTTGTCCATAATTTGCACCTGAATAATGATAAAAGTATGCATCAGAAAAACACCACATTTTTCTTAAGATTATCCAATAAATATTGAATGGATTGATTTTCCTAACAAAAAGGAAAACTGCTGCATAATAAGTTAAAGATTTGGACATAAAGGCAAAAGGAGCACAGAAACAAATCAAGTGATATGACTTAATAGGACAAATACCATATAAGTATTGGATCAATAAATATGATAACTGTCACATAACTGAAACTGTGATTCATTTCACCTACATCTTCCTAGTTTTTCTTTCCTTTGAGGCTACTTGTATATATCATTTCCCCTATGTTTGTCCCTAATCTATTTTGTACTAAATGCTTTACATCTAGGCTCTAGCTTATCTTGTTTCTTTCTTCCCCTCAATTGACTAAGATTAGACTTATCTATGTTCTCTATACTCAAAGGGCACTATGAATGAGAATCAAAGATTTCTGGTCAAATAGGATGGGATCTGAGAAAACTATGAGGATTATTTTGACAAATTCTTCAACTGAAAGATAGAAAGAAGTGTTGAAAGTCTCTATAACTATCTTGATTCTCTAATACTAATAATTTCTTCAAGCAGTCATCAATGCCTTCTGTTATTTAATTTCCATATAAATATGTAATCCCTCTGCTGCGAAACTAGAGTTCATTCTCCAAATTTTGATGTAAAGTCAACCTGCAAGTTTGTAAGAGGTAAACTTCAGGACCTTGTGAACCCAACTGAAACTTTTTTCTTACAAAGTAGACTATGCATATCCAAATATAATCTCCAATGTGATCATTAGTTCCTAAAAGTTTGTTCACCCTTCAAGCGAGACTTACAATCGATCGAACTCAATTTGTACTTTGCACAAATAAATCCTATTTTTGCACAAATAAATCCTATTTTTGCACAATCCATCTTTCCTTCTATCCATGAAAGCAGAAAACAGCAAGCATCAAACAGGATAGCGTAACCGGAGTTCAAAGGATTGAAATACTGGCGACAATTGTTTCCCCTATACGAACTTAATTGGACTACTGACACATCGGGTAAAGCATTTGACGGACATACCTGAAGAATTAGAAGGTGCTGGAGACTCCACCATTCGCACAGGCATTTTTGCTGTATCTACGAAAATTTAACGATATCTGGAGATTGAGATTCGCATACAACCAAACGACTGAAATTTACTGCATATATCGGAGATCAAAAGGGACTGAAAAGGAAAACTGTCGACGAATTGGTAAAACAAAGTTGGAAGTGAAATGTATATATGAAAAATTCAACTACAACAGCGTCTCCGACCTAGCACTGTTTCTGGGGGTAACAACATTTTTTGTTGGTACCATTCCCCATCTTTTTTTGTGGTAAAAATGATCTAAACCATCTTCGACCCAATACTATTTTTTACGCCATGGATATTATACCAAATCTAATGTGATGAGAAGTGGCATACCTAATTGATTTCATATTAAAGCTTTTGAAAAAAATAATGATACAAATGAAATGTACTTGGGCTTTTAATTAAGTCATCAAAAATATTCTATCGTCTGATTTTTTTTAAAAACCATTATATTTTTTAAGACAAAATTACAAAAATAGTTTTTGTGGTTGGCAAAATTATGTAGTCTTTGTCCAAAAAAGTTTGGTGATGCATCAGTGGTCCAATTTCGGATATCATGTGTGGTTTTGGTCCATATGGTTGGTATTTTTGTGTGTTTTGGTCAACTTTCAACCTAAAATGACTAATATACCCTTAAAACAATTTTTTCTATTTATTTTAATTAAATTATTATTCCTTTAATTAAAAAGAAACAAACAAAATATCACCCCACCTCTCTCTCTCTCTCTCTCTCTCTCTCGACAACCCCCCAACACCACCACCGGAGTACTATTTTCTGATGGAGCACCACCACCGGAACCCTAATTGCACTTGTTTTCGCCTCCATTCCAGCACCTACACAACCATATTCCATCAGAGGTTCAAACCTGCACTGGAAAAGATCTCCAACGCCGCCACCTGTTCTAGCAGGAAACAACATCACCACCGAGGCAACACTCCATAGTCACCACCTGTTTTGGGCGGATCATGGTCCTCCTACGGCTACAACGAGATCTGGGTTTCAAACGATAGGTGTTCCTCCGGCCACAACGAGATCTGGAAACTCTAGCTTCGACGATAGGTTCGACAAGATCTGGGTTTCAGATCTAAGAAGGAAATGCGTGGTTGTGAATGGATGGAGGCAAGAAGCGAAAAAATGGCATGACGAATAATGGATGGGTGTGGTGGCGGACGATAACTCCGACGAGATTAGAGTCTCAGTTATGGGTTTCAGAGCTTTTCTTCGGAAGGAGGTGTAGGTGGTGTTCTGATAAGGCGGAAGTGACCAAAGAATATTGTGGCGGCCGATGGTTTTAATGAAGGATTTCTCGCTGGCGGGTTAAAGATTTTCGCCAATAAGAGGTATTTTCCGACATTGAGAAGAATAGAGGTTGAATCTAGTAGTGGGAAGGGTACAGGCGGAAGGAGGTGGCAGCTGTAAAGATATGATGAAGGAGATGGTGGTGACAGTCGGTGTTGATGGTGGTGAATGGTGGCGGCAATCATTGGTGACGGTGGCGGCAATCATTAGTGATGGTGGCGACAGTCGATGGTTATGGTTTTTATATTCTTGAATTTTCATCAAATACAAACCTAGATGGAGAGAGAGAGAGAGAGAGAGAGAGAGAGAGAGATGGTATGAGTGGGCCTTTTTCTTATTTTGAATTTATTAAAAACATTTATATAAATATAAAAAAATTAAAAAATCAAATATAAGGGGCATAAAAGTCATTTTAAGTGTATATGGACCAAAAACAATAAAAAGATCTAATTTTGGACCATTGGTGTACCACCAAAACTTTTCGGACCAAAACCATAAAATTTTGCCAACCACAGGGACCATTTTTGCAATTTTGTCTTTTTTTTAATGCGTCCAAACCTCTATATTTTATGAAATTGTCAAATTTATGGCTTTAAGACCAATAAAAGTAGGCAACCACAAATGCAAGCTAACAAATTCTTAAAACCTCAACGTTCTTCATCAATCACAGATATTCAACGAGATCAAAAATGGTAAGCAACCGAGTTTCTATTTGAAGTAAGTGAAACACAATACAAACATCGGTGTTACCTTACTGATGAGATATATCCAGAATATGTAACGCCCGCAAATTCGGGCTAGTCAATTTAGAGGCAATAAGAATAAAAAAACGACTTTTTGATAGAAGGTTATTTAGAATAAATCTTAACTAAGTTATAGTATATGTCACAATGGTTCCGTACATATAAAGAACGTTGAAATATGAGTTATAACGAAGAAGTTATGACTCGTCGAACGGCTAAATCGGCACGGCACCACGTAACGTAAAAAGTGAATTTTTGATCAATTACTTTTTAGCCTTAGGGATCTAAACGAAAGTCATAATATATGTTAAACCGAGAACGTACATAAAAAGAACGTCCAAATATGACTTTGTATGAGGAAGTTGTGATTTTTATAAGATTTAGCATAGCAGTGCACAGCCCGAAAATCGAATTTTAGATCGATCGATTTTTAGCCGACAAAATCTAAATTAGAATTGAAGATCTCATTAATAGGAGCTCAACGATATAAAGACAGTCGAAAACGGACGTCGGATGACAAAGTTATGAAGTGTGTAGCCGATGAGACGGCAGTGGTCCCTTTAGAGGACATTCAGGTTGACGATCGCATGAACTACATTGAGAAGCCGGTGGCGATCTTGGATAGGAAGGTGAAGGTCTTGAGGAATAAAGAGGTACCCTTGGTTCAGGTTCAGTGGCAGCATCGGAAGAGATCTTAGTGGACTTGGGAGCCGGAGTTCGAGATGCGGTAGCAGTACCCAGAGTTGTTTCTGGAGGATGACTTCGAGGGCGAAGTCTGATTCTAGTGGGGGAGAATTATAACATCCCGACTCCCACGTATAATATTTAATTAATTTACATTCATGTTGTCCAAACAACTCGACGAGTTGGAGGCCCCAACTCGCCGACTAGAGAATTAAATGGCCGCGTGATTATTAGAGTCTACTCGACGAGTTGGAGGACCCCAACTCGACGAGTAGAAGTTGAGTGTGAAAACCCTAATTTTCAGGGTTTGTGCCCTATTTAAAGGACCTTAAACCTTCATTTCCGCCTCCCTTATCATCTTGACACACTGATAGAAACCCTAGTCGATTTGTATTCATCTGTGAGAGAGAGAAAGGATAAGATTGTATGTTCTATTGCATTTTTGGAAGGGGATTGAAGAGCAAAAGACTTGGAACAAGAAGAAGCCCTTGGATCCGGTGTTCTTTCAGTGCTAGCTACTATTTGGAGCTAAAAAGCTATCACCTTGATCATTGTTTGGTTAGATCTCTTCATTGGGAGTTCATGGCCATTTCCATCTTTTCTTTAGGTCCCTAAGTGGTTTGAGCTTGCCATGGAGTTGGGACTTCAGATCTGGATAGTATGAGGTCCCTTGGGCCTAAAGATTCAAGCTTTATCAAGCTATTGGCCAGCTTTCATGAATTAAACCCTCTATAGAGCTTGTTTTGGCATTTTGAGCCCTAGATGCCATGCATGGACGTAAAGCTTGCAGCTTTACGTGATACTTCAGCCTTGAGAGGCTAAATCTAGAGTATGAGGCCTTAGTTCTGCTTAAAAACGTCTGAATGAGAGAAGGGCCTGAAGGGAATCGACGAGTTGATGAGCCAACTCGACGAGTTAGCTAGGGTTTTCCCTCAATAGTTTGGACGCGTTACAACTCAGCGAGTTTGTGAGACAACTCGACGAGTTGAGTTGGATTTTCCCGATACTTCAGAGAAAACGAAGGAACTCGATGAGTTGGGTCAACATGGACTGTTGACTCGAGTGTTGACTTCCATTGACTTTTAGGGTTTGGTCAAGACACGAGTTATGGAGACCATGGAGGGGTAAAATGGTCTTTCACCCTTTCCGAGTGTTAGAAAAGGGGTAGCCTAACATTTTAGGGTTGTTATTATAAAGTGTTAATTAGAGATGGTTATGATATGTAGGCAGAGTCTAGACCGATCATTGAGTACGAGACCTACTTGCTTACTTACGAGGTGAGTCTTCTCACTATACTTGCCTGAGTGGTAATACTGTGTGACCGGAGGGTCTTATATGCTTATACTAAGTTATGTGATATCATGCATTTGTCTTTGTGATTTATGTTGTATATTATTTTGTGCTTTATTGGTTAGGACCGGAGGGTCCAACCCGAGTTGTGAGACCGAAGGGTCCTCACTGAGACACATGGACCGAAGGGTCCTTATTGAGATATAGCCATGAGAGGCTAATTATTTGTGTGTGGTATTTTGGGTAACTCACTAAGCTTCGTGCTTACAGTGTTGTGTGATATGTGTTTCAGGTACCTCTCAGGATCGCGGGAAGGCGCCGACTTGATTGTACACACCAGCTAGAGATTATGTTTTGAGGATTCTGGGATGTTATCAAACATTTTGTGTCTTGTGTTTTGAACAACTCATACAATTTATGGTTTTTGAGAAATGTGAGAATGTGTTTTATGTGGTTTAAAAATGAAAATTTTATTTGAAAATTTAGAGTGTTACAATTTGGGGATGTCACAATTGGTATCAGAGCATTAGTTTAAGAGAACTAGGAATATTTGAGGATTTCTAGACTTCAACTTAGAATGTTAAGCGATGATCGTGAGGAGTGTGTCTAATATATTTTAGGTAGTACACCTGAATAGACACAAGCACTGGCTTATTTAAGGAAGATGCCTAAATTGCTTTTATGTGTTAAATGATTTGTGATGCTTTATGATGCCATTATTTGATCGGATCTATGGTCTATTGCCGACCGGATCTGGAAATTTTATGTGTTCAGATTTCTAAACGTACAATTACGATATTAGAACTGACATGTAACTTTTCGGAGTGATAAAGAGATTATATGTCTGTCTTAAATAAATATTTCCCTATCTTAATTCTCGTCGCTATACACTGAACGTCTACTAGAGTGTATAGATCGAAATGGTGAGAACTTGCAGCGGATTAGGAAATGTTAATGGAAACCGTCAGCCTGAGCCACAAGTGATTGAACGGGCACCAGCAGCTGCACCCGAGCCAATCATGATGGCAGGAGTCCAAGCAATGATTCGCGCTATGATGGCCGAACAAAGGGATGGGATAAGGCAAATGTTGCTTAATAGGGATGAACCTACTATACCCATTGTACAACCTGAATTGAACAGTCAGATAGTCAGACTGTCAGTCAAGCTGGGCCATGAGTGGTTAGAAGAAACCAACCCAATGGATGAAATGATGGGCGTGGATGTAAGTACAAGGATTTCATGGCATCCAAACCACCAAGTCTTTATGGAAGCCCAACACCGGTGGAAGTCATGGATTGGATCTCCAAGATGGAGATGATGTTTAAAAGTTGCGACTGCAGCAACAAACAGAAGACCGCTCTCGCGATAACGTTGTTGAATACTGGGGTATTAAGTTGGTGGAAGCTACTAGCTGATACCATTCCCAAGGGAGAAGCTATTAAGATGTCTTGGGAAGAATTTTTGGTGCAACTGAAAATGCAATATTGCTCCGAGCATGATCTACTGGAGATCAACAACGAGTTTCAGAATCTAAAGAATGGAAGGATGAGCATCAGCGAGTATGCTGCAAGTTTTACGGAGAAAATGAAGCTTGTTCCTTACCTGGTTCCAACTAAACTCTCCAAGGTCAACAGGTTTGCCAATGGATTACCAGCAGACTTTGGTCCAATAGACAAACACGCAACCACCTTGAAAGCTGCCATCTGGGCAGCTAAGAATGTAGAGACCCATATATGAGAAAAGGGTCTTGAAAAAGATAAGGCAGGAGAAAAGAGGAAGCTTGAAGGATCCTCAAGATCCGATAAGAAAGGATGATTCTCGAAGTCCAACCTGGATGACCAAAAATATGGAGCAAAGTGGTGTGAGAAGTGCAAAAAGAAGCACTATGGGAGATGCTACGAAGAAGTGACTTGTTATAAGTGTAGGATGATCGGTCACTATTCCAAGGATTGTACGCTTAATGATAAGGTATGTTACGGATACGGAGACAATGGGCATATTTCAAAAGATTGCCCGAAGAAAAATGAAGCAGCAAGGCCGAATGTGCCGCCGAAGCCAAAGGCAAGAGCATTCCAAATGATCCTTAATGAAGCAGGTGACAATGCAAGGGATTAGGATTAAGGATCTATAAAGTAGCCATATAGATAGTATCATGTTGTGTAGCCTAATATAAGAGGCATAGTGTAGGGCGAACTTGAATATTTATGTAATCCTTTCAAGAAGTAATATAAGCCTTAGTTATGTTATCCGATGTGTTAAATAACTATGTGAAATTCTTGTATGGTGACTTGGAGAACTGCGAGACAATACTTGGTACGAGTATGAGTAGGTGTGAAAGGTAGTAGAGGCCTATACTACCAGAAGCACACGACTCACACTTGGATCGGGGAAAGTCACAAGGTTACCAAGGAGCTAGTAATTGATTCCGTTTTGTTCATGTCTGTCGTTATCATTGTTTCGGTAATGACTAAGAAGATTTTTATTATTTTGACCCTAGTGGTCATATCATATCGAGTCCGACTAGGATATGTATTCTACGTGGTTCAGAGAACCAAGTTCGACGTAGCATCTGACTTAAGCTAGAAGATTGAAGTGAAAGATAATCGAAGCGATCAATAGAAGTATCACGATCGCCGTGAAAGTAAAAAGCTTGTAGCTAGATGTGTTACATGCTAGAATGTGATTATATCACATTAGAAGATGAAGGAAGGTATATTCCATTCTGGAATCTGGCTCTAAAAAACTTGAGTCTAAGCATTGCATCATACGATGAGAGGTCATTAGAACATGACCCATCGGTCTATTATGGTAATCAAAGTAAAGAACTTATCTTAAGTTAAGTCTTTTAAGAAGGAATAGGAGTCTCCAAATAAGGATCGACTTTGTAAGCTCGAAGGTTATCATTGAAAGTCCAACATAGTACGAAGAGCGGGTGCAAGATTGAGCACCGCCAACAGTCAAGAAGTCCAAGAGTTAGATACTCATTTGAAAGAACATAAGAGCTATGGTTATTACCTAGGATGAAAATATAATGTGTGGAGTCATTATACAAGACATGTTTTATTGATGATTTTGGGACGTAATCATCCTAAGGGGGAGATAATTGTACACATGTCACAACTAAAATAACGTACATAAAAAGAACGTCCAAATATGACTTCGTATGAGGAAGTTATGATTTTTCTAAGATTTAGCATAGCAGTACACATGTCACAACTAGGAATTCTGGTGCTTTGTAAAACCCTTAACAAAGATAACATTGTAGTTAAAACTTGAAAAGATGTATGGTGCTTATTCAATGACCACAAAATTCCATCAAATACTCTATACAAACATTCAAATAGTCAACAAAAGGTTGGAAACCCTAAAAAAATCCCGGTTCAAGTCCATTTTGGACTAGTATTTTCTTATTGGGCCTAATGGACCACTAAGCTTCCAATTTGACTATTTTGAGCTTAGAACTCTTATATGGGCTCTAATTTGACCCATTAGCATGAAACTTAACATTTTGGGCCTCATAAGCCTAAAATGGACTAGTTTATCTTTAATGGGCCTTATTGGGCCATAACAAATCTAAAAGGCCCAATGGGCCGAAAATAATCAAAATGGGCCCATAATATGGACTCAAGAACAAAAAGGCCCAAACCATTCTTTTCCCTTACCCTCTCTCGGCTCAAGTAGAAAGAAAAAAAAAGGAAAAAGGGGAGAAATTAAGGGATTAAGGAGGGTTAGCCACCTCCTTATTACTCATTGGATTTCCATGCAAAACTCATATATCTCCATGCATCCATCCTATCACCTCTCTCTCTTCTCCTTCTACTACTCTCGGCCGAGAGTATCAACACACACACTTATTTCACTGTTAAATCCTCTCAAGAACTCACAACAACTTCTTCACTTCTTCAAAATTTTCGAGAGTTAGGGCTCTTCAAGGAGGTTATTCCGTAATAATCATCATCATTGGTAAGTTATTGTTTAGATCCATAACCTAGTCTCTTTATTTCATCAAAACTTCTTCCTAACTCACACCATTTTCGTGATCTACTCCTTAGAAGCTTCTTAAGCTCGAAATCAACCCAAGAAAGCTTGCTAGGGCCGAAAAAATAGCATCAAACTCTTCCCTTTCTTCTTCAAATCGAAAACAACAAGCAAAGGTGAGTTCATACCCCTCTATTTTCGGTTTTCACAAGTTTTATGGGGGAGAATACAAGTAAAATGTGTAGATCTATGTGTATGTGTATGTTATGTGTGATTTCATGTGTTTATGTGGTAAATATGTAACAAAAAGGAAAGAAATCTTGAGATCTATGGCACAAGAAGGAAAATAAACATGATCTAAGACATATTACACTAAACAAGTCCAGAAAAATTACCCTCTAAGGTTATAATAAACATATTGCAACATAAAACTCATTTTTGGACTATATTTGCCAAATAAACAAAAGTTGGGTAAAAAAATTGTCATTCACGGTTTTCTTAAGGACCAAAAGAGTCAAAACAGTTAAAATAAAAGTTTTATGAATATTATGCTCTTCAAAGGACTAGAAATGTGATTTGTAGCCTAATGGGCCAATTTTTGGGCTTTTCGGCCCATAGGCCCGAAGATTGCAAAAAATGTGATTTTCAAGGGGTTGAAATGATAAATTTCTCAAAACAGGGGGTAAAAGGGGTAAACAAAACTATTTCAGGGGTTAAAATGATTTTTTTCCAAAAAGGATAAAAAATGTAAAGTTTTTTGGAATTTGGGTCAAAATTGTAAAAGTTGCGAAAAGTTTGGACTTTAACTGATAAACTCTTTGCTGAAAGGGCTGAAACTGCCAAAGAGTAAATTTTGAGCTAAAAACATTACTTAAACAAGTCTATGGATCAAAAATGTCAAGAAAATGGTTGTAGGGACCTAAAATGTCTTTTTTTTAAATAAGGGACTAAGATTGTCATTTTTATTGAAGAATGGCTGAATAGGTCAAACCAATATTTTGAGTCAATTATTTTATTATTAAAATACTTGGGTCAAAAATACCAATTTACAACTTATGAAAATAAAATGAAGAATATACATTTATTTTCAAATATCGTTATAAACAATCGATAAGCCTCGTGTCGTTGCGAATATTAACAATTGTTCAATCAAACTTCCGACAATTATACTATACCTAAAACAAGTAAATATTCAAATTGTTGGGCTTGAAAGATCCTAATCATGCTTATTGGGCCTTTGTGGACCATTGACATGACTTTCGGGCCTAACAATGATAACACATATTGGGCCTCCTGTGACCCAATTACATGTTTAAGGGACCCTCAATGGCTTTTATGTGCTATTGGGCCTCAGTGGCCCATTAGCATTGCTAGTAAGGTCCAAATAAATCAAATGTGAAATGGGCCAACGCGTCCTTCGTATACCCAACAGCCTTAAATAACACACGTAATTAGCAGGACCTCGTAATCCTCTTCTCCTCATTTGTTAGGCTTACCTTCTATTCAAGTAAACAAATACAGGTCGTTAATCAATGGTAATCAATTTCGTTTGGATTAAGTGAGTAATAACGGGCGACACCTCTAAGTGTCGTTCGTAGTCTGAAGTTATAATCAAAGTCTCCTGGAGGGAGAGCGAGAGTTTGTGTATAGATCTATACGGGGGTGACTCCCCCACACCTCAGCTGTTCGCTACAGTTAGACTCGGCCAGTCTAGGGTGACAAAATCTTAAGATCAATTCCAGCGTTCGCTAGAATGCCAAGACAGACGAACTAGTCATTATCATGCATGGTTATAACGACTCACATAAATAAATAAATCCAATGCTATCCGAGTAATCAAGGAAAATCATAATTATTCGTTGTGACGGTATAACAATTTGAAACAATTATATTATCTTATCGGAAAACATCGGGTTTTTCAAGGAAATCAACACCATTCACTTGTACTTTTCAATAACTATAATGCAAAACTTCTCATTTATACACGCTTTGAAATCATTCATGCACAAACTTATGGACCTTCACACTTTGGTATAAACAATTGTCTCTTCAGAAAATATCGGATTTTCTGGGTTTTATAAACTACACAAAACATTTTTATAACAACCCTGCTTATGAACTCACCAACATTCCATATGTTGACGTTTTCAAAATAACTTGTATTCTCAGGTAACAGGTAAGCTGAAGAGTAATACCAAGTATGTTAGGGTGTTATGCTTTGAAAAACTTTCAAACAATTTATGATATGAATATGTAATATTTAAACAACGTACTTGATGTGAACAATGTCAGGTGTAATGTATTAATGCATGGTGAAGTTTATGTTGTGTTTCATGTATATTCATTGTGATGATATTCAAGTTGAGTCACGCGAGCCCTCGGACGTTTCCGCCGTCTGGTTCGGGGGTGTGACAACACAACCCGAAAATCAAATTTTAGATCGATCAACTTTTAGCCTAAAAAACCTAAATGATAATTGAAGATCTCATTAATAGGAGCTCAACGATATAAAGACAGTCGAAAACGGATGTCTAATGACAAAGTTATGAATTTTTAACGGACTTTATCTGTCTAAGCCTGTTACAATATAAATTTAAAAATAAATTCAAAATTAGGTGACGGAGTCTAAATGAACGTTGTAGATCCCTTCAATACCTACGAGTGGGTATAAAGAACGTCGAAAATGGAGCTCATATACGAATGTTACGGAATTTAGAAGTTAATGGGATTAGGATGCGAGGGTAACACATGGCCGAATCAGGACCCTCGCTTTCTCTCCACGGCTTCGCATAGGATTCCGACACCTGGCCCTCGTACACACAACGTACTCCAAAGTTAAGCCCAACATAGTCCGAAGATGCAACCTATAAATAGATGTGAGGATCACCTCATTTCTTCACACCTTTCCCATTCTTTCTCTCTCAAATACTCGTCTTAGTCCCTCCCGTTCCCTAGTACTTCCCAAGTGCTAGAGGCGAGTCCCAGAGTGCTAGAAGGCTCCGACAAGAAGAGCTTTTGACTCAGAAGTTCTGCCCGTGCAGAGCCCAGTTCCTCGCTAAACCCCCTTGTAAGTGAGTTATGCTTACCCTACTTTAAGTATAACTTATGTTTAAGTTCATTATCGTTATTATAAACCTATAAACAATATATGTGATAAGTATTATAAATTATACAAACTGTTATTATAATACCTTTTAACTGCTCGCGGTACGGGGAATCTGGTTTGAAGGGCCGCATTGGGTTGTTGGATTTCAGAACAGCTTAAATGCCAAAATGGTCCTGCCCTCCGGTGTTTCATGTCTGGCCCCTGTTTGTACATAGTAGTTGAAAAGTATTGTTTAACACTTATAAAACAATATAGCTCGTAGACCTTGAGATAATGATAAATCTAGACTAATAATTAATCACAATAAATATTAGACTAAAATCTAGTGATAATGATACTAGGTTTCATCGAAGGAAAATAAAATTGTCAGAAGCGAAGCGATGCCCGAGTTTGGAATCATCACTTTAACAAGTGAGTGCATAGTTACTTTCAGCTTACACATAGATATGAAGTATTTAATATAAATTACGTGCTATGTGTGCATATTGTCTGTGTTCTTGATATCTTTGTTGGATGAACGATTTATATATGTTTTACGTGATTTAAAATTGTATATGTATTTTCATACCTATAAATATATTGGTAAAGATGGGTAGATGAAAGACGAGATGAATGATGAGAGATGAAAGATGATATAGATGATGAAAGGTGGAAGATGATGAGAAGCCTTGACCTTAACGATGATCCAGTCATCTAGCAGAGTATAGATGACGAACACAGATTATTCTAGCTTGTCCAGTGGAACGCTAGCAGGCTCGCAACCTGTAGGTGTTGTGAATGAGTTGTTCACCAAATGTACTATAAATATCCTGGCAGCTGCGCCTAAAGGATAATATTGACAGCTATGCCTAATAGATAATATCATAACCCTGGTAGTTGCGCCTAAAGGATAATATTGGTAGCTGTGCCTAATAGATAACATTGGCAGCTATGGACTTAGTGCATGTTGGATATGCCCTGGCAGCGATGGACTTCGTGCCTATTCCTTAGGACAATCATTAGGAATGAAAGAATGATGAAAAGCTGATTCTTTGGGTATATCCTTAAGAATAAAGAAGATAATAGGGATAGGAAGTTGAGTTAGTTGTTTGATGATTAAACATAAATATTATATTATTGTGGGTTGAAAACCTTATGTACTCACCAGGTTTCCCAACCTGACCCACTCAGTTTATTTGTATCACATGTGTCAATACGAAGTTACATTACACTGAGAGATTAACGAATATATAATCACTAGTGTAAATGAACGTAAGGTCTGTTTATGCTTATGTTTCTGTATTGAAGATGACATCCCAATGTTTTAATATAAACAAAATACATTTCTTCGGAAATACTTTGATAATATCTTTATCATGTTTTCTGGGAACAAATTCCACAATATTATTCTTTAAAATGGATATTGTGATTTTTTAACAAGCATAAATATTTTTTTTAAATGAACGTGAATTTGGGGATGTCACAATATGGTAAACTAGACAAATCATTTATATGTCCACAAAATGAAAAACGAAAATTGTTCACAATGGCGCAAGAAACGACAAGGAAATATGTGAAACGAGCATTTAGAGTCCTTAAAATGTTGGTAAATAGTTCAAAACCAGTCACGAGCATGAGATTCGACAAAAATAAAGGAACCTGTAACACCCATGTTTCATATTGGTTAAGCTTACTTTTACCGAGGACCGAAGATGAAGTTTTGGAGGAAACTCTGTACCACAACGTGGGACAAGGATGCCCATGACGTGGAAATGATTAGAAGGGTTACATGTTTTGTTTGGACTGCCAAGACGTGGCATCTGTTCTAGCCCAAGCCCATGTTTTCTTTTAGGGTTCTCTTTGTATTTAAACCCCTCTAAGTCATTTCTAGGGTTCATTTCCAGCCTCCAACACTCTTTTACCTCAGAGAAACCCTATACCTAATTCCCTTGGTGATTTGTGGCCTTTTGGATCATTTGTTAGATTGGAGAAGAAAAAAAAGGAGAAGAAGGTGATCTATTGGTGGATCTTGCAAGGAAACAACACCATCATCATCTCACATTGCTTTTGGACCTTTATAAGTGTCAAAGGCTCAAACTTTATGGCTTGAAGTGGCTAGATCTAAGATATTGTCCTATGTTCTTCATGTTTAAGAAAGTTTGGAAGGAAGGAACTCATAAAGTTGGCAACATTATGACTCTCCTGAATCCCTTGAGCAACATATGTTGTGGATTTAGTCTTTGGTTAGAGTTCTTATCAATTGCATGAGTTTTGGTCATTTTTATCTCATTTTAACCCAAAATGGATTCTAGACATGTTTTAGTCATGCATGTCTATAAAGCTTTCACATTTATGATAGATCTGGTATTAGAAACCATTTTGGAGTGGTTGGGTTAAGGACTTTTTCAGATTAATACATTGTGGTATTTGGCTTTATTTAGACCTAGGGCTGGAGATCTTAATCTCTTTAGGTGTATTAATGAATAAAGTTGGAAACTTTATCCACTGAAACCATAGAATGGACCAGATCTGAGCTTTTGAGATCTTGGAATCGAAGAAAACGCCTTAATCCATTAAGTTTTTGGAACCCAGCACCCACGGCGTGGCCATAGGTCGCCATGACGTGGCGGCTAGGAAATGTCCGTCTATTCGATTATATGAGGGCCATGACGTGGCCATGGATGGCCATGACAAAGCGGTTGACTACAATCAACGTTGACCATTGACTTTTGGCATGGGTTGACTTTTGATCAAATTTCTATTTTTAGAAGGTAGACTTAGGGTTTTCCTTGCGTGGATTGTTAGGAGGCGTTTAGCACCATCTTTTGGCGGTGAGAGTTGTTGGTTGTGGTCGGTGCGGCTTTGAGCGGGGTTTTAGTCGGTGTTGTGATTTAGGTGAGTCTCTTCACTCTATTTGTGGTTCGAAGGCACCAATGTTACCCCACTGGATTTTGTATATAGGAAGACTAGGTGGTGGCCCCTGGAATATGTATAAAAGACCAGGATACAGCTCCCGACAAATTGTATGCAAGACCAGGGTTTGGACCTTGGCAGTTATATGTAGAATGCTAGTTGTCTTTGTGGTACTTGTATGGAAGACCGGGAGGTGGCAATTAGAACTTGTTTATAAGACTCGGGTTTTGGCCCCCGTCATGGCAAGGAAAAATAGGGATACGGCTCATGGCATGATAGTAATTGTAAGACTACGAATGACACATATCAATATTTATTCTAGGTATGGTATGTGGTATTTTGGGGAACTCACTAAGCTTTGTGTTTATGGTTTTATGCTGACAATTTCAGGTACTTCCGGTTCCAAAGGGAATGGCCCGACGTGACTGCACTGCATCCCCCAGAAATTTCTGCATTGGCTGCTTATGATTTTTACTCTGATGTTTAAATGATATATATTTACCTTAATTGGTTTTGGAACAATCTCTTATGATGGTTTATTGTTTTTAAAAATGATAATTTTACTATGAACTGTTGGGACGTTACAAGTTGGTATCAGACCCTTAGTGTGAGGGATTCGGGCACACTCTCGAGTGTGTGTTGAACTTAAACTGAGGAATTGGTAATCTTTTTTAGAGAAAATGAATTTTCTAAAAAGTTTTTTATAAAGAAAAAGGGGTGCGATGCGTGCAATCAGCCGAGATCAAGTAAGTGATTCCCAGAATATCCATATATAATGTTATATTATCTGTTATAAGAATTACATGCTAGATTAGGGCTAAGGATCTGCTCAGGATTGCAAGATAAAATGCTAGGAGAGACGATTTTATATGCCTATTGGTTGAGCTTTTAGAATTGCATGCTAGTTTGGATATCTGATGATTGGATAGAATGGTCTGATTAGGTGATGCACTGGTATATATTTCTCGATGCCCGAATGTTGCTTGCTTTATGCTTTTTGGGACTCATATTGATGTGAGTTAATTATTTCATGAATATGTCAAGTTACATGCAGTAAATGTTAAATAATCTTAGAGTGATTGAATCAACCCTATCGTGCAACTATCGTTTGAGTCTAACCGTTGTAGGGTTGAGTATTTTAGTCGAAGGATTATCTGAGTTTTGTTGCATGTAATTGTATTCACGAAGCGGTTAGCTGACATTAGTAGAGGTTCTTCAACAGCTAATGGCAGGTTGGGGTGAGGAACCTAGGAGAGCCTAGGAAGTGTTTTAGTGGGTTTGGATTTGCTGTCTTGCGAGTATTTAGAGTACCAGTTTGAGAATGGGACCTATATGATTCGGGATGATTCTTAAGGAAAGTATGGATAGGTGTGGAAGGTAGTATTGGGCCAGTACTACTAAAAATACAGGATCCGTTCTCGAATCAAGGAAAGTCATGGAGAATCTAGGAAGCCTGTGGAAAGAGGGTTCTTTGGGTATACTCTGATCAGTACATGGTTACTTTTTAGTATGGTAATGAGCACGCGTGGAAGAGGTCCACGTTTCGGTTCAAGCTCAGGTGTTGGTGATGAGCCGATTGATGAGCAGATGAGGGAGTTCATCTCGTCAGAGATAACCCGCGGTATTTTGGAGCAGACTCCTACGATCTTCGGTACGATCAAGGAGGGGATTATGGAGTTTTTGGACAAGCGTCTAGGAACATTTTGCACTGAGATTATGGCTATTGTGGGAGATCGCACTCTTTCCTTCTGCGAGTTTTATGATTGTGGAGCTTCCGAGTTCTTTGGGGAGAAGGACCCTATTGCTAGTAGGAGGTGGTTAGCAGACATGGTGAATGCTTTCCGAACGAGCTTCTGCCCCAAGGGGTCAAATGTCAGATTTGCATCTTGTCTTCTGAAAGACAGAGATCGTGACTGGTGGGAGGATGTAGATTTCTCTTTGGGAGGCGATGTCATTGAGACGATGACTTGGTATGAGTTTGTGACCTAGTTCCAGGCGGAGTTTGCACCAGCTATCGAGGTACAACATTTGGCGAGAGAGTTTTAGGACATGCGCCAGGCGAATGACACTGTGGAGGAGATTATCACCAAGTTTAGGGAGAAAGCTCTATTGGTTCTGCAGTATGCTGCAGACGAGGAGATGAAGAAGACTCGGTACCATGACATGTTGAGGGCGGATATCAGGGAGTTTGTTAGCTTTTCAGCTTGTCAGACATTGGAGGACATGATTGCTAGAGCCCGAGAATGAGAGATTGACTTGGATATCAGGGACTACGAATTTCTTTTAGACCACTTAGGCTAAAAAGTAATTTATCAAAAATTTACTTTTTACAATACGCAGAGTTGTGCCGGTTTAATCGTGAAACTTCGAAGAAGCATAACTTCGTCATACGAAGTCGAATTTCAGCGTTCTTTATATGTACGGAATCCTTGTGACATATATTATAACTTTGGTTAAGATTATTTATGCTAAATAAAAATTCATTTTTAACGCTTATTATATCTTAATTAACTAGCCCAAATCTGCGGGTGTTACACAACTTGTATTGCTTCTCGGCTAAGTTTGCTCGTGGATAGTTGGAAAGACCATTGGTCGGTACCATGGTAGTGGTAGAAGTGTTGTAAGACTACGGCGTGGTCGTAGCATCCACTAGATTGGCAGGAAGTGGTAGAAATGTTGTAAGACTACGTGGTGGCCATAGCATTCACTAGGTTGGCAGGAAGTGGTATAAGTGTTGTAAGACTATGGGGTGGTCGTAGCATTCACTAGGTTGGCAGGGAGTGGTAGAAGTGTTGTAAGACTGCAGGGTGGCTGTAACATTCACTTGGTTTGCAGGAAGTGGTAGAAGTGTTGTAAGACTGCGGGGTGGCCGTAGCATTCACTAGGTTGGTAGGAAGTAGTATAAGTGTTGTAAGACTACAGGGTGACCCGTAGAATTCACCTGGTCAATGAGGAGTTGTGAGGGTTTGTGAATATGTGATTTGGCTCGTAGCTTTCTCTAGGTAGAGTTAGACCCTGGATGGATGGGTTGTGAGACTGTGGGAGGGCCACAACATTCATGGGATTAAGGAAGGTTGTAGGCCGATTTCAGGTCGGTCGTGATGTAAGGCTACAGTTGGGCTGGTATAATTCACCTTGAGAGAAGTGGACTATCTTTTATATATATATATATATATATATATATATATATATATATATATGTGATGGTTGGTTATGTTTTCCCTGTTTGGAATAGGAGGGTCGTTGGAGCCATATTGGCAAACAGGCTAGGATAGCTTTTTCCATATAGACTCTTGGTCGGAGTCTTGTGGTACGTTCGTGTGGGAGGCTATCAGCCTCAATAACTGGTTGGAAATTTGGTATTTCCATTAATTGGTAGGTAAGTACGATGTTAGGGAGATCTCAGTTAGATCGAAAATGTGATTATTGGTCAGAAAAGATGAGACTGAGATGTTGGTGTGGCACCAATGATAAAGATTCGTGTTGGGAGTCGCTTTTGTTTTCAAGTGAAAGGTTCAACATCAATAAACAGTCAAGGATTCCGTTTTCCAGTTGCCAGCAAGATAATACAGGGTTGTTGGTGTGGCAGAGTAAGTAGTAAGGAGTGATTTCAAGGACGAAATCGAATTTAAGTAGGGGAGAGTTGTAACACCCGTGTTTCAGATTGGTTAAACTTACTTTTATTGAGGACCAAAGATGTAACAACCCAAAAACAATGATAATCTTTTTTTATTGGAAGTCTATCAATCATTCATCAATTGTTTCAAAATCCAACACCAAATCATAATATTCAAAACAATAGAGTACGACTATTGAATTTGCGGAAATCATGAGGGGAGGATGTTGTGGCATCAGTCGGGCACTACCCTTTCGAACCAAAAGTAGCTGAAACCATAAACATAAACTATAAGTACAAAGCTTAGTGAGTTCCCCAAAGTACCACATACCATACATAAGAAAGTGAATGTTGTGGGTCAAATCATATTCTTACAATCATTTCCTGCCATGGGCCAAATCTGTTGGATTAGTGTCTAAGTCCATAACTATATTTGGTATGTACTTGACCCGGTTGGCATGGTCCATTTTGGTTGCATGGCATCATGCATTTGGATAGACTAAAATGAGAGAAATAACACTTAAGGTTTGGTAATATATTATAAGTTCTAATATATTAATAAGATTATTTAACTAGTATTGATCAAGAATTAATTTGGAATTAATTAAGTGATCAAAAGGAGACTAATTAAATATATGGGTTGATTGTGTAAATCATCCATACTTGTATAGTGGGCTAATGCTCCATGGATTATCTAGTTGGGCTAAAACTCATAGGATGCTCCATGGTGTTTTTGTACCCATGGATCATGGAAATGAAAGGCCATGACAATTAGGGTTTACATGGTGTAACCCTAATTGTGACACACTATATAAGCATCTTATTCTTGTCAAAATCGGCCACCATGTGAAACCATGAGAAGACTATGATGGAATGGTGAGGGCTAGCCGATTTCATGAAGTGGTTCATTTCTCTCTAAGTTATTCCAATTGTATTTGATGTTGTGTTAACCATTTGAGGTGTTATACTTGGGGCACTCGGCTCTTAAGCATCAAGGAATCAAGCTACATAAAAAGGTATGTCTTCTAACTTGTTTTTATTACCCAAGTATCAAAGATTGTATGCTAGATAGGGTAATACCTTGGAATATTCATATTTGCATGTATAATAGAGAAAACATAGATCCAAGGTATTTAGGGTTGCATGTACACTTAGGAGTGTTAGAATGCTCAAAACCTATCAAAATCATGGTCTTTCCTTGAAATGTCGAGGGCCAAATCCCAGTCTTACATACAAGTGCTAGGGGCCAGATCCTGGTCTTTCATACAATTGAAAGGGGCCAGATCCTGGTCATTCATGCAAGTATCACAGAGACGACTAGCATTCTACATAACAAAGTAATGATCCGACATCGGTGCCTTCAACCCATGGATCTAGTGAGGAGACTTACCTCACAGCCGGATGAAAACTGAATAATACACTACTCCCAAAATCGACTCTACCGGTCACCTTCACGAATAACAGTGACCCAAACTCAGACTACATCTCAAAAATTACCAAAATACCCCTAGTTAAACTCCTGGTCAAAGTCAAAGTCAACCGAGTCAACTCGGCGAGTACGTTGGGCGTACTCAAAAGGTACGCAAGGCGTACCACACGTTTGACCAATAATGAGGACTGACCACGTACACACAACATACCCTTTGGTATGCCCAACGTACGCGGCTGCAACCAACTCAACCCATTAAGTGCTTAATCCTTAAGCACCTTCGTCCAAATTTCAGATCCAGACCCTAAAAGGTGATCTTAACCATAAAGTTTCCAACTTTATGGTTTTTCATGGCTATTAAGACCTTAATAACAAAAACCCTAGCTTCTTGACCCATTAAGACAACCTAGATCATGCATGGAGAGAAACCAATGTCCAAGATCCCATTTTTATGACTTAGTACACCTCTAAACATATGAAAGGACAACTCAAATGTCTTGGAACATTCCATGCTCACAAAGGTCAAGATTTGGGACAAAAGGAACCAACTTTAAGCTAAAACTATATCTAAAAGAAAAGCTAATCAAGTTGGAGCTTTATACCTCCAGAAGGTGCACAAAGGAATGTAGATGTTGGATCCAAGGCCTTGAGTGAAACACCACAACCTCAAGGTTCTTCCTTCTTCTCCAAAAGCTCCAAAATGGCACTAAAAGGCTCTTCAAGCTTCATAAGGCACTCACACACTTTAGGGTTTTAAAATAAGGAACTCACACACTTTAGGCTATTCAAGATTCATAAGACACTCACACACTTTAGGCTCTTCAAGCTTCTAAGTCATTTATAGGGTTCGTTTCCAACCTCCAACACTATTTTATCATAGAGAAACCGTAGCCCTAATTCCCTTGGTGATTTGTGGCCTTTTGGAGCATTTGTTAGCTTGGAGAAGTAGAAAATAAAGAGAATTAAGTGCTCTATTGATGGATCTTGTAAGGAAACAACACCATCAACATATCACATTGCTTATGGACCTTTGTAACTGTCAAAGGCTCAAACTTAATGGCTTGAAGTGGCTAGATCTAAGATATTGTCCCATGTTCTTCATGTTTAAGCATTTTTGGAAGGAAGGAACTCATAAAGTTGGCAACTTTATGACTCTCCTGGGTCCTTTGAGCAACATATGTTGTGGATCTAGACTGTGGGTGGAGTTCTTGTCAATTGCATGAGTTATGGTTGGAGCAACTATAAAGCTTTCACCTTTATGATAGATCTGGTATTAGAAACCCTTCTGGAGTGGTAGGGTTTAGGACCTTTTCAGATTAAGACATTGTGGTATTTGGCTTTATTTGGCCCTAGGGTTGGAGATCCTAATCTTTTTGGGTGTCTTAATGGATAAAGTTGGAAACTTTATCCATCTAGACCATAGAACAGACCAGATCCGAGCTTTGGAGCTCTAAGAATCGAAGAAAATGGCTTAATCCATTAAGTTGTTAGAAACCCAGCACCCACGGTGTGGCCATAGGTCACCTCGGCGTGACGACTGGAAAATGCCCGTCTGTTCGATTGTATGAAGGCCACGACGTGACAGTTTACTAAAGTCAACGTTGGTCGTTGACTTTTGGCATGGGTTGACTTTTGGTTAAATTTCTATTTTTTAGAAGGTAGACTTAGGGTTTGCCTTGTGTGGATTATTAGGAGGTGTTTAGCACCATCTTTTGGTGGTGAGGCCTGTTGGCTGTGGTCGGTGCGACTTTTAGCGGGGTTTTAGTCGGCGCTATGATTCTGGGAGTCTCTTCATTGTACTTGTGGGTCGAAGGCACCAATGCCGACCCACTAGATTATGTATATAGGAAGACCAGGTGGTGGCCCTTAGCAATTGTATGAAAGACCTAGATACGGCTCCCAACAAATTGTATGCAAGACCAGGTTCTGGACCTTGACAGTTATATGTAGAATGCTAGTTGTCTTTGTGATACTTGAATGGAAGACCATGAAGTGGCTCTTGGCACTTGTTTTTAAGACCCGGGTTTTGGCCCTAACATGGCAAGGAAAGACCTTGATATGACTCATGGCATGATAGTAACTCTAAGACTATGGATGACACACAACAATCTTCATTCTATGTATGGTATGTGGTATTTTGGGGAACTCACTAAGCTTTGTGCTTACAGTTTTATGTTTATGGTTTTAGGTACTTGCGGTTCCAAAGGGAAGAGCCTGACGTGACTACACTGCATCTCCCCAGAGATTTTCGCATTGGCTATTTATGATTTTTACTCTGATGTTTAGATGATATATATTTACCTTGATTGGTTTTGGAACAATTTCTTTGTATGATTTATTGTTTTTAAAAATGAAAATTTTACTATGAATTGTTGGACGTTACAGACACAATATATGTTTGTATCATATTACATAATATGATAGTAGAAGACAAACGCCATACTATTTGAATATATAACATAAAAGAACCACTTGCATGGTTGCACCGCATGAATCACAACGGTATTTTTCGAGAGTTTCAAAGATTCAAAGTCGAGATACGCATGACAACCTTCGTCACAATTTGATGAAACATATATAAAACAATTTGTTCCTCAATAATGACAATGACGAGTGAATGTAATATTTCTCTCTTTTTTTATGCAATTTTAATTATTCTTTTTATATATATATATATATATATATATATATATATATATATATATATATATATATATATATATATAATTTTAATTAACTTTCTATTTCTATTTCTATCTATTTAATAAATAATGTTTCTCAAAAAAAAAAAATTCATAGTGATTATGAGCGGTAACCGAACCCCTGGAAAGCCTTGGATAATGAAGAATGATGTAACGATAAGGTAGCAAACTAATGGGATGTGATGACACCCCAGAGTCTAAATATATGGAAAATGTTTTCTTTTCTTAAACATGTTTTTGTAAGAATAAAATAATATATTTTTAAGTCTAGTGTTAGTTAATGTTGTTAAGTAGACATTTTTTTCATCTCCTTAGGCTAGACAGCACACCTTTTTTATTGTCACATAAACGTCAGCTAAGATTTATCACACTTTTTCAAAACTTTGTCATTTTGAGGTCGTGGTTTGCCATTTTTGCCATTTTTTTTTCTTTTTAGCTAAAATTAACTTAAATAAAAATAATCAATTTAAACAAATTGTTTTTTTAAAATAAAATTTCAATAACTTGAAAATAAAATTACAAGACTCTTAAAAAAATACAACATAGACATTATTTATACGAAACATAGATATCAAGAACAGAGTTTACGGTTTCTGAAGGTTGGACCGTAAACTCAAGAACAGGGTTTACGGTTCTTGAAGGTTGACCGTAAACTCAAGAAAATGGTTCTGCTTGCTGATTTCGAAGAGATAATCGTTTCCAGGCGTTCCAAAGTGACTCCAAACGTGGTTTCTCGATGAATTCCGAAGTTTGAAGGCGTTTTGAGTGTTTACGGTTAAGGTTCTTAGAGAGAGAAGGAGAGAGTTTTTGGCCAGAAATGTTCTAATGAAGGTGGAGGCATCGTATTTATAGGGGTGTTGTGGGGGGTCCACTCTTCACTGACCGTAAACAGGTTTACGGTCGTAAACGAGTTTACGTCCGTAAACACGTTTACGGTCGTAATCTCATTTAGACCGCAAATGCTTGATTTTTCGAGATATTCGGGTTTCCGCGCGATTTTTGGTTCCAACTCGTAAATAGTTTAATTAAATATAACTAGATTATTTTCTAAACCAAAAAGTTTGACGGAAAAGTTAACAAATTCGAAATTTTATTAACGAAACTCGCGTAACGGAAACGGACAAAGTTTCGGGTTGTCACATCATCCCCCCGTTAGAGGGAATTTCGTCCCGAAATTCGAACATTGGATACAAATCATGGATTAGGAAAGAGATGCAGATATTTCTGTTTCATCTGATCTTCGCGCTCCCAAGTGAATTCAGGTCCCCGCTTGGCATTCCAGCGAACCTTCACTATCGGGATGCGACTTTGTTTCGTTCGTTTGACTTCCCGATCCATGATTTCGACAGGTTCTTCCACGAAGTTGAGGTTCTCGTTGATTTCAATCTCGTCGAGAGGCATCACAAGTGTCTCATCGGACAGACACTTCTTTAGATTCGACACGTGGAAGACAGGATGGATGTTGCTGAGCTCTCGGGGTAACTGAAGTTTGTATGCCACGGGACCGATCCTAGCAAGGATTTCGAACGGTCCAATGTACCTTGGGTTTAGCTTTCCACGCTTCCCAAAGCGTATCATGCCTTTCCAGGGTGAGACCTTCAGAAGGACGCGGTCACCAACCTGGAACTCCAAGGGTTTTCGTCTCTTATCGGCATAGCTCTTTTGTCTACTCGTGAGGCTTTCAGTCGTTCTCGGATTTGTATAATTTTCTCAGTTGTTTCTCGGATGATCTCAGGACCAGTGAGAGTACTGTCGGGGGCTTGACCCCTGGCTAGCTGCATGTCACCCACCTCAGCCCAGCACAGAGGGGATCTGCACTTTCGGCCATAGAGGGCTTCAAACGGCGCAACCTTGATGCTGGTATGGTAGCTGTTGTTGTAGGAAAATTCAACCAAAGGAAGATGAGTGTCCCATGAAGCGCCGAAATCGATGACGCAGGCTCTCAACATGTTTTCCAATGTTTGAATGGTCCTATCACTCTGTCCATCAGTCTGCGGATGATAAGCCGTGCTCATGTCCAATTTAGTTCCAAGAGCTTTCTGTAGTGACTGCCAGAACCTCGATGTAAACCTGCTATCTCGATCGGAGATAATGGATGCAGGTACACCATGAAGGCGAACTATCTCTTGAATGTAGATCCGTGTGAGTTTCTCCATCTTGAAGTTTTCTTTGATTGGCAGGAAGTGGGCGGACTTCGTTAATCGATCGACAATTACCCAGATGGCATCGTGCCCACTCGGAGATCTGGGTAACTTGGTGATAAAATCCATGGTTATCCTTTCCCACTTCCACTCAGGTATTTTCGGCTGCTGAAGTAGACCTGAGGGCTTCTGATATTCGACCTTCACCTTGGCGCAAGTCAGACACTTGCCCACGAAGGTAGCAATTTCCGCTTTCATGTTTGGCCACCAATAAAGTTGTTTGAGATCCAGGTACATCTTGTCCGAACCTGGATGAACAGAGTATTTTGTCTTGTGAGCCTCATTCATAACAACCTCTCTGTACCCGCCGAACTTTGGGGTCCAGATCCGGTTCGTGAAATAGTACACTCCGTCTCCTTTGACCTCCAAGTTCTTGTCCATTCCCCGCAATGACTCATTTGCCACGTTCTCGGGTTTTAAGGCTTCCAGCTGAGCCTCCGTGATTTGCGCGGATAGATGGGAATGGATGGTTATTGTTAGTGCCTTCACCTTACGTCCTGAATACTCCTTTCGACTGAGGGCGTCTGCTACCACATTGGCCTTGCCGGGATGGTAGCGGATTTTGCACTCGTAATCGCTGAGTAGCTCGACCCAACGCCGTTGTCGCATGTTCAGCTCCTTCTGATCGAAAATGTGTTGTAGGCTTTTATGGTCAGTGAAGATAGTGCACTTGGTTCCGTAGAGATAATGTCTCCATATCTTCAATGCGAAGACCACCGCTCCCAACTCCAGGTCGTGCGTTGTGTAGTTGACTTCGTGTACTTTCAGTTGTCTCGAGGCATAGGCGATGACCTTTCCTCTCTGCATGAGCACACACCCTAGGCCCTGATTGGATGCATCGCAGTAGACCACGAAGTCTTCTGTCCCTTCGGGCAGGGACAAGATAGGTGCGCTGCACAGGGCCTGCTTCAATGTTTGAAACGCAGTGTCTTGCTTGACTCCCCAATTAAAGGTTACCCCTTTTTGCGTCAAGGTAGTTAAGGGCTTAGCGATTCTGGAGAAGTTCTGGATGAATCTGCGATAGTAGCCCGTGAGACCTAAGAATTGCCGGATTTCTGTGGGTGTCTTTGGTGCAGACCAATTCTCAGTCGCTTTGATCTTGGAAGGGTCCACGTGTATTCCTTCCTTGCTAATCACGTGTCCTAGGAAATTTACCTTCCTGATCCAGAATTCGCACTTCGAGAATTTCGCGTATAGTTTTTCTGCCCTTAATGTTTCCAACACCTGCCTTAAGTGTTGTTTATGGTCATCCTCACTCCGCGAATAGACAAGTATATCGTTGATGAACACAATCACGAACTTGTCTAAGAAAGGGTGGCACACCCGATTCATCAGGTCCATGAATACTGCCGGTGCGTTGGTTAGACCAAAGGGCATTACTACAAACTCGTAGTGTCCATAGCGAGTTCGGAATGCTGTTTTGGGCACATCATTCTCATGAACTCGCAACTGATGGTACCCTGATCTTAGATCTATCTTTGAGAAATAACTGGCTCCCTGAAGTTGGTCAAAGAGATCGTCGATTCTGGGTAAGGGATATCGGTTCTTGATGGTAAGCTTATTCAGCTCTCGGTAGTCAATGCACATCCGAAAGGATCCATCTTTCTTTTTCACAAATAAGATCGGAGCTCCCCAGGGTGAGGAACTCGGCCTTATGAATCCTTTGCTGATCAGCTCATTGAGCTGACTGGATAATTCCTGCATTTCCGCTGGTGCTAAACGGTAAGGAGATTTGGCTACCGGAGTAGCTCCGGGGATCAGGTCGATACGAAACTCGACTTGGCGCTCGGGAGGGATTCCTGGAAGATCTTCGGGGAAAACGTCAGGAAAGTTGCAGACTTCGGGGATGCTCTCAAAGTCTTTAACTTTTTGCGTTTTGTCGACAACATGAGCTAGGAACGCATGGCACTCCTTCCGCAGATACTTCTGAGCTTTGATGCACGAAATGATACGGAGGTTCGAGCTAGGCTTATCTCCGTAAATCATGAGGGTTTCGCCAGAGGGAAGATTGAGACGGATAGCCTTCTCGAAGCAAAGAATATCAGCATGATTGGAGCTTAACCAGTCCATGCCGATAATGACGTCGAAACTCTTGATGGACACAGGCATAAGGTCGATGGGAAACGAATAATTGTCTAGAGTAAGAGTACAGCCTATGAATATGTCGTTAGTGCTCTCCTTCTTTCCGTTAGCCATCTCGACGGTAAATGTTTCGGTTAGAGGTTGGGATTTACATTTGATTAGATGTTTGAATGTATGACTAACAAAACTCCTCTCCGCATCAGAATCGAAGAGAATGCATGCATAAGAGTTGTCAAGGAGGAACGTACCCGTAACAACGGTAGGATCATCAACTGCTTCCTCCTGGCCCATCACTAGAACTCTCCCTGTATTGCCACCAGTTGTTGCCTTGGGGCAGTTTCTCCTGAAGTGCCCAGTCTCTCCACATCCATAACAAGTTTGACCAGCGCCCACTCCCGGAGCCTGGTTGGTTGGTTGAGCTGGTGTCTTGCAGTATCGAGCTGTGTGTCCTTTCTTTCCACAGCTGTTGCAACTCAGCTCACGACAGGGTCCGTGATGATGGAAGTTACACTTGTTGCACAGAGGTAGTTTTCCAACATAACCACCGGTAGGGGATTAGGTGGTTGGAACAGCAGTGGGAGCAGCAGCAGGAGCAGTAACAGCATGAACTGCCACTATTTTTTGTTTCTTGGAGGGCTCCTGCGAAGACTGACCCTTTCGTTTGTTACCAAACTTCTTCTTCTTCCCACCGCTTTCCTTTTGTGGTTCAGAGACAGCTGCCACTTCATCCAGATCGATTCCATGATCGATCAGAGTCTGTGCCAGATCCTTGGCGCTTTCAAATGTGGTCGGCCTCGCAGCCAAGACATTTCCTTTTGTTGGTTGTGTCAGCCCCCAGATGTACCTCTCGATTTTCTTGCTTTCCGGGGTGACCATTCCCGGACAGAGAAGTGCCAGATCACAAAATCTAGCAGTGTTGGCAGCGATGTCGGAACCCTTCATCTTCAAGTTCCAGAGTTCGTGCTCCAACTTTTGCACTTCGCCCCTTGGCCAGTACTCCACGAGCATGAGCTCCTTTAGTTTCTCCCAACCCATGGCATTAGCCACTGGCAGGGTTAGGGTTTTGACTCGACCATTCCACCAGGTCAAGGCTCTGTCGGTGAAGGTGCAGGCGGCGAACTTCACCTTGTTTGCTTCAGAACAAACGCAAATTTCGAAGATGGATTCGATCTTCTCGAACCATCGAGTCAGGGAGATGACACCTCCATTTCCGTCGAAGTACTTAGGTTTCGCAGTCATGAAGTCCTTGTAGGAACACTCCTTTTGATGTCCCTGACTTCCATCTTGTCTCTGAGGGTCGGTTCCACCTCCAGTTCCACCAGCGTTCACTTGTGCCATTGCTGCAGTCACGGCGGCGGTAACTGCAGCCTGAAACATGATAGGGTCGAACTGAGGAGGTGGTGGTGGTGGCGGAGTGTCGTCGTTCCTTCTGATGGGTCTTGGTCGAGGAGGCATCTTGTTCTAGAAACAATCAGGAAGAAGAGGATGGTAAGTCCTCGAGATATAAAAACAAAATATATCTCATCCTGATAATGAAAGTATTCTACCGAGCGATAAACACAGAAAGGTTACTAATACAAGTAAGTTATCGCTTAAGGGAGAAGAGGTAGCAACACTTAGAGTGAATCTCTATACTGAGTTTGGTTCTAGCGAAAATACTCCTATAGTATTTTATGTGAGATGATTTTGGTAAGTTTTAGGCCTGTTGTAGCACCACATTCACTCTCAAACACATGTTGGTCATGTCTCGACTGAATATAGTTGATCAGGTTATATTCACCCTAGACATGATTACATAACTGCCCAGGTTTAACCGCAGTGTTCCAGCATCCAAATACTTTTGTTCTTTCCTACTAGCGACACGAATTTCGTTATGTATGCATGCTCGTATACTTTTTATAAAAATATTTTATATTTTGAAAGTATACTTTTAGTGTAGAGCACTTAGGCCCCTTAGTGTTTATAGTTGTATACCACGTAAGGTTCGGTATACTAGTTCGCTATAAACAAGGGCTCTGATACCAATCTGTCACACCCCGAAACCGATGGCGGAAACGTTCCGGGGCGGAGGACGTCATGTATAGCATCACAACCAATGAATAACAGCAACCATAGCAACACAACCATTACATTGAATACTTAAATAAAGATGTTTACATCAGTTTGAAACTTAGTTTAAATTACATCCAAAAGTTTTGTGTAACGCCCGCAGATCCGGGCTAGTCAATTTAGAGTCAATGAGCGTCAAAAATGAGTTTTTTTATGAAAGATTATTTAGAATAAATAATCTTAACCAAGTTGTAGAATATGTCTCAAGGGTTCCGTACATATAAAGAACGCCGAAATCCGAGTTATAACGAAGAAGTTATGGCTCGTCGAAGTTTTACGGCAAAACCGGCATGGCACCGGGAGACGTAAATAGTGAATTTACGATAGAGTACTTTTTAGCCTTAGAAATCTAAACAAAAGTTGTAGTATACGTTAAACCGAGAACATACAAAAAAAGAACGCCCAAATCTGACTTCGTATGAGGAAGTTATGAATTTTCTAAGATTTGGCTTAGCAGTGCACAACCCGAAACTCGAATTTTAGATCTAGCGGTTTTTGGCCTACGCGACCTAAATGAGAATTGAAGATCTCATTAAAAGGAACTCAACGGTAAAAAGACGGATGAAAGCAGAGTCCGTATGTAGAAGTTATGAATTTTACGCGGACATTTAACATTATAATCTCCTCGTACTGTTGAATTTAAGATCGGTCGAGAATTAGCCGACGGAGTCAAAATGAAAGTTGTAGATATTATTTTTACCTACGCGTGGATATAAAGAACGTCAAAAACGGAGGTCGTATGTGAAAGTTACGGATTTTAGAAGTCGGAAGTGTGCTGTGCGAAAATGGGTGATGTGGCACAATCTTGGCCATTGCTTTCTCCCCAAGTCTTGCCACTAGATGGTGACATGTGGCACCAAGTTCAGCCATTTTCACCCTATAAATAGAACCTCTCCAACCCTCATTTTCTTCACACCTTTCCCATTCTTTCTTCTCTTTACTCTCTCTCTAGAACCTCTCTCTAGCCCCGAAACCCCCCGAAAAGCCTAGGGAACCTCCCTAGCACGAGGCGGAAGTCCTGGAGTGCTCGACGGCTCCGAGAAGAAGAGCTTTTCGGCTCAGGAACGCTGCTCCAAGCAAAACCCGGTTTTCTATAAAACCCGCTGTAAGTGAGCTACGCCTACGCTATTTTTAATATAGCTTTTATTTAATTATAACAACGTTATTAGGAACTTATAATAAGTACCTGGGCTATTATTATGGGTTATATAAGTATTGTTTAACGCTTATATAATAGTAATAATAGCTAGACTATTAATTAGTCTCGACGAATAATAGACTAAACTCTAGTGGTAATAATATTAGGTTTCGTCGAAGGAAATTATTTTTAAGAAGCGAAGCGCTGTCTGAGTTCGGAATCACCACCTTTTCAAGTGAGTGCATGGTCCCTTTCATCTTACACATAGATATGAAGTATTTTATATAAAATACGTGTTATGTGTGCATATTATCTGTATACTTGCTATCTATGCTGGATGAACGATTTTATACAAGTTTTATATGATTTAAACTGTATATGTATTTATATCTACGTAATATGTTGGGTAAAACATGGGTAGACGAAATATGAGTTGGATGATGAGTTGAGAGGTGATATAGACCATGAGGTAAGGGTGAGAGGTGGACGATGTGAGAAGCCTTGTTCCCAAATGTTGGCCCCGTCATCTAGCAGAGTATAGATGACAACCACAGACTATTCTAGACAGTCCAGTGGAACACTAGCAGGCTCGCAACCTGTAGGTGTTGTGAACGATGTGTTCACCGGTGTACTCTAAAAACCCATTGACATGTATTGCGAGTGGACTCTCAGAAACAATACTGTCAATAAACGAGATAACCCTAACAGTTGTGCTCGAAGGACAATACTGGCAGCTGCGCCTCATATAGAATATCACAATTATGGCAGCTGCGCCTAAGTGATAGAACTGGCAGCTGTGCTTGACAGCTGTGTTGACAACGATGGACTTCGTACCTATTCCTTAGGATAATCCTTAGGAATGAATGAATGAGAAATAACTGATTCTTAGGGTAGACCCTTAAGAGTAAAGAAGATAAGGGGGATGGGTAATTGGGTTAACTGTTTGATGATTAAACATAATAATTATATTATTGTGGGTTGAAAACCCTATGTACTCACCAGGTTTCCCAACCTGACCCACTCAGTTTATTTATATCACAGGTGTTGATATGAAGTCACATTACACTGAGAGATTAAGGAGATATAGATCACTAGTGATAATGAATGTAAGTTCTGTTTATGCTTATGTTTCTGTATTGACGATGACATCCCAAATGTTTTAAAATGAATAAAAATAATTTTCTTCGGAAATGCTTTGATAACGTGTTTATCATGTTTTACTGGGAACAAATTCCGCAACATTTTTATTAAAAGAAGTACTCTGATTTTTATAAAGCATAAACAAAATCGGTCTTTTCTGGCCGTGAAAATGGGGATGTCACAGTTGGTATCAGAGCATTAGTTTAAGCGAACTAGGAATATGGATTTATTTCTAGACTTAAACTTAGAATGCTAAGCAATGATCGTGAGGAGTGTGTCTTAGGTAATACACCTGAATAGACACAGGCACTAGCTTATTTAGGTAAAATGTCTAACATGCTTTTATGTGCTAAATGATTTATGATGCTTTATGATGCTAAATGTATGATCGGATCTATGGTCTGTTGCCGACCGGATCTGGAAACTTTATGTGTTCAGATTTCTAAACGTTTAATTACGGTATTAGAATTGGCATGTAACTTTTCGAAGTAATAGGGAGATTTACACGTCGATCGTAAATAAAATCTTTGCTATCTTAATTCTCGTCGTTTCGCCCCAAACGTCTGATTTGGTGTATAGAACGAGATGGCAAGAACCCGAAGTGGAGTCGGAAACGTGAACGGAAACAGGAATCAACCCCCAGTGATTGAGCAAATACCTGTTGTAGTAGCCACTCCTGAGCCAATCACGATGGCAGGAGGACAGGCAATGGTGCGGGTGATGTTGGATCAACAAATGAAAGAAACAAGGCGTTTACTTCAACAAAGTAAAAACGAACTTACTCTGCCAGTACGCCAGTCACCTACTCTTGAGGCAGCCATCTGGGTTGAGGTTGGCAAGAAGAGGAAATTTGAGGGAACTTCAAGGTCCAACAAGAACAACATGTTCTCACTATCTGGAGGAGGAAGAGGTGAAGCAAAATGGTGTTACAAGTATGGAAGTAAACACAACGGGGGATGCCATAAGGAAGTGACCTGCTTCAAATGCGGGAATACTGGTCACTATGCCCCCAAGTGCTCAACCAAGGAGGAAGTTTGCCTTAAGTGTAGTGGAAAGGGACACTTCAAGAGAGATTGTCCGATAAGGGCTACAACGCCAAATGTACCGCTGAAGCACTATGAGGGATGCGACGAAGAAGTGACTTGTTACAGGTGTGGAAGAATCGGTCACTATTCCAAGGACTGTACACATAGGGATAAAGTATGTTACAGATGCAGAGACAAGGGGCACATGTCTAGGGACTGCCCGAAGAAAAATGAAGTAGCGAGACCGAATGTGCCGCCAAAGCCGAAGGAAAGAGCATTCCAGAGGATCCTTGGTGAAGCTACTGACAATGCAAGGTTTCAAGAGTGAAGGCTTGATATCCAAAGATCGAGTTATGAAGTAGCCATAGTATCGTAGGGGTAGCCTATTAGAGGCATAATCTAGGGTGAACTTGAACACCTATGTAATCGTTTCAAGAAATAATATAAAACCTTCGTTTTGTTATCTGATGTGTTGAATGATTGTGTGATTTTCTTGCATGGTCACTTAGATAAACTGCGAGACAATACTTGGGACGAGTATGAGTAGGTGTGAAAGGTAGTAGAGGCCTATACTACCGGAAGCACAGGACTCACGCTTGGATCAGGGAAAGTCACAAGGTTACCAAGAAGCTAGTAAATGATACCGTTTTATTCAAGTATGTCGTTACCATCGTTTCGGTAATGATTAAGAAGATGATTGTTGTTTCGACCCTAGTGGTCATATCAGATTGAGTCCGACTAAGATGATTATGTTACATGGTTCAGAGAACCAAGTTCGATGTAGCACCTAACTTAAGCCAGAAGATTGAAGTGAAAGATAATCGAAGCGGTCAATAGAAGTATCGCGCTAGTTAAAGAAGTTGGTAGCTAGAAATGCTACATGTTAAAATGTGATTATATCACATTAGAACATGAAGGAAAGCATATTCCATTCCGGAATTTGAATCTAAGAGACCTGAGTCTGAGTGTTGCAACATACGATGAGAGTTCATTAGAACGTGACCCATCGGTCTATCGTGGAAATCAAATAAACTTATCTTAAGTTTGTTAAGAAGAAGAAGGAGTCTTTGATAAAGAGCGAGTTTGTGACATGAAGGCCCTGATTGAAAGTGTAACAAGACATAGAGAACGGGTGCAAGATCAAGCACCGCTTGCAGTCAAGAAGACTAGGAATTAGATACGCATTCGAAGAAACATAGAAGTTACGATTATTACCTAGAATGAAGAGATAACGTATGGAGTGATTATACTGCCCTGTTTCGTTGATGATTCCGGGACGTAATCATCCTAAGGGGGAGATAATTGTAACGCCCGCAGATTCGGGCTAGTCAATTTAGAGTCAATGAGCGTCAAAAATGAGTTTTTTTATGAAAGATTATTTAGAATAAATAATCTTAACCAAGTTGTAGAATATGTCTCAAGGGTTCCGTACATATAAAGAACGCCGAAATCCGAGTTATAACGAAGAAGTTATGGCTCGTCGAAGTTTTACGGCAAAACCGGCACGGCACCGGGAGACGTAAATAGTGAATTTACGATAGAGTACTTTTTAGCCTTAGAAATCTAAACAAAAGTTGTTGTATACGTTAAACCGAGAACATACAAAAAAAGAACGCCCAAATCTGACTTCGTATGAGGAAGTTATGAATTTTCTAAGATTTGGCTTAGCAGTGCACAACCCGACACTCGAATTTTAGATCTAGCGGTTTTTGGCCTACGCGACCTAAATGAGAATTGAAGATCTCATTAATAGGAACTCAACGGTAAAAATACGGACGAAAGCAGAGTCCGTATGTAGAAGTTATGAATTTTACGCGGACATTTAACAGTATAATCTCCTCGTACTGTTGAATTGAAGATCGGTCGAGAATTAGCCGACGGAGTCAAAATGGAAGTTGTAGATATTATTTTTACCTACGCGTGGATATAAAGAACGTCAAAAACGGAGGTCGTATGTGAAAGTTACGGATTTTAGAAGTCAGAAGTGTGCTGTGCGAAAATGGGTGATGTGGCACAATCTTGGCCATTGCTTTCTCCCCAAGTCTTGCCACTAGATGGTGACATGTGGCACCAAGTTCAGCCATTTTCACCCTATAAATAGAACCTCTCCAACCCTCATTTTCTTCACACCTTTCCCATTCTTTCTTCTCTTTACTTTCTCTCTAGAACCTCTCTCTAGCCCCGAAACCCCCCGAAAAGCCTAGGGAACCTCCCTAGCACGAGGCGGAAGTCCTGGAGTGCTCGACGGCTCCGAGAAGAAGAGCTTTTCGGCTCAGGAACGCTGCTCCAAGCAAAACCCGGTTTTCTATAAAACCCGCTGTAAGTGAGCTACGCCTACGCTATTTTTAATATAGCTTTTATTTAATTATAACAACGTTATTAGGAACTTATAATAAGTACCTGGGCTATTATTATGGGTTATATAAGTATTGTTTAACGCTTATATAATAGTAATAATAGCTAGACTATTAATTAGTCTCGACGAATAATAGACTAAACTCTAGTGGTAATAATATTAGGTTTCGTCGAAGGAAATTATTTTTAAGAAGCGAAGCGCTGTCTGAGTTCGGAATCACCACCTTTTCAAGTGAGTGCATGGTCCCTTTCATCTTACACATAGATATGAAGTATTTTATATAAAATACGTGTTATGTGTGCATATTATCTGTATACTTGCTATCTATGCTGGATGAACGATTTTATACAAGTTTTATATGATTTAAACTGTATATGTATTTATATCTACGTAATATGTTGGGTAAAACATGGGTAGACGAAATATGAGTTGGATGATGAGTTGAGAGGTGATATAGACCATGAGGTAAGGGTGAGAGGTGGACGATGTGAGAAGCCTTGTTCCCAAATGTTGGCCCCGTCATCTAGCAGAGTATAGATGACAACCACAGACTATTCTAGACAGTCCAGTGGAACACTAGCAGGCTCGCAACCTGTAGGTGTTGTGAACGATGTGTTCACCGGTGTACTCTAAAAACCCATTGACATGTATTGCGAGTGGACTCTCAGAAACAATACTGTCAATAAACGAGATAACCCTAACAGTTGTGCTCGAAGGACAATACTGGCAGCTGCACCTCATATAGAATATCACAATTATGGCAGCTGCGCCTAAGTGATAGAACTGGCAGCTGTGCTTGACAGATGTGTTGACAACGATGGACTTCGTACCTATTCCTTAGGATAATCCTTAGGAATGAATGAATGAGAAATAGCTGATTCTTAGGGTAGACCCTTAAGAGTAAAGAAGATAATGGGGATGGGTAATTGGGTTAACTGTTTGATGATTAAACATAATAATTATATTATTGTGGGTTGAAAACCCTATGTACTCACCAGGTTTCCCAACCTGACCCACTCAGTTTATTTATATCACAGGTGTTGATATGAAGTCACATTACACTGAGAGATTAAGGAGATATAGATCACTAGTGATAATGAATGTAAGTTCTGTTTATGCTTATGTTTCTGTATTGACGATGACATCCCAAATGTTTTAAAATGAATAAAAATAATTTTCTTCGGAAATGCTTTGATAACGTGTTTATCATGTTTTACTAGGAACAAATTCCGCAACATTTTTATTAAAAGAAGTACTCTGATTTTTATAAAGAATAAACAAAATCGGTCTTTTCTGGCCGTGAAACTGGGGATGTCACAGTTGGTATCAGAGCATTAGTTTAAGCGAACTAGGAATATGGATTTATTTCTAGACTTAAACTTAGAATGCTAAGCAATGATCGTGAGGAGTGTGTCTTAGGTAATACACCTGAATAGACACAGGCACTAATCATGAAGTGCAAGTATTTTAAAGGTGAAACCATTGCATAAACGGTTCTGTTTGAAAAACCCTGGTCTTAGCCAGAATACGTAGCGTGTATCAGTTCTATTTAGTAAAAATAGAACTGTTGAAGAGTGTTAAGTTGTAAACTAAAGGTGATTTATACATATTGTGAGTCGTATAACCATGCTTGATATGATTAGAGACCTTTCCAACGTTCTTCAGGCGTCGAGTTAAATGACATTTGTACATCTCAGGCGTGCCCGCCTAACTGTAGCTAGCAGTCCAGATGTGGGATTGTCAGTCCCGAATAGATCTATTCATAAATCTCACGCTCTCCCTCCAGGAGACTCTGGTTATACAGTGGTAGGATTTATCCCTGTACACCTAAGGGTACAGTAGTGAAGTAGCGCCTCATAGTATCGTACAATCTAGTTTACATGTAGTGTAGTAGCGTTCTACCATAGTGAAAATCCGTATATATACCGTATATAGTGATAATTTCAGTTATGAATACCATGATAAAGTAGTGATGTAAACTGTAAACGGTTTCTGTTTCAGCACATATATTTAGTAGTGAAAGTTTCCATACTTGATATGTTTTAGAAAAATCCCAAACTATACCGATTATAGTTTGCATGTATAATGTAGTGAATAGCGAGTCCGAAAAACTATGCAAAATTTTGTGAAAACGTCCCTTATGCTCAACACAGTACAAAAGGGTTAAAGTATGAGATTTGCATAAGTTTTGAAAACATTTATGTTTAGCTTGTATTCCCCCCTGAAAACATTGAAAATATGGAAAAATGTAGGGGTATGAACTCACAGTTCTTGTGGTGAAATTGCTGACTGAAATGAAGATCCTCGAGTTGTTGCACGCGACACTTAACGGAATCCTATTATCAAATAAATACGTATATGTATCTAAATTAGCGATTTCGTTAGATAACGTGTTATAGGTACACTTGAATTCGGTTGAGGAATGTTACCGGGACTTGATCGAATCGAAGAAGGTGAGTTTTCAGTCAAAAACACCACCAAAATGGTGTTTACGGTCGAAGAGGAGTTTACGGTTTCTGAAGGCTTGGACCGTAAACTCAAGAACAGAGTTTACGGTTTCAGAAGGCTTGTACCGTTAACTCAAGAACAGAGTTTACGGTTTCAGAAGGCTTGGACCGTAAACTCAAGAACAGAGTTTACGATTTCTGAAGGTTGGACCGTAAACTCAAGAACAGGGTTTACGGTTCTTGAAGGTTGACCGTAAACTCAAGAAAATGGTTCTGCTTGCTGATTTCGAAGAGATAATCGTTTCCAGGCGTTCCAAAGTGACTCCAAACGCGGTTTCTCGATGAATTCCGAAGTTTGAAGGCGTTTTGAGTGTTTACGGTTAAGGTTCTTAGAGAGAGAAGGAGAGAGTTTTTTGCCAGAAATGTTCTAATGAAGGTGGAGGCATCGTATTTATAGGGGTGTTGTGGGGGGTCCACTCTTCACTGACCGTAAACAGGTTTACGGTCGTAAACGAGTTTACGTCCGTAAACACGTTTACGGTCGTAATCTCATTTAGACCGCAAATGCTTGATTTTTCGAGATATTCGGGTTTCCGCGCGATTTTTGGTTCCAACTCGTAAATAGTTTAATTAAATATAACTAGATTATTTTCTAAACCAAAAAGTTTGACGGAAAAGTTAACAAATTTGAAATTTTATTAACGAAACTCGCGTAACGGAAACGGACAAAGTTTCGGGTTGTCACATCATCCCCCCGTTAGAGGGAATTTCGTCCCGAAATTCGAACATTGGATACAAATCATGGATTAGGAAAGAGATGCGGATATTTCTGTTTCATCTGTTCTTCGCGCTCCCAAGTGAATTCAGGTCCCCGCTTGGCATTCCAGCGAACCTTCACTATCGGGATGCGACTTTGTTTCGTTCGTTTGACTTCCCGATCCATGATTTCGACAGGTTCTTCCACGAAGTTGAGGTTCTCGTTGATTTCAATCTCGTCGAGAGGCATCACAAGTGTCTCATCGAACATACACTTCTTTAGATTCGACACGTGGAAGACAGGATGGATGTTGCTGAGCTCTCGGGGTAACTGAAGTTTGTATACCACGGGACCGATCCTAGCAAGGATTTCGAACGGTCCAATATACCTTGGGTTTAGCTTTCCACGCTTCCCAAAGCGTATCATGCCTTTCCAGGGTGAGACCTTCAGAAGGACGCGGTCACCAACCTGGAACTCCAAGGGTTTTCGTCTCTTATCGGCATAACTCTTTTGTCTACTCGTGAGGCTTTCAGTCGTTCTCGGATTTGTATAATTTTCTCAGTTGTTTCTCGGATGATCTCAGGACCAGTGAGAGTACTGTCGGGGGCTTGACCCCTGGCTAGCTGCGTGTCACCCACCTCAACCCAGCACAAAGGGGATCTGCACTTTCGGCCATAGAGGGCTTCAAACGGCGCAACCTTGATGCTGGTATGGTAGCTGTTGTTGTAGGAAAATTCAACCAAAGGAAGATGAGTGTCCCATGAAGCGCCGAAATCGATGACGCAGGCTCTCAACATGTTTTCCAATGTCTGAATGGTCCTCTCACTCTGTCCATCAGTCTGCGGATGATAAGAACAACATACTATGGGTCCAATCAACCTTCCGGTTGGAATACCCCTGGCCCTCAACCATCGGGTTGGAATGCCTACATACTACGAGCCCAATCATCCTACCGGGATGCAATACTCTCGGCCCACAACCATCGGGTTGGAATGCCCATACACCTATATGTACAACAATAACTACTATGGGTCCAATCATCTCGCAAGATGGAATACCCCAGGCCCCTCAACCATCGGGTTGGAATGCCAACATACTATGAGTCCAATCATCCTACCGGGATGGAATACTTCTGGCCCACAACCATCGGGTTGGAATGCCCCACTTCCTATACATACAATAACTACTACTATGGGTCCAATCATCCCTCAGGATGGAATACCCCAGGCCCCTCAACCATCGGGTTGGAATGCCAACCTACTACGAGTCCAATCATCCTACCTGGATGGAATACTCCTGGCCCACAAACATCGGGTTGGAATGCCCCTACACTAGCAACCATGCACACATCACAGGCAACCACATAACACTCTACAGAACCAACATACTAGGGCCCTATCATCCTACCGGGGTGGAATACCTTCTGCTACTGCTCAACATACATATCCCACAGGTAACCTCCTACCAGCGTACATAAGGCAAGACCAACTACAGGTCTATAAATATAACCACTACCCAACTACCAGGGTGCTGATCCAACAAAACTTGCCATCACTTAACTACCTTATCCTCCAGGATACTAAGCTAACAGAGCATAACATCATATCATTATCCTATCTACCAGGATACTAGCAAGCATATCATCACATAAGCATAACAAGCTCTAAACAACAATTCAAAGGGCCGGCCTTGGTGCCTTAGACCCTTGAGTACAGTGAGGATAACTCACCTGAAACGAAGAACCGAACCACGAAAGCACACTCCCGAAGCACTGCTCCAAACCCCAACACCTATTGCCATCAATGGACCATTGACATAGATAACCAATTACCATAACACCCATGAAGGTAAAAGTCAAAGTCCAGGCCAAAGTCAAACTTCATGACTGACTCTACTCGCCGAGTCAACCCGTTGACTCGTCGAGTCCTTATACTCTGAAAACTCTTAGAACACGACTCAACTCGCCGAGTCACCCCAAGACTCGTCGAGTCCAACAATCTCCGAGTCCCATCCTGCTCAACTCACCGAGTCACCTCCCGACTCATTGCTTCGAGGTTTAACCAGAAGAGATTGGGGTTTTACGACCAGACTCGCCGAGTCCAAGACAATCTTCAACAGAATCGCCGAGTTGTTCTTCCAACTCGCCGAGTCCATGCACATGTTCATACAACTCGTCGAGTACACCCATGTGACTCGCCGAGTCTCTCCAGTTCTCAATCCATACAGTGGCTTTTCGAACCATGCAGGGGCTCCAATCCATAGATCCACTCTTCTACAGACTAACCCTCACATAAAGTGGCAAACTTTACGTGAAACTAAGGAGATATAGGCCCAAAACACTCTAGGGCTAGGGTTAAGGACTAGGGGGCTTCACCAACAACTCTTAGACATGAGCTTTATGACCTTTTGGACCATCACAAGCCTAGATCTGAGGTAGCAACCTCAGATCTAAGCCTCTAACTCGAAATAGCTCTCAATCATACCAAAAATGCCCCAAATCTCAAATGATAAAAGATCTAGATGCAAAAGAGCCCAAGCAACAGATTATTACCTCCAATATAAGCTCCAACTGAAGTAGATCCCGGATCTACACCACTCCTTTGCAGCAAGCCTCTTGATCTTCAAGCCCCTTTCCAAGATTTCCTCATCCAAAGCTCTATTCTCTCTATTAATGGAGGCTCACTCGATTTTAGGGTTTCTGGATCTCAAAAGGGTAGTAAAGAGGCTAAGGGTGGGTTATAATGTTCTTTATATAGGGCACAACCCCCGGGATTAGGGTTTTCTCTCTACAGCACCAACTCGTCGAGTCCAAGCCGCCGACTCGGCGAGTTGGCCACTAAAACCGCGACAGAATCCCGCTCCGACTCGGCGAGTAAGCAGACCTACTCGTCGAGTCTCTTCTTTTATTTACACTTTTGGCCCTTCATTGAACTTCTGAAATTTCGGGATGTTACAGTTGAAGTTGGGTATGAATAGGATGTGGAGTGTAGTATGCATATTGATAATGGTAACTAGGAGGTGAATATATGGTAATGGTAACTAGGAGGTGAATATATAAGACGATCACTTTGATTTTGAAGAATGTAGGTGAAGAAGGGTTTGAAGTGGTTGTGTTTTGTGTATTTTTTTGGCTTCTTGTTGGAGTTTTTAGGTTGGATGGAGAAGCCATGTTGTCACAAAATATGGAGTGTTTGAGTGAAAAGTTGAAGGTTGTTGTGCGTTATAAAATAAGGTGGTTGTTGACTTGTTGGTATTTATAAAGGTTGTAAGAAGGTGAAAAGTTTGAATTTTATAAAAAAAAAACAGGTATAAATTTGAATTTTGAAAAAAAAAATCTCTCTCATCAGTAGAAAACTGTCAGAGTTAGGCCATTGAACTCAACATGTCGAGTTGATGGCGCAGTGTTTGCCGAGTCCAGCTCGGATGTGCCGAGGTGATATCGAGTCGACTCCCGACAACCTTATTGCGTGAATTAGTAGTTATAGTGTTACGGTACACCAGGGAGGGATGCCTCCGCTATCCATCAATATTTTAATGTGAACTTTTTTTGATTTTTTTATTTATAGGTGCAACTTTTTGAAAAACATTATAAAAGCCTTAGGACATAAGTCCAAACTTCAAAGTCCAAACGATTTACTCCAAAGTCTAATTAAGGTTAGAAAATTAAATTAAACAAAGTTAGCTCATTAAGCATTAGTTCATCTCTAATCTATTGGCAAGTGGTTATTGGTTTTGGTATCTTTGTCCATCTTATTCTCGTTTGGACATATCACAACTTCAAAACTATCATATAATTCAAAAAGCTGACTTCAAAATACATTTTTACATAACACTTTCTCCTAATAAAATTCAATTTCAGGTCTGCGAGGCAACACCCTCAACACCCCTGCCAGTAGGGATGTTCAAAATTATTCGCATCCAAAAATCCGAAATGAAATTATCCGAAAAATAATATTTTTAAAATTTTAAAATTTTATATATTGTTCCCGTCTCTATAATATACATGTATACACCACTATAATTTATAGTAGAGATCAATTTAATTGTTTATAAACCTTCTCTAACTAGATTTTATATGGACATAGTAACACAAGCTCCATTTATGCGATTTATGTACCCAAGTTCTCTGTTCTTGTGTAAATCATTTAGAACCAAAAGTCCGATATAATTATTTACTTGTAATGGTTACTTGAAAAGTACTAAACTTTACTAAGAATAAAATTAACAATGATACCTTCAAAAAAATCTTTTATTATTTTTTGGTTATTTGACATTAACAAGCTAATTTCTGTTTATAAATTTTTTGATTTAGATATTGTTAGATATAAGAATATTTTTACTAAGCAGACACAAAATACCCATTTTATAATAAAGAGGAAGAATGCTACGTAAATCGTTTAAGATAATCGCTATTTATTTGGTATTCAAAACTTTAAAGTGTTTATGTTTATCAGTATTGTAGTATATTTTGTACTAATTATGTTTTAAATTTATTTGGTTAATAATGAAAAAATATGAAATTTTCTGATATTCGAGTTGCAATCCGAATCCATATTTGAAATTTCGGAAACGGATATTGTACCCTATTATCCGGAACTTCGATATGCGTATTTTAACACTGCTACCTGCCTAGGACGTTGACCCTTACACCCACCATTTTGGTCAAACTTAGAAAGAATTTTTTCGACACCCTAATTTTTTTTTCCAGGTTCCGGATCCGTTATAATGGCTTGTTTTTTGTGTTTGTAGTATTTTTTTTTTCAAATAACTCGTGTTTCTCAACAAATAAAAAAATAACGTCATGCATTTGTCAATCTTGTGAGTTCCATGGTTTTTTCTTGAATTAGAAACAACCATGTTTTTGCGTACTTTTCATTCTTAAACAAACCTAAATACGTTTTCATTTTACAACATGATTTCCATACCAATGCGCCTATTCGAAAAAGGACAAGTAGACATCAAAGTCTACACTCCCTATCATTTCCTTTTTCAACTAAATCCCACCCCCCACCATGGCACCACCCACCTTTGCTTTTGGCTGTATCCCAACACACTTGGCCCTCAATGCAATTTTATATTTACCATCAACAATACCAATGGTGACAAAATAAATAAATAAAATAAAATACATTTTACATACGTGTTAATGCAGATCACCGGCCGGAGGACATGAACGATTCAGTGATAGGCGCCGACGCCGTTGAGTATTGTATTTGTGAAAAGTAAGCACTCGAAGAGGCTTCACCAAGTCTACCTGAGTAGTCATCTCTTATCTCCAACACAGTATCGAAATCCGCCGGCAATGGCTCTTTTCCGGTAAGAAATTTCAAAACTTGCGACATGCTCGGCCTCACCGCCGGAACGGAGTGCGAACAAAGCAACCCCACCTTCAAAACCAAATCCATTTCCTCAACATCCAAATCGTCCTTCAGTTTCGGGTCAACCGCTTGCGAGAGTGTCTCCTTAAACCAACAATCCAACACGTAATCGACCAAAATCACCGCCTCTTGCCGCCCCTGCAACTCCACCGGTCGCCGCCCACAGACAACCTCCAAACAAAACGCTCCGAAAGCAAAAATGTCGGTTGCGGTGGTGGCTTTTCCTTTTCTGGCCAATTCAGGTGCTATGTACCCTAAAGTTCCAGCTAAATGGGTCGTTTTTGCATCGGTTCCATTGTTGTTGCCGAATCTCGCGAGCCCAAAATCGCCTAATTTTCCGTTCAAATCGGCGTCTAGTAACACATTGCTTGCTTTGATATCCCGATGGATTATAACTTCACACCATTCTTCATGCAAATAAGCTAAAGCTTCGGCTACATCGATAATGATTTTAACCCTTTGTTTCCATGTTAAAGTGAATTCGGGATTCGAACTGAATATGAAGTTATCTAAACTAGTATTCGGCATATAATCATATACAAGAAACAATTCGCCTTTTCGTCGACAATACCCAAGAAGTCTTACCAAATTTGGGTGTCGCAACCGCCCTATGGTGGCTATCTCCGCCACAAATTCCTTCATTCCTTGGCCGGATTCATGCCAGATCTTCTTCACGGCGACCTGAGCTCCTATGTCCGGCAAAGTCCCTTTGTAGACCTGACCAAAACCACCTTTTCCGAGGAGCTCACTTTCTTTAAACCCTTTTGTGGCGGTGTAAAGATCTTTGTAGGAAAACCTGTGAGGTCCGTACTGAACCTCCCAACTTTCAAGAACTTCTGCGAATTTACGTTTTCTTCTTCGGAACAAAACGAACGCCACAAGTGAAATTAATGAAAGAACCAGTAATCCACCTAAAGATAACCCAATTGCTAAACCCATTGTCTTCTTTTTAGTTGATTTTTTCTTGAGAGATAAGCGTGGGACCTTCGATATATCGATTTCTTGAGCTTCGCCGTTCATCTGAAAACTCCAACCGACGACGTAAAACCTCTGAAGAAGAACCCCAGTCGCTGAAGTGAATCCAACGTACATTTCTTCGAGTAAAAAAGGAGATAGATCTTTCTTCCAAGATACGAGAGGTTTTTCAGGTTTTTTGAGGGGAAGAGGAGCTAGTGTGACGTCTATGGTTTTCTTGACACCATCGTAATCGATCCAAGCTCGTATTTCTCGCGAACTAGCAAGAGTTAAGTTTTGAAAAACTCCATTTTCGTAATACCCTGCTGTTGCAGCTAAAACCGATACTATACTGTTTATATCAAGACCCACATGGTTGCCGTCCATGTCGCCAAGTTCGAGGTTTCTAAAAGTGTCGAGTTCGATGGCGACGACGTGATTTGAGGCGTTTCCGTCGTTTGTCCGGTTAAAGAGTCCGAGATGCTGCGAAGACGATGCATCAATCACTTCTTTCGACGGAGCAATCGCAAAAGTCATGCCGTGGAACGTGAAAAGAGGATTTTCCGGTATGATTCCAAAAACGAAAGAGGTGGAGAACGAGAAAGCGTCGCCGGTAGTCGAGTTTTTGAACCGGAAAGGGCGAGAGTAGAAGGTGTGACCGACACCGAACATCTCGGTGTCGTTGGTGTGAACCACTCGGCCATCTGACTGGATCTCTCGTACACCATCAAGCTGTGAATCGTCGAACAGGAAGGAGAAACCATCGTCGGCGGCAGAAATAGTGGTTCCTGCTGCTCCGGCGAGGAGAAGCAGCAGTAGAAGAACACGGGGTTGGATCAATATCATAGATAAAGCTTCGAAAACGGTTGTGAATAGTTGGGAAAGTTAAAGATTATTGATTGTTAGGTTCTTATGATTTGGATCGGTAGGTGGTTTGGTGAAAGGGATCTCTTCTCTTCGCCGCCGCCGTCGGGATGATCAAAACAAGGGAACTCATTTGGTTTGACCTGTCGATGCTCCAAGCCCTCCAACGCAGCCAATTTGGATTCATTTGATGCAATTTGAAGGGAAAATGTTATCTTTTTGAAATTTAATAAAGTATTAGTAATGGATATTGTTTGGTAACTTTAATGAATTTAACGACACTTTAAAATGCACCCACTAATTGTGGAGTTTGTTTATATCCCAGCATGTTATTTTAATAATGTATCGATAGATTTGAGGTTCGTTGATTGATTGTAGGTCCCCTGCTATCACTAAAAGTTATAAGTGAAAAAGAACTGAAACCCATTTATAAAAGAAATTAAATATTTTTCTATTTTTTGTTTTATTATCATTCAATTTAATTTAAATTTAATTGATATTTTAAATTTATATATTTGTAATCATTTTAAATAGATAAGAATAAATTAGCTACATTTAATAGATAAGAATAAATTAGAAACAAAATGTAGGAACATATTTAATTTTTTCATTTATAATTATGAAATATCAAAATTAGATTAAGAATTAAATCAAGAATGCTATTTGGACTTCTGCTAGTTAAAAAGCATCGGGCGATGGGTTCATGTTTAAATTTTGTAAAGGATTTTTGGGATGTATTGCAAGGTCTTATTAAAGCTCTTAAACATTTTGAGTCCACCGGTAATACTTTGAGAGGCTGCAACGCGTCTCTCATTTCTTTAATCTACAAGCCAAATCAAGAATGCTATATATGATCTTTTTCCATCCATGTGGTTAGCTGAAAATTGAAATTTTGTTCCAAAAAGGTTTGGACTAGCACCAGAAGTCCAAACCTTTTATTTTGTTGTGACTTTAGTCCATTTTGGTTTTAACTTTTTTATAATGACGAATTTATCCCTCATACTTTTTTATTTCTTTTATATTGCAATAATTAAAAAAAACAAAAAACAATTATTTTTGAAATAACCACCGCAGAACAAAATTCTTAGAATAATCTATCTCTTTCTCTTTCTATTCTCTCTCTCTCTCTCTCACACACACACTCTCTCTCTCTATCTCTCCCTCTCTCAAATCCATCGATTTTTCCACATAAAGCCTAGTCTTGACTTGAAATAACCATCGGAGAACAAATAACGGCCACCGGAGAAGACGAACAGAGAAAGAAAGACAGTGGTGACTCCAGCGAGGCGGCGACTCTGACGTCTGGTACGAGAATGACTTCAACGACTCCGGTATATGGAAACTGATATCGTTGATGTGTCTGCCCAGATCTAGCGGTTCCTAGCATCACCTTCATCTTCCCTACTAAGAAACCCTCGACCACAAGTGTTGTAACTGCTGTCATGAAACCCTAACGCAAATGTGAAAACCCTCAAAGGAAAATCTGTCTCTCTCTCTCTCTCCTGTTCTATCTTCCTCAGAAAACCCTACATCTTTCAGATCTTGGTTCTTCTCCATCGGTTATTCTCTGGGTGACGAAGGCTTTTAAATCGGATGGTTTTCGACATCGAAGGGTTTTCAAAGAGGTTCAACAACGGTGGTGGTGTTGGCTAGTGGTGGTGGTGACGATTTCGTCGAAGGGTTTCTAGATCGACGACTCTGACGAAGGGTCTTAGTGATCTTAAACGACCGGAGAAAGAGGGTGATAACTTCGGTGACGATGGGGGGCTAAAGATGAGTGTGTTTTCAGATCGGAGGGTTTTTTTAGTCTTTGCCGGAAAATCGAGTGTGTTTTTGTCTCTACCGGAAAATTGATGGTTATGGTGGTGTTGAACTGTAGTGGTTGTGATTTTGACATGTGCTGGTGGTATAAATAGGCGGTGGTGGTGACATTTAAAGAAGGCAGCAAAATGGGTGGCATCGGAGAAGTCCTCGCTGGTGCGGGAAAAACGAGGGTTTGAGTGTGTTTAAAGTAGAGGGGGGGGGAGGAAGATAACACAACACGATTTTTTTTGCTTATTGTAATAAAAATAAAATAAAATTTGAATATACAAAGGGCAAACTCGTCATTTCAAAAAAAGTCAAAACAAAACGGACAAAACTTGCAACAAAATGAAAGTTTTGGACCACTGGTGCTAGTCCAAACATTTTTTGACCAAAGTGGCAATTTTCAGCTAACCACAGGGACCATTTGTACAGTTTAGTCTTTTCCGTTTTACAAGATCGTAATCGTAAGATCGAATCGGATCGTAAGATCCTACAAAAACATTTTAACACATAAAAAATATATATTCACCCATCAGTTAATCATGTTAAAAAAAATACTGTAAAACATAAAAAATACATTTATAATACATTATTTAACGATAAACAATTCAAAAGGGTATTCAAGAGAGAGAAAGAGAGAGAGAGAGATTCTTTTGAGAACCAAAAAAATTGTGACAACTAGTGGTGGTGGTGACGATTTCGTCGAAGGGTTTCTAGATCGACGACTCTGACGAAGGGTCTTAGTGATCTTAAACGACCGGAGAAAGAGGGTGATAACTTCGGTGACGATGGGGGGCTAAAGATGAGTGTGTTTTCAGATCGGAGGGTTTTTTTAGTCTTTGCCGGAAAATCGAGTGTGTTTTTGTCTCTACCGGAAAATTGATGGTTATGGTGGTGTTGAACTGTAGTGGTTGTGATTTTGACATGTGCTGGTGGTATAAATAGGCGGTGGTGGTGACATTTAAAGAAGGCAGCAAAATGGGTGGCATCGGAGAAGTCCTCGCTGGTGCGGGAAAAACGAGGGTTTGAGTGTGTTTAAAGTAGAGGGGGGGGAGGAAGATAACACAACACGATTTTTTTTGCTTATTGTAATAAAAATAAAATAAAATTTGAATATACAAAGGGCAAACTCGTCATTTCAAAAAAAGTCAAAACAAAACGGACAAAACTTGCAACAAAATGAAAGTTTTGGACCACTGGTGCTAGTCCAAACATTTTTGGACCAAAGTGGCAATTTTCAGCTAACCACAGGGACCATTTGTACAGTTTAGTCTTTTCCGTTTTAAAAGATCGTAATCGTAAGATCGAATCGGATCGTAAGATCCTACAAAAACATTTTAACACATAAAAAATATATATTCACCCATCAGTTAATCATGTTAAAAAAATACTGTAAAACATAAAAAATACATTTATAATACATTATTTAACGATAAACAATTCAAAAGGGTATTCAAGAGAGAGAAAGAGAGAGAGAGAGATTCTTTTGAGAACCAAAAAAATTGTGACAACTTGCGAACTCATAATCAACTCATCATTTTTCAACACCAAAAACACCAATCTTCTCCAAATTGTGCGTGTAATACATATGTAGGCTCAAAAAAAAGTTAACGATTTTTTTTTTTGGTTTTTTTTTGTATGAATGCTGATGAGCACAATCAACAGTCATATGGACTGTTGATTGCTCATCAGCAGTCCATATGGCTGCTGATTGTGCACATCTGCAGTCCATATGACTGTTGATTGTGCTCATCAGCAGTCCATACAACTGCTGATTGTGCATACATGCAAATTTTGAAAATAAATAAAAAAAATTATCAAATCTTTTTTTTTAGCCTAGATATTGCTTATACGCACTATTTGAAGAAGAGTGATGTTTTTGGTGTTGAAAAATGATGAGTTGATTATGAGTTCGCAAGTTCACGTGTTTTTTTTAGTTCTCACAATAACTCAGATATATATATATATATATATATATATATATATATATATATATATATATATATATATATGTGTGTGTGTGTGTGTGTTATAGTGTGGATGAACAACTATGGTTCGGAAGTGTGGAAAATGGTATTCTATGAGAATTACTAAGAGAATAAGTTGTTTAGTAATGTGAATACGTTCAACCTCACACAACTATTATCATTTCCATGTATTCTCACTAATTCTTATTCATTTTTGTTCTCACGCATCGTTTTTCAATCATTTTCATTATAACAGAATACGACTCAATAAATATTCTGATAATATTCTGACAGAATGAGAACAATAAAAAAAGTCTATAATAACCTTATAGACGATTTAACTAGTGAGAATGCGTGATAATGACAATAGTTATGTAAGATTGAACGTATTCACATTATCAAACAACATATTTTCTTTGTTATTCTCACAAAATAGCATTGTCCACTCGTCCGCACAATAGATGTCAATCCACATGTAAACCTAGCTCTCTCTCTCTCTCTCTATATATATATATATATATATATATATATATATATATATATATATATATATATATTAACGATCCTACGATCTTAAGATCGATCCTACTGCGATCCTACCAAAAAACGACCCAAGTAAGATCGGGATCAATTACATAGGTGGGATCATACGATCCTACGATCTGGATCGTGATTTTAACAAACATGGTTTCATCAAAGTAGTCTCACAACTTCTATCGATTTATCTTTATTGGAACCGGCGGAGTTAATATATGTTGGCATACACGGGAACGTTAGATTCGGGTCCGCAAAGCGAGCAGCCCGGAATCGCCTCCTTTTCCGCCCCCTATTTTCACCGCTTTGGTCTGAGCAAGGCTCGAACCCACCACCTCCCAGGAGAAAACCCCCTAAGGGGAAAAACCTGGATGCATCTTACCAACTGAGCTGGTATCTTAAAAAGTGATAACATGTGTAGTTATTCAAGAACAAATGACTTATGTAGAATAATGAAATACTCCCTCCGTCCCAATATTTTTGTCCACACACAAAAAACACACATATTAAGAAAAGCATTAATTACCACTAACTTTATATAATAAAATGACAGTTTTGTCCTTACTTTGCATTTAATGTTCCATTAAATGCTTAGTTGGTTAAGTAATGATGAGGGGGTATTTTGGTAAAAATGTTATTTATTTTTAGAAGTGGACTATTATTTTGGGACAAACCAAAAAGGAAAGATGGACTATAATTTTGGGACGGAGGGAGTAGTATTTTAGACAGTTCATAATAAATGAAATATGTTCTTGGGCCAGACAAAATCAAAGAAAAGAATGATGATTTTTAAAGTTGATCTAAATAAGACTTTTGATTCATTGTCATGAGATTGTTTATGGTTCTGTATTGCTTCAAATGGACTGTGGGTCTAAATAGAGGTTTAGGGTTAGTGGTATTCTAAAATTTGGGCGTGCATTTCTCGTTAGAAGATCGGACATAGTGTAGCGAGAAAGAAACGAAAGGAAGGGAACTGCATACAGGAACACTACACAATGGGTGCGGGGTAAGGTGAAAGGTAGGAGAGTGTGGTACCCCTCCCCGATGGATACACAACTTCTTTCGATGTTCGTGTCGGACTAGATTTAAATGATGACGACGAGCTCGAGTTAGAAGAAATTGACCAACTGATGGGTAGGGACAAAGCAAAAAGGAAAGGGAAGGGTCTTCTTTCAATGCATTAGATATTAGCAGTGAAGTAGACGAAATGTGCAAAATGACAGAGACATTTGATCGATACAATCTGGATTTTGTTGAACGTTTGACATTCGACAAAGAAAAAGTTGCCCATAAAAAAGGAGCGTGAGTTTTGAAGATAGGCCCTCGAGCTATGGTTTTGAAGACGAGTGAGAAAATCATGAAAAAATATTTCTCATAGATTGTTTCGTTTTATTTTTAAAATATTGGTTGTTTTTTTTTAATCTTGGTTGTTTTTATGTACTTTTTATTTTAAGTAATGAAGTATTTATATTTTAATTAATTTTGGTGGTTATTAATCATTTTTAATTAGATCTATTTATTTTGTGAATTATAAACTTAAAATTAAATTATTTTTATTTTTAAAAATTAAAAGTGGAAGGTGGTCATTTTGAGACTTTTGGTGAATGAAATGTGAGTGAGTGAAAAGTTGGCGTGACACAGAAAAAATGAATCGTGAGGTGTGACTACATCCTCCTGTCTAAATGAGTCTCTTATAAAAGAATTTGACATGTCAAAAAGGAGTTAGACAACGAGATTTATTATCTTTTTTTCTTTTCCATTATTGCAATGGAAGACTTATACATGATCATGAATTCGGTGTTGGAAAAACATTTAGTTTTTGGCATCAATTTTCCAAATAATGGTCCCGTTATTTCTTACCTCATGTGTGCGGCAACATGATGTTGTCAGCGAAAGGCCCGTTAAAAGTTTCATCAATCTCAAAAGAATCATCTTTTTCTTCCGTCTTGTCTCTCCTCAAGATTAAAGGTAATCTTTATAAAAGCAACGGTTTTGAGATTAACAAATTTGGTTTGGCTCGTATCATCGATATATGTGACAACTGTAAAATTTTAGAACAAACGAGGCCTAAACTTTAACCATGTACAAGTGAATTTGCAATCGTAACTTTAACTCAATATAACTTGGAATGCCAAGAGGACATGTTTATATAGGTTAACATATATATATATATATATATATATATATATATATATATATATATATATATATATATATATATATACATAATACTTTGGAAAACCATGTTAGAATGAATCTTTGAAGTCATTACAAGTTAACAAAACATTAAGGGGTCAAAAGAGTCAACACAAGTCAATATGATAAGTTTAAAGACATGAAATTGTGAAGCACTTTAGGGATTTCGGTTTTGAAAATATTAGAACACATTAGGACCGAAATCATGTGCTTTTAGGATGCTATGGCTGAAATCATGTGCTTTATGGAATGCCTAAAACCGAAAACACTTCATGGAAGCATGACAAGGCCGAAACTCTTTCTTAGTGGATGCTAGGACCGAAATCATGTACTTTATGGAGGCTAGGACCGAAATCACCTTTCTTAGGTGATACCAAGACCGAAATCACTCCCTATTTGACCAAAATCCTGCTTAAAAGTCAAGATAAGATGCAAGTTGATTGGTTATTTATCCTCCCAATGAGATAATTGTGCATTTCAATGTAAACATCACCTCACTACCTCATCCTTCCTTCCCTTTATATATATATATATATATATATATATATATATATATATATATATATATATATATATATATATATATATATATATATATATATATATATATATAGACTTAGGTTATTCTATTGAAAGTAATTATTGTGTGGCTGTATGACTAAATGTGGGCCAATAAAATTTTTAATTTTTAATACAAAATTATTAAATTTAAATTGATATAAAGAAAATGAAAAAGGAGTCACATTTAATGAAAACGGATGAATGTGGGCCAATAAAATTTTTAATTTTTAGTACAAAGTTATTAAATTTAAATTGATATTTCTGTACATTTCTCGTCTCCATTAAAAAAGGAAACTGACTCGATTGATCACAACTGCCCGCATAATCCCTATAACATTGCATAACCCCGTATTTGACTCCCTTTGTATCGGAACACAAAATCAAAGAATAAATACTATAATAAAAAAAATCAGTAGATTCTGTTGTCGTTGTTATATATACTCATCGATTCTCGAAGAGTTGTTTACAGAAGTTGCATTGTGATCGTTCGAAGAAGAAAAAGTGGAGTATAATGAGGAGTACAAGGTCGACTGCTTTCAAATCGAAATTTAAGAACACACAAGAAACGTTGTTGAATCTAGATGAAGACGATGATGATTTCGTTTCTCCCCATATAGTTATTTTTTGTTTTCAATTTTTTGGTTGAATCCATAACATTCTGTTTGAATGTTTGAACAATGTAGTATTTTCATGTGTTTTTGAAGTTGTATTAAGTATAGTAGACCAAAACAGTGCAAAAAGGCGTATTTTTTAATTAGGATTTTCTCAAATCCGAAAAGAAAAATCTATGAGAATGTTTGAATATTAGGGTATATGATTGTTCTTTCTGTACTAATAGGGGATGTTATTGTTGTTTGTTATGTGTTTTTCAAGAATATGAAGTAAGTTTTTTTTATTATGTTTTCGATTCTGATAGAAGTATTTGATTTGCAATTCTGGTAGAAATAGGAGATTATACAGAAGTTGCATTCTGTCAGAATTAAAACATGCAAAATCTTGTATGTGGTTGTTGTTCTGTGAGTATAGGGTATGAGATTGTTGATTTGTTTTGTATTTTTTTAGTATACATGAGTTAGTTTTTTTATGTTTTATTACTGTGTTTTTGGGGGTTTCCCTTTATTGGTAATTAGTATTTAGGGGTTTCTCTAAGAATTTTGTGTATGACCATGTATTGAATTCTGTCATAATCAAAAAATGCAAAATCTTGTATGTGGTTGTTGTTCTGTGAGTATAGGGGATGAAATTGTTGATTTATTTTGTAGTTTTTTAGTATAAATGAGTTAGTTTTTTTATGTCTTATTACTGTGTTTTTTGGGGGTTTCCCTTTATTGGTAATTAGTATGTGGGGGTTTCTCTAAGAATTTTGTGTATGACAATGTATTGAATTCTTATAGAATGACAACATAAAGAAGTATAGAATGCGGTTCAAGAGATTGAAGTATGGCTGGTTATTTTGGAAAATGTTACTAATGAACTGTAATAATTTGATTCATTAGTTGTTGCAGAAGCCGCGGAGGAGCCAATTAATGTTGATACTACAAGTCAAAAAAATGTGAAAATGAAATATTCTACCAGATCAACACCCGTGAAAGACAATATCATTTCTCCACCTGCATGTAGTTTTCTTTTTTTGTTTTTGAAAAAATAATAACAATTATTTTAGAATATGTTATAATGGTAATAAAAGGTATTCTTTAGTAATTAAGTAAAATGGTATTATTCTAAAAGAATTATTTATATCATTCTAACAGAATTCTTTAATAATATGTATCTCTTCTTACTTGATGAAGCAGTTGGTGTAGAATATGAACCGATTCATATAAATATTGTTGGATCAAGTAAAACAAAGGACATCATGAAAAAATCTTCAAGATCAGAACATGGAAAGAAGAATGTAGAATCTGGAAATTCAGGTAATTTGTTAATTTGGTTTATTTTCTTATGTGCTCCAGTAAAACTTTTAATTGCATAATATATTATTATAATATATAATTCTGATATAACTAGTGTAAAATTACGTGTAAATGGTATTCTTTAATAATCAATGTAAATGGTACAATTAATTGTTTTTTAAACACTGTTTTATAATATATAATTCTGATATAACTAGTGTAAATGGTATTCTTTAATAATCAATGTAATGTAAAATTACGTGTAAATGGTATTCTTTAATAATCAATGTAAATGGTACAATTAATTGTTTTTAAATACTGTTTTATAATATATAATTCTGATATAACTAGTGTAATATTAAAAGTTGTATACTAGTTCTATTAGAACATGTAATTGTATACAATATAAGTCTAGTATAATTGGTATAAAATTAAATATTATAACATACTTATTTATAAAAGTTTTAATATATTTTTAAATGAGTCTTAATGGGTTATTAAATAATGTTTGTGTAATGCCAATGAGTAGAGCATGACTAATTATGTCTATGTGATTCAACAGTTGATAACAAAGATAAACTGGAGACGATATGTACTGATAGTACAAGTGTAAGAAGGGTGAAAAGGAAGGATTCTGCGAGAACAACACCTAATAAGGATAATAAGAATTCAGTAGAAGCAATGGCTGAAATAAAAAAAACCAAGAAGTTTGAATGAATTACTTGTGGAGAGTATGAGTGGGTCAAAAAGAAACAATGAAAAGGTAGACATTGGTATGGATGTGGAAGATAAGGAAGATGTTGGTAACAGAAAGAAGGTAGTGAATAAACCACATTCAAAGAAATCTCTAAAGAGAAAGAAGGGAAAAATAGAACATGAGAATGTGAATATCAAAAAGATGGAGGGCAAGGTTAGAAAAGTAAGTAAGGAGCATCCAGAAGGTTTAAGAAGACTTGCAACTAGGATGACTCCTAGAAGGGTTAGTGCAGCTGTGAAAGTAATGTTCCCTGCACAGAAAAATGGGATTGTGTCTATGGGTTTTGGTTCACTTTTGAATATTGACATGGACACTACTCCGGGGTTACTTAACTACTATCTCTTAGATCACTATGACCCACAGAGTAACCGTCTATTTCTAGAGAATAATGTGATTACAATTACAAAAGAGACAATGCATGACATGTTGGGGTTACCAAATGATGGGGAAGACTTCTTGAACATGAACAGTTGTGAGAAAGATAATGAAATTCTGCAAGAATGGAAAAATCAATATGAGAAAAAAGGGTTTAATGGTGAAGAATACCTGAAAAGGATCAAAAATACAAAGCAAGACAATCTTATGTTTAGGCTGAATTTCCTTACCCTTTTCATTAACACATTTGTGGAATCAACTTTGAGTGCTACAAATCAAATAAATGTTGTTAATTAGTTGTTGTTGGTAAAATACTTCTCGAAGATTGATTGGTGTAAGTATATTCTAGATTGTTTGGTTAGCAGAAAACAGTTGTGGAGAAGGGATGATAAAACATGCTATTACAGCGGACCTATACTCGTCTTGACCGTAATCTTTTTGTCTTGAGTAGATTTTTAATTTAAATTATATTGAAATATGTATATTGAATTAATAATTGTAATTTTTTGTGATGTAGTTGGTGTATGTGTATAACACGAAGTTCTCAGGCGTCAAGATAATGAAAAGGTTACCGTTTGTTAGACATGTTACGGTGATGTTCTTGAAAAAATAGAGAAGTTGGAGATTAGTGTTGGAGGGTTTGGAAGGCAACTGCAGGAAAACTTTGAAAATATTGATGTTGATGATGAAATGATTGATGAAGATGAAATGTTGGATGGGCTTAAGAAAGACTATGGGGATGAGGAGGTAAGACATAAAGTTATAATGAAAAATCTGATACATTCTATCAAAATTTTAGTACTCATAAGTTGAACTGTTTAGGTAAAAGCTTAAAATAAGTGAAACAATTGTTATGCTGAACAATAACTGCATAGCTATGGAATAATCTTGTCCGGAAAGAAGAATATTGAAATGGCTTTGAAAGATGGAATGGAAAAATTCCCAGATAGTTTGCTGTTGAAGGAGTGGTAAGAAAAAAACAAAGGATTGTTCAACGAAGTCAAGAATGTAGAAAATGAAGGAATAAAAGAGAAAGAGCATGGTTTTGATGCTGATAGTAACAAAGGAGAGGCCGATGGTAGTAATGAAGGTGTAATCTCTCCGGTTAGAGGATTAGTAATTTATGGGGATAAAAATGATGATGGTGGAGATTTCAGTACGCCTATGTGGAAAAGGTCGATAGTACAGACCATCTAACCTATGCACAATTCTTGGAGAATCCTGAAGTGTTGGCAAGAGCAATTGAAATGACAGATGAGGCTGTGTTGAATAGTTATAGAAAAGAAAAGAAAAAAGGAAAAGAAATATTGGAAACAGTTGAAGTAGGTGTGGAAGATGATGACAATGGAAAAAGGGGGAGAATAGGACAAAAGTTACCTGTATATGGAAAATCACCGTTTGTTGAAAGGATTGTTAGAATGAGTGACAAGGTGAAGAAGGATGAGATGTCATTATACAATTCAGTTTTTGCATCAAAAAGAGATTACGGGTAATTGAGATAATATATATTAGTGGTTTGCTTTTAAAACATAGTTGTATAATTGATTTGATTAAAATTGTTGAGCAGGGAAAAGATATGGAACATTGGGAGCGGTCATGTATTGCATCAAGGATTTGTATATCGTTTTAAAAGCAACACGTTTATACATGATATAATCATTAACTGTTGGACATCATTACTCAACAGAATAGAGGAACTAAGGGATGTAGGATCAGTTGCTAGAGTTTTCTTTGATACAATTTTTTTGGTAAGTATTCAATTTAAGTTTATTACTAAATAATAATATGTGTTTTATTGATTGTTTCATTTATGTATACATGCAGATGAGATACTGGATGCATCGGTTGCATACGATAGAAGCCAATCATTATTTGATTCGATGCTGAAACTCCACATTAGAAGTCTACCAATTAAGCAAAGTCTTAAGGATGTTGGACTGGTAATTTGATTAATAATTTTGTTCTATATTATAATATTTATTATACAAATATAGCTTATTGTTATAAATTCTGTTGTATACCAGGTTTTCTTTGCAGTAGTTGAGAAGGGTAAATATTATTTAATATGGTTTGATCTAAGGGTACCCACCTACTACATTATAGACCATGTCAACCGAACAGGCACTGTTGAAGATATATATGGAAGGAAACCAATTTTTGTGGTAAGATTAAGAATTACTGCTTATAATTTTTAAATGGCTTGAATTTTGTATTGTTAAAAATGAATTTTAATAAATGGATTGTATTGTATCACAGAAAAAATTGCTTGGCAACTACTTAAAAACAGAGAATTACCAAAAATCAAGAGCTTTCAACAAAATTACCCCTCGTGTAATGAAATTTACATGAAAAGTAGAAAAAGAAGGATCAGAATGTGGAGTGTATCTTATGAGGCATATGGAGTCGTATATGGGGGAAAGTGAAGGGCGTCGGGATTGCGGTTTTACAAGTAAAAAACAAAGTGATGTAATTGCTTTAAATAATTTAAGAATCAAATACATGGCAAAGCTTATGAAATCTGAGTACAACAAGTATAAAAGTATGTTGGAGAAAGATGTAGAAGCGTATGACAGGCTTGATCCATTGGAGAAAATGGTGTTGATGAATGAAATGAAGGAAACTAGGGAGAAGCAGAGACGTGGAAGGCGTCGTTTTTAAGATGGTCATTTTGTTTTGATTACTTAATCATGGTAGACTGGTTTGTGTTGAAAGACTTATGGCTACATGTTTTATTTTGGTCTAGCTATCTTTGTTTGGGAAACTGTTGGAAGACTTATGTTAGGATGTTTTATTTTGTTCTAGTTGTCTTAGTTTGGGAAAACTTAGAATGTGAATGATGATGGAATGTTTTTATGGATATGAAAAATGTGGAAGTAAGTAATGCGTTGAATTTTAAAATGTTTGAAGTTCATGTTTTGAAAGAATTAAAATAATAAGAATAGAGTTAAAAGATGGTTGTTATTATACAGGTAAGTTATGGTTTTCAAGTATTCAATTATGTTATGCAATTGTTGTGGAAAATTGAAAATACTTATAATACACAAAAATTGTGGTTAAGAATTGATAAAATTTTGATTCGACCAAGTTCTGAAAGAATGACAGTAATTAGAATAAAGTTAAATTCTGTTGGAATATTAAAAGGTTATGTTCTTTCATGTTTGATCAAAGTCTATAAATTTAAATTATTATAATGAAAATGTATTAAGAGTATGTTTGTGTGTTCTGTAGTAGTGTTTTTAAAAGGTCTTAAAAGTATAAAATAACAAAATGATATTACAGTGTTCTGAAAGAATGAATATAACTTTAAATATATTGAAATTATGTTTATGAATTGTTAGGTTCTGATATGACATTCTTCTGTAAGAATATAAATAAATGGAATGAAGTTAAGTTCTATTGGAATTTGTTATGGTGTTGTTGAAAAAAATGTTTGGGAAATAATATGTTGTTGGTCATATAAAATTCTTATGGAAATTAATGATTATACAAGATCGTAAGGTTGGTGTAATACGCTTGGATGAATATTGATAATAAAATATGCAATAGTGCATAACCATATATAATAATTATATTAAAGACTCGCAAAATTAAAATCAATGTTACTACTAAACGTGAAACAAACATGTGACTGTAATAAAAAAATTCAAAAAACCTATAAATATAGCAGACTACTTAGGATTTTTTAAGAGGACAATTTCGTTTATCATGGTCTGCCATCTGTTTACATGAAGCACACTTTCGCTTAGGCTTCAAACTTAGTTTTTCCAACATTTATTTTTTTGATTTTAATCTCTTACCACGACTGTCAGTTCCCTTATTACAAATATCCGATGGATTCTCAATGTCGGGAACATCATTAGTTAAGTCTACACCTATAATCTGGTTGTAGAATGATTCTCTTGATGGCATCTCGGGGGTTGGACAATCATCAACAATTTTTTTTTCAACTTATTCAGCTCTTCAAGGTATGACTTTAACTTTGCTGCATCATGGCTCAAAAATGAAATGCAACGGTCAACATTTGAAAAAATTTCAATAGCAGTCATGTCAGAATTTGAGTCAACCAAAGAATTAGAGAAACGCCTCTTAAGCAATTATGTTGGAATAACATCCCGACGCCAACATCTCATAATGTATTCTTCAGGAATCTGTTCAATACTGTAAAACTTAAACACACATAATATGTGCCTACACAAAAGACTGACATGTTCAAAATGCATGCAGGCACACTTGAATGAACCCTCTGTTTTTGAGTGGGTAACCTGGAATATGTATGATAGTATATGAGTATTTGTTAGAAAGTATTTTTTATGTGTATAAAAAGAAATGATTATATAATGAAGTAATAACATACCGTGTATTGGGTATCATTTATAAGACAATCGTAAAGGTATTCCTCAAGATTGTCATCACCAACAGGACTTGATGGTTACATTGTGCTTATGTTCGTTTGCTTCTCCAATACAATAATAGTGTCAACACCATTACAAGAAGTAACACTCATTTGGAAACAAGTATTATCAGAATCTGAAATCTCTTTATGAACCTGATAAAATATTTTAGAAGTGTAGACCTTTGAAGCATGTGGTTCGATTGGACTAGATGTGATGAATCTAGGAATTGTTGTAGCATTGTTAAAGTCATTGACTAATTGATTACGTCTTTGACGTTCCATAACACCCTCAAATGTCATCATAAACATTAAAAGATAAGAACCGGTAAGGGTGCTGTTCTGAAACGACCAATTTTGGCCTTCAGATAATGATGTAGTTTTCATAAGACCAGACATTTGTATGTCCTTGAAAAATGCAGGTACCCAACGTCTCCGCAACCTATACATCTCTTTCATCCACTTGTTATTTGAAAAATTAAAGTCATCTAAACAAGATTGCCATGCGTTTTCAAAATCATGTGGTTCCAGCTTAGAATTCCAAATTATAGAGTGAAAATGCTTTCGAAACGCTGAGTTTGTGGCTAGTTGGGATGTTATCTGAATGAAAATACGTAAAAGCCATTTTAGTAAAATATAAAATGTTGGTGTACATTGTATAAAGGATATGAATATCATAATCATGTATTCTAATAGAATTATGTTAAATGATTCTATCAGAATTACATTATAGAAAGTTATGTCTCAATACTGGTATATCTATTATTCTGGCAGAATTACATTTTGATAGAAAGATATGTATTAAGAAAATAAACCTATTAACAGTATTTTGGTAAAATAATGTTCACGTAGTTTGGAATTTTTTTTGTAATATGCCACATACAAAACCTATGTGATGACATTGGAAAAACTTCATATACAACTTTGTTTAAAGTTGGATCTTGATCTGTAAGAACAAGCGTAGGTTCTTTTTTGAATGCTTTCAAGAATGATCTAAGCAGCCAAGAATAAGAAGTACCATCTTCTCTACTCAAAAGCCCAGCACCAAAAGTTACACATTTCTTATGGTTATCTATCCTAGTGAACGATACGAAAACCATATCATATCTGTTTTAAAATATTAAAATTAGTTACCGTTATTGGAAGTAAAAAAATGTGATAACATTACAAATTTAAAAAATACTTATTCATGCTGAAGGTGGCATCAAGGGATACAATGTCTCCAAAAGCATTGTAGTTATACTTTGCGGTTTCGTCAGCCCAAAAAAGCGCATTCAATTTTTTCTGCACGACGTTAAACTCGAAAGAAAAAGTTGGGATATTTTTTTCCTTTCCAGCATCTTCACAACAAGGAATTTTGCATCCCTGGAACGTATGTAAGAATTGAGATTTCTCGTACTGTTCTTGAAATCATAAACCAAACCACCTCGAATGTCAGACCCACCCTGAAGTCCGGTATATAATCTATGTGCTCTTGAGGCACCAATATTTTTCTTTGACAAGTTATGAATAAACATCTCCTGAGAATAATCAAGTTTCCTCTTTGTACGAGACAAAAACATGTTGCCCTTACCAAAAAATTCATGATTATGTTGTTCGACAAAATCATCAACAATATATATTTATTAGTACCATGTAGTAGAACAAAAACAATTTTTGCTTTGTATTCGCACCTAAATGAGTCTTTCCTTCTTTGAAACTTATTATGTTGAGGGTCTAGAGTATCCACTTTAGCGGTTCTTGGTTTACCTTCCCGATTGCATAGCAAATGTCATTGTGTGATAATGTCGGATTTGGTTGTTCTACTTGTTCCAAGCCTGACATAATATATTTTTCTTCAAAAGCACAATCTTGATCTTAGGTCTCAAAGGGACCTAACTAAATTGGTATAGTGTTGATGAATAAAAGTAAAATTCTTTTTGGGTTGCCCTCATAATCAGGGAATGACTTGAATTGATCGAAGGAGAGAAGCAATTCTAGAACCTCCATGAGTATGGACGACTTTAAGTTGTTTCAAAGGATTTATGGAAGGCTCCTGGATGCTGATAAGGAAATGATTTGAATTGAGATTAAATTTATTATTAAATTATTTAAATATGGATTTATCTGCAAGTGACCTAAACTATAAATAGGACCCTTAGACAGCTAATTTTCATGGCATCTCATACCTAGAAGGTGGAGAACGAAAGATTCTCTCTTCTCTCCCCTCTCTCGTTCAATCCTAGGGTTTATTGAGTTTTGGGTGTGAACCATTAGATGTTGCCATACTTTTGGAGCTAGTTTTTCAAGGAGACTACAAATGGCATTTGATTAGCTTGTTTCGAATCAAGAAAGAGGTATGTGTTTCTATTCATGAATTTGATTCATAGGGTTTATAGTTTTTGTTTCATAAGTATGTTGCTATTAATTAAGAAAAGACATAAATCCATTAGGTTGCATGTACCCTTAAGAGTTAAGTGAAATCCCGCATGTACAAATTGATTGTAACCTAAAAAACCTAATAGGAACGACCTTAACGATGGCTAGAACTTGCTAAACTCGACATAAATTATTTTAGAATAAAAATTCTGCTATATGTGTGTGAGAGAGGCTTTAAATACATTTTAAAGGTTTTTTCTTGGTTCTAGTTGTCCACACTTGCTCATAAGTGTTATGTTGGGACATATTAATTTGGTTTATGCTAGGTTTATATTATTTAAATGAGTTTGTAGTGTTTTCGGGCAAGTGGACCGAAATCAATCTTGATTTCGGTCTGAGTAGGTCTAGTGGGTTGGGCTTGGGCTTTTATTAAGCTTTGTATTTAGGTTAAATATATAGGTGATAGCCGTTTAGGGTTTCTAGTTGTTCTTTCATTGGTATTCGGCTGTTTTGAGTTCATTCATATGTACCAGGCGATTAATCAATATATCGTGTGCATTTGAAGTTGTTTGTATGTTCTTGAATCGTTGCTTGATTAACATTCTGCATTCTTTAAGCAATTAAGATTGATATCGTATAAGATCCATAGTTTTGGGTTTTACAATTGGTATCAGAGCTATATTGGTATCAACTGATTCAAGAAGGCTTTGGAGACTCATTTTTGTTGCTGTTTTGGATTTTTTTTAACTTAATCGAAATTTTAATAAATTTCGATTTGATTAAAAGGTTCTACTGTTCATCGTATTCTGTACTTGGGAGTTCATCAGTTCATCAAATCTTCTTCGTGTTCATCGGATTTAAAATTGAAACATTATCAATTTGAATCACGTATTTTAAGGAATTTGATTTGTTTCTATTTCAAGGAATTCGGTCAAATATCAATTCAAATTACTTTGATTTCGGTCCTATAATTCAAAGTTGAATTCGGTCATTGTTTTTAAAATTGTCCACCTAAAAATTCAAATCAATTCCTTCCTTAAATTCATTTATTTTGATTTCGGTCAAATTGATTTCGGTCCACTTAGTATATCAATTAGATAGTCTGATCTCATAATTAAAAAAAAAAAAAAAAAAAAAAGAAGAAAAAAGGGGGGGGGGGGGGGGGGGGGGGGGGGGGTATTGATTTGGGTAATATCTCTAAGTTCATTTTGATTTCGGTCATCCATAATTTTAAATTTGTTTTCGGTCCTACATGGATACAAGTTTGTGTTTTAATTATTTGTTAGTTTTATTATTAATATACAAGTTTGTGTTTTAATAACACATTTTAATAATTAAAAATAACACATTAAATTTTTTTGATTTCAGTCATATTTTTTTTTAAAATTGATTTCCATTCATTTTTTTAAATTGATTTCGGTTTTTGATCTCGGCCAAAACCAATTGGTTATCGGTAGTGCTTTTCAATTTGTTCTCGGTCAACAATTCTTGTTGATTTTTGGTGCTTTCGGCTAATTTCTTTTTATTCGGTATTATTCAAATGAAATCTCACGGTACAACAAAAGAGGTAAGTAAAACCTCATGCTCTCAATCATGTGAGGATAAAATAAATCATTACCGTGAACAAAAGGAAATATTGGTAGGAGAGGTTTTTGACCTTAAAAATGAAATCTACAACGTTAAGAAACTCAATAAACCTCTTAAAGAAAAAGTAGATGCTCAAACTAAAGACCTAAAGAGGAATATAACATTAAATGTGAACACTACGATTATGATAAAGAGGAAATTGTCAAATTAACTGCCGAACTTGACGCATTGAAAGCTAAATTTAATAATGCTGAATTGAACTTCAAGAAATTTGACGTGTCAAGTGAGATAGTTGAATCCATGAGAGAGAAACAGTTAAAATTTAAAGATAATCAGAATAAGGGTCTAGGGTATCATAGTGTTCCACCTCCGTTTAATGATAACTATACTCCGCCCCTTGAAACTGAAGAAATAGAGACACATGTTCAATATGAAAAACCTACTGTAGCCGAATCAGTAAACAATGATAGGGTGAACGATACTGATGTTTCTACCTCGAGTGCAGATACAACAATAGTGGAAGACCGGAAAGTAGAAGGCAAAAGTGACACTTCTAGTTTTGTTAACTTTGAATTTGTTGCTTCTAATTCTGTTAATTCTATTAGTGAACCTGCTGTTAGTAAGTATATGCCACCAAAACAAGCGAAACAGACTGCTTGCTGTAAGTGTGCTTATGGAAACAATCTGAGACAAGGCATGGGCACGCAACCAGGGACAGACCGTTACAACTTTCACATGAAGAAACAGACGTATTTCCACTGTGGAATACCCGGTCACATTGCCAGAAACTGTCCAAATCGTGCATATGTTCCATACTATGCACATGGTTGACAGAACGTGCCAAGGGGGAGACCTTTCAAAAGAAACCCTTCGAGGTCACGTTCAAGAAATGGAAACTGGAATGATGACAAGGCCAAGAATTAAGTCTTCAAGGACAAGAGAACTGATCTGAGAGATAACTTTGCCAAACCAAAATCGGTGAGGTCGAATTCATCTCAAGGATCGTCCTCTAGCTCACACTTGAGATTCAAGCCTAAATCAAAAGGTAGTTCCATTCTAAAATTAAGTGGTGAAGCTCCCATTTGGTTAAACAATACAAGGCTTAAACCTAATTACAGATGGGTGCCCAAAAGTCCTTCGGCCCAATCACCTCGCTGTCTGTCACACCCCCGAACCAGACGACGGAAACGTCCGAGGGCTCGTGTGACTATCAATTGAAATATCATCACAATGAATATACATGAAACATAACACATTCATCACCAAACATTACATATTACAACTGGTATTGTTCACATCAAGTACATTGTCATAGGTTACATAATTCCGAAGTATTAATAGTACGATGAGTGACATTACACAAAATAAATCCATACACACTTGAAAGTCCTTCCGCTTAACGGTTACCTGAGAATACAAGTTATTTTGAAAACGGTCAACATATATAATGTTGGTGAGTTCATAAGCATGTTTGAATGAAAGTCTTTGTATTGTTTGAAAAACCCAGAAAATCCGATATTTTCTGTAAAAAGTCTGAAAAATGATGTGAAAATCGAGTATAAATGCATGTGTGAATTTCATAGTAGTAACATATAGGAATGCAGTTCAAATTTCTTTGAATTCTTTCTGTTGTAAGTAAGTGGTATTTGAATAATAGTATTTTCCCAGAAAATCCGATATTTTCTGATTTATAAAAATGTTACGGTCTTTGCACTGTCGTATGTTTTGTATCGATATGACTTACGAGTTTTTAATTTCCGTAATGTCGTGATGGGAATGGATCTCTATATGAGTCGTTATAACCATGCATGATAGTGACTGATTTGTCTGTCTTGGCATTTTTCAAACGCCGGATTGTCGATTAAGGTTTTGTCACCCTAGACTGGCCTAGTCTAACTGTAGCGAATAGCTCAGGTGTGGGGGAGTCACCCCCGTATAGATATATACGCAAACTCTCGCTCTCCCTCCAGAAGACTCTGATTATAACTACAGGCTACGACCATACACTTAGTGGAGTCAACCGACACGTCTCACTAGATTCCAATTATTGCCTCATGAATTTGTATACGTTATATGTATTTGAAAGTTCGAACCACTAGATGATGTATGAAATGAAAAGATAAGGCCCAACAAACATGAAGAAAAGACAACTATGGCTCATTAGACAAGTAAGTTATTTCCAGGCTTGTTATGTATGCCATGGACACATTTAAGCCCATTAAGCACGTGATGAATTATTCCAGGCTAAATTAGCATGTAAATGGACCACTTAGGCCCAATAACATGTAAAGGCTAATTTAGGCCCATTAAGCTTGTAATTGGGTCACTGAGGCCCAATAGACATGTGATGAATACATTGGGCCCAATAAACATGTAAATGGATCACGAAGGCCCAATAAACATGTATAGCAAATACTAGGCCCAATAATCGCACCATTGTTGTATTTTGTTTATTTGCTATAGTATATTTCGTTTAGTCGAATTATTTATCCCTAGCGTTATAAAAAGTCCAATGTTTTGTTATAATGATATTTTTAGTTTGATACGTCAAAATTCTATAATTTGAACCCGTATTTATTAAAAATTACACTTTAGGTCCCTTAAGAACTAATTTGAACATTTAAAGGCTTATTTTTACATAAAATGTCATTTTGGTCTATTTTAAATTAAAAATAACATTTTAGTCCATAAATTTATAAAAATTTATATTTTCCCCCCAAATGTTTAGTAATTGACGGGTTTGGCCCAAAAATACATGTAACGACATTTTCAGTCCATTTTTGCAGAAAATTACAATTTCAGCCCTTATTTGAATAAAGTGACATTTTCGGCCCAATTTTTATAAAATTAACATTTTCGGTCCAAATCTTGAAATAAGTGTCGTTTTCAGCCCCTAATCTCGTGGTTTTTCATTTTTGGCTCGAGTTTCTATTTCATAACATTTTGATCCATAAAATTTGTTACTTTTGCAATTTGGGCCCAAAAAGCCGTAAGGCCCACATTAAGGCCCATAATGCCAAATTTTACACTTTTGGACCTTTGGAAAATATGATTGTTATAAAAACTCATTTTTAAGCTAATATGACCCTTTTGGTCCCTATAATACCGTAGGTGTCACTTTTGTCCCAGTCTTTTGTTTATTTGCCAAAAATGATCCTTATACAAGATTTGTGTTTTGTTTTTCACAACTTAGGCATGTATAACACTTTTAACTTTGTAGTATGGTGACTAGAGTGTTTTAGTTTATGAATCTCACCTATTTTTGTTGAAGTTTCTTAGATCCATCGAGTTTTATCACACAATCACAACATAAACCAAGAAAATCACACATAACATGCATATATACATAGATCTACACATAAACACTTGTATTCTCCCCCAAAAACAAGTAAAAACCGAAAACAAGGGGGTATGAACTCACAATGGGTTGATGATCTCGGTTTTGAAGAAGAATGGGGTGAGTTTTCGATCCTAGCAAGCTTCCTTGAGTAGATCTCGAGTTTATGAGGTTTTCTAAGAGTGTGATCACAAGCAAATGTTTAGGAGGAGTGATCTAACATAAGAATGAAGTTGTATACTTTAAAGGTATAGTGACTTACCAAGGATTGATGATTTTTGGTGAAGATCTTCTTGAAACACTTAGAAATCTCGAAATTTTTGATGGAAGGGAGGGGATGTTCTTGAGTGCTTGAGAGAGTTTGAAGGAAATTTTGAAGATGTGTGTGTGTGTGTGTTTCTTGCTCTCGGCCGTAAGTAGAAGAAGAGAGGGAAGAGAGGGTTGAAGTGATAGGTGCATGGAAACCCACCATGCAAAAGTGAGGTGGCAAGTGCACAATTTATCCTTCCTTTTTTTTTTATTACTTGTATATATATATATATATATATATATATATATATATATATATATATATATATATGGGCCGATTAATTGGGCTAGGAGGAAGGAATGGGTTATCTTGGGTCATTCCTTGCCTTTGTTCGAAATCATGAAGCCCAAAAATTATTTTTCGGCCCATTGGGCCCTTAGAGTGGTTTACGGCCCAATAAAAATCCATTAGGGTAAATGGAAATCATTTATGGCCCAATAAGGCCCATTAGGGTTAGAATGAATAATTCTAGGCCCAAATGGTCCAAAATGTTATAGATTTATGAATTGGGTCCATTTAGAATCCAAATAGGGTTTCTAAGCCAACATAGTTGAATTGAATGCTTATTGGTCCATTAGGCCCAATAAGGAAGTCCTAGTCCATAATGAACTTGAACCTGGATCTCTAGGGTTTTCAACTCCCTAATTGACTTTCTGAAATGTTTTGCATAGAGTTTTGAATTTCAATTGTAAATCTTGACTAAGTTTGTGGTCATAGAATGAACATAGTGTATGATATCAAGTTAGAGTTACAAGTATTATCATAGATGACGTTTACATGATCACAGAATTTCCTGGCAAAAATGTCAGTTGTGACACTGTCCTGCTAATTCTTCATGTTCTTTATCTGATAAACATGACATGTCATGGGAAAGGGTATCATGTGTAGATAGTAATGGTCCACCCAGTTTCAAAATGGATTGGATTCCCAAAACTATTTAATCCCGCAACTTGTGCAGGAACAACTATGGAGGAATATCATCAGACTTCAGTATGTTGATAGTGACTGTTCCAAGCACATGACAAGATACATCTCTCAATTGCACAACATTCAAATCATTAATAGAGGGTATGTGTCCTTTGCGGGAGGAGAAGTAAGTAAAATCACTCAAAAGGGTACGGTAAGTAATAGCGTATTAAGCTTTTAAGATGTCATTTTGCTCTAGAGTTGAACGCAGAGGTAACACTTACATTTTCGTTTCGATGAATAAAATTTTATTTTGTGTTTAAATTTGCACATTTTTATTTCTTTTCTTCCCTATGCACAAATTAAGGGGGAGAAATCAAAAATAAAAATTTTATAAAATCAGAAAATTCCAAAAAAAAAAATGTTTTTTTAATTATAAAGTCTAGAAATTAAAAAAAAAGGATTTTATTTTTCGTTTTTCAAAATTACAAAAACACAAAAACATTTCTTTTCTTCTGTCAGTTTAATGGTAAATTCATTAATGAATTTAAACAATGAATTGACGAAGGATTCCAATGTGAATGATAGACTCTTCCATATTGAGACATATACCAGTCTTAATAGGAGTCTTCGCATCAAACGTTAATGATCAAAAGTCATTTTCACCTTGACTAATGTGAAACACCCAACCATTCTTCACCTATATCTAAACTTTCTCCATTAAATCATTTCCACGTACCGGTACCCCTTGAGGTTCGAGTATAAAACAACTCGGCTGACGGTTACCAAAAATTCTGTATTTATGATCTTGGAAGTCATTATCACCATGACTTTAAGTGAAACCCTAAATCCGAAATCCATCCATTTCTGAATTGACGGTGAACATTTTAATGTTCTAGATATTTTCACCCATGAAATTGACGGGTTATGGTTCATACCTGGTGTGACACTGTACAAACTGTCAGTTAGGCAGTTTCTTTCTAAGAACTGTCGTATTTAAGGAATTGAAAATCTGAAATTGTACAGATTGTCAAAATTGGTCTTGTCAGTTGTCTTTACCTAAGAACTGTCATGGCACCACGACGATTTACCCATCCTGGAAATAGCTATCACTGAATATCACGCCCAGGGTCTTGACAATCCCTTTGTCATGCAAAACTGCGGAGACTCAAATGTATTCTCGGATACATTCTTCACAGGTAAGGAATTAACGGTATTGGCAATAGGGTGATGCACCTCGCAAGGTGATATTGCTATATTTATACATGTTTTTAGGCAATATTTAAGTACATTTTTATACATATTTTGTTTATTTGCATTGAATAATGATACTTATAAGTTTAAATTGTACTTTGCAGCCAAATAGAAGCATTCTTGAAGAAAAGGGACTAAAAACGATGAAGTTTGGAACTTTTGAGGCTTGGAGAATAAAAGAGAAGAAATCCACGTAAACAGCTCAATTCACGACGTGAGTATTACTTGCTCACGACGTGAGTTGGAATATTCCAGAAGATAAGCATCGCGGATCAGACTCCTTGTCAAACACGGATATACTGTATTCACAACGTGAGGCTTACTTGCTCACGACGTGAGTACGGAAATTTTAGAAAATATAAATAGGGCTTGTTCCCTACGATTGGAGAGCTGTTGGCTGACTTGGAGAGTTTCAGAAGTCGAAATTTACAGAGTTTTTGAAGGCCTGGAAGTTGGTTTACATACCAAGGAAGAAGAAGAGCTCATAATTAGCTTAATAGTTTGGTACATTTAAATATGTTTTTGACTATGGTTTGTTTATGTTTATTTGTTAGCATGTCCAGCTAAATCTAGCTGCTTCTGTTAGCTAGATGAAATTGGAACTCATGGTTTTATTTAATTAATCTAGACCTTGCTTGTTGGTTATGTCTTGTGTTTGATTGGTTTACCTAGCATGCTTGGTTCAATAATTAGATTGCTTTAATGTCTTATTTTGTGTAGTTAATGACCATTATTCTGCATGAATTGGAACACCTAGTAATTTAATAAACATTAGGTTATTAGAGCTAAGATCGAACCATTCTTAGCTAAGGAGTTGAATTATCAAATTAGGTTGTGCTAGAGAACTCATATTATGACCATAAGTGTGTTTGTCAAATCAATCTTACATAGCTCCAATTCTATTTAATAATTGCTTCTGTGTTAAATTATGTATGAACATACATAGATCTACATGAATTAATTAATGTTAGTAAATTTAGAACTGAATTGCTAATACTATTTTAATTGGTAACCAACAGGAATTGTCATAACTAATTTGTAAACCATTGAGGGAAAATGGATTCGAACTAACATAAGTGTTTTGTTTATTGATTGAATTTGTGATAAGAAATTAAGTTCATCTATACATGTAAAATTAGATAAAAAAACCAGTTTGCTAGAAAATTAGGTTAATTTAATAGTAGGTAGATTAATTAGTCAATACCGTTCCCTGTGATCGACACCCGACTTACCTAAACTATTCTATAATTTGACTAGGTACACTACCTAGGTGCAATTTAGATAGTTAAGTTAATTAGGTTATAAATATAAAATTAGGTGTAGCTATTTGCACGCATCAAGTTTTTGGCGCCGTTGCCGGGGAACGACTATCTTCGTTGTTAATTTAATTGCTTTAGTTTAATCGATCCTTTTTGTGGGGTAAAAACCGCAAAAAGTTAATTTTCTGCGAAAAGTAATTTTTCTGATTTTTCTGTTATCACGACGTGAGTTTAGTTGTTTTCAGTTTTTATTTATTTTGTTTTTAGTTCGTTTTTTTATGTATTTTCCAAATCTTGATGCTTTTGACGCTTTTCTTGAGGAAGTGCAATAGGAATTAGCGCGAGAAGATGAGGGATATGACTCAGACGAAGATTTAAGGGAGCTGAAAAAATGGATGGATGACATCCTTTCTGACGAACCAGAACAAGCTGAGCTAGAGATAGAAGATGAGGAATTTCATCCAGAAAGAAATTTGGAGGAGTTAGAAAGTTTGCTAGCAGAATGCTCAGACGAAGAACAAAAACAAACAGACTTTCAAGAACAACGTCATGATATGATCATTACAACGACGCGAGCTCCTGATAGTTCGGTTTTTGTTTCAATGCATGGGGTGATAGTTCCATCATTGAAGAAGGTTCTGAAGATCGATCATTTTCTGATAAGCGACCAACCGGTCCCCACAATTTTTAATTTTCTGGGACTAAATAGATGCTCGCTTGTTTGGCTAAAAATCAAAACGAGAGGTCAAATTTTACAAATTGGTATGAAGAGAATATTCGATGAAACAAATGGATTAATAACGAGCGGATTGACAGTTTATTAAGTTGGGAGTCCAGCTCAAGACTCGCACAAAAAGAAGCGCTTATCGGGAGGCAACCCGATGTTTTTTAGAGTTTGCATTTTCTTTTCTTAATTGATTTAGTTTTAGTTTTAATTTTCGTGTTACTCTTATTTCACCTTAACCGAATGATGATTCGTTTCTCTAGTTCTTGATCTTATTTTGTAGTGTTGAACGAAAGTGAAGCAGTGAAGGAGCTTAATTTGAAGAAGCCGTGCGATTTTTGAAGATCATAATTGAAGAAAAAGTTTTTGAATAAGTGTGGGGTTCCCACATAATGAAGAGAAAAGCATTTTGAAGTATATTTACTGAAAAAGAAGACAAAACGACGTGGACATCATCAACACGTCGTGGCAGTGGTTCAACACATTTTTTTTCAAGAATGGCTCTTTAATTTCATTCGATCCGGCACATTTGCATTCACAAGAAGAAGCTTTCCAGGTATTATATTTAGAGTCCAAGTGAGGGTATTATTCACAAAAGAAGGTTCTTTATAGAGAAAGATTAGAAAACGACGAGAGAAGTGAGATTTGAGCAATTTGTCGGGTGTTTGTTTGCGTCAATAAGTGAGGAGTCAGGCCTAATAGCTTCGTACATTTGTTGGTGCCACATATATTCTAGAAATCAGCTTATTCTGGCATCGATTATTGCAATTTCAAGACCAACACGTCGTGGTAATCCCCACCATGTCGTGTTGTCGCTTGATAGTTTCGTTTTATTTACTTCTTTTTATAGTTTATTTTAGTGCACTTCATTCGCATTTTAGTTAATTTCCATGCATATTTTCCTTTTTGTTAATTTATGATCATTTTGGGTATTTTCTAGTTTCGTGAGCATAATTGCAGATTTTAAGGAGACTAGCGGTGCAGAATCTTTGGGAGGCGATTGGACTTGGAGGACAACAAGAATTTTGGGCTTGATGGGTAGTGGAGATGATGCATGGAGCGAGCTTGATGATTATTTGAAGGCTTGGAGAGAAATAAACTTTAAATTTGCAAGATGCGGGAGTATATTCAAGCGTGCGTAGATTATTAATCGGGCGAGTTTACGAGCTATGGATCATTTGGAGAAGCCAAAGTGGGCTTAAATTGAAGAAAACTTGAAGAAAAATGGGCTAGGAGCTTATTGGACTCGAACTGGGCCAAGTGGGCTAAGCTATGGAGGCCCAAACCTCAAAGAGGCCACATTCAGGAACCACCCGCGCAACAGCACACGGGTCGCGCAAGGCCCTGCATGGGTAATTTCGGAAATCCAATTGGAAGGCTATTTGAGGAAGGATGGTGCCCATCTTTTGGAGACTCTTGCACATCCGAAAATTCATCATTTCTCTGGAGATTTTGGAGCTTTTGGAAGGCCAAGAACCCTCAAGAACTTCATCATTTTGCTCTTGAATCTTGTAGAATGTTTGGTAAAATCTTTTTTAACTTTGTTTCTTTGGGTTTAGCCATGCTTGGCTAAACTAAACTTGGCTGACTTTTGTTGAATCCTTTGAACTTTTGTTGAATGTTGAAGAATCCATGAACTTGTTCTTAAATCTTTATGGGAATGTTTTGTGTTTTAACATCTTATCACTACTTAATATGTTTTTATTCATGAGTTTAAATGTGTTTGTGGTGATTAGTTGGCTAATTTCTTGATTAAGTAAAGGATCCTCAAATTAGCAAGCAACAAATGATTTTTGTGTTAGTTTTGCTTCACACAATCATAAAAACATTTCCTCCAACATGGTAGTGAAAGCATTTAACTCCTCTTGGATTTGGTGACTTTTTAGTTCTTAATGGTAGTTAACTTTCACTAATTACATGCTTAGTGGAAATTGTGACTTTGACTAAGGAAATTGTTATGAGCTTCTCTAACCATTTTAACAACAAAGAAAAGTCTAGGTAATCTCAAGCTTCTTGGATTACTATAGCCAAATTAAGGATTTAAATCAAGTATTGCACCATTGGATTCTAATGATATGTTCATCAAAAGTCAAAGTGAGGAAACCTTGATTGAGAGTTGTCGAGATCTTGTCGTATTGACCCTTGTACTGAACGAGAGTCGAGACCTGATCGATTTTCCCTTTGAAATCTAATCCAACGATTCATATCTCAGACTATAAATTCTTATTTTTGATGCTGAAATACCCTATTAATTTCGATTTCTTTATGAACGACCAAATCAGCTTGAGAATTAGAGAATTTAAAGATGCAAATCACATAATTAGTTTTTGAATCAATGTAAGTTCAAAGCTTCTTCTATGTTAAATTCGATTTATCTAATCTGATGCAAAATTCGATTTTCATTCTTACCCTGTAATACAAATATCAATATTTTAGGCTGTTAACTTCCATTTTTTTTAATAAGATGCAAATTATGATTTTTTTTCATATACTGTGATATAGGTTTCGATGTTAAATTTGATTTTTTCGTAATATGATGTTGTGACTCAGATTATAATAGTCTAAGTTCTGTTGCATTCTTTGGTTGTTAAACTCGATGTTTTCTAGTCTGATGTTGTGACTTCAATTATTCTGCTTTCTGTTGTAATCTTCGGTTGTTAAATTTGATTTTGTTTGCATATGTTGTGGTGGCTTCGATTTTTTTGATTTCTGCTGCGTTAGGATTTCTTATTCTTAAACAGTTACATTATGAATTTCAAGTTTCTTATACAGCAATTGTCATATTTGGATTTCTTACATTGTCTCATTATGATTTTTAGATTTTAATGTGTATTTTCTATTTTGATTTATGTAGTATTTCATTCTCTTACACAACAACTTCCACTAGGTATAGATACTCACATTTCACTTTTTTAATCTGTGACCTCTGCTACTTGTATATGTTAAAATTGTTTCTTAGAAAATAAATGTCTGGAAGTATAAAACGAAAAAAATCAAAATTTATTGAAACTCAAAAATTATGATGAATAAGATTGTAAAAAAACAATTTCTTCTAATTTTCAAGAAAATGAACAAGATAATGTCACACTAAGGGGTACATGCGAAGGGCCCCATTTTTTTCTTTGCCCCGGACCACGTATTGTCTTGGACCGTCCATGTATGTAAATGACCAAAAATGAAACTAAAATATGCGGGATAACACTTTTGTAATTTGTATACAAAATGTGATTTCCAAATGTCAACATGGTGCCTCTCTTTTTTGAGGTCGAGCGTTCAAGTCCCGTCGTGGATATAAGTGAAATTAGATGTAAGTTTATGAATATATTATACATTTATATTTTCCGGTTAAAAAAAACAATCTATATATAGCAGGGTGACGATTATATTATATTAAGTGGATCATAAAAGTATCAAAGTAAAGTTTCAATATTATATACGAAGGAGGCAAACGCAAATAATTCTTGAAATTATATGTTAAGAAAATTAATAAAAACAAAAACAATAAAATTATGTAAAAATTATGTAAGAGACAAAAAAAACTAACTTTAAAATAAAGTAAGATATTAAAATCATAACTTTTAAAATAACAATAATTTAACTTTAAAATTATGAGACTGTTTGATGGACCAACTTTGTAATAAGCCTTCAAACCTGGGCCAAAGACTATAATATACCTCAAGAAAGCAAAGGCCAAAAAATATATTGGGTGAATAGATCAATCGGGAATTTCCTATTTTTGTTTCCTACACAATTAAAATTATGACATTAATAAAATTAATCAATTTTTATTATGCTTGTCATCTTCTAAAAATAATAAGTCTAAAAGTAATAAGATGCTATATAAAAAAAATGAGTAGATGATATTTAATTTCTCATAAAATAATCATCAATGATTAATATCTATAAACCTTTACGCTCTTTAACTTAATTGACAAAATAACTTTGTATTTTATGTTTTACACTAGAATAATGTGGTAAGGATAGTACTTATAGCATCTTTGCTATAAAGAGGGGGATCTAAAGAGAAGCTTAAGGGGGAGGTAACCCAATGTCAAAATAAAATAAAATAAAAAAAAATAAATAAATAAAACGAAGTGGGCTAACTAAATTCAATCCAGTCTTTTTTGAAAATAAATATTGTGACCCCAAGGCCCAAGCCCCATCTACAATTTAATAAAATAGTTCGTGCCCCTGGTCTTAACCCATGAGTAGGGGTGAACAAACCGTTTTTTTTCAAACCGAACCGGTTCGGTTCCGATTTGTAAATAGTAAAACCGGTTCAGGCATAAACCGGTTCGGTTCAAACCGGTTCTGTCTTAGAAAAACTTGAACCTATCTAAATCGGTTCAATCGGTTCTAAACCGGTTCGATCGGTTTGACTACCGGTTCTAAACCGGTTTCAATGTCTAAAATCTCGAACGGGTGCAAACCGGCGGTTCGGTTCTTGAATCGGTTCGGTTTCCGGTGGACCGATTCGTAGTGAAGTTTAGTGACCGGTTCGGATACTGAACCGGTTTTTTTGTACAAGCCTACGGCCACGAGTATCGAATTCTATTCAGATACTAAGGAGGTTTCCTTATATTTTATTCTTCCCTACAATATGGGACAGAATGGCTAGTACATCAATGAGTATATATAAGGAGCTTAAAAGAGACCTATTTAATGTTGTCCAGGATTCTACCCAAACAAGATTTTTTATTTGTTATGATATAATATAATATATTACAAAATATAGTATAATATATTATACGGAGTAAATGTTTTTTGTACGTAACTCATGATCGATTATGCATTTCTAGGGCAAATCTTTTTCTTCAAAACCAAAGATTTAAATTTTATAATATTATACAACTTTTATAAAGTGATATAAAATAAATAAAATATATCTCTAGACCTGGAAACTCTATAGGCAGAAGAATAAAGGCAAAAAAAAAATGTAAAAATCCGAAATTGAAGTTATATGTAAAACGTTATCAAATAGTTTATATAGTTTATAGATATACTTGATGGTGTTTATAATGTAGTGAAATGTTGAAGTTTAACTAAACTGAAATGAGAAAAAACACAAAATTGGAACGAATAAATTGAAAAATAAGACAATTAGTCGCAAGGCAAATACATAAAAGTAGAGTAGTCAACCATTTATTTAAATAAGCATCATGAACAAATGATACATATATATAGCATTTGTCATGTGCAAAATATATAACCAACTATAGTTTAGCGATTATAAGATTTATCGCGACAACAGTTTCGGACGAGTCAAGGATTAACTTGACTTGATCCAACCTGTAACCAACTGTAACAGCACTATCTTCATGAACTACGTGGACAGTAGCACCCGACTTCTCTTCCTCTATCTTCTTTGCTGCATCTTCTCCTTTCATCCCCACGAGTTCTTGCAAGGCCATCTTCAAAACTGCATTGTATCATTCATCGACATCACTTTGTACCACATTTCAATTACTTACCAAACTAACAATCAATCAATACATTCATATTCATATATGTGATGATGTTATACTGAATTGAAAGAAGATTGGAAATCAACTTACATGGATCAGGGTCCCAAACTACCTCAGGGAATGTGAGTTGCAGGTTCTTCTTCTCCTCGGCCATTGTAATTTTATCGAAGTTATTGGGAATCCAATGCTTTAACATAATTTTATAAATTATAGAAGAAGAAAGGAGAAGAAGAAATGAGACCCAAACAAAAGTTTGTTTGAACGCTGGCTTTTCATCTATAAAAGTTATTGACGTTCCCAAATTACAAACTTGTATAAATTATAGAAGAAGAAATGAGAGCCAAAAAATTTATAAATTATAGAAGAAAAAGCTAACACACTTCTATATATATTAGCTGATACAGGGGAATGTACTATATTTAATGCTAATAAATGAAGTCCAGTCTTTTCTGATCACAGCCTCATGGGCTGTTATAATATTTTGTTGCAGACCAATGACCATATCGATTTTTCATGATAAAATTTTTCCAATATTTACCGGAGTAATAAAGTTTCGTGATTTAGTGGAGAAAAAGTTGATCAAAAAAGCCACGTACGTCAGATGGATGGGGACATGATATAACTAATGGCTATTGAATTATTAGACGAATAATTATCTTATAAAGACCAACAAGGAAAAAGCGAAGGGTGATCAGAAAAATGACTTATCACTATATTAAGTAATATTTTTCAAACTCGTTACCTTTCTTACTAGTAGCATTATTAAATGAAATTGGTGATTATTTCAAATTATTATAAAAACATAATAAATCTGTTAAATATCATAATATCATGACCTGATCAATTTTATATTATCCAAAGAATAACCTCATGAATCAAACTATTAAAATATAAGATTAAGGTGAAGCGGTTAACAACTTTTGAGTTTTTATAATTACACAAAATCATCAAAATTGTTAATACGTTATAGTGAATGTTACAATATATTTTGGTTCAAGTACCTTTTTCAGTTATTGGTCAATTGGTCATGGTACGTGGTTTCATTTTATTGGGAAAACAATTTTTATCACCAACTTTATTCGAATTTAGCCCATGTGAAATAACAGTTTTATCTTTATTATTAATTCCTAGAGAAAATTGAAACAATTAAACAAAGTCTTCTTTGTTTTTGAATGTCTATTCACACATCCATTATCATATTTTTAAATATATATTATATACAAGGAGATTTGCATATCCTCAACCTTTGGTTATAGGGTATACTGGTACACATGTTATATCTTTAGGACAAATGTCATTTGATAAAAAAAAATAGTCCCCTTTTGTTCGAGTATTTTTTGATCTTTGGTTTCATATTGGTACACATGTTATATCTTTAGGCCAAATGTCATTTGATAAAAAAAATGGGATTTTCTAACATGTGCCCTAAGGGCACATATAAGAAATTTTAATTATGGCAAATATTAGACATATCTAAATATTATTGTTTCAACCACGATTTGACATTCATTAGTTTCCTATTTTTTTTTTTCCAAATTTATACTTTTATTATTTTCTTTTAATCTTCCCTACTAATACGTAGGAAATGATACTATATTCTAGATTTTTAGTACCCTCTAAAAATTTCCTCCATTCCATGATTTATATATTGCTTTTTTGGATTTCTTTTTTTTACATCATATATTCACCAATTTTTATCATAACGCCCAGGAACATTTACTAAGCATTTGACAAGCATTTTTATTTATTTAAAATAAAAGATGAGAATTGAAACTAATAATGAAAACAAAAAATAGAGTTTAATAGTAATTTCACACTTTAACATTTAAAATGAAAGATGAGATTGAAATCTTCTATTTGCATATCAAGTTTCTTTGTTTTATCCACTTGTTGAGAATTATTATCCTCACGCTCTGGACATGTGCTGAAGTTATGACTAGAAGATTTGCAAAGTCTACAACGCTTTACTTGTCTCGCTAATTCCTTTCCACTTCTCATTCGTTTTTGCTTAGGTCGTCATTTTGTTTTTGAGATGATAGGGCATTGAACCAACTCAATTGCATTAGTTACGAGATGACTATTGTTTCCACAAGATGATGAAACATCAAAATTTCCTTCTTGCTGTAATAGAGAGATTTCTGTAAATTGAGCTTCTTCACGACTCCACCGTGATAGCCAATAACTAGAAGGAATTTCAAAGCAGTCCTTACGGAGAAAAACGCTTAAGATATGACGACAAAGTATCCCGACAAATTCAAAGTTTTTGCAAGTGCATTTAGCCATCTTACCATCCCAAACCACCTGATGACATCGAGCCGCTTTGTAATGTTTGACAATAAAACTTGTGTCGTTTTCTTCCCGAACCGAATATTGAATTGCTTGAGCAAATTGTTCTTGAAACTTTTTGAATGCAAAAGGAGTCAAAACTTGGTAACCTTATTTTTCTAACGGTGATAATGATCTAAAATGCGACTCTTGATATTTTGCCAACATACCATCATGCATTTGTTTATGCCCAACATCTTCAATAGCAAGATCAACCTATACAATTATGAGTAAAAAGATTAATAAAAAAAGTTTAAACTAAAAAAAATGTAGTAAACTAAATACCAGTACCCACTTGTCTAATAAACTCCCTTAGACATGTATGAGAAGATATAAACTTTTTCATAAACGAATTTATGCTATCCGATCTTCCGGTGGTCGTCATGCCACCAAAGAAAAGCCACGAAGATAACTTGGAACCCAAAATGTTTTAATTTGGTACAATGTTATCACATGTTTATTCTTTTCGAGATTGTATTTTGCAATGACTAATGGCCATTGTTGCTCAAATTCTTCAACTGAGTCTAACTTATATAAGTTGTAAAATTCGGTGCACCAACTTGAGTACTCAGCTTTTAGGACCGAAGTAAACCAACTACTAAACTTAGTGGTGATATGCCATATGCAAAATGCATGTTTAGTGTAAGGCATCTTCGTTTCAATTGCTTGTTTCATCCAAGGATCTTGATCGGTCAATATCGTTTTCGGTGACTTTTTCATCAATTGCACAAAATTCTGAAAATAAAATAATTTTAAGAAACTTTTTACATACTAATGCAATTAAGTTAAAAAAAAATAAAACAAAAATATAGTTACCTTAAAGAGCCATTCAAACGTGTTTAGTTTCTCGTTACGTAGAAGTGCACAACCAAGTAATATAGTTCTTCCATGATTGTTAATACCAACAAATATGCCAAATGGCATGTCGTATGAATTCACCTTGTATGTAGTATCAAATACCACAACATCTCCGTATTTTTGGTACAATTCAAAACAATGAGCATCACACCAAAAAATATGTTCTAGCCTATTTTCAATATCTAGTGTAAATGCATATTGAAAATTAAGATTTTCACTTTTAGCACTTTTACAATACTCCAAAAACTCTCTTGCATCATTCTGTGAGTGTAGTTTATGATTTTTGGTAAAAAGGTTATAGACATCCTTCTTAAGAAAAGAAAATTCTCCATGTTTCACATTCATTTCAAGCTCCATCACCCTCATAATTTGTGTAACAGACAAACCCCCTTCTTTTAATAAAAGTATACGTTTTTCATTCTCTAATGTAATATTACGGTAAAATGGTAAAAATCGAACCTCTTGAGTAGACAACACAATATGATTATGCTCCGCAACAAACTTGGTGACTTGCCACTCTTCAGAGAAAATTTCATTAATTCTTCTCAATGTTATTCGCATGTGGGCCTTGCATTCACATCTTGTATAACCTCGGTTTCTTGTTTTTTTCGTGAAATCTTTTTTAAACTCCAGCTTTCCTTCACGGTGACAAAAAAAGTCACGTCTTTTCTTTTCTCCCGTTTTACTGTTCACGAATCTTCCTTTTCGAACCGAAAACCCATTATTTCTCGCATAATTTTGATAAAAAATAAGAGCCTCTTCTTCACTTAGAAAACATTGACCAACGAACGGTTCATAAAAACTTGCGTTGTTGTTTTGACCCTGTTCTTCTTCGATAACAGTTTTTTCATTATGAGCATCTATCGAATTTTCTTCAACATGAACCTCATTCAGATCCAAAAAAATAGGTTCTTTCATATGTAATGCTTGCCAAATGCTTTGTTAATCCTCCTGGTTATTTGATAAAAGTGACGGTATCATCACCAAAAAAAAGCATTCCAAAAATATTAATATATAAATCATGAAATGGAGGGAAATTTAAGAGGGAACTGTGCTACTCATACATTTTAGTAGGGAAAATTATAGGGAAATAATAAAAGTGAAAATTTGGAAAAAAAAAAAACGAAGTAGGAAGTTAATTAATATGAAATCTTGATTCCAATAATAATAGACATCTAATATTTACCATGTCTTATATTTACCATAATTAAAATTTCTTACATGTGCCCTTAGGGCATATGTTAGAAAATCCCAAAAAAATTAGTCCCCTTTTGTTTGAGTATTCTTTCATCTTTGGTTTGCAGATTTATCATTTTAAACTAGTTTCTTTTTTTATAGATTTGGTCCGTGTCAAACTTCTCTCTCTCTCTCTATATATATATATATATATATATATATATATATATATATATATATATATATATATATCATTTTTACATCTTTATATTTTATAATGTTTTGTCTAATATATATATATATATATATATATATATATATATATATATATCATTTTTACATTTTTATATTTTATAATGTTTTTGTCTATTAAAAATCCAAAGGGCACACACCTCCCACCCCGCCCCCTATCGTTACTAGATGTACACTTCCTTCTCTATGGGTGAAAATTGGTCATGTTTGATCATTTTTGTGTTGACTTATTTAATTAAACAAGGAATAATGTCATAATAAACTTCAAGTTTGGCTGAAAATGTCGGTTTTACCATTTGACAAGATTTTGGTTCGTTTACGTCGCAAACTTGTAATATTTTTTTTTCGGTTTTGCCTTTCTTACAGGTTAAACCGGTCACCTGTACAGGTTGCAAGCCACATGTACGATCATTAGGCTAGATTTGCTTATGTGTCTTTTCTGACTGTGTTCTTTAGATCTTTTATCAGTAAAAACTCGAAAATAGTGAAAATGAGGAGCAAGAATCGAACCAGCTCCTCAAAGTCACAATGCCTCAAGTTTACCACTAGGCTCAAAGATTTCTTGTGTTTCCTATCTGAAAAAAATCATATATATTGTATACCACTTAAACAATCTACATTTTTGATTTTGATTATTATTATTATTATTATTATTATTATTATTATTATTGTTATTTTCTTTGAATTTTTAATATAATTATGTGTTTTCTTTATTATCAATATAAAAACTTTTTTTTCTTCGTATTTTCACTATAAATACATTTTTTTTCGTATTATCAATATAAGTATTAAGTATTTTTTTCATTGTATTTCAATATAAATAGTTAAATACATACATTTTGTATTTTCAATATAAATACCTATATGTCTTATATCAATATAACTATCTTTATTCGTAGTTTCAATATAAATATGTAGATTTTGTTTATATTATATAAATTTAATAAATATATAAATACATTTTAAATGCGTTATTATTTAACATATTCTCGACCGAATAATTCAAATACGCATTTAGTAAATGAATAATACAAAGAATACATATTTATATACTATATACAAAATCTACGTATTTATATTAAAAATATGAAAAAAAACAATTATATTGATATAAGGTATATAAGTATTTATATTGAAAATACAAAATATATGTATTTAACTATTTATATTGAAAGTATGAACAAAAAAAATACTTATATTAATAATACAAAAAAATGCATTTATAGTGAAAATACGAGAAAACAAAAAAAAGTTTTTATATCATCTATATATATATATATATATATATATATATATATATATATATATTAAAATATTAAAATTCTCCTACCTTAGCTACAGGGAAGTTCCCAGGCATTTGTTAGATTTGGTCCTCAGTCTTTGTCTGTTTTTACAATGCTAGCCTGTTTCTTTTAGAGGGTATATTTTGCAATTTTCTATATTGTTTTTCCACGTGTTGATTTCTCTTTCTTTCACCGTTTTTCTTGACCAATAGGGACTTCATTTCTGTTACTCTATTTCGTTATCTGTGTTTTTTTCTCTTTCTTTCACCGTTCCTCTTCCATTTGTTTCTTTCGTTTTCTTCTCTTAGGTGCTGTTTGTTTTTTCGAAGCGAAAATTCATGAAGTCTGCGGACCACCTCTGCAATCCTTTGTAGCAGAAGAGGTGGAACAAACGGCTGCAGCCTATAATAAGAAGTATGTTTGTTTTTTAACATTTGCAGACTGCTGTAGTAAACTGAAATTTAAATAAACTAATTTTATAAACTGAAAATAGTTCTCAACACCGAAATTTAATAATTCTAGTCTTAAAACATTGAAATAATAATAAAATGAACATGTAAAAAAACAAAAATATAAAACTTTTTTTTTTAAAAAAAAAACTTAAAAAAATGTAAAAGAAGCTAATAGTTTTATTCTAGAAAAAAACTAATTTAAAAAACATTAAAAAAGAAAATAATAAAAAAATTAAAAAAGTATTACAAACGATGTCTACAAAGTTCGTAAAAAATTACACACATTAAAAAAGATGCAACTGAAATTGAAAATATTATTAATAGAAACGGTAAAAAAATTAAAAAAATCAAGTTAAAAAAAATCGTGGAAACTATAAAAATAAATTGTATCACATCCGTAAATAAAAATTTAAGAAAATCAAAGTTAAAAAAAAAAAGTTAAAAAAAATAAGTTATACAAAAATTCTTAAAAAAACACTTGGAAAAAATGAAAGCTGAAGAGGTTAGAAGAGGCAAGTCAAGTGCTGCGCCACGCAGCACACGCGCAAATGTTTTGTAGTCTGAAGTCTTCCAAAAAACAAACTGCTGCGAAAGGGAAAGTGTTGCGCGTGTGCCGCGCAGCGATAAGTGGTTTGAAGAGGTTTTATAAAAAAACAAACAACACCTTAATAACCGACTCAAACAGACCGATCATCTTCTCACATTTGCTTCATCGTCTTCTTCTTCCAATCAACCTCTTCCAGCATCTCCACAACGTCTCTTCCGCTGCACCGCCTGTATACCAGCACCGTCTGTTCCCCGTCTTCATCTTCTCTGTCTCTCGGTAAATATCCTTTCGTTCATAGGGGCTTCACTTTCTTCTTGCTTCTCACCGCCTAATCTTCTCCACCTAATCGCCACCGATTTCATACATCATTTTATGGAATGACCATCGGGGTTCAGCTCACCGCCTCTATCTTCGACAAAATGACTGAAGCGATGCTCTGTAACCATATATATGTTGTGCCTTTTACCATATATATGTTGTGCCTTTTTCTATCTTCTTTTCTTTCTCTGAAATATTTCCCTGTGGTGTGTGGTCACTAGAAAAAAAAAAGAAGAAGGCAGATGCCGATGGTGGCGGCGCCGATCACCAGAAAGTGCAGGGGGGTCGTCCATCCGGGGGCTATCAGAGGCATCTGCTCATCATTTATTCTCTCACACAATCACACGTACGACCGGAGGCGTAGACCAAGCAGATCGTCGACCGATACGTCCTAATACATGTGTGAAGGAGAAGAAGCGATTTTGTTTCCATTTGAGTTTGATTTACGTGTCCATCTTCACTAACTATTTGCGATTTGGGGATAATTACGACTGCTTTTTTCTTTTCCGTTTAGTTCGTTACCAATTTATCGATCAGATATGGCTATTGAACCCTAACCCTCCTTCTTTCAGTCAATTTTCTTCTGCTTCTTATGATTTAAATCAATATGGCTTAAAATTTGTTATTTGATTTTCCTTTTTTCTGTTTGTAGGTTTCAAAGAATTCGAAGTTGATCAGGAAAATGGGAATGAGTACGGTATTATTGCTTAACTAAAATTAAGTGTATGCTCTTCCCAAGTGTATGCTCTGAATTCAAATCTGAACTTTGATCCAGATTGGATTGATTGAATTCTTCTGAAATTCTATTTGATTTTATAAAAGAATCTTAATAATTCATGTTTCATGTATGATAATAGGAGCATCTGCATCATCGTTTTGGTACAATCTAAGAGTACAACATCCTTGCAGGGAAGTACCAATTCTGGACTATGATTTAGCCCTATTGTTTCAGCCTATGCTCATGCTTGGAATCACACTTGGTGTTGCTCTTAGTGTCGTTTTTTCCTATGGGCTCATCACTGTTCTCATCATCATCCTCTTCTTAGGTATCCTTTGTTTTTACTGTTCATACTTTTTGTTTGATCTTATTTCACAATTTGTTATATGTGCATCTTGAACTGAATAATCTTCTATTTTTTTTAGGTTTAGAGTTGCATTATTGCTTAACTAAAATTAATAAAAACTACGAATGTTTATCTGTATGTTATTGTCAAGTAGGTTTAGACCAAGGTATTTTATATGATGTTTAGGTATTAAATTATTAATTTATACAAGTAGATGTCACATATGTGATGTGGATCTGTTCATTGACTTGAAGACCAATGATTGCTCTTTCATGAGATTCTTTTATTCTTACATTATTAGGGATTACTTTTAATTTTTTACCAATGATTAAAATTTTGCCAATATTTGTTGACAGGAACATCTTCAAGGTCTTTCTTTAGGGGAATTGAGATGTGGAAAGAAGAGTCTAATACTAAAAGTGAAAGTTTTTAGCTTTTTTATATACTTTTAGTTATTATTACAACTATTCAATCTGATATACATAACTTTTTTTACTGAATGCAGAAACAAATGGCAAGGCCACGAGAAACATTTGCCAATTCTCGAGGCGAACGTGAGTTTTGCTATGATCTTTTATATTTAACATTTTTATAAAAGTGATTATATTTATAAAATATGGTCATTTTTTTATTATTATACCATTATTCATTTCAATAACCTTTTTTTACAGTTCTGATCGACACATTCGTAGAGAAGAGAAAACTCCAATGGTGAGCATCCTCTTTTCCTCTTCTTCCATTTGGCGCAATGGATTTTTTTTAAAATAAAAAGTTATTATATATAATTTGACTCTATATATTCACATTTAATAAAATCATGTATTTTGTCGTTTAGATATGACAACGAAGAACCGAACAAACTGCAACAATATTTCTGCTGTTGCTACATACATTTTGTAAGTATGCCATGGGTTAGATGATGTTGGAATGTGGTAAGGAAATGCAAACCCTTCGCTTTTTTTTCAATATTTTCAATAATCTTTGCTTTTTTATTTGAAGATTTTCATATTCGCTGCATTTAAACACATACATTACACATTCGTCATCGACATTCTTTCAAATAGTAAAAAAAACTCAATTTTCAAAGTGATAAGCAAAAAAAAAAAGTTGCCGGTATGATTCAAAAATAAACAACCCAATAAAATTACATTGTTATATATCATGTATTTATCAACACCAGTTTAGCCCGATCCTAATAACATATTTCAATACAGTACAAAAAAAAATTCACTTTCCTTATTTTAATGCAATTGTTTATTGCGAGAAATAGCAACGTACTTAACCTCTATGCTTTAATTTTTACCCATAATATTGGTAATAGAAAGTTTTAACCTTTTGGTTTTTTCTTTGTTATGTGGCATGAGATCAAATGGTCAATGTTTGTATGCAAAAGATTGGGTGTTCATTTGCTTCTGCAAGGAGGCTGAAGAGAAGTTATTGTTGGACAATATTGTAATGGTCACTTCCATTTAGCGTATTCTCATATCTTTTCATTAAATAAAGTTCATTGCTTGCAATCGTTCAGAAGTTAATAATAATAATTCATATGATTCGATGATCCATGTGTTGTTTCTTCTGTTATGGCTTCAATAAACTACCTATTATGACTTTTGTTGTAGGGCACTCTAAAAACTACAAAGATTATAGTTCTCATTTGTTATGACAAGTTCTCTCACTGTGGGTGAGCAAAAAAATTCCACTAAATTAACGTTTCCTTTACAATCCAGCCTATACCACAAAATAAAAAAAAATTAAAAATAAATAAAATTCACTTGGGGTTTGATTAGGTGGAGGATTGGAGGTTGTTGTGGTATGTTTAACTTTATTTTTTCCTGTTTTTAGATTTTCTTAATGATTTTTATTAAGTTTTTTGTAAATGCAGTAAATAGCAACGTACTTTGAATTTTCACGTTTTTTCCCCTGTTTTTTTGTATTTTCTTTTGACTTTTTTCACAAAAAACCTAACTACATTGCCATTAGGTACATTTTCTATTTTTAAGACTAAAATGCCCTAAATAGCAATGTACTTTGAAGTTGGACCTATTTTTTCCTGTTTTTTACATTGTCATTTGGTGACTTCTCCACTTTTAGGATATAAATGCAGTAAATGATATGCAGGGTTTGCCTTTTTGGTTAATTTGTATATGAATGAGTTGATTTTATTTATATTTTATCTATAATGAGTAAACAAGGAAAATAAAAATTATTTGGCCAAAATTAGGTCAAATGGGTTAGCAGTCATTTCCTATTGATAGTTATTACAAACAACAACTCAACGTTCAAAATTGTGCTACTGAACAGATTCAGGTACTAGACAGTAATGTTTCAGAAAAAATTGTAAGTTTCTTTTATAGTATGGTACTTTCAGCTTTTCATTATTAAAATATTACATTTTTAAAAATGAAAATAGGATGCTATATAAAAAAATCAGCATAAGTACGTTGCTATTTATCACATTTATTTTTGACCTTTCACTTTAATTGTATGAATTCACGTTGACAAATACAGTTGGCGAGATCTTCAAAGGGTTAAGATGTTATATTGGCGAACCTTTAGAACCTATCATTCATATGTGAGGAACTTCTGGGCATATCACTTTGAAAGGTTTTGTCTATTTTCCCTTCTTTCTATTTCTGTTCACTTGCATTTTTATTCCTATAATTTGGTTCATTCGGTTCATGGTTATAGATTCAATCCCTCTGATTGATCAATGGTACATGCTGGCCTAAAAAAATTATGAATTGGATGGATTACAAAGAGTTAGAAGTTGGAACAATAATTTCTATTATTTTGTTGTCGTCTTTGTTTTTTGGGACTTCTTTTACTCGGTTTTTTTACTATCAGTGTATGATTTGTTTCAGAATGTTGTATGGAGAAATGGATTCTTAGTCTACCATCATGACGAGATTTTGCATTTTGCTTATGGGTTTCGTTTTGCCTTTCTTTGTTGCAGGTCTAATTTCGTTTGGTGTCTTCTTTGGTGATACGGTGGTAGTTGCCGACAAGGGTGAAGACGGTAGAGGTCATATTTGGATACAAAAGTAGTAGTATGCATACACAACATCTCACTCTTTGTGCCGGGGGCCATTTCATGCTGTTTCATTACTTCACCATGTTGACTATTCTTTTATTTAAGGAAAAACAATTAAGGAACTTGATTCGTTTGCAATCAACCGATCACCACATATTGTCCATGTCAACTGCTAATACTCCTTATAGGTATGTTATATTTGTATCTTCACTTGCTAATAATTTCTCCATTTTAGTTTTTTTTTTGGGTTTCTTAATCATAAAAATACTCGAGATTCTAAAATAGTGGAATTTCGTTTGCAAGTAATGCAGATGGTATTGGAGATGTTAGAAAGAAATAGTTTTATAGGGATTTTGCAATCTTAAGATGATATATTTGTTAATACTTTTTTTTGTAAATAAAGAATTAATAATTTTTTTTTTGTTAATAGTAGAGTTAACATGTGCATCGTGTTTATCGTTTACATATAATACGCAAAATTCGTAGCTGATTGATTGTGTGGAGGTGGACAAGATATAATCGAGTGATGTTGTTGATAAGGTACTACAAATACAATATCTACTTTCATAAATACGATTCCTTTTTCCACTCTTCATATCCTGAAAAGTTTGTTGTTGTTGTTGTTGTTTACAGAAATGCAAACAGAAGTCCAAAGGTGGTAAGTATTATGAGTTCTTTCATAATACAAGATCAGTGAAACCTACAATCCTTCATTTTCAGGTTACTACATCATTACCTTTTGTTTCTATGAGATTGATATTACCAAAATAGCCCTAAGATTTTCTATGGTAGACAGCTAAGAAATGGCAGACTCTGCTAGAAGATGCCCCAGACCAACTGCCATACAAGCAACTTATAATCACCAACAACCTGATCGCCGACCTCGACAAAGACACAGATGCTTGATATGTTCGACATGATGCAGGAAAACATGCCAGCAGCGATCGACATGCAACAAAATCGTCACAGACCACCCAACAACATAACCAACCAACATCATCTGCTTTTGCCACCAGTTACCCATCTAACATCCTTGCTAATGTATGCAGAATGTATGTAATCTAATATCATGTAATCACCTGCTAATGAACGGATGTCTTTTGATCCATATTCTGTCGCACACTTCATATGTTTAATATAAACGAAAACATATAACAACCAATAGCAAGATCCAAATCCGAAACCAAACGTTCTCTCTCACTATCCGTTTTTTCAAAATCCTAATAAAAGCTTCATTGAATCAAGTGAGCTAAATTTGGTAAATGAAAAATCAAACGGTTCTTTGATGTTTTTATATTTTGAAAACATATTAGTTACTTTTAATTGTAGTCAAATATTTGTAGCAGTTATGCTTTTTTTTGGAGGAGATTTCGACACATCTGCCCCTTCAGAAAGAATTTAGAAATGACTTCAGAACTTAGCTATTACTCAACATAGGTCTTCTTTACGTGCATATAATGGACACGTCATTCTGAAAACGACATTGAAAGTTTCTAACCCCCGCGTAGCGGGGGACACCTTTCTAGTTGATAATAAAAAAAATACATAATGATATTAAAAATTCGAAGAAAACAATAATAATAATAATAATAATATTAATAATAATCAAAATCAAAATCAAAATATAAAGTGTATTCAAAAAAGTTTTTATATTGATAATAAAAAATACATAATTCTATTGAAAATTCGAAGAAATAATAATAATAATAATAATAATAAAAACAAAATCAAAATAAAAAATGTACTCAAATTGTTTAAGTGGTATACAATATATATGATTTTTTCAAGATACGAAACACAAGAAGGATTTTAGCCTAACGGTAAACTTGTGGTTTTGTTCCTGCTGTCTTCATTTTCCCTAATTGCTAGTTTCTAATGATAAAGGTTTCAAAGAACACTGTCACCACACACATTAGCAACTGCTAGCTGGCGCGTATGTGGCTTGCCGTGAGCGGCTTAACTTGTAAAAATGGCAAAACCGAAAAAAATGTAGCAAATTTGTGGCATAAATGAACCAAAATCTTGTCAAAGGGTAAACTTGAGGTTTATTATGACATTATCCCCTTAGCTATTAAGTTGGGTATTTATGTTTGTAAGTTACATTAATTCAATCATAGATTCAAATAAACACGTTTAAGAGAGATGCATGAAAGCTAGTGTCGGAGTGTACATCGTATAGTATTTATAAATAAAGCATTGGATCAGTTCATAGATTCAAATAAACACGGGTAAGAGATACATAAAAGCTAGTGTCGAGTGTACATAGTATATATAAATAAAGCCATTGGATCAGTTCAATCTTGAGTTGATGAGGCTGACCATGAGATTTAGCCTATTCTTGGTGCCCTGACAACATTTTGAGAAGAATCAACGAATAACCTGACTCGATTTGACCTGAATTCCATTGTAAGAAAAGTATCTTGAGGAACTACATGGACCATAGCACCCAACATCTCTTCCTTTATCTTTTTTTCTGCATCTTCAGCTTTCATCCCCACGAGTTCTGGCCATGTTGTCTTCACAGCTGCATTGCATATCATTCATCCACAAAAGATCACAATACTTTTAGCATACTTCAATAATTACTTACCAAATGAATCCTAACATTCAAACGATAGGTGTATATATCTAGTAAACTGAAAGAAAAAGATCGTAAGTGAACTTACATGGCCTTGTTTGTTGGGCTTCAAGACACGGTGTATTTTGCTTCTTCTCCCCGGCCATTGAAATTTTACTAGACAAAGCAAAAACCAAATACTTTTACACACTTATATAAGTAGAAGAAGAAATGAGAATTAGACACCTTAACATACACTTGTATATGTAGGGTAAGGTCCTATAAATAATGCCAAGAATTGAAATCTAGTATGTTGGGTGACAGCCTCAAATGGTCTGCAACTTGGGAAAAATCGAGCATATTCTAACATTTTAAATAAGGTAAATTCTTATAGTCGACCTCTTTGCTCTTATTAGTCTTATAATTAATATTTTGTTGTAGATCAATATGAATTTTTGTCATCTTAGTGGAATAAATAAAGTCTCATGATATAGACAAAAAGAAGCAACATGGCGACATCAGAAATGCCGGCCATTGAATAATATGGCCTAATGCATATAAAGACGAAAAAGAAAAAACAAACTCATGAATCAAACCAATAAAATATTATAAAAATGAGGTGAAAAGATAAATTTTTTTTAAAGGTTAACATGTTTTTTTACTAATAATATTTCATAAAACAACGAAACAAAATTTAGCGGCTAAAAAAATAGCGACTCATAAATATCTTAAATATAAATTTTAATTATTTTTAATTGTGACCATCTTTTTGTCTGTATTGTGGATGTGAACTTTCACCCTTTGCCGTTCATGAGGGTAATACCCCTCCTCAATGTTTGATACTTTAGGATCAAATTAGATCTGAGTTAGCATGGTTATGTCTAGGATCGAATTAGAGGCTGTAAGACCGAATTAAAGACTTCTAATTATAGTATCAAACAGTCTGAGTATAATTGATTCATACCTAACTTCTAATTATAGTATCAAACAGTCTGAGTATATCAAACATCTCTAATGTTTTTTTCATCACCATCAGTAGCATAACCCTTTTGGGATAATGACGAAAAAAACACCATATTTTTCCAAAAGTTCGGTTTAACCATCAATTTTTAATAAGTCTCGAAAAAACCATCATTTTTGGTCCAATGTTTCAGCACAACCACTCCACTGTTACCTAATATAATCGGTTTTACACTTTATTTTTTTCAAAAGTTCGATTTAACCACCAATTTATGAGAGGTTTATTTAACACAAAATGAAAATTGATAATTTTTTAAACACAAATGCATGTCATAATGATCGCGATAGAAATTTTATCTAAAAATAAGTGATTTTTTTAACACAAATGAAAATTTTGTGGTTAAATCGAACAAATATAACAAAGTATAGTGGTTTTTTAATCATTATCCCCACCAACTCTTTTAATCAAGGGAAATTACCACTAATAGACATTTTTTGGAGGGAATTTCAAAAAATAGACACAAAAAATCAAATTTGCAGGTATAGACATGATTCCGCGGAGATGAGCTCCAAGGACTCCGCAGAATCAACTTAATCTCCGAGGAATCGATGTGGCAAAAAAAAAGCATGAATGTCTATTCCGCGGAGCTACCTCCGAGAAATGAACTCACTTCGTAGAGGTAGCTCCTAGGAATGGATCTTCATATTTTTTTTCCACCCTCCATGGTTCTTTTATTCAAAGATCTCCGATTAAAAGATCAATTTTGTTCCACCTCACATTCATTCCAAACATTGTCAAGAAAATTTCATACCATCATAATCTTTATCTTTAAAATAACTAGTTGGGGGAATGAGTATAAGCCCCGAAAAATCGATGTGAAAAAAATAATATAAAAAAATCTGAAGATCCATTCCTCGGAGCTACCTCCGCGGAATGACTTAATTCCTCGGAGCTAGCTCCGCGGAATGGATCTTGAGAGTTTTTTTTTTTGCCACATCCGTTTATCGGAGATTAAGTTGATTCCGCGGAGGCTTCGGAGTTCACCTCCGCGGAATCCATGTCTATACCTGAAAATTTGAATTTTTTTGTCTATTTTTTGAAATTCCCCTCAAAAAAATGTCTATTAGTGGCAATTTTCCTTTAATCAAAGTTCACAAAAGTAAGTAATTTTCATCTCAATTTCAATATCAAATTTAAAATTTTGGATGAAAGTTAAAATTTAGTTTGAAAGTCACAAATCCTGCCATAGGACCGGTCCAAGGCAATTTGAGGCTCGGGACAAAATAAAAAACGAGGCCCTCATAATGATTTTTTTTGTTAATGAAATAAGGCACCTTGGAAAATTTAATTAAATTAAAAAATTAATACAATAACACTCTTTATGCAATAATACTTATTTTAGTGACATGCAGTTCGTTTCAAGGTCTACAATTAGTACAATTAATAAATAAAATTTACAATTGCAAAGTCTCTAAAAGATATATATAGAGCGTGTACACTTTATAAATTTTCAGTAAAAAAATTTAAATCATACTTGATTGAACTCTAGAATTCAAATTCGGAAAGGCGTCTTAACAGGTGATCGGCGGCGCAGCTTTCCGACTCTGCCCTTCTTCTCCGGCGGGTGCAAACGCCGGCAGGGCCTGAGCCTGACCTCTCTCCTGATCGAAATTTCCCGTCGAGGCGCCCTCTCTTCCTCTTTCTCGGTGGGGTGATCGACTTCTGGTGAAGATAAACCCAAAATCGATCGACCCAATGGTCCCTAATCAGTCACGCCCTTCGTTTAATGAAGGCTGTAAGACGAATAAGTATCATACTCAAAAGGCTTCTTCTGAACGACTCCATGCAACGTACAGGTCTGAATCTCATTTGTTTTATATCACTAACTTCACAGACTACATTATCCATTCCGACATTTGGCGTGCATGCTCTTGGTTTGGAAAAGTTTGTGATGTATTTATCTCCAAAAAGTTGTCACGTATGGGGAAACGATTCGGTTTTGTCAGATTTTTGGGTAATGTGAATGTTGATCTTATGATTAAGAACCTTTGTGAAGTGTGGTTTGGGTATTACAAGCTGTTTGCCTTAGCTCCTCGTATGTATAAGAAAGAATCCAACCCACATAGGGAACCACCTAGGGCGATGAAGAATCGAGATAATTTACCTGTTTCATATGCAAATGTAGTAAGAGGTGGTAATAGTGAGCAACCCTCATCAGTCAAAGAAGAAATTGCCATTGTTCTTGAATCTGGGAATTTTGTCATCGATAACAAAAAATTAGCGTGTTTAGCTAAGGATCGCGACTTTAATACTCTTCCCAATCGGGGAATGTTATGCCATGATGAAGGTTTTGATGACTTTATTATCCGTTACGTGGGTGGATTGTGGGTGATGCTTGAATTTAAATCCAAAGCAGCTTGTAAAAACTTTTTGACCAGCGATGCGGTTAATCATTGGATCACTGAAAAAAGAAAATGGGACTACAATTTTATACCACCTGATCGTATTGTGTGGGTTGATGTTGAAGGTCTCCCACTACGTGCTTGGAGTAAGAATTCTTTTAGACATATTTTGGCCAAATGGGGTCAAATTGCTCATCTTGATGATAACATTGGAGAAGACATCTACAAATCACGGGTTTGTATTATCACCACATTTCTCGGTATTATTTCAGAAGTAATTAAAGTTAGCATTGATGGTGAAATATTCCCCATTCGTATCAAAGAAGCCCCCGGTTGGAATCCTACATTCGAGTGTGAGATCAATAACATTGACAATGACAGTGTTGATGTTATTCACAGATTTGAATAGGACCATGATGGTAGCAATGATTCTTTAATTGATAAAGAAGATGTCTCACTTGATCCTTTTGGTATCTATGATGTTATGAAAAAAATGGATAAGGAAGAGGAACCTAGAAAACCAACCAAGATACATAAGGTGGCATCCCAGGGGCAAAATCAGAATTCTGCCTCAAAAATTGAAGACTTAACATCACAGGGACCTCATTCTGTTGCTGTTCCAGACCATACTTCCAGCACTAACGACCCAGCACAACCATGTTCACAGATTGAAACCAGGCCGACAACAGCTCATGTTGCTACTTATGCTGTCAAAGTTGCGACAGCAGCCCCTGCTGAAGCTGTCAAAAACGCGACAGCAACTTCTGATGCTGTAAAAAACGTGACAAGAACTCCTGCTGATCTGCCGGATGCTACCTCGACAGCCTCCACTCCTCTTTTCACGTATAATCTTCGAAATCAAGCTGAATATAATCAAAATACAGGGGGAATGAATGATATTTTTGCTGAAAATTGTCCTTCTAAGGACCGGGTCAATATTAAAACGATGGGTTTTTCTAGAGGTTATGGGCGAGTCTCGGGTTTCAATTGCTCTGAAGATGATTTATCACATCCCCTGGGTTTTTCAAATCAACGGGTTTCTTCTTCGGGGAACAATCAAAGCATTTCAGGTGGCATTGAAAAAAATAATTCATTCCTAAATGAATTACAAAAAACCATTGCTATGGGAGAATCGTTGGGGTACAATATGGACAGTTGCATGGATCGTGTAACGCAGATTTTAATAGGGCACGTTGAGAGGCAAGTTTCAAAATGAATTGTTTATCAATAAATATCCAAGAGGCGGGCTCCTGTGATAAGAGGAGTTGGATAAAAAAATTATGTAATCGTCATAAAATCAATTTTTTAGCTATTCAAGAAACTAAGTCAGAGAGCATTGACTTAGTTACGACTAGATCTTTTTGGGGTAATTCTCCCTTTATGCATGCTTTCTCTCCCTCTCGTGGAGCTTCTGGGGAATTTGGGACGTGGATTTGATTTCTCAAAATCGTGTTCACATTCATGATGATTTTGTTGTTATTGAAGCGGTTTGGGCCCGTTCGGGTCTCCAAGTGAATTTTATTGTTGTCTATGCTCCACAAGGGATAATTAATAAAAGACTTCTTTGGAATGATATTTATAATTTTATCTCTAATTCCTCGGGGGAATGTATTGTGATGGGGGATTTCAATGAAGTTAGAGACGAGTTGGAGAGATTGGGCTCAAATTTCAATATGTCTTCTGCGAGAGTCTTTAATGATTTTATTAATTCTCTCGATCTTGTGGACGTTCCTTTGGGCGGGTCTCAGTTTACTTGGAGCGATAAATGGGGTTCCAAATTTAGCAAACTTGATAGATTTTTGGTTACGGAGGGTTTTTTGGATTTTTTTCCCTCATCTTTCAACTATGGTCTTGGAAAAGAATATTCCTGATCATCGCCCTATTCTTCTCTTGGAGCATCGGGTAGACTATGGCCCAACACCTTTTCGTTTATTTCATTCTTGGTTTGATATGGAGGGATTTGACAACACTGTTCGGGAGGCTTGGGCTTCCTCGCTAGTGGGTGTGGAGTTGACTAACCCTTGGGTTATTTTTAAGAAAAAACTTCAGTTATTTAAAACTAAACTCAGGGAGTGGAACTCCAATCACCGGGATATGGTGGGTAGTAAAAGGAAGAAATTGCAAGATTTTTTAGAGTCTATTGATATTAGGCTCATGGAGGATGAAGGCTCTGCCAACTTGAGAGAGCAAAGAGTTTCTTTATTGAAGGAGTTGTCGGATCTTGATCATTTAGCTCAAGTTGATCTCGCTCAAAAAGCTAAAAGACAGTGGGGCATCGAAGGTGATGATAACTCTAAATTTTTCCATGGTACGCTCAATCGTAAAAGGAGACAAACAACCATTCGTGGTTTGATGATCGATGGAGTGTGGGTGGATAATCCGGTTAAGGTTAAAGAGGGGTTTCACGACTATTTTCAATCTTTATTTCAGAAGAGTTCTTCGTGGAGACCGGTTACAGATGGTGCTTTTTTTAGTACCTTATCCCAAATGCAGGTTAATTATTTGCAGTCTCCTTTTTCCTATGAGGAGATAAAAAGGGCCGTTTGGGACTGTGGTTCTAATAAATCCCCGGGCCCCGATGGTTTCACTTTCGGGTTTTTAAAGAGACATTGGGACCTTGTTGCAAACGATGTTGAGGCTTTTGTTCATCACTTCTTTCATCATTTTGTCATTTCTACGGGGTGTAATGCCTCTTTTTTCACTATTATCCCTAAAGTCAGAGATCCGAAGACTCCTAAAGATTTTAGACCCATTAGTCTCATTGGCTGCCAATATAAAATTATTGGCAAACTTTTGGCTAATCGTCTTGTGGAGGTTATTCATAGTGTTGTTAGCCTTGAGCAATCTGCTTTTATCAAAGGCAGACAGATCCTGGATGGTCCTTTCCTTCTTAATGAATTGGTTGCTTGGAGCAAGTCTTCCAAAAACCCTGTGATGCTTCTTAAGGTTGACTTTGAGAAGACTTTTGACTCCTTATCTTGGGACTATTTATTGGAAATTATGTCCATTATGGGATTTGGGTCTACGTGGTGTCGGTGGATTAATGAGCTTTTGTCAACTGCTAGGGCTTCAGTGCTTATTAATGGTTCTCCGACCAATGAATTCCAGATATACCGCGGGTTGAGACAGGGCGACCCTTTATCCCCTTTCTTATTTATTTTAGCTATGGAGGGTCTTCATATTGCTTTGATGAGGGCTCACGCTGGGAATGTTCTCAGTGGGGTTTCTATTTCAGGAGTTGAGATTTCTCATCTCATGTATGCGGATGATGTTATGTTGGTCACTCCATGGGATCCCGATAATGCTAAATGTCTCCTTCGTATTCTCAGATGTTTTTACTTGGCTTTAGGGCTCAAAATTAATTTACTTAAAAGTAAATTAATTGGTGTGAGAATTTCTTTCTCCCAAGTTCTTGTGGTAGCTAACAGGATTGGTTGTGCAACTTCTATGCTCCCTTTTTTCATCTCGGAATCCCGGTGGGTCAACCTATGACTCGAGAATACTCGAGAGTACTCTTGGGTTTCTTTGATTGATAGATTTCGTTCCAAGCTCTCACACTGGAAGGCTAAGTGTCTCTCGGTTGGAGGTCGTCTTACTTTGGTAAAGTCCGTCTTGGGCTCGTTAGGGAGTTACTTGATGTCTGTTTTCCTTGCTCCTATTTCGGTTTTGAAGGAACTTGAAGGTATGTGGGCGAGATTTTTTTGGGGTGCAGACAGTGATGAACGTCGTATGCATTGGGTTAAATGGGACAGAGTTTTAGCCTCCAGGGATGAAGGAGGTTTGGGAATTGGTAGTCTTTTCGCTTTTAATAGAGCTATAATTTTTCGATGGTGGTGGAGGTTTTATCACTGCCCTGATCTTCTGTGGGTTAGAGTGATAAAATCTATACATAGTTTGGATGGTGCTTGCAGGAATTTGAGATATCCTTTTACTGGCCAAGGATCTTGGGGCGGGGTTGTTCGTATGCTCTCCTAGCTTCGCCAGAAAGATATTGATCTTGAATCTCTTTGCCCTATTAGAGTTGGTGATGGTACTTGCACTTCTTTTTGGCATGATACTTGGAGGGACGATATGCCTATGTCTGCCACTTTCCCTAGAATCTATGCGCTGGATCTGCATAAACATGATTCAATTTCAGACAGGTTGTCCACAGGTTTGGGGGTTAACACTCTTAGACGTGGCCCCAGAGGTGGAGTGGAACAGGAGCAATGGAATAACTTTATTTGTCTTATGCAGGACTTCCATATCAGGCCGGTCCCAGATAGACTGGGTTGGGTTATTGATGTGTCAGATAATTTTTCTATTTCTTCGGCTCGTAAATTTTTGGATGGTCTCACGCTTAGCAATGGTGGTATTTCTACTCGCTGGAATAATTGGGTTCCAATTAAGATTAATATTCTTATTTGGAGAATTAGATCGGCTAGTATCCCTACTAGAGAGCATTTATCTTACCGGGGTATCATGGTTGATTCTATTCTTTGTCCTGTTTGTTCTTCTAGAGTGGAGACTGTTGACCACCTTTTTACTGATTGTTCTGAATTGAGTGTTATATGGTCCCGCATTGCGATTTGGTGGAGTGTTAATCGTCCTTCTGAGTTGACTGTGGATTCTTTTTTCAAATGGGCTAACAATTCTATCCAGCGAATTGGTCAGCGCAAAGCTTTTGACGCTGTGATCTTGACTGCCTTTTGGTGCATTTGGAATTTCAGGAATGGTTTGATTTTTAGAGCGGTTACGCCTAAGAAATCTATGATTTTCGATGATGTTGTTCATAAATCTTTTGTTTGGATTTCTAGTAGGTGTAGTAAAGCCAAGATTAGTTGGTCCTCTTGGCTTCATAATCCTATTTCTGCTACCATTTTGATGTAATTCTTTTTCTAGCTTCTTGCTAGCTTTATAATATCCTGCCGTTCCAAAAAAAAACTTAGTTAAATAAAGCTTAGATATAAAGCAATGGTAATATCAAAAAACTAATATTAAGGTATTTTAACTAATAGCAATAATACTAATATTAAAGGAAGGAAAAAAACTAAAGAGATGGTAATTGCTGGCCCCTTAGCCAACTTACAGTCTACAAGTACAAAACAAATAGTATATATGGAAATCGTTTCTACAAAATAAAAAAAAAGTGAATTTTAGCTAAAATCTAGATTCGAACACTAGACGTGTGAGACCATCTGCATCGGTTCTTGCAGATGGCTTTCAACTTGCCACATAGATATATTAATGTTCCACGTAAGCTCACTTCTTGCAAATTGTGAAAAGCTTGCAACATGATTTGTGGGCCCATCAACCAATAACTTCATCTTTTTCAATGTTTAAAAACCAATCAAATATTGTGCCATTATTTTCTCTTTCTAAAATTGTTGAATAGACTAAGTGGCCCATAATTTGCAAGGAGTTAGATATTGCACCTTTGTGGATGCTCTAACTCAAATACACAATCAATGGCACGTTTCATCCAAATCAACTACAAATAATTATACTTTATTTTTTCGGCATTACTGTTTGTATATCAGCTAAAAACTATATATACATATATACTGATCATTATTTGTAGGGGCTCCGAGATTTGGCGAGGTCCGAGACGGTCTCCCAGCTTGCCCACCCGTTAGGGCATACTAGGGATGAGTTATAAACCGGAAAACCGGACCGGAACCGGAACCGGTATAACCCGAAAATGCTTAAACGGTCCGGGTATTGGGTTTCAAAATTACTCTTATCCGGGTTCCGGGTATTTCGGGTATGGGTCCAACGGTTCCGGTTAATCCGGGTTTTTGAACCGGTTTTGTTTAAAAAACCGGAACCGGGTTTAGTGGGCCAAAGAACCGGTTTAGGTTTAATGTGGAACCGGTATAGGAAACGTGTTTATTGTAGAACAAGAATACGACTGGTTTCTTTTCCCGTGTTGTACTTAGGCGACGACGATCTACTTCTCTGTGATCGGTGACTCGTTCTTTTTAGCTTTCTCTGTGGACGATCGACGACAATTGAGGGCAATCAACAAAAACATTCCCGTCTTGTGCTTCAAATCCATCTCAATTGAACTTCAAGTCGACGATCATCAAAACATCAACTTCCATTCATTCCCAATTGAACTTCAAATTAATCTCCTACAATCAATTAAAGACCAATGGTGGACAATTGGGTAGATAACAATGAAGCTACACAAGTAAGTTGTCAAGAATTTTGATTTCATGTGTTATGAAGTTTGTGTTTTTTTACTGTCTTGTGGGAATCATAGTTTGCTATTAGCCTATTACTTTCACTCTTAAGCTTAAGCCATGTAGTTTGAAGTTTGAACTGGAGTCGATAATTGAGTATAAAAACCAGGGGCTTGCCTTAGTCAAATGTGTTGCTAGCCTATAGCTTTAATTTGTTATTTAATAGAATTTGAGGATTTCTTCCGTCAAATGTGTTGCTAGCCTGTTATTGCAGTGCCTAAACTATTTTTTAGTTATTTCTTTTTTCTCCAAGACTAGTAGTGTATTATTGCCCTTTTCTCTTCTAAAGTATTGTCAATTGTATGTTGAGTATTATGTGTTAACTGTTACTTTTTGTGTTATTTTAATTACTTTTCAATAAAAACTTCTATCAAGTATGTAATGTCTAATGTTCGTATTCCATTTGATTAGGATATGAAGTTATATATAAACAAGACATGTATTCCATTTGCTATATGAATATCAATTTTGAAACAAACATATTAGCATAAGAACAATTTTGAAACAAACATATTAGCATATTAGGATACTTGCTGTTTTTGTATTCCATTTGATTAGGATATGAAGTTATATATAAACAAGACATGTATTCCATTTGCTATATGAATATCAATTTTGAAACAAACATATTAGCATAAGAACAACTATTATGTTATATATATATATATATATATATATATATATATATATATATATATATATATATATATATATATATATATATATATATATATATATATATGTGTGTGTGTGTGTGTGTAGGGCTAGGTTATAATGTGGATGTCATCTATTGTGTGGTTGTAAGGACAATTCTAGACCAATAGATGAATAGAATGGACAATCATGATCTGAGGGTCTATGATATTACAATGGGATATCATGTATCATATAATCACTTAAAATTTCAACATAAGGGTATTTTAGTCAATTAAACTATATTTAAAAAAGGAAGTTATAGGATTTGAAAGGATAATTAATTCTCTTAATTTAAAAAATCTTATTTTTTTAAAAATTAATTCAGTTTAAATTCTAACAAAATTTTTAATCATTCAGAATCGGTGTAACTAAACAAAAAATAAAATATTCTTGCAGAATTTAAGGTTAAAAACATTTTTTTCTCAAAAGAATACGAAGTTATTATTATTTTTTTTAAGAATTGACATTCTTAAATAATAATATTGTATATATTATCAAGAATATAACAAGTTTTTTCAATGGAGTACGCATTTTATTGCAATGACAAATCCTCTTAAAAATCACGTAGAATGTAATACAAATAAGAATGCAATTCCATTAAGAATATGTGTTTTTATACTAAAAAAATGCATAAATGACAAAGTAGATTCTGTGAGAATAAAGTATGAAACTGATAATATAGTTGAAAATACATTATGTAGATTCTCTCCTACAATTCTAAAAGAATATTGTTGTTTTTGTAAGATGAACCATTAAATTCTGAAAGAATGTTGTTATTTTTGTAAGCTGGACCGTGAAATTCTGAAAGAATGTTGTTGTTTTTCAGTAGTTGAATGAATTTTCCAACCTGCAAATAAAACCAAAACCAATCAGATATATTTGCATATGTATGATTGATTACATAGCTTCTTTTACTGATGCTTTTTGGATCACTTTGTCTAGTAAAAGTAAACTACAACATAATATAATGGCAAATTGAAATGGAATCAAGTTATCCATGAATAATAAGAAAGATGAACTTTAAAATAAATTGAAAGATCCTGGAATGGCATCAAATGGAGCTAAGAATAACTAGAAAGTGTGAAAGATTGAACAAGAGTAAGATTGAAGATGCATCCGTGCCGGAACATATTTCTCCCTTTCACCCAATCCATGACTAATCGTATCCATATAATAAATCTTCTTTCTCTTATTTAATCTAGACAGTTGTTCATCGACAACCCATTTTTGATCTCTAAAGCATATCATTTTTTTTTCATTTTTATCTCGAATTAACACTAGTGTCCGAGAATACTAGTATCCGACCAATCCACACACAAGTTCCCCTGTCCCATCTCCAACAACATCATTTCAAGGTCTACTTATTCATACAACAAAGGATCCAAAATCATAAAATGATTTATATAGAAACAAAACAGAATTCTAAATATGCTGGACCATGTAGAAAATTGAAAGGTTTTTCCTAGAGATTTGGAGAAGAAAATAAGGAGACTTCATTGATTTGAATATTAGCTAGTTTATTAATGGCGTTATCCACAGATGAAGAAGCCACGAAATCGATAAGAAGTAAATCAAAAATGGTGATTTACTACAACCTAAAACACCAACATTGATTGAAATCGAAAAGGGAAATAGGCAAGAGGATTGCGCTTACCTGATGTTGCAGTTGAAGAGAGAAGGAGACGAGAGATTAAGGGAAAAGAGAGAAGAAGATATTTCACTAAAATCATTCCAGAACTTCTTACGATTGAAACTAGTTTCCACCACTAATCACACCCGATGGAATCGAAAATAGGTGGTTGTCGATGGAGTTGTAGAAGTTGATGAGAGGGAAAGGAATGGTGAAGAACCTGGTGAGGGGAAGATATTGTGTTGATTCTTAAGGTTCATTGGGGGAAAAGATAATGTCGATGTGGTGTTTTTATAAACTGATCTGCACAATTTAAGGATATTAAAATGATTTTCTTATTTACTATAAATAATTATTAGTTAACATTACTATTTTACCCTTTACTGATTAATTAATAATTTATTTTTTCTAAAATTCTAATTGGTCTCTACATCCTCACAATAGATGTTCATCCACATATGAACCTAGCTCTCTCTCTCTCTATATATATATATATATATATATATATATATATATATATATATATATATATATATATATATATATATATATTAGCATAAGAACAACTATTTTGTTATTAAGTTGTGTTATTGATTTTAATTGTGTTTTTATTGTTATCTATTGTAGCTTGATGATGATGAGGTGTTTGTTGACAACACTCAACAAGAAATCAATGAGGAACCAACACAAAAGAGAAAAAGAGTAGGGAAAACAAGGTCTGATTGTTGGAAATCATTTGAGAAGATTTTTATTGATGGAGTTCGGCATGGAAAGTGCAAATGGTGCGAGAGGGTTCTCAAAGCCGACGGGAATAATACCGGTACGTCTAGCTTAAATAAGCATGCAAAGAATTGTAAGCAAAACCCCGAGAATTTGAAAAACCAACAAACATTACAATTTAAAAAAGAACCAACCGGGGAGGATAGTGTTAGCACTTGGAAACATGACGACAAACGAATTAAAAAGGCTATGTTGAATTTGTTTGTAGTGGGTGGTCCACCTTTTAAATTTGTAGAAAATGAGGCCTTTATTGAATACACAAACACACTAAACGGGAAGGTGGTTGTACCTTGTCGAACAACAATTTCAAAAAAAGTGTCACTTTATTATCAAGAAGAAAGAAATAAGTTGGTAACATTCTTATGTAATCCCCTTAACACGGTTCATTTGACCACCGATTGTTGGACAAGTCCGAGTAAAAGGGTGCATTATATTGTCATTACCGCACACTTTATTGATGATAATTGGGAGATGCACAAACGGATAATCGGAAAAGAAGTGTTGAAATTTATTCAAGGGTGGGGTATTAAGAATGTCATGACTTGTACGGTTGATAATGCAAGTTCTAATGACAAAGCAATAGAGTTTCTAAAAAACAAATTACCAAACTTGTTAAATGAAGGAAGACACTTTCATATTAGGTGTATGGCACACATTATCAATCTAATTGTGAGAGACGGGATGAATAAAAATGACGAGAGTGTTAAATGTTTGCAAGACGAGATGTGGTAACCCCCATGAGTGAAGATTTTGTAACTTGTCGAGCAATGGTCTCCTTTCTTGAGAAGTTCAAGGTCAAAACAGAATTGGTGTCGATGACTTCAAAACCATTGGCAAATCGGTTTTTTGGAGAAGTATGTGGCATTTACAAGCATATACGGGTTTGGTCGAAAAACAAACGATTTTCTTCAATTGGGAAGGATATGATAGATAAATATGAGAAGTATTGGGGAGATTTTGAAAATTTGAATGACTACATGTACTTTGCGACTATCTTGGATCCGCGAATGAAGACATAATTTCTTAGACATGCTTTTGAAACATTGATCAAGTACAAGATGCCGGAAAATAAACCCCTTTCCGAATTAGATATTACTGCGAAGGCTAAGTCTTTAATCAAGGATATTGAAACGAGATTTGAGAACTTTTTTAATTGTTACAATACCAACTCTAATGTACCATTTGAAACCGGTGGTAGTCAAGATGCCGTGCATATTGATGATGATGACGACTTTGTGGGTGACTATTTTGCTCAATCGATGAACTCATCGGCTTCAAAGGAAACAGAATTAACACGTTACTTGAACGAAGAACAAACCCACGGCGTTAAAGACTTTGATATACTGGTTTGGTGGAAAAATAACGCATCTCGTTACCCAATTCTCTCGCGGATGGCAAAAGGTATAATTTTAATTACTTATATATTTTTTTTATTATAATGTAGTATAATTTAACATTATATGTTTATGTTATTAGATCTTTTGAGCATTCAAATATCTACCGTGGCATCCGAGTCCGCTTTTAGTACAAGCGGTCGCATAATTGATAGTTACCGAACAAACTTGTCTGCACCTATAATAGAGGCTTTGGTTTGCACCCAATATTGGGTGAGGAAATCAAAGAAGCCGATTGTTGACAACATAGAAGACATTCTTAAAGATGATGACATAGCTAAAGGTAACAAACAAATTCATTTTATTATCTAATAACAAAACATTGGTTATATGCTCACTTTCACATTAATTTTTTTTTCTAGTATGTATTAGAGTTGGAAGACGCATACGCACCCAAAATGGAAATGGAAAAAGGCCGATAGATATTAACGAGTAGTTATATCCTTTTTGTTTTTTTTGTTGATAAATGATTATTGGTTTGTAAACGTTTGTTTTGGTTGATATGCTCACTTTCACATTAATGTTTTTGAACTTGAATCAAAATTTGATTGTTTGGTATTGTGCATGTGGGTGTCATTTTATCATATTTTACACTCATAAATGAATGATATTTTAATCAATGCACTGCACATCCACATTCCACATTGAAAATCTTTCGTCTCTACCTCATGTGACAAAATTTATATCATTTGGTATTTGAATAACATATTATTTTTTATTACTTTTATTTTAATCAAGGACTGATGTTTATTAATTCACGTTACTTTTTTTTTTAAAGAAAATTGATGGTGGATATAACCAACTTTGATATTACAATTAATTCACGTCACTTTTTTTTTTTAAAAAATCAATGTGGTCAATAACCTAAATGTAGTTTTTTGTTTATTAATTTTTTTATAACGGTCAAAAGATTATGCGATTGGGGTAATTACAAAAAAAAAAAAAAAATCTGGGCTTTCCGGTTCTAAACCCATTTTACCCGGTTCCACCTTACCCATTTTCCTATTTCCGGGTTTTTCGGTTCTAAACCCACTTTATCTGTACCGTACCCGGAACCGAATCCGGAATCGGTTCCTATAATCCGGTTCTAAGAAATCTCGTTAAACGGTTTTGGGTTTTTCGGATCCGGGTCCATCCAGTCCGGGTTTGGACCCACTTTCATCCCTAGGACCGGCGACGTGCCAATGCTTTCTGATACTACCAAACATATCATCAAGGTGTACGGTTAAAGTTCTTCAAGTGTAAAATTCATTTCACCATGTATAATAATTAACTATTGTTGCCATTAGCATACAAAACAGTAATCGATATCACGATATGCACCCATAACATAATTACAGAATGTTCTATTGCATTTGCAGATAATCTAAGCCCTTGATCACCATCTACAACTTATACACACAGCTCCCATCATCACTCCTAGCCGTTGGATCAAAGTTTTCTGCCAAAGGATCCGTGCAGCCTTCACGAACAGGAACATTAACTTGTTGCGCAGCTTTCCCTGTATCCATAAATAACATCATTACATCAATCAAAAGTTTTAATCCAAAAAACTCCTCTTATTAACAAACTTATTCAATTTACAATCCTACAAAGCTTTGCTAACCATAAAAGGCTCCACTTTTAATGGCGTCCTCATTAGCATCTCCAAGTGCAGCTTCCTTCAAATACTTGTCTGCTAATTGAACTCTCTTCACATTCTCTTGTTCCTTCACAAGCATATTTCCATACTCGAGAAGCTTTTCAATAGTCATTTTCGGCTGTTCAAAAGTCGGAGGTCCCTCCCTTGAATTCACAAGTCTCTTCCCAATTCCTTCAATTCCAATCCCCGAAATCCACTTCCTAACTTCATCATCATACACTCTCGCTCTCAAAGCACCAAAGAAATCTGCACAAAAACTCATTAAAAGGAGCAAAAAAACAAAGTATTCAAAATCTTTTACAGAATTTCAACAACAAACTCACCAATCGATTGACCAGGGAAGGTGTCTACAAGCTTGACAACATCGTCTTTAGGAATATTATCAGATCTGAATATACCAGTGCAAACCCCAATTCGATCTTCGCGAGTAGGTGCCCAGTAGAATTTCTCCATACGACCATCACGGATTAAAGGGGCGTATAAAGTGGAAAAGTCGTTACCGGTGACGATGATCGGAACCCTCGGGTTTTCTTGCTTGTTGTACATTCCGGGAAGCTGAACATTGGTGGGATTATCGGCGATGTTCATGAGGGTAGCATTCACCATCTGGTTATTAACTGTGTATTGAGTAGTTCCACCCATTCTTCCGGCACCTGCATCAAGATCGTTGATGAAGAGGACGCACATTTTCCCTTTGCTGATTATGTCTGCTGCTTCGCGGTATCTTTGCCGGATTAATTTCGCCGGTTCACCTGCGTTTCCGCTTTCTAATTCTCCGGCACTCATCATGATTGGGCTGGATTGATTTATACATATTCGATATGAACGTTAGACTAGAAATTATGGTCAGGTTTATAGATCAAACTTCAAAGCATTAGAAGGATCAAAACCTACTTGATACCCATTTTCGCAAATACAAGCTCACATTGGAAAGATTTTCCTTGACCTTTGCCTCCCCAAATGCCTAAAATTAAAGGAACCTGCAATTGAAATCGTACATATTATTTAGAATATTTAGAAAAGAATTGCAAGATACAGCAGTAAACTTACCATTGTTACCGAAATAAGCAACATACTTTAGGTTTCACTCATAATAACAATTAACTTATAGTTTTCTAACGATATAAGAATTATATAACCCAGAAATTCGTGTGTACATTTTCCTTTGTCTAGTTTAAATAATTCTACAACTTTTATTTTTAGTTGACCTTTTTTGTTTTAAATGTTTCTAAATTTCTCATGGATGCTTGTTTAGAGGTTATAGAGCAATTGCATTGCTACAATCCTTAGATGGAGATGTTAATTATTTGTATAAAATTGAATTGTCTAATTAGACAATTTGGATTGGAACAGATAGTTCGAAAAATACAAGTTATATATTGCCTTAATAGGTAGAAAAATACAAGTTGGTAAATTACATTGCCTATTTTGGTAGTAATTAAAGTGGGTTGTTACTTGAGGCAAATCGCCTTAAAAGTGAGATATAATAAGGGTCGTAAGTTTTACTGGGATTTAATTTTCATACTAAACAGTAAACATATCATAGTTAATTACTTAATTAGTTACTATACCTTGATATTTGGCAATGTCATGAAGTTTTTGGTGATGTGAACAACAAGCTTGTCCATGAAAGCAGGTGCAATGTAGAATCCATCCATGGTATTATCCAGGTTGTATCTATAAGTACGTAATATCATTAATTTTGACGTGATCAACAAGAAACTCAAAATAATATATAACCACTATATATTAATTGAAATATATGGGATGGAGAAAATATAAAATACTACTTACTGCCGGAGGCCTGTGCTTAGGTACTCATAGGAGCTCAAAACGGCATAATGAGTGCCACTATCCATGGGAGCTTGAAAGAGTGTATCCACCATTCCTTTCCCTCGGGTGATGTCCTGTTGATCATCGGATTCATCAAACGCAAGTCCTCTCCACCTGTCCTTGTTGGTCTGCTTATCTTCATCAACTTCGGCTGCAACCACCTTGAATTTCCCATTTGAAGCCTTTGTTTTTGGTTTAAAGACCAGTTTTTTTATATCTCCACCAAAGAAAGCTGAGGTTGGAGGCAAAGTTCTCCCAACAGAACCATTCAAGTTCAACTGCAACAAAGAAATAATTACAGACGCCATTTCAATATTAATTCTTTAAGGCGACTAAAACAGATTAAACTGATCGATGAAGACTCATGATCTACATCTTGTACACTTTTCAATTGGTTGCAATCTTGCAACTCAATAATAGCTAAGCTAGGCCAACTGTATTATAAATGTGTAATTAATTAATGTGTGTGTGTGTGTGTGTGTATGCATGTACATGTGATAGAGAGAAAGACGATGAGAACAAGAGCGATATGCAGTGTAAATGTAGAAGAAGCTAGAACATATTTAGCGAAAATGGCTAAAAAGACTCTAACCCATAATAGACAGGTGGGGATATAATATATATTTTAATATACCTTGTGTAAATGACGTTTGAAACTATTATTTGTTTGTTAATGTGAAGACAAAAAAATAAAAAATAAAAAACAACTGTCTTGACGGGTCAACCCATGATACTATTAAAACTTTTAAAAAAGGTGATTACCAGTGGTCGGATTACAGCTCCGGCAGCCGTAGCCATATATGGAGGATAAAACTAATTAATAACCAAAAGAAAGATATGTTGGTTTATGTTTCTTAAAAAAGGGAAAGTAAAAGCTATGAGATGAGATGATTATGATGATGATGGCTTTGAACAGTAGGTTGGCTCAAGAAGATGAAGAGGAGTTGCTATTTATAGTAAGAAGCCAGAATGGACATGTGAGTTTTTGATTGTTCGAGAAACAGAAGACTTGTGGATTGGGATCGCAGATTTCTAATCACCACACAATATATTTGGATTCTTATTATTATTTGTGTGTAAATAATGAGGCAAGATTTAACTTGTTACCCAACTTTCATGTGAACATTTGTTATGAATTATTAATTATGGATATAAGTTATGTGATTTATTGATCTATGTCTTGAAACCTGATTTGTGCATCAAAAAACGTATGGAAAAACAATAATTTAGTTGTGAACATAATTTTTTTTAGAATGTCGAGTTAATATAAGTCTTAGATTGAACTCATCACAACGTTGTTAGACATATTGTTAACCAAATATGCTTGCCTCAACTTGTAGTCGTAAACATAATTTAAAAGGAAAATACAAATGATTGTATTGATTTACAATTGGCTATATATAAAAACATCCAATTAAACATTGGGAAAATAAATTTATTACAATGCCTTACTTAAGAGTGATGAATTTCACGTGTAAGCATACATCGTAAGGGATACGTATGTAATAAAACCTGCCATTTTTAAGAATATAAACTAAAAAAAAAGATTTGTAATCTCTAAGTATTTTTTTTTTATGTATTTTTATGATTTTTAGGGTTATTTTGTTTTCCATATAACCATATCATATATATATATATATATATATATATATATATATATATATATATATATATCTATATATATATATATATATATATATATATATATTAATTGTTTGTATGAATACATGTTTAATAAAATATTATAATACATAAGAAGAGAGAAATCAGTTTCAAGAAGCTTCTTCACATGTGATAAGGTGATCACTTATCGGTTGTCAAGATAGACCACTCCCTTTCTCAAAAGACACCTTCCACTCCATGTCATATTTCACGTTATCCTATCAGGCTTCTACTATATTCTAGTTTCTCCTTATAAGGACCCATTTATTTTCGTAGTTTGTACTCATGTGTAACAAATGGCAAATTATTAAAGAATTTATTAAAGGACTTGTAACCTAACCATATCGGGTATTTATAGAAATATGCTCCTCAGCCAAAGGTTGAGGTGCCCCTCAGTCAAATGATAAGAATTCAAGACTGATGATAAGAATTCAAGTCTCACCGGAGACGAAAAGAATAGTTTAGGAATAGTGTAGGAAATATGTTGTGTTTGTTGTTATAAAAAATATTAAAGATTTCGAATGATTAAAATAAAACAATACATGTTAATAATTAAGACATAAGTTGGATAACTAACACATTCCATTAGACAAAAATCATCGTAATGGTTACCGCAATCACACAATAAAATTCTAAACATATTTTTCATAGAGTGTACGAAGGTACAAACATCATAATTTAGTAAAGAATTTGTGTCATGAAAACAATATTATAAAAAACGGAACGAATAGGTTGAATAGATGGTTACTACTATCACACAATAAAATTCTAAACATATTTTTCACAGAGTGTACGAAGGTACAAACATCATAATTTAGTAAATAATTTTTGTCATGAAAACAATATTATAAAAAACGGATCAAATAGGTTGGGCTTGGGATAGAGCGCGGTTCAATTAACAATAATTTTAAATTTATTTATGGATCGAAACAATCTGACTGGTTTTTATAAAAAAACTCGTTTGAACCAACTGTTAAAAACTGACTTTGAGCCAATTTTAATGAGAAAGTGGCAATGTGTTTTATTAGAATGAAGTTGAAAGCGAATTTCATTTGCTATGTGAACCGGTAATTGATGCATTTAGCACTTCAATGTTTCAAAATCAATGATTTTGTTTGATCTTGATACATTTGTATTTACTAAAACTATATTTTATTTTGGTATTATACTTTATGTTTCTTTTAAATGTATTTGGATTTATTTAAAGTTTATGGTTATGTGTTTTAATATATTTGGATTGGTCTTCTATCTGTTGGTGTATTTTTAAAGTTTAAATTTGTGTTTGTCAAATTCTTGGTTAATTATTCCATTTTAATTTCCTTTTTAATAGGTGTTTAATGTTTGACTAGTTGAAAATACAAATTATCTCTATTATACCATTTATGTGTACATGATTCAATGTGCAATAATGTATAATATTATTGTGGATCATTTTAATCTAATTCATTGATATAATAATCCTAAGGTTATTGCACATTGAATCATATACACACAAATGGTATAATAGAGATAATTTGTATTTTCAACTAGTCGAACATTAAACACCTATTAAAAAGGAAATTAAAATGGAATAATTAACCACATTTATAACCCTACACTTTCTCTTTCTTGTTCAAAACATCGACTCCTCTAAAACCTATAACCGGCACCAACCACAAAACCTATAACCCTATACTTAATTCATATCCTGTTGTATTGGTTACTCACTAAGCTCATTGTAGCTTACCGTTTTGTTATGTACATCTTTCAAGTTCAGGTAAACTTAGTAGTATGAAGTGGAGTTATTATCACCCCACTTAGATACTTACACAAGGTTATTGTAAGATCCTCTTGATAAGTACTTGTACTTATTTGTGATACGAATGTACACCAAATTTTTAATGATTCATGTTTTATAAGTGAAAATATTTTGGGTGTACTTTCTGTTAAAAATCTGGGCGTTACAGTTGTAAAGCCCAAGCCTATAAAATTAGGGTTTGCTTCGTATTTGAAGGCATTACTCCATGTTTTAGGTCATTTTTCAGCTTCTAACTCATCAAGAGCTCCTTGCGAACAACCCTTAGTATCCTTTTTCATAGTTTGAGCTCCTATTCTCTCCTTGAACCTCTTTGGTGCATATTTTGGGTGTTTCGGTGAAGAAAGAAAGAATGGTTGTGCTTGGATGCTTGAAGCTTGTGGATCCCTACCATCTTTACTCGTCTGGACCCTTGTAAGTTATAAATATCTTTGATTTATTATGTTTCATCTTTGGATCTAAGAGTATTTGGAGTTCTAGTGCTTTATAAGCTTGTTTTGGCCCTTTTGATGGATTGAATTGGAGTTTGGACAACTCCATGGTTAAAGGTTGAATATTTGAGTGTTCTAGACCCATCGTGGTGCTAAGATATGGACATCATCTTCATTTGAGTGCCATGCATGACCTTTATGTTATTTTTAGTCCCTTGGAGAGTTAGGGTTAGAGATCTCATTGTGTTAAGCTTTAAGAATGGATAAAGTTGTAAACTTTATCCATGAGAATCGTTAGAAGAATCATATCTGATCTTTGGGGCTCTGGACTTATATGTTAAGAGCTTAATGTAATAAGTTGTTTTGGGCATTCATCACGGCGCGGTGGGGTGTTGACCACGACGCGGTGGTCTGCATACCGCACGTCTATTTTGTTCTCTAGTGACCACGACACCACCAAACGAATTGGCCGCAACGCGGTGGTCAATGGGTGGTTGACCATTGACTTTAACCGTTGAATGTTTACTTTTCGGCCACTTTGACTTTTGGTCAAACTTTGGTAGAATTGAGTATTTGACTAAGGACTAGTCTCGGTTTGGCATTAGATAGCTCGTGTATTTGACTAAGGACTAGTCTCAGTTTGGCATTAGATAGCTCGGGTATTTGTCTAAGGGCTAGTCTCGGTTTGGCATTAGATAGCTCGGGTAGCTGTTCTATTGCTGAGGTTGCTGTAGAGCTTCTGTTGTTTAGTTCAGGTGAGTCTTCTCACTATACTTTGTAGTATGTTAGATTGTCTTTGTATAAAAGATTATGGGAAGACCATAACAATTGTATGAAAGACCATGGGAGGACCATGTCAACTGTATGAAAGACCATAGGAGGACCATGGAAACTGTATGAAAGATCATGGGAGGACCATGAAAATTGTATGAATGGCTATGAGAGGACCATAGAAGGAAAGTTTGGAGGAGGAAATTGTTGTTGGATTAGTGTCTAAGCCCGTAACTATATTTGGTATGTACTTGACCCGGTTGTGCATGTTCCTTTTGGGTTGCCTTCACCAAAGCAACTTGATAGGATGATTTATGGAGAAAGAGAGGTTATTATGGTTTATTAATATATTATATAAATAATATATTAAAAGAGAAATCATATAGTTTAATTAATATTAGACAAGAATTAATTAAGAATTAATTCTGTGGCTAAAAGACATTAATTAATTAAAGGGGACTAGAACTATCAATTGTGTGATAGTTGATATTGGGCTGAGAATCCTTATGGATTAGGGCATGAATGAAATTAAGGAGGAGTCCATCTTAATTTCGTCCAAGGAGGCCTAATTCCAGAAGGTTCTCAAGTTACTTAGGGCCTAAGTTATCCAATTAGGGTTTTGACTGAAACCCTAGAAGCTCAAGTATATAAGGACCCCTAGGGCTAGCAAAATCGGACACTTGATCCCTTGGAAGCTTGGAGCCGAATTTTGCCTCTCATCCTCTCTCCTATACATCATTCTCTTGCTTGTGGTGTTTGTGAGCCATTAGAGATGTTACACTTGTGACACTAAGCTTCTTGAAGATCAAAGGATTCTTGCAACCATTGAAAGGTATCATCTAAACTAGTTCATTATAGATTTCGATTTCAATGTATGCTAGATTAGGGCTATCAAGTCTTGGATGAATTGCATGTACAATAGAGAGGCCTAGATCCAAGCTTTAGGGTTTTGTATGAGCACATATGATTGTTCTTTTGTATAAAACCCATCAGGGGTATCAGAGCCTTGATTGGCTTCTGTTGAATTTGATGCTTTGTGTTTTCATTCTTGCTTGAAAATCGATTTTTTGGTCCTATGACTGACAGACTCGGCGAGTCCCAAAGTGGGTTCGATGAGTAGGATGAACTCGACGAGTCCATAAGGGGACTCGGCGAGTCGGGGTGTCAGACAGAGGGATTTTCGGGATTTTATGCCTATTTTGCTGTGGGATAATTACCAAATCGTCTTTAACTGATAAAATACGAATTTTATTAATATTTGATGATTATCCTTGCCAAAATAAAAGATATTTTAAAATTAATTGAATAATTATTTCCTTATATGATAAATGTTAATTATTTGAATTTATTTGATCATTATCTTGTAAAAAATTGGATTAGGTCAAAATTAGATAATCACCATAATTAATTGTTTAATTTTTTATTTGAATTTTGATCTAGTTAGTTTTAAAATGTTTCACAACGCTTCAAGCTCTAACGCCTTTGGCTCATTCTCACTCATGAATTTGTGTGGGAGGGTAATCTTTGACGGAAACAATTTCAATGATTGGATCCGCATCATAAGGATGGTTACCCGGTACGAGGACAAGGAATATGTCCTCGACAAGGAGCTGAAAGAGGTGGATATGAACACTGCTACTCCCGAAGAGATCGCTGCCTTCAAGGCCCATGAGCGTGATGCCACGAAAGTCCATTGCATCATGCTAGCGACCATGACTACTGAACTCTAAAAGTCCTACGAGGACTTCTATCCCTACGAAATGCATCAGGACTTGGTTGAAAGGTATCACTAAAGTGTGAGGCATGAGAGGTACGAGATCATCACTTTGATGATCACGACCAAGATGAGAGACAGAGAGTCTGTCACTGCTCATCTGCAGAAGATGCAGAGGTATGTTGACCGCCTGATGAAGTTAAATGTTAACTTCGATGAAGAGCTGGCAATTGACATCATTCTTCATTCACTGCCACCCTGCTTCAACCAGTTTCGCATGACCTACCACATGAACAAAGAGGAGGTCACGTTGAGCAAGCTGCAAGGTCTATTGAGGACTGCCGAGAGTAACCTCAAGGACAAGTCCATTGCACAAACTCCTACTCCTACTGCTGCCCCAGTCTTGGATATTGGGCAAGGAAAGGGTAAAAAGAGGAAGGCTCCCTCGAAGAGCCACCATAAGGGAAAGTCTCAAAATGGCACCTCTTCTAGTGGAACCAAGGCTGGTCCCACTGCACCCACCTCAAACCCAAAGGATGCAGAGTGCTATCACTGCCACGACATAGGGCACTGGAAACGAAGCTGCCCAAAGTATCTACAGGATATCAAGGATGGAAAGATCAAGCCGTCCTTCACAGGTATTTACACTATTCAATCTAATGATTCATCACATGCTATTTATTGGGTTCTTGATATAGGATGTGGTTTTCACATTTGTTTTGATTTGCAGGGCTTAAGAAGAAATAGGGATGTGGAGCATGGGAACATAAACTTGATCATGGGGAACAAAAGATCGTCGCCTGTCACCAAGATTGGAGTTTACTCTTTAGTGCTTAGTAATGGATTAGGACTAGATGTGAATAATTGTTGCTATTCGCCAGATATGACAAGAAACATCATTTCTTTTCATGGTTTGTATAGACAAGGATTTAGATATTCATTTGATAATGAAAAGGGTTCTATTAATGCTTATCTTAATGGTGTTTTCTATTTTGAAGCATTTCCTTGTAATGGAATATATGAAACTGTGATGGTTGTAGACAATTTAGGAAATGATGTGTTGTGTATCGATTCTTCCAATAGTTTGGACAAAGCATGCTTGTGGCATTGTCGTCTTGGACATGTCAACAAGAAACGCATAGCCCAACTCCAAAAGGATGGAGTGTTGGAGTCATTCGACCTTAGGGACGATGACGTGTGCGAGTCTTGTTTACTTGGAAAGATGACCAAGTCACCCTTCACTGGTTCTTGTGAAAGGGGTGAGGGTTTATTGGATCTCATACATACAGAAGTATGTGGGCCCTTTAGATCCACCACAAGGGATGCAAGCCGCTTGTACGTGACTTTTACCGATGATTTTTTAGCAGATATGGCTATATCTACTTAATCAGGCATAAGTCAGAAACCTTTGAAAAGTTCAAAGAGTTCAAGCAAGAAGTGGAGAATCAGTTGGGCAGGAAAATCAAGATGCTTCGATCTGATCGAGGTGGAGAGTACCTAAGTCTTGAATTCCACGACTACCTCAAGGAATGCAGAATCGTTTCGCAATTAACGCCACATAGGACACCGCAATTGAATGGTGTGGCTGAGAGGCGTAATGGAACCTTGCTAGACGAGTCCTTACCTCTTAGACGTTCTAGTAGAGTTAGTATTCCACATGTGTTATATGGTTTTCATATAAGAAGTGAAGGGGATACGTTTATTAGTGATAGTACACTAATAAAATTGGATGAACCTAACAGCTACAAGGAAGCCATGGCAGGCCCGGAGTCTGCGAAATGGAAAGAGGCTATGGACAGCGAGATTTAGTCCATGTATGACAACCAAGTTTGGAATTTGGTTGACAATGTGCCAGGTCGTAAGACGGTCGGGTGCAAGTGGATCTTTAAGAAGAAGACCGACATGGATGGGAAGGTACACACTTATAAAGCGCGATTGGTTGCGAAGGGCTTTACTCAAACTCCAGGAGTTGACTATGATGAGACCTTCTCACCAGTTGCGAAGATAAAGTCTGTTAGGGTGATGCTAGCCATTGCTGAATTTCATGACTATGAAATATGGAAGATGGACGTCAAAACCGATTTCCTTAATGGGAAGTTGGCTGAGGATGTTTACATGAGTCAGCCAGAGGGTTTTTTCGATGTGAAGCATCCTAATAGAGTGTGTAAGTTTGAGAAATCCATTTATGGATTGAAACAAGCATCTCGCAGATGGAATCTTTGTTTCGACGAGAAAGTCAAAGAGTTTGGCTTCCTGCGAAGCGAGGATGAATCATGTGTATATGTCAAAGCCAGTGGGAGTATAGTTATCTTCCTCGTATTGTATGTCGATGACATACTACTCATAGGAAACGACATCCCGACGCTGCAGGAAGTCAAGTCCTGGCTTGGGAAGTGTTTTGCTATGAAGGACCTCGGAGAGGCTGCCTATATTTTGGGAATAAGAATAGTGAGAGATAGAAGTAAGAGACTAATAGGACTTAGTCAAAACACTTACTTGGACAAGGTACTAAAGTGTTTTAGTATGGAGAATTCCAATAAAGGGGAGTTACCAATCCAAAGTAATGCCAAGTTGAGTAAGACTCAAAGTCCGAGTAACGAAGTCGAGATAGCAGAGATGAGCCGAGTACCTTACGCTTCCGCAGTTGGCTCGATCATGTATGCTATGACTTGTACTCGCCCTGATGTGGCCTTCACTTTGAGCATGGTCAGCAGATATCAAAGGAACCCTGGCAAAGCACATTGGAGCGCAGTCAATAATATTCTTAAGTACATTCGGAGGACCAAGGAATGGTTTCTAGTCCTCGGTGGGAGTGATGACTTAAGGGTGCGATGGTATAGTGACGCCGGTTTTCAGACCGACCGAGACAACTACCGTTTGCAGTCACGCTGGGTCTTTACCCTAGATGGAGGAGTAGTGACTTGGAAAAGTTCCAAGTAGGAGACTGTAGCTGATTCAACGTGCGAATCAGAATACATAGCGGCGAGCGAAGCGTCAAAGGAGACAATATGGTTGAAGAACTTCACTGGAGACCTTGGAGTTGTACCAACCATAAAGGAGCCTATGGAGATATTCTGCGATAATGAAGGAGCGGTTGCCTTGACCAAAACTAGGGATCATGGCAGATCTCGACATATCGACAGGAAATATCATTTTATTCAACATCGGGTGGAAGAGGGACTCCTCGTAGTGAAGAGGGTATCGTCAAAAGATAACCCAGAAGATCCCCTTACGAAGGGACTCAGTAGGGTCCAGCACTTACAGCACGCTAGGAGCATTGGGCTGAAGGACGATATTAGTTTAGATTAGATAGCTTAGAAATGTGTAATAGATAAACTGTAATTAAGATTTGATGATTAAATAAAGGAGTATTATTTATAAGTAAAGTTACTGTCTTATGTTAATCATTTAACTATTGTTTCACTTTGCATGTTTTGACTTCCTAAATAATAAGATTATTCAAACGTTCCACAGTCGCTCATACTTTGGGAGTAGGTATGAAAGAAGATTGTCATGAATTGGTTTGTAGATTGTCTAAAGTGTATTAGACATAGCAAAAGTTTGCTGCAACGTTCATGAGTGCTTATGAATAAGATTTGAGCATTGGATTAGACCCGCGCTTGCTGGCATCACTTCATGGAATTTATCTCGAGTGATCGCAAGACGATAATATCATATGGTCTTAAACCTATATATATGGTTTATTATTTGCAAGTTGGTTGTACAGTGATAATGCGTAAACGCATCAGTAACTTGATGTTATAAAACGCATTGTTGTGCATGATTTGATGAGTGAATGGTAAATGCATATAAGCCGAAGTTTATCTGTTCCTTTTATCCTAAGAGGGTAAAAGCGATATCTGGGCCCTCGATGATTTGGTTTGACTTATGTGCCGGGCCCCGTCAGGACTGAGTTGATGTGTTCAATTAATTTCTATGTCAAACGAATCAGAGATCGAGAAACAAACTGGTGGACAATAAGTACGACTATGTTCCATGTAATTGTCCGCACGATATCTAGAACAGAGGACTATACGATCCCTTATCTAAAGGACAGGTTACTGATAAGATCAGAGTTCGACAACGTCTTTGAGAGCTACGATTGCTAATCGGATTTTACTTGCACTATAGTTACTAGACTTATCCAAGTGGGAGACCGTTGGATTAGTGTCTAAGCCCGTAACTATATTTGGTATGTACTTGACCCGGTTGTGCATGGTCCTTTTGGGTTGCCTTCACCTAAGCAACTTGATAGGATGATTTATGGAGAAAGATAGGTTATTATGGTTTATTAATATATTATATGAATAATATATTAAAAGAGAAATCATATATTTTAATTAATATTAGACAAGAATTAATTCTGTGGCTAAAAGACATTAGTTAATTAAAGGAGACTAGAACTGTCAATTGTGTGATAGTTGATATTGGGCTGAGAATCCTTATGGATTAGGGCATGGATGAAATTAAGGAGGAGTCCATCTTAATTTCGTCCAAGGAGGCCTTATTCCAAAAGGTTCTCAAGTTACTTAGGGCCTAAGTCATCCAATTAGGGTTTTGACTGAAACCCTAGAAGCTCAAGTATATAAGGACCCCTAGGGCTAGAAAAATCGGACACTTGATCCCTTGGAAGCTTGGAGCCGACTTTTGCCTCTCATCCTCTCTCCTATACATCATTCTCTTGCTTGTGGTGTTTATGAGCCATTATAGGTGTTACACTTGTGACACTAAGCTTCTTGAAGATCAAAGGATTCTTGCAACCATTGAAAGGTATCATCTAAACTAGTTCATTATAGATTTCGATTTCAATGTATGCTATGTTAGGGTTATCAAGTCTTGGATGAATTGCATGTACAATAGAGAGGCCTAGATCCAAGCTTTAGGGTTTTGTATGAGCACATATGATTGTTCTTTTGTATAAAACCCATCAATTATTATTTTGTCGGTATTTTGTATAAAACCCATAAATTATGAGCACATAGGCCTACATCCCAAGATTTTGCAGGTATTTCCGAATCCTCTCATCTATTATTATTTTGTCGTTTGTAGTCCCTGGGGGTTAGAGAAGTCGACCCATGAGAAGCCTAAGGGCTAAAGTTGCAACTTTGGGATCAAGAGAGTATGCTAAGCGTACATAAGAGAATGTTGAGCGTACTAGGCGTGCCCTAGTATGCTGGGCGTACTCACGTCAGATGGAAACCCCCATATTTAGGGTTTGAGTGCTATATAAACAACCTTATGAGCTTATAACCCTCCCTTACCTCAGCGTCCACTGTTTAGAGCCGTTTTCCCCAAACCCTAATCATTTCCTTGAGTGTGAGAGCTTATAGAGTGTATTTTGAGTAGTTGGAGAAGAAGGTGTTGCATCAAGAAGTTTGAGAAGGAGAACAAGCTTGTAGATCTGAAGTTGTGTTGTGCCCTAAAAGCCCCAGAAGGTAAAAAGCTTCAAACTTTATGCTTGTATGATATAGATCTAGACATTCTAGCTTTATGGAACTATTTCTTGTCCCAAAAGTCCCAAGTTGGTGCATGATATGATTTGGACGAGATGAGCTGTCCTTTCAGACCTTAAAGAGGGTCCTAAGTGATAAAAATGAGGTCCCAATGGCTTAAGATGTCCCATGCATGTAGTAGAAAGGTCTTAATGGATTAAGACCATGTATTAAGAGCTTTCTGGACGTCCAAAGTCTTAAAGTTCGATACTTTATGGTTCTAAGACACTTTTGGTCGATGGATCTGAAATATGGGCTTAAGTGCTTAAGCCATTAAGCACTTATTAGAGTTTTGGTGAAACCTCGCGTATGCCCCGCGTGGTTTCTGTACGCCCAGCGTACTGAGTCAACCACCCCGATGGTGGTCAACGCAAATGGAAGTACGCCCAGCGTACCAGAGGAGTACGCCCCGCTTACGCCCTCTGTTGGGATTTTGACATTTTGGGCTTCGGGGTTGGGCCGCTCTTGGGCCAGTTTGACGTGGGCCTTGCTGGGCTTTCTGAACAATGATTTTTTGGGCCAGTTTTAGTAATGGATTCTAAAATAAGGCCAAATTAGGGAGTGGGGCCCAATTGGGAAAATTGGGCCATTAATGGGCTTATGTATATGGACTTTTGGATAGTGAATTTGATATTGGGCCTTGGCCCAAATTAGAGAAAAAGGCGAAATGGACTATGTGGATTCTTAGTCAAGATTAGTATTCTTATTTATTGACGTAATATTCGTTATTTTGGATAGTTAGGGATTTTTGGTGAGACAGCGATTCGAGAGTTCGATTCATCAGTTGAGATCGACATTGCGAGGTGAGTTCTCCTCACTATATCAACAGGGTCTAAGGCACCAATGCCGTGTTGGGTTATGAGCATTCTAACACTCCTAAGTGTACATGCAACACTAAATACCTTGGATCTATGTTTTCTCTATTATACATACAATTATGAACATCCAAGGTATTATCCTAATCTAGCATACAAAATAATAAATATAACAAGATAGAATGCATACCTCTTTGATGTAGAATGTCTTCATGAAGCTTGAGTGCCTAGTGCCCCAAGTGTGACACCTCAAATGGTTCACACAACACCAAATACACTTGGAATAACTTGAGAGAAACTTGAACACTCCTTGAAATCGTCTAGCCCTCACACTCACACATTAGTGCATGATTTCTTGAGCCATGGGATTCTTTTATATGGTGGCTATTAGGGTTACACCATGTAACTCATAACTTTACCCATTCCTTATGCTCCATGGATTTTGACCTCCATGGAGTATGGGTCACCCCATGGACTTAGTCCAACATAAGGAATCTTGGATCACAAGCCCACATATATAAGAATGAATGATTTACACAATCAACCCATATATTTAATTAGTCTCCTTTTGATCACTTAATTAATTCCAAATTAATTCTTGATCAATACTAATTAAATAACCTTATTAATATATTAGAACTTATAATATATTAACCAACCTTAAGTGTTATTTCTCTCATTATAGTCTATCCAAATGCATGATGCCATGCAACCCAAATGGACCATGCTGGGTCGGGTCAAGTCTTACCAATTATAGTTATGGACTTAGACATTAATCCAACAGTCTCCCACTTGGATAAGTCTAAAACTATTATTGCGTATGACTTCAGGAACCGATCAGCAATAGTAGCTCTCAAAAGCTTCTGTCGAACTCTGACCTTGTCGATGAACTCTGACCTTTGTCAATGACTTGTCCATTAGATAAGGGATCATATATTCCTCCATTCTAGATATCATATGGACCGAGACATGGATTATCAATCATTCTCTCTGTCTATTTGTTGTTTCCTGATTTTCGATTCATGATGACTGACTGATTGAACAAATCAAATCAGTCCTGGCTTGGCCAAGCACTCACATGTATCATCTTTAAATCATCGAGGGGCCCACAAATATCGCTTTTATCCCGAAGGTAAAAGGAATGGATAAACTTCGACTCATATGGCTTGTTCTACTACTTGTTGAATCATACACAAAGGCACGTTTTATAACATCGAGTTACCAATGCGTTTTCGTGCAATCAATGTATAACCAACTCATAGTAACAACTCATATCTCTAGGTCTGAAGAATATAAGATATTATCGTTTCATGATCACTCGTGATAAAATCCATGAAGTGATTCAAATGAGCGCGGGTTGAATCCAATACTCAGAACTTATGAGCACTCATGAGTGTTGTAGCACCACTTTGTCCACCAACTTGGACCTCTACAAACCAACCCATGACAATCTTGATTCATATCTACTTCCAACATATGACCGACTGTAGATGGTTTGAATAACTTAATCATTCAGGAAGAGCGACTTAGTTATTCTGGAAGTCAAAACATGCAGAGTGAAACACAAGAATAAATGAATCAAATATGGTATCAAACCCTATGAATATAAATAAACACTTTTATTTATCACCATACTGATTACTCATTATTCATTGTTTCGGTTTTATCAACTTTATACTTGAATTTAAAACAATAGTTGTCCCATGCTCCAAGCATGTACACTATGTTTTCTAAACACTAGTCATGCCATACACCAAGTATGCATACTATGTTTGTCTATGATCTTTACTTTGTAAAATAGATCAATTGAACATCACTCCAATGATCCTCTTTTCACAGTCCCAAATCCTTACTGCAAATGCAAGAATTCCAAATTCATGCCATTTACTGAAATCTGTTAGATTCTAAACTTATATGCATTGATCCTCTTAATGATTATGCACGAAGTCAGAAAGACTTGACAACAATCATTACAGAGCATTCCAAAGGAGATCAACTCCTTGGAAACATCCTTCTTTCATTAAGTTTCCTAATCTTACACAGATTGAATAATTTCTAACTTTGAAACATTTCCATATTCCATTTTGACTATCACTTCTGAACAAGAGTTGCCTCCTTACAGATTATGTCAATATGGTCCTTCCAGAATTAACATTATACTTCCAACTGTCCTTGAGCAACCAATCTTTGGTAAACCTTAGATTGTCCTCGACAATTGCTTAATCATTTTAGTCATATCCAATTCTAGACCTTTTCCCTTCATAATGCCCCAGGCATTTGGAAAATTTTAGAAAGGATGAATATAGCACATGTAATCGATCCTATATCCGAAGCATATGGGACACGATTCATGATGTCTCACATAAAGACTAAACCAGTCTTTTGCTATAATATTTCCATTTCAATTTGCCAAGTTCTCAAAATTCAGATTATGAAAAGGGATGCCGTAATCATAATCGAATTTTAGAACGCAAATAATGGACCCATATATAGAATTTCCTTATGTTGAGCCATTCCAACATGAAATTCATATATATATCCTTGATTAAATACGATTAAAATCTCAATCTAAGCTTTTAGAATTGAAATGAAGTATAATTTCCTCTCCCTTAATTATAGCAAAACAACTTTTTCAACCCCTGCAACCTCACGAATTGAAACTTTTGTTTTCTATAATTAACATTGCTAACTTGCAACCTTTGTCATAATTATCATGCTCCCACTAACATGATGATTATTAGCATAACATTTATGCTCCCACTAGCTTTGACATGTACTCAGAAATCAGCTGACTTTCTTACCAAAGTTCAGATTTCTGATACTAGATTGTTTTGATAAAACTTTATCAAAATCATACACCTCTCTTAGATAGCTCACATGTGTGTCTAAACAATTTTAGAACTATGAAAAGGGATGCCGTAATCATAGTCTCAATTGTTTAGACCTTTGCCACTTCTCACAAGTCCATGTTAGTGTGCCGGTAAACCACACACGCTCCACTAACAACTTTGAGAATGCAAATATCACAATTGCGATCTAGCTAAAATCTACTTAGTGAAAGTGTTTCCTCACCATCATTTTCATGAATCGGAGAGAAACCTTATGACACTTAGATTTAATAGTGTATGTGTTCTTATCCATGTGAATTTGTCAAAACCATAATCACAAGACAAGGTTAGTGACAAATCCAAACTCATATTGATTAAACTTGTGCAATCTTAAATTCTTGCCATTTGGCAGCTCAGGTGCCTGCCATTGCTTCCAAGTAGTTGTGCAACCAATTGAGAACTCTCAGAACTCCTATGCAAAGCCAACTTGAATAGGCACAAAAATTTCAACACGATAGGTTATAAACCTCAAGTCGTGTGCTAGTGAAGGACTTTAGGTTTTATTCTTGATTAAGTCTTGAAACTTTCAAGAGCTTTAAGACTCCCACTGTCCTCTTGACATATAAGACTCCCTTGTCAAATATTCAAGAGATAGTGCGGATTCTTTATCAAGACTAACACTTTACACAATTGGCCTAAGTTGGTCTCTGTTTTATCCAAAACATCACAACTTACCAATTTCAAATGTACAAGAGTAGATAACCTTTTACTCTTACATTTGACTAGTGTTAACAAACCCTCTTTAAGATATGTCACTCAAGTTACAATCTTGGAGTATGACTCTCAGAATTGTTTTGGAACGAAGCATGACTCATCTTTTTGATTTAACCATTTCAACAATTCATGACTCCTCTTCTTAGTCATAAGAATGCACTAAGATGACTTTAGAGGACCAATTGTGATATGGTATCTTAATCATTAAGATGATCATAAACATGATACTAAAGTACTCTCCCATCTTTTCAGATTTGAGAAACTTTTATCTTTCTGCCATACTTTGATTCTTCTTATTCGTTCTGTCTCACATTGAAACTTCTCCAATGCTACAGACTTATACTTAAACTTATAAGTATAACCATATTTACTGAACTTAAGTAAATCATGACGAATAGTCTTCTTGATCTTTTGTGGTGGACTTGACCAGTGCACAAGAATGTGTACTCGATCCCTTAGTCCTTTCCTTATTCACATAAGGAATTAGTCTTAATTTTCCAAGCTGAAAGTTCTCATTCATCATACTATACAACTTGCATGATTCCAAGTTTCGGTCCAATTGAACCTTGGGTGATGAGAATCTTTCCTTATTTGGTAATATTAGACACTACCACAACCGAAAGAATCAAATCCATTTTTCCAATATTGCTATCAATGGAATCTTATAATCAACAACTTTTCACAAATGCCATTGTAAGGATACTTAAAATAAATAAAATCAAAACTTTTTTCTTTTATTTTAAAACTTTGCGGAAAAACTTATCCTTACAATCCATATGAAAACCCTGTTGTTATCTATTCCTAAGCAATATAAATATCATAACTCTTAAGTAATAGCCCAAAATTCTGATCACCGAACCATGCGATTGAAATCCATCTTCGCGATCAGAATCAGCATGTACTTAATAGAGTTAGACAATGAACTTTACCTGAAGTAGAGCCAAACTTATTGACTTTAACATCCTTAGGTAAATTTGGCAGCTTCGTAACCAATGCCCCTTCCTTTGGCAATAGTTACCTATGGACCCTTGATAATGGGACTATCTCAGACTTCGCCTCTCTCTTTACCATTGGGTCAACCGAGTTGACTATGGCCGATCCCTTTCCATTGGGAAGAGAGAGCTTTACTGGATATCCAATGTCATCATTGTCAATGTCCATAGCGTTTTAGGAAGTTGATCTTAGCAAATAGATAAGATCATTAAGGGTCTTGTCTTAGTCTGTTTCATAGGATTCCCAAAAGAACTCATTATGTGACTTAGAAAGTAGTTGAGCCACCAACTTTCTCAAGACTTTGACACCCAACTCTCCCGGCTTGTCAATATGTGACTACATCTCCAAGATGTGATCACACCTAGACCTTTCCTTGCCAATAGGGCTTGAGTGACCTTAAACTTTTTAGGAACTTGTGGGTTAGGGAGAATAACTGGAGGAGGTGAAAGAAGTATGATATCCATGGGACATCATCTTCATTTAGGAAAACTTGTTTCAAGAGATTTGGGAAGATCATAAATGTCTAGACCAGACATATTTTTGGGAGATATTCAAGATAGTTGATTTAAAGTCCTTAATATGACACCCAATATGAAATATTAAGGCTAGGACCCAACAAACTATTTTATAACTTGGAAGAGGGATGCCGTAATCCAAGCTATAAAATATTTGAAGGCAGGTGAATGACGATTCACCAATTTCCACCATGAAAAACGAAATAATTTATTAGGTTTTAATTGGATTTGAAAGTCCTAGATCTTTGAGATTCATTGAACGGTTCAAAGGCATGTTTCAATCTCGAGTGTGCCCTTCAGGTTTTGTGATTGGGATGCCGAGGATCACAAAACAAGGTGTGAATAACCATGCAAATATACTTGGTACCCTTAATATTTACCCCTTAATCAGTGTGCCGGTTAACCACACACGCTCCACTGATACTATGATAAATATTAATTTACCCTTTGCCTACCTTGTTAAGTCCAGGTTAGTGTGCCGGTTAACCACACACGCTCCACTAACGACTTAAGCAAAGTGCAAAGTGTAATTTCATGGGTTAGCACCAAATTCACATTTTCCTAAGTAACTAAGATTGGGTATTAATAAGAGTTTAGTTACTTAGTATTTATCATTAATACTTTTAATGAAAGGAGAATTATAGTCCTTGTCCTACCCGTTCGGCTAACGACCATCCACCAGTCAAGGAAGCGGTGGGTGAGAGTGGACACCCATTAAACTGCCATTTTATAGGCAGTAACCTTATACCCCCCTTATAGACCGGCTTCGTGAATGAGGCATACTAACGGTAAGACTGACTTTACTCTTATACATATATATAAATATTATTAACTTATAATATTATAAAGTATAAGGGTTGAATTTTAACTTTTTAAATTCTAAGGGCTAACTTGGAATTAAAGTATTCATAAGTAAAAACTTTTCAAATTCCAAAACTTGAGGGAAAGTTTTGAAACTATTCAAAACTAATTAATTCCATAACTTATGAGTTTAAAGTAGTTTTAATTAAAAAAAAAAAAAAAAAAAAAAAAAAAACTCTTCAAGTTCCATAACTTGAGGACAAGTTATGGAAGACTTTAAACTAATTAATAAAAAAAATAACTTTTTTTTATTGTAACTTATGGAACTAATTAAGGTTACATTTTTTTTAATTTAATGAAGAGACTCTTGAACCTCCATAACTTGAGGACAAGTTATGGAGTCATAAAACCATTTAATTAGAACTAGACTCTTCATTTTGTAACCTTTGCCAACTTTTATGACTTTTATGATTTTTAAATGTGACTTTTCATATAACTTGAGGACAAGTTACAAAAACACACTTTGGAATCAACTCTTAGATTAAAATGGATTGAAAACAACTATTTCACACAATTTTTCTATTAATCTAAGAACCTCATAAGAACAAGATAATTCAAATCATCAATCTTCAAGAAATTAGCATGAACATACAAACTAATACAAATCTTGAAATTATGACAATTATCTTAGAAATTGGATTAGCATGAACATTACCACATCAAAAACAAGTTTATAAGTCCAAAAACATCTTAGGGTAATGTTCCTAGTCCAATTCCAGCCAAAACAATCGAATATATGCATCCAACTCGATTTTTCAGCTACTTTTGCAAGTATAACAAGAAAACAAGCCTAGGCTCTGATACCACTGTTGGGTTATGAGCATTCTAACACTCCTAAGTGTACATGCAACACTAAATACCTTGGATCTATGTTTTCTCTATTATACATACAATTATGAACATCCAAGGTATTATCCTAATCTAGCATACAAAATAATAAATATAACAAGATAGAATACATACCTCTTTGATGTAGAATGTCTTCATGAAGCTTGAGTGCCTAGTGCCCCAAGTGTGACACCTCAAATGGTTCACACAACACCAAATACACTTGGAATAACTTGAGAGAAACTTGAACACTCCTTGAAATCGTCTAGCCCTCACACTCACACATTAGTGCACGATTTCTTGAGCCATGGGATTCTTTTATATGGTGGCTATTAGGGTTACACCATGTAACTCATAACTTTACCCATTCCTTATGCTCCATGGATTTTGACCTCCATGGAGTATCCATGGGTCACCCCATGGACTTAGTCCAACATAAGGAATCTTGGATCACAAGCCCACATATATAAGAATGAATGATTTACACAATCAACCCATATATTTAATTAGTCTCCTTTTGATCACTTAATTAATTCCAAATTAATTCTTGATCAATACTAATTAAATAACCTTATTAATATATTAGAACTTATAATATATTAACCAACCTTAAGTGTTATTTCTCTCATTATAGTCTATCCAAATGCATGATGCCATGCAACCCAAATGGACCATGCCGGGTCGGGTCAAGTCTTACCAATTATAGTTATGGACTTAGACATTAATCCAACATGCCGACCCTTATCGGATTTGTAATCGGGTTTATTGAATGATATGCTTATTGATTTACATCCTGGTAGTTAGGATGGTGATATGCTTAGTGACCTGATTAGGTCGGTATCCTGGTATATAGGATGATGCTATGTTAGTGATCGGTTAGATCGATATCCTGGTTATACAATGGTTGCCATGATTAGTGATCTGTTAGATCTGTATGACTATTTGTACTTGCTAGCTAGCGTATATGATATGTATGTGCACATGTTATTGGTTTGGGGAATGGGTTGAGGCAGGTCCTGCTTCGTGCTGTAGGCCAAGATACCCCGAGCTCTCTACTCCAAGTCAAGTAGTCGCTATTCTGTTTAATATAAACATAAATCATCACCCAGTATTTATAGTGTTATCATTACATTACTCTCTATGTATTTGCTCAATATTATCCTTGATTATCATCCCAATTTCATACAACATCACATATCACAATTACCTCAAATATCTCATCGACACTCAGTACACTAACATATCCCCTCGTATGGATCTTGTAGTCACCACTCTAGATCGAATAGGAAAACTTAAGATTACTATAGTTTATTAATACACAAATAATAATAACAATATTACCACTCTAAACTCCTTGGACTTTCCGTGACTTCTCGTAACCTGAACACGAATCATGTGCTTCATATAGTAGGAGCTCTACTACTATCTTTCACACCTATGCATGTTCGTTCCGAGATCCATTATGCATTGTCCAATTCGCTCCTTGTCGTCAATTTATATCATATATACTCTCTACACTAGAAATTTATATTTTTCCTAGTGTAATGAAATCATTTCTTCTCATTCCTCTTCTCTAATCCACAAAGAATCTCCTGCGGCCCTGACGTGTCGTCTTGTGAATGCACATTCATACACAATGTGAAGCTAGATAGTCAGCCGAATATCAAATTCTGTGCTAGAATGGTCGGAGTCAAACAAGAGTTGCACACTAGGCTAAATCAGGCATTTTAAGTCTATTTAGCTTATATTGCATACAACCTAAAGCATTCACTTAACGACCTATCAGTGCTAGTATGAATTCCAAGTGGTATATAGTAGGCATTGAACATGGCATGAAAGTAATAGGCTATCTAGTACACATACATCTTATGTTCTAGAAAGCAATAATTCACATCAAACATTTAAATCCTTGTCCTTTGGCTTCGGCTGACTGTACACGTTGCATCGCAGATCCTTGTCACAAAAATTTTCCATTTTCTTTTACAAACTTTTTAAAGAAATATTTCCGAGCCGCAGACTTAAGTTCATACACACAGAGATATGTTTGATTCGCTCAAGATGTGCTATGATACCAACTTGTAACGTCCCAAAAATTACAATAAATTTAAACTTTTGGAAACATTTATATTTATAATAAAAACCATTAAATCCATTAATTAACCAAAACAGTTAAGTTTCAAGTATTCAAATAATATTTTAAATCATACTTTCAACATTACCAATCCATTTGTAATTCAAATAATATTTTAAATTATTCTTTCAACATTACCAATAATTTCAAACTCTCATCAGTGTCTGGTATATCAAAGTGAACCATTAAGTTTTATAAAGAAGAAATTAAGGAGATAATGGAATGTTTCAATCGCGCTGATGTGAAATCAGTGTGAATCACAAACAATGTAAACTTATTAACGGGAATTGGTTTATCTTCTGTATCATAAAGTTATGTTGCACCCTATAATTTAAAATTCACCATCAATTCATTTTATATGGTACAAGATAATAAAATAATACATAATAGAATAAATAAATCAGTAAGATAATAAAACAAAAGAGTTACTCAACAAGGATGTTTTCTAAAATCGAAATTTGTGCAACTTTTTCAGAAATGAAACAAAGACCTGATTTATCAGATCTTTTAAATTGAAGGGCCATAAATTAGTTTCCTTTCTACGAGATATCTACCCCTGATTATGGTATATAAAAGAGTACACAAGCAAGATCAGATACATCAACATAAACCACATCTCACAACAAACAAGGAGAGAAGATGCCTTTAAATGTTGAGATATTGCAGATAGATTCCAAGATTCATGTTCACCAAGAACAAGGGAAGAACAAGAACTAGTCTTTGTAACCAACGAGTTAATAGGATCAAATCTTTGTAACCTTCGAGTTATGAGAGTCACATAGACAAAAATCAAAAGTTCCATTCTTTGTGATCCATGATAGAAGAGCTGAGGAGCACTATCTTGCTGAAGATGTCTTTAGATATCTGATGGGAATTGGTGTAGCAGTGAGAGCCTCTAGAAAAATTAGATGTGCCACGTTACCTAGCTTCACTTCATCCCGTTGCAACCGAGATAGGCTGTAAGAGAAAGAATATATTTGTGTCCAGAAAACAAGTTCAAACACAGTTCTCTCTAATTTGTACTCATCAATAGGATGCTTCATATCATTCATCGTGATCATCAGATTTAGGGAGAAATCAGTTGGTGATGAAGAAAATATGCAGAGCCAGCTCCAATTGTCTCTACACTGAAGATCGTACACCGAAGGAACGACACATTGATCATTTCTTAAGGTATAAATCAATGATGGACAACATCAAGATGGAGACAGAAGATCCTGAGATAGAGAGTGAATGAGAAGATAACATATAACAAATATTAGTAGAGCAATGTACAACGTATACTCCTTTAGTAAAATGAAAGCTAGAAAGAATTTTTGAAGCACAAAAAGTTTTATAATAAAACAAAACTCAGCAGATTATGTTCAGAAATTTAAGATAGAAAAAATTAATGTAAAGAAGTTATAAAGCAGTATTGTCAAACACAAGTAGAATCAAAGCATGTAAATGTTATTGTTCCCGAATGTAGTGAGCACAATTGAGTTCTTGAGTCCATGACATTTCCTTCATTGCAGACAAAGAGAACTTTGTAGCCAACGTCACATAATTGACTGATTGAAATGAGATTGTTCCGATGGCCCCTGACATAGAACACATCTTTCAGCTCGACTGATTTGCACCTAATTGTACCCACGCCTTTGATTGCTCCTACACTTCTATCTCCAAAAGTAACCATAGGACCATATTTCTCGACAAAACTGGTCAAGAGGAACTTGAGACTAGTCATGTGCCTAGAGAAACCACGTTCTAGGTGCTAAATACGCTTCTGACCCTAACAAGTGGAAGAGACATTCCACATTTTCATCTTTGACTCTTTGACAGCTTCAAAAGTATCAGCGTCACACCTGCTGAAACTACTATCAGGGGCATCATTGACAAGAGCCACAAGACCTTTAACGTTTATTCCTTCGTCTTTAGAGGTCTCCTCTTCTTCAACCCATTCCTCAGATTCCTCCAGCTTTGCAATAAAATCTTTTGGTAGAGAGATGTTCTCCTTTTTCATGTGGGCTAGCAGCTTCTTGTACAATGCTTTATAGTTTTTAGGACTCTGAGATTCTCTCTTTTCTTTACAGTCCCTGGAAAAATGGTCAGAGCTCCCACAATTAAAACAGTTACCTAAATTCCTTTTCTCTGAGTTGTGCTTTCTCGCTGAAATATTTCATTTGGACTGAACTCTTCTGGTTCCATTATATCTGCTTTCTTCATATCCTTTAAAAATGAGTGCAGCGCTTACAACCAGTTCATCAAGGATTTCATCATTACTTACTTCACCCTGATCAGAATCATCAGCGCTTACAACCAGTTGTGCTTTCTCGCTGTAATATTTCATTTGGTTGCTTCTTTTCTGGAGATTAGGACTACAAATTTTTATTTGTTAGAGTCCTTCATGACAAATTTATGAAGAGCTTTAGTTTGTTTGTAATTTAGTAGATTTCCAAACAAGGAGTTGAGATCCATGACATTTATTTTCTCACTGTTCTTAAGAACATCAACATGATGTTCCAAGATTTATCCAGGAGAATCCAAGAACTTTAAAACCAACTAAAAGGAATGCTTGACAATCCCTAACATGCGCATATCATTCATCAAACAAATAAACATGTTAAGGGTTTGAGCTAGATACTCACCTTGATGAGCAAATAAATGCTCATATCTCCGGTTGAGATTGTTGATGGTTGTTGCTTGGTCTTCCACAGTGCCTTCACAAGCCACAGCCAACATTTCCATCATCTCTTGAGCATAGTGACATTTCTAAACCAGATGATACACATGATAAGGAATAGAGTTTCTTATGGTTTCCCTTGATTTAACGTCAAGACTGATAAGTTTTTTTGTCATCATCGTCATAGCTAGTCTTTGGCTTTTGTTTCAAGGGACTAAAATGAGCGTTGTTAACCATAGGTTGATACATGGGAATATGTGGTCCTTTGTCTACGATGTTAAGCATATCAAAGTCCATGGTCTCAATAACAACCATAGCCTTTGGTTTCCGCATTGAAAAATTATGTTCATCGAAAGGAGAGATCTTGTTTAAGGTAGACGGCTTGGGATAATTAGAGGAAGACATGATTACTTGAATGTATCGAAAACCTGCTTTGATACCAATTGAAGGTTTGTATCGATCGGATCCACTCAAGTATAAACAATAAAGAATAAACAAAGAATAGGAGAACAAGATGGTCACAAAGATAATTTCACTAAGAAAGAGGGTTCTCACAAAGAGAACAGGTCGCAAAGACGGCACACAACTCTATTAGAGTTTGACCCTAATAGTACAATATATACAATTATAGAAACGGAGATCCCACTATTTTGGGAATGTAACTAATCAATGAAAAGGTCTGATCCTAATCACTAAGATTACAGATCAGACATCTATTCTATATATACAAAGAATAATTTCCTAATATACAAACGATCACAAAGATCATTAAGTTCACGCTGTCGCTGATCATACAGATGCTGGCGTTGATGCTAACGTTGGTGATGGTGGACAATGTATGAGGTTTGACTCATCAGATCATAAGGTGTGACCTTACCCAAATCCTCTCCAAGATTAAACAAACATATTCGTTTTGCTTCGACCTCTTTATCATCATCAACTCGCTCTACTAAGCCTATCACACAACGTGAATCAAATTCACCTTAAGTTGTAAGAAATGAGCCACTGATTCATGTCGCTGATGGTTCCAATCCAGCATCTCCTCCTCCACAAGCTGCAAATACCTTCTCGCTGTGATCTACCTTTCAAGACGCTGCTACCTTTCAGGGGGAGTCTAGTTTTGATTTCCAAACAACAATTCTTTCTCAACTATATCTTTTGGTTAAACTGACTCAATCTCATGGATAAAGACTAACCAAAATGGAGAGCAACGTGGCTTAAATTAAACACATTATTGACCTTATTGAATATGATGAAATTGTGGAAGACACTCCTCCTGAATCTCCTCATAATGATCATTCTCCACCCCCATTTGGTAACAATCCTCCTTGATCATTTCAACCTCCTCCTCTATCAAATCCTCCTCATCGCACTTTTTCTCCTCCTCATATCACTCCTTTTGTATCTCCTCAGGCTGATGATGCCAAAAAGGGGGAGATAAATCAAGATATGGCTATCACTGTTGTTAGTCTGTTTGAACCAGAGCTTGATCGTGAGAACACTGATAACTACTCTGAGACTGATGAAGACTATGAAGGTTTTCTAGAGATGGATTTCATGCTACAAACTATTGTTTCTCTAAATGTCCTTTATCCTGATGCATTCTCTAAGGGGGAGATTCCTCAAGGCTCTTATAGTGACGTTGAGTTTGATGATGATTAGCTAATTCCAAGAAAAAGAAAGGCTCCTTTATCAGGGGGAGCTAATGATGCTAAAGCCGCTAGTTCCTCAACCCCAGGTAGTTCCTCAGCCCCTAATAGTTTCTCAGCTCCTCCTCCTTCCAAGGAAAGGAAATTCATAGTTAATTAGGAAGATTTGGCTAAGGAATGGAGACTTCTGTTAGAAGAAGTCATGGAAATCATGTTGGAGCAGAATGGTTCAGTACGAAAAGATAAAGAAAAACATCGCTCTATCAAGCTTGCTCAGATGTATGCCTCAACTGATGGAGGAGTAAATATTCAAAGTGATGATCTTCAGTAGAGCTTTAACAACATTACTACCCAATGAAAAGGGTTTCTAAGCTGCGTGATAAAATTGACAGAAAGATGTTTGGAGAAGTTCTTGGTCGAAGACCTAAGGTTGATCCCATCATTAAGGTCATGTACACCAAACCCAAGGATGAACCGCTTAAGATTCATTTGGCCAAAAAAATATGGAGTATGAATACCTTGAAGTTGTGTTTGCTCGTGAGTTAGTCAAATATGGCTACAACGAGTGGATCCAAATTCATGAGATTATTGATAAACATAAAGGTATTTATGCTCAGGAAGTAAAATTGGCACTGCAACAACTAATTAGTAAAGTCAAGAAGCTGAACTTAATGCCTTTAGCTGGTCCTTCTCAGCAATCTTCCTCAACTACAACTCCAAAGCCAAGAATGTCCAGACATACACCGTATCTTCTTCCATATGGAATTTACTACATTAATAATAAACTGCCAGTAGGAGTTGAGTGATATGGCTTTATTTAACTATAAATTTAAGGCCATTATCTTATTATATTTGATTAAAATGTTATATTTCTAGATATAAGATACTTAATATGATTGAAAATGTTCAGTTACAGTTAAAATGGGAGATGGGATGCAAAAGGAGGAGAACGAAGCTGAAAAAGACACAAAAAGGATGTTGCTGGCAGCTTAACCCCTCGTCAATATTTTGGCCATATCTCATCACTCGTAACTCTGATTAAGGCGATTCAAAATGATCTGAATACTAGACAAAATGTGAAATGCAACTCCCACGACGTGGTAAATAGAAAATTCGCGATCATTGAGCTGACTTGGAGAATACGATATATCTATGAAGACCACAACGTCATAGTGGCCAAAATTTGGCAAGTATATATATTACGGACATTAGGTCATTTCCAGGAGGTGGAGGCCTTAGGGCCGTGATTATTCACGAGGAGAAACCCTCCCAGGGTCGATTTTGAAGCTAGAGATTCAATTGGAGTAAAGATTTGAAGATTCAAGAGCTATTGTATCGAGATTTCACTTCAGGTTTGCTTGATGATCACCTATTGCATTCTTTTGGTGATTTTTTTGTTCTTAGTTTACTGAATATGGTGTAAAAACCTTTACTTTCACTAGATCTTGATGAACCCTCGTTGATATGCTTTTATTTCGTTAGTAAAGTTAATTGAGTTTGGTTTTTACTTGTGTTTGATTGATTGCTTTACCTTTCATGTTAAAGTTATAGATTTTTTTTTATTTCTGTGTATTATTACGATTAGATGATCATTCTATCCTTATGTACTTGAATCATATGAATCTATGATCATTAGGTTTGTATGACAGAGACTTTGATCATAAGCCTAGGGTTAGATAATATTAATCAGTGACTTTGATTGTTTTAGAGAGCATTAGATATCCATGGTATTTTTAGATTGATTGTCATGATCATTGATAAGAAATCACTAGATCATATTGTTCATAGTTCGAATATACTTAATTAATTATGTGTTTACTAATTGCATGATCATTGTGTTAGTTGTTCATTAATTATTAGTACTAGGAAGTCTGATCACGATACCTAGTCATATTACAATTTGGTAATCAATTCAGTAATCTATTGCACTTATAATAAATCAAACATAAAAACTTGGTGGATTCGTATTATAGTGGAAGTACTTCTTATTTATTGTTTCCATTTAGTTATTTAGTTTCGTTGATTAATTAAGCGCTAAATTAGTTTAACTTATTTACACAAAAATCACATTTTGCTTTACTAATATTAATTTAATTAACATTTGAATTATTTGATCTAAACCATCACGTTCCCTGTGTTCGACACTCTTTCTTAACACAACTATATCACTTCATGACTAGGTACACTGGCTATTTGTTTTTAAAAAAACTAGTGTATTAATAAAAAAATCAAGTTTTTGGCACCGTTGTCGGGGAACGGTTGCGTTTATTTCGGATTATTTAGTTGATTAAATTTTATTTTTTAAGTTTTTTTATTATTATGCAAGCGTAGGGTGGAGTATTACGAGAAGAAGGCAAGAAGCGTGACATACAAATAAGTGTGTGGTATACATTCGACAGGAAGTTAAAACCGAGGATTATTTTATGCTATCAATGCTATATATGGGAATAAATTGATACGAGGGACCGGTCGAGAAATTAGCTACTTCGAGACTAGTCGATTCATTGAGCGATGAAGAATTTTGAGTTTCACAAAGACACGACGCGAGGCTAGCTACCTCAAGACACGACTTTTTATGACATCGTGACTACTTTCCTGACATTTGAACACCACGACGCGTCAATTCTCACAGCGCGTTGTAACAATGATTTTCTCGTAAGTTCAAATTTTTACAAAGACCACACCATGGCCAACAACTTGCCACGATGTGACAACACCCCAGTCAAATTTTCAAGCTATGAAGATTAGTTGTCCACCTACCTTTATTCCAAGAGTCCACCAATTTCAACAAGGATGTTCAATTCCTGGAGTGTTCCAACAGACAAATTCAAGCTACTATCAACAACCAAATAGCCTTAATATTTCATATTGGGTGTCATATTAAGGACTTTAAATCAACTATCTTGAATATCTCCCAAAAAGATGTCTGGTCTAGACATTTATGATCTTCCCAAATCTCTTGAAACAAGCTTTCCTAAATGAAGATGATGTCCCATGGATATCATACTTCTTTCACCTCCTCCAATTATTCTCCCTAACCCACAAGTTCCTAAAAAGTTTAAGGTCACTCAAGCCCTATTGGCAAGGCAAGGTCTAGGTGTGATCACATCTTGGAGATGTAGTCACATATTGACAAGCCGAGAGAGTTGGGTGTCAAAGTCTTGAGAAAGTTGGTGGCTCAACTACTTTCTAAGTCACATAGTGAGTTCTTTTGGGAATCCTATGAAACAGACTAAGACAAGACCCTTAATGATCTTATCTATTTGCTAAGATCAACTTCCTAAAACGCTATGGACATTGACAATGATGACATTGGATATCCAGTAAAGCTCTCTCTTCCCAATGGAAAGGGATCGGCCATAGTCAACTCGGTTGACCCAATGGTAAAGAGAGAGGCGAAGTCTGAGATAGTCCCATTATCAAGGGTCCATAGGTAACTATTTCCAAATGAAGGGGCATTGGTTACGAAGCTGCCAAATTTACCTAAGGATGTTAAAGTCAATAAGTTTGGCTCTACTTCAGGTAAAGCCCATTGTCTAACTCTATTAAGTACATGCTGATTCTGATCGCGAAGATGGATTTCAAACGCATGGTTCGGTGATCAGAATTTTGGGCTATTACTTAAGAGTTATGATATTTATATTGCTTAGGAATAGATAACAACAAGGTTTTCATATGGATTGTAAGGATAAGTTTTTCCGCAAAGTTTTAAAATAAAAGAAAAAAGTTTTGATTTTATTTATTTTAAGTATCCTTACAATGGCATTTGTGAAAAGTTGTTGCTTATAAGATTCCATTGATAGCAATATTGGAAAAATGGATTTGATTCTTTCGGTTGTGGTAGTGTCTAATATTACCAAATAAGGAAAGATTCTCATCACCCAAGGTTCAATTGGACCGAAACTTGGAATCATGCAAGTTGTATAGTATGATGAATGAGAACTTTCAGCTTGGAAAATTAAGACTAATTCCTTATGTGAATAAGGAAAGGACTAAGGGATCGAGTACACATTCTTGTGCACTGGTCAAGTCCACCACAAAAGATCAATAAGACTATTCGTCATGATTTACTTAAGTTCAGTAAATATGGTTATACTTATAAGTTTAAGTATAAGTCTGTAGCATTGGAGAAGTTTCAATGTGAGACAGAACGAATAAGAAGAATCAAAGTATGGCAGAAAGATAAAAGTTTCTCAAATCTGAAAAGATGGGAGAGTACTTTAGTATCATGTTTATGATCATCTTAATGATTAAGATACCATATCACAATTGGTCCTCTAAAGTCATCTTAGTGCATTCTTATGACTAAGAAGAGGAGTCATGAATTGTTGAAATGGTTAAATAAAAAAGATGAGTCATACTTCGTTCCAAAACAATTCTTAGAGTCATACTCCAAGATTGTAACTTGAGTGACATATCTTAAAGAGGGTTTGTTAACACTAGTCAAATGTAAGAGTAAAATGTTATCTACTCTTGTACATTTGAAATTGGTAAGTTGTGATGTTTTGGATAAAACAGAGACCAACTTAGGCCAATTGTGTAAAGTGTTAGTCTTGATAAAGAATCTGCACTATCTCTTGAATATTTGACAAGGGAGTGTTATATGTCAAGAGGACAGTGGGAGTCTTAAAGCTCTTGAAAGTTTCAAGACTTAATCAAGAATAAAACCTAAAGTCCTTCACTAGCACACGACTTGAGGTTTATAACCTATCGTGTTGAAATTTTTGTGCCTATTCAAGTTGGCTTTGCATAGGAGTTCTGAGAGTTCTCAATTGGTTGCACAACTACTTGGAAGCAATGGCAGGCACCTGAGCTGCCAAATGGCAAGAATTTAAGATTGCACAAGTTTAATCAGTCCATATGAGTTTGGATTTGTCATTATCCTTGTCTTGTGACTATGATTTTGACGATTCACATGGATAAGAACACATACACCATAAAACCTAAGGGTCATAAGGTTTCTCTCCGATTCATGAAAATGATGGTGAGGAAACACTTCCACCAAGTAGATTTGAAGCAGATGGCAAAAGGTCTAAACAATTGAGACTATGATTACGGCATCCCTTTTCATAGTTCTGAAATTGTTTAGACACACATGCATGCTATCTAAGGAAAGGTGTATGATTTTGATAAAGTTTTATCAAAACATCTCGTATCATAAATCTGAACTTTGGTAAGAAAGTCAATAAAGTATTGATTTCTAGAAGTCCAGCTGATTCCTGAGTACATGTCAAAGCTAGTGGGAGCATAAGTGTTATGCTAATAATCATCATGTTAGTGGGAGCATGATAATTATTGTTAGTGTTGCAAGTTAGCAATGTTAATTATAGAAAACAAAAGTTTCAATTCGTGAGGCTGAAGGGATTGAAAAAGTTGTTTTGCTATAATTAAGTGAGAGGATATACTTCATTTCACTTCTAAAGGCTTATATTGAGACCTTAATCATCTTTAGTCAAGAATATATATATGAATTTCATGTTGGATTGGTTCAACTTAAGGAAATTCTATATATTGCGTTCTCAAAATTCGATTATGATTACGGCATCCCTCTTCATAGTCAAATTTTGAAAACATGGCAAATAAAAATATTGTAGCAAAAGACTGGTCTAGAATCATGTCTTTATGTGAGACATCATGAATCGTGTACCATTTGCTTTGGGTACAGGATCGATTGCATGTGCTATAATATTTGTCATTTCTAAATTTTTCCAAATGCCCAGAGGCATTAAGAAGGGAAAAGGTCTAGAATTGGATATGACTAAAATGATTAAGCAATTGTCGAGGACAATCTGAGGTTTACCAACGATTGGTTGCTCAGGGACAGTTGGAAGTATAGTGCTAATTTTGGAAGGACCATATTGACATATTCTGAAAAGAGGCATCTCTTATTCAGAAGTGATAGTCAAAATGAGAATATGGAGTTCTCTCCATAGGTGGAAGTTATCTGTGTAAGATTAGAAAAACTTAATGCAAGAAGCATGTTCAAAGCTATGTACTTTGAATATGAGACTTAATTTCCATGAAGTTGATCTTCATTGGAATGCCCTGTAATGATTGTTGACAAGTTTTGTGACTTTGTACACATTCATTACAAGAGGGTCAGTGCATATAAGTTTAAAATCTAAACAGATTTCGATAAATGATAGGAATTTGAAATTCTCACATTTTTCGATAAGGATTTGGGAGTGTGAAATTAGAATCATTGAAATTATGTTCAATTGGTTTATTTCACAAAGTAAGGATCATAGACAAACATAGAGTGCATACTTGGTGTATGGCAAAGCTATTGTTTAAGAAAAACATAGTGTACATGCTTGGAGCATGGGACAACTAGTGTTTTTAATTCAAGTATAAAGTTGATAAAACCGAAACAATGAATAATGAGTAATCAGTATGGTGATAAATAAAAGTGTTTATTTATATTCATAGGGTTTGATACCATATTTGATTCATTTATTCTTGTGTTTCACTTTGCATGTTTTGACTTCCAGAATAACTAAGTCGCTCTTCCTGAATGATTAAGTTATTCAAATTATCCACAGTCGGTCATATGTTGGAAGTAGATATGAATCAAGACTGTCATGGGTTGGTTTGTAGAGGTCCAAGTTGGTGGACAAAGTGGTGCTACAACACTCATGAGTGCTCATAAGTTCTGAGTATTGGATTCAACCCACGCTCATTTGAATCACTTCATGGATTTTATCACGAGTGATCATGAGACGATAATATCTTATATTCTTCAAACCTAAAGATATGAGTTGTTACTATGAGTTGGTTATACATTGATTGCATGAAAACGCATTGGTAACTCGATGTTATAAAACGTGCCTTTGTGTATGATTCAACAAGTAGCAGAACAAGCCATATGAGTCGAAGTTTATCCATTCCTTTTACCTTCGGGATAAAAGCGATATCTGTGGGCCCCTCGATGATTTAAAGATGATACATGTGAGTGCTTGGCCAAGCCAGAACTGATTTGATTTGTTCAATCAGTCAGTCATCATGAATCGGAAATCGGGAAACAACAAATGGACAGAGAGAATGATTGATAATCCATGTCTCAGTCCATATGATATCTAGAATGGAGGAATATATGATCCCTTATCTAATGGACAAGTCATTGACAAAGGTCAGAGTTCATCGACAAGGTCAGAGTTCGACAGAAGCTTTTGAGAGCTACGATTGCTGATCGGTTCCTGAAGTCATACGTAATAATAGTTTTAGACTTATCCAAGTGGGAGACTGTTGGATTAATGTCTAAGTCCATAACTATAATTGGTAAGACTTGACCCGACCCGACATGGTCCATTTGGGTTGCATGGCATCATGCATTTGGATAGACTATAATGAGAGAAATCACACTTAAGGTTGGTTAATATATTATAAGTTCTAATATATTAATAAGGTTATTTAATTAGTATTGATCAAGAATTAATTAAGTGATCAAAAGGAGACTAATTAAATATATGGGTTGATTGTGTAAATCATTCATTCTTATATATGTGGGCTTGTGATCCAAGATTCCTTATGTTGGACTAAGTCCATGGGGTGACCCATGGATACTCCATGGAGGTTAACATCCATGGAGCATAAGGAATGGGTAAAGTTATGAGTTACATGGTGTAACCCTAATAGCCACCATATAAAAGAATCCCATGGCTCAAGAAATCGTGCACTAATGTGTGAATATGAGGGCTAGACGATTTCAAGGAGTGTTCCATTTCTCTCAAGTCATTCCATGTGCATTTGGTGTTGTGTGAACCATTTGAGGTGTCACACTTGGGGCACTAGGCACTCAAGCTTCATGGAGACAAGCTACATCAAACAAAGGTATGTATTCTATCCATTTGATTACCCAAGTATCAAGTATTGTATGCTAGATAGGGTAATACCTTGGAAAGTTCATAATTGCATGTATAATAGAGAAAACATAGATCCAAGGTATTTAGGGTTGCATGTACACTTAGGAGTGTTAGAATGCTCAAAACCCATCAGTACCCACGTGCCTTCCACTTTTCATGCATGATCCTTACTTGTCAACTTTTTCCATTAGGGACCATTAATGCCAATAACTTCCAAGTGTTATATCTCCCTTATCCGAGGTCCGTTTCCAACGAACTTTATCTCCACGAAAAGATGGCGAGAAGCCCTACGCTTCTAGCGACACACCCAGGCCCAAAAACCTTTCGAATAAAACTTCAAGACCTATAAAAGACCAAAACGCCCCTAGCCTTGGCCTTTGAAATTCATAAGCGAATACTTTAAGCACAGGGTGTTACAACTCTCCCCCATTTAAACTAGACTCCGTCCACGAAGTCCGCTACGACCAACTATCCTGCAATCTGCTCTCAACATTCCTGTCCGATGCATACATCACCTGCTGGGTCCGATCCCGAAGAACCACTTCCATTGACCTTCCACCCGGTCTTTCCGCAAAATAATCATTGAAGATAAGAACCACGAGAGCACTTCTAATCACCAACAATCATGAGAGCACAAATCTTACCCAACCGACAATCCTTTTGGTACTCCCCGAGTACTTATGCTGGACATCCTAGGGGTTCACCCCTTTCTCCTGCACGTTCACTGGCCTTCCCCAGGTAACTTTCCAAAACAACAACCTTTCCTTTCTCTATGAAGGACATACCCTTCCCTGTATCTACATCTCCAGTGTGACACCAGTCAAGTTTTGGTCAAAAATAAATTGACCAATAATCGTAATTGGGATGAACCAAGTGGTAGAGTTTGTAACAAGGTTTCCAAAAACATAAAGAACACTGAAATCTGAGTTATAACGAAGAAGTTATGACCAATCGAAAATCCGCGGAAAAACCGTCAAAACACTGTTCAGTGTAAAAAGTGAATTTTCGATAAAAGGATTTTTTAGCCTTAACAATCTAAATGAAAGTTGTAGAATATGTTAAAACGAGAACGTTCATAAAAAGAACGTAAAAATCCGACTTCGTATGAGGAAGTTATGGTTTTTCGAAGTTTCGGTTCAGTAGACAGCTAAAAGTTCGAAATGTAAATCGATCGATATTTAGCCGATGCAACTTAAACGAGAATCGAAGGTCTCGTCAAAAGTAGCACAACGGTAAAAAGACAGACGAAAACGGACGTAGGATGAAGAAGTTATGAATTTTTAACGGATTCCCGTCCCGGTCTGTTTAAAATAATAATATTAAAAATAAAGTCAAAATTAGCCGACGAAGTCTAAACGAAAGTCGTAGAGTATGATTTTACCTACGCGTGCATATAAAGAACGCCAAAAACGGAGCTCGTATGCGAAAGTTATGATTTTCGCAAGTTTTGGCACAAAAATAAAGAAAAATAGGAAAACCGGGCAATTTCGCAAGTGACACGTCACCTCGCACGTGGCAGCTGCTGAGTGGACCGAAGCCATGCGTGGCACCTCCTGATTCGACCAACACCACGGTCCAATCCTACTCGGACAGCTTCGCATGAGACACCCCGGAGACACACCTCGGATGCTGCCTTCGCACGTGTCCTTCTTCTATTGGACCGAAGTCCGGTCCAATCCGAGCCAGCCAGCAACGAGCCTCCGGTCCAAAGAAGCCCCCTCCCTTCGCCATCTGTCCGATGCGTGGCAGCCTCGCATAGGCTCGGGTCCGAACCTTCGGACTATATAAAGCATGCGAGGGTTCCGAACTAGTTTACACTTTTCACCCTAATTTTCATTCTCTTTCACATTTTCCACTTCCACAAACTCATATACAACCCCGAAGGCCCCGGTATCACGTCTAAAGCCCGAAGCAAGCCCCGGAGCCCCAGAATTCTCAAGAATTCATCCTCTCTCCTGTCGAAACTCTGCCCGTTTTGAGCCGGTTTTTCGTCAAACAAACTATTTCCAGGAAACGAAACGTTGCCCGAATCACCGCCTATCAAAGTGAGTTCATACCCCTATAATTTACCTTTTCAATGGTTTTTAAATACTTTTTAGGGGGGGAATACAAGTTTAACACAATATTAAATTGTGTTAATAACTGTATGTGATAATAATCACACAAAATGATTCCGTATGCTTTTAAGAATTATCAAATACTTCCAAAATAACGTGAAGCCATGTTAGATCTTTAAAGTCATGTAAAAACCCCGTTAAATTCTTTGAAAAATGTTTTATAAGCTATTTCAAAGTATAAATGCCAAAATCATGTTTATATATGTATAAATATATAAATAAGATTTGAAGGGCTTAGGACTAATGAATTATCTTATATCCTTCTCCTTGTTTGGATGTGGAATTAGGGTTGTATTGTTTGTCCGAAGGTCGTTTCCTTCTTAATTATATATATATATATATATATATATATATATATATTATACATATATGAGTACCAAAGGTTACTCCTTTTGGTATCTTCACCTTTGTATCAGGCTGAGCAAAGGTGTTCATCCATGAGAAACCATGCTAATCAGATAGAACATATAAATTATAATAGGTATAATTTATCATTCAAAACTAAAGATACAAGTATGAATTACAACTGTGTACTTTCCAAGGAAATTACCAAAATTCATTCAACTATACCAATATATGTATAATACCTTTAATATACGAATAACATATTAAAGAAGTAAAGATACATCATACCTAGTTTGCATTAACAAAGGTACGATACAGAGTACCAGGGTTAGCAAACACGTGGTAATGCCGGGTTTGCATTAACAAAGGTACAATATACAGAGTACCAGAGTTAGCAATCACGAGTAATAATACATCATACCGGGTTTGCAATAACAAAGGTACGATATACAGAGTATCAGAGTTAGCAATCTAGGGTAATAATACATTCTGCCGGGTTGGCATTAGCAAAGGTACTATACAGAGTACCCGAGTTAGCAAACTCGAGGTAATAATACATCTTACTGGGTTTGCATTAACCAAGGGTACGATACAAAGTACCAGAGTCAGCATTCATCAAGTAATAACAATAATACATTGGAAATCTTGTTGAAACAATAAATTTGTGAGACCCTTCACGGTGTGCTTATCTAAGTACGACCTTTTTAAGTCCTGAACTATTAGCATAAAACTCTTGTAGGGAGAGCGTGAATTTGTGTATAGATCTATATGGGACTAACAATCCCGCACCTTTACTGTTCGCTACAGTTTGGCCGGCAGGCCTAGGGTGTCAAATATCATACCGTTCCGACGCCTGAAGAACGTCGATGCAGGCATTTCCGTCATATTAGTATGGTTAATAGGACTCACATGGATAAAACAACGAGTGAATCACAAAGTAATATAATTCTCTTATAACAGTAAGAAAAGTTAATTACATCCCGACCAGATATACCTTCAGTAGCTTTTACTTACAGTAAGAGCTATGTATCATGAAATCAAGTATTGTACTTCTGGTTTTGAACATTTAAAACCACAAGGCAGTATTATGAATAATAGAATACTCTCCATGATTAATACTAAGGTTGTTACTATAGAACAGATATAACTAAGAACACTTTTACAAATGAAACGATTTATGGGATTAAACCACTTATACAAAGGAAACGGTTTATGTGATTAAACCACTTATCAAATGAAACTTAGTCATTCAATCTTTGTAAACTAGTATAACATAAAAGACCTTTAGTGGTTAGTTCTATAATTCCTTAGTTATTACATCAGAGTTGTACATAAGTAATGTCTGATTGACAGTGAAATGTGTGACTTCCGCCTTACTTCCTGTTCCTTGTGTGGTTGTGGGCTTAGGGCAGATACACCCATTTAACTGTCAATTCAATATTATGTTATGTATAATCAGTATAAACTAGGTAATTACAGAGGGAAACTATTGAGGTTATCAGTTAATCACCTCAGGAAATATGGGATTTCCTGGAGAAACCAGTGAACTTATTCAAAGAACTTAGGGTATACTTAACAGAACTAAAATACTTATGAACTCACCAGCTTAAATGCTGATATACTCTTTCCAAATCACTTGATTTCTCAGGAATCCAGTAGACAGGTACACTCCCGAAGGTTTTGAGAAGACTACCTAGTACCGTACCGCAACTCTTGTCTTCTGCTGTACCTACTTTAGTGTTTGAATATGTAATGTTTAAACACTTATGTAAAACTTATACTTATTAATGCAATGGTTGTTTGTACTTTGATTACTATATTGCATGTGTTGTGATACTTACCTAAAAGTCCTCCATCCCCGAACGTTTCCGCCGTTCTAGTTTGGGGGTGCGACATCCAGCCACTCCCAGTGCTGGTCACTTCACTGATACCCACTGAATGCTTCCTCTTACTATATCCTGGTGTTGAAAACCCATCCCAGCGAGTGGATCAGATAATCCTTCGAGTGAAAGACTCATCCCTGCAACGGTTAGACTCATACGAGAGCTGCGCCACAGAGTCAAATCACTCACTCTGAGATTATTTAATCCTGATGTTAGCGACTTAGCACCTCTCAGTCAACCAACTACTCCACGCATGAAGCCTCTTATCACTGTCTCTGCCCGAAGATTCTGTTGTCTCTCATCCGCCTTCTGGATGCACCGGGACCACCGTGGTCCCAACTGATCTGTCTACATCTGGGTGACTGGACTCCCACTGGTTACTGCACCCAATCTCAAACTCTAATTTGCTCCCAGCAACTTCCGAAAAACTTCGGCTACCTAAAACTGCTCTACCTACCTTGCCACCCTGGCTCCCTAAGTCCTGGGATCCTTGATCCCCTATCTTGACCCTAAGGTCTCTACAAGGTCCCACCTACGCTGCTATAATCAAACGGGCCTCGCCCACGGGTCTCACCCAAACTATATCTCGGAGTGGACTCCCCCACATGTCTCACCTATATTGGGCTATGCAGGCCCCACTCCAACCTAAAACTCAACGATCTACTCTCTCTATCGATCTTCATCATGCTAACTAGGAGATACGGGCCTCGCCCACACTCCGCTAACTAGGAGATACGGGCCCTCGCCCACACTCCTATAACTAGCTGCTAACGAAATGCTACGGCTATCCTGCAACCTTACTACTCTTCCCGCTCTGTCTAACTGTTGGAGATTGCTACGGCGACCCTGTAGTCTTACATCCTGACTAAACTCGCATCCTGCTGAGAAAATCTCCCACCTGGTTCCCACCCAGGTATCATCTACCGCAAATACACGAACTCAATGTTAGGAAATTTCCCAAACTCCCGATTTGTGCGCTCCTCTATCCCAACAGCCACTAGGGCTGCTTTCCTTTCCAACAAAGTTGCGAACTCCTCCCAATTTGCACTTACTCCTGCTCCTGACCTCTGGGATAGTTCTCCCCCACTTCGATTCGACTAGATCCCTATAGCTCCCAGCTTGGGAAGGATTCCCAATCCTTCTCTCCATCTAATGGTCGATCTATTGACGACCACCGCTTACTACTACTAGTGCTCTAATACTAACCAATACCAAATCCGAACCACTCTTGAAGACTGACAGAACACCTCCCAAGCCCCACTCACACTTGCTACAGTGACTGCATCCCGAGGACTTGCTCTAAAGGGAGACGTCTTCGAACTACTACTCTAACATCCATGGTATGCAGATGGCATATAACTCAATCATAAGCAGGAAACATAATATTCTGAAACACACTTACTGACATCGATGCAGTAACATAACAATAAAATCATAAACAGAAGCTGAATTTGAATTACATACCAGCGATCTCTTGCGGCTCGATCTTGACTTCCTGCGGGACCATAGGCACTAGATCCTGAACTCTCTCCACCTCCAAAATAGGACAACAGGACTTGAAATGACCTGGCTGGTGACAATGAAAACATATCTAATCCTTCTTACAATCCCGATGTACATGCCCTCTTTCTCTACATTTGAAACACCTAAACTTGTGAAAGGCAAAACCATGGGTTCCCCCATACTTGCCACACACCTCAAGATCTCCTGACTTCCAACACCCAAGTCAGCCGAGTCGGACCTTCCACCTTCTTTCAATCGCCCTGATGTTGGCGTCCACTTCCTTTTCCCTAACTGCACATCCAACCCAATCTCTTGCTCCCGAGTTACCCCGACTACCCCATCAACTGTCTGCACAGTCGTTGTCTAACCCTGAAACCTAGCGGTTACCCTGCCAGTAACACGCTCAATAATGTCAGAAAACTCCTCGCGTATGGCTCGCGAAACCTCCACAACGATCCGATCGTGTCCTGGACTCTCCTGAAGACAAGGTACATAACCCACCTCCGATCCCTGATGACAAGAGCTGACAACGGGACCCTCCCTGCTGAGGGATCCCAGAGATCCATAAACATTGGGTCTCAGAGGAACCTCTAACTGCCCCATAGTGATCTCGGCCCGGAAGGCCTCGAGGCGGCTATCCAAAAGCTCCAAAATCCCATCCTTGACTGTACCGAAGATCAAAGGAGTCCGGTCCAGTATACTGCGCGTAATCTTGGCTGAAATAAACTCTCGCATCTACTCCCCGAGCTACTCAACTCCTGAACCGAAGCCTGATCCCTCGCCTGCACCAGAACTGCCCACTGGCCTACCCCGAAGCGTCACCATGCTGCAAGCATACCATCACTACCATCAGAATACTCCTCACTACTGAGGGATCTCACGCACTCACTACAAGTTCCTTGGTCTTATCTCAGCCCTTCTTGAAACGAGTACGGATCCTCTACTTTCATTAGTACGGGCCCATACTACCTTCCACATCTATCCGTACTTTCCTCAAGAATTGCCTCGACTCCACTAAGTCCCTTTCACTACTACTAATACTGCTCCCAACACTAATCTCATCCTAGGCTTGCCCTAGGGTATCCTCCAACTCACTCTCTTCCATCAGCTGCATAAGAAGTTCCTGCTATCTCCCCCTAACTAGCTCGCGAATACCATTACATATCACTAAGACTAGATAATTCTTCGAATGAGAGGTTCTATCCTACAACGGTTGGACTCATACAAGAGCTGTGAAATAGGGCTAAACCTAACCTTCTGAAATTATTTAGTCCTCGTAATATGTAACTTACATATTCGTTTACTAGTTAGTTAAAGTTAACTAGAACTCCTAATAGCACAAAGCGAGCAGCATTCGGGCATTGGGAAAACTAACCACATAATCCAATCAAACTATTCTATCCTCTAATCAGGAATCTGTACTAGCATGCAATTCATGAAGCTCATACACATATAACAGGCACATAAGGCGTCCTCCTAGATCCCTAGTCCTAATCTAGCATGCAGTTCTAAAGCACATATCATATCATAAACTTATATGGGTAATTTGGGAGAACTTACTTGAGCTCGGCTGATTGCATGCACCGCACCCTTTTCTCATTTCAAAGTTCTTTTCTCTTTTAAAAAAAATTCTTTTTGTAAAAAAGATTTTCTTTTGAAAATTTTCATACCAAGTCCTCAGTTTGAGTTCAGACACACCTGAGAGTGTGCCCGAATCCCTCAAACCAAGGCTCTGATACCAACTTGTAACATCCCAAAAATCATGACCAAAAATTTCATTTTAAAACCTTAATAAAATCCATAATTGTCAAACCATTCATTCAAAACATATTTAATCAGAGTATCATGTCTAAACATATCATATCAGAGTAAAACATCCCAGGCTAAAACATCATGGTTTGTGCGATGCAGTCAACACGAGCTCTTCCCTCCTCTACTGGAAGTACCTGAAACCAAAACTGAAAACCGTAAGCACGAAGCTTAGTGAGTTCCCCATACTACCACATACCATACATACAACGCATATAACACATACTGGGGCCCGGCATCAGACCGAAGTCCGGCATAGAGTGGGCCCCGCCCTCTGCATCGGGCCCCGCCCGACATCGGACCGAAGTCCGGCATAAATTGGGCCCCGCCCAGAATCGAGCCTCGCTCGGTGTACAGATCTGTCTCTTAGGCCTCGCCTGTCTCCGGAACCCGCCCACTATACATATACAATCACATAAACATACTAGCACAATAAGCAAGCATAGTCTACTGTATTCCTGTCCTAAGGCCTCGCCTAACTTGGGCCTCACCCATGTCCTGCTACTGATGAGTCATGGAACCCAATCCACACTCCTGCTGATAGTGAGATACGCCCCCCGCCCACACTCACTTCTCTCCTATGTCGGGCCCCGCCCCTGCTCTGCTACTAATGAGATACGGAACCCCGTCTATACTCAGCTAGTGATGAGATGCGGGACCTCGCCCGCACTCGCCTCCCTACCAAGCACATACAAGTATCACACAGACAACAAGTATAACTAACATACTAACATTCCTCGGGCTTGCCCCGACATCGGACCTTAGTCCGGAATAACATACATATAAACTTTCCTCGGGCCTCGCCCGACATCGGACCGAGGTCCGGATACATACTATAATACAATGCCTAGGGCTAACCCCCGGGTCTTCCTACCATACATAAACTAAATGGGCCGACATTGTGGTCGTAGACCCATGCACACAGTGAGGAGACTCACCTTGCACTGCTGAAGTCCTGCTAAAACTCCTCTGGCTGCTAACTGGAACTTCCCAAACTGCTGATCCTTCGGCTCCCCGAGCTATCAATACCAAAATATCACTTAGTCCAATTCAATAACCCTTCATAGGGTAGAATGACCATTCTACCCCTATGCCAACTTGGTCCATAACTAAGGCTCAAACCATAATGAAAAAGGCCCAACACTAGGTAAGCTTCCCAAGCCCACTAGTGGCCCACTAATGGCCCAATTTGCTAAATTGGTCCAATCCCTTTAATGGGCCTTACCCTAAGCCCAAACATTTCCTTGGCCCATACTATCAGACTTCTGATGGCCCACTAAGGCCCAAGGACCCAAAGCATAGCCCAAACCGAGGCCCAATAATGCAAAGTCCAAACTGACAGAGTACGCGGGGCGTACATTCAAGTATGCTAAGCGTACAGGCTAGAAGGTGCATACATTGGGCGTACCTGTACGTACGCTCAACGTAAATCCCCTGCTATGTCCTTTTTCCATTAAGTGCTTAATACTCCACTTCAGAAGTTACAATCACAGATCCTGGTCCTTTTCCACGTCCTAATCCATAAAGTCACTGACTTGGTGACTTTACTTGGCCCAAACAAGCTCAAACTCCAAAAATGATGTATTACTTCCATGAAGATGGTATTATCTCTTGCATGAATCCATTAAGACCATCAAGGTGTCAACTTTCTGACCTAGAGAATCATTTAGCACCAAGGGTGGCAACCCTTGGCCTGGAAATCGGATTTGGGCTATAAAGCTTCCACCTTTTGGACCAAAATTACTTCAACACTAAACCTCACTAGATCTAAGCACCCTTAAGTAAAGTTATGAACTTTATACCTCCAAAGAGTTCCAAAGGGTGATGATATTCCAGATCTATGAGCTCCAACTTCCCAAGTTCTTCCTTGCCAACTTCTTCTTTTCTTCTTCCAAGCTTACACCACCAAAATGAGCTTCTTGAAGTCAAAATCAACCAAGGATGAAGAGATGAGGTGTTCTAGGGTTTCTCTGAGGTTGGGGAGGCTGATAAGGAGGCTAGGGTTTGAGCCATTATGTTCTTTATATAGTGGTTGGCCCTAAAATTAGGGTTTCTGGACACTGGTCGTACGCTGGGCGTACTTCTTGTACGCGGGGCGTACGCCTAAGGCACCCGCGACCATTTCCCTTTATATGCTGGGCGTAACCCAGCTTACGCTGGGCGTACCCACGCACCTTTCACTTTGCATGCAAGATCCCTCCTTGTCAACTTTTTCCATTAGGGACCATTAATGCCAATAACTTCCAAGTGTCATATCTCCCTTATCCGAGGTCCGTTTCCAATGAACTTTATCTCCACGAAAAGATGGCGAGAAGCCCTACGCTTCTAGCGTCACACCCCGGCCCAAAAACCTTTCGAATAAAACTTTAAGACCCATAAAAGACCAAAACGCCCCTAGCCTTGGCCTTTGAAATTCGTAAGCGAATACTTTCAGCACAGGGTGTTACATCAAGCAAAAGATAAGTGTGGGGTATTTTGATATGGCCTTATTTAACTATATATTTTAGGTCATTATCTTAATATGTGTGATTAAAATGTTACATTTTTAGATATATGATACTTAATATACTTGAAAATGTTCAAATACTAGTTAAAATGGGAGCTGGGATGCAAAAGGAGGAGAACGGAGCTGAAAAAGACACAAAAAGGATGTTGGTGGCAGATTAAGTCATCGTCAGTATTTTGGCCATATCTCGTGTATCGTAACTCCGATTAAGGTGATTCAAAATAATCTGAATGATAGACAAAATTTCGGACGATTTTCGTGTTTGTGCCAAAATGTGAAATCCAATTCCCATGATGTGGTAAATGGAAACTTTGCGATCATTGAGCTGACTTGGAAAATACGGGATATCTATGAAGACCATGATGTGGTAGCTCCTAGCAATATCGTGGTGGCCAGTATTTTGCAATAATATATACTCCGGATATTAGGTCGTTTCCAGGAGTTGGAGGCCTTGGGGTTGCGATTATTCACGAGGAAAAACCCTCAAATGGTCGATTTTGAAGCAAGAGATTCAGCTGGAGTAAGGATTTGAAGATTCAAGCACTATTCTATCAAGATTTCACTTTGGATTTGCTTGATGATCGTGTCTTGCATTCTTTTGGTGATGTTTTTCTTCTTTAGTTTACTGAATATAGTGTAAAAACCTATACTTTCACTAGATCTTGATGAACTCTCGTTGAAATGCTTTGATTTTGTTAGTAGGATTAATTGAGTTTGGTTTTTACTTGTGTTCGATTGATTGCTTTACTTTTCATGTTAAAGTTATGATTATTATCGTTTATTGCTGAGTATTATTAGGAATAGATAATCATTCTATCTTGATGTACTTGAATCATATGAATCTTTGATCATTAGGTTTGTATGACCGGGACTTTGATGATAATGCTAGGGTTAGATAATATTAATCGATGATGTTGATTGTGTTAGAGAGCATTAGATATCCATGCTATGCTTAGATTGATTGTCATGATCATTGACAAGAAATCACAAGATCATACCGTTCATAGTTCGAATATATTTAATTAATTATGTGTTCACTTATTTCATGGTCATTGTGTTAGTTGTTCATTAATTATTAGTACTAGAAAATCCGATCAAGATAACTAGTCATATTACAATTCGGTAATCAATTCATTAATTCATTGCATTTATTTTAAGTCAAACCTAAAAACTTGGGGGATTCGTATTCTAGTGGAAGTACTTCTTATTTATTGTTTCAATTTAGTTCTTTAGTTTCATTGATTAATCATGCGTTAAAATTAGTTTAATTTAGTTTACACAAAAACCACGTTTTACTTTACTATTATTAATTTAATTAACATTTGAATTATTTGATCTAAACCATCAACTTCCCTGTGTTCGACACAATTTCTTACCACAAAAATATTACTTCACGACTAGGTACACTGGATATTTGTGTTTTAGACTAGTTGAGATTAAATAGGACTTTATAAATAAAAAAATTAGTGTATTAATAAACACATCAAGTTTTTGGCGCCGTTGTCGGGGAACGGTTGCGTTTAGTTTAGATTATTTATTTGTTGATTGAATCTTAGTTTTTAATTTTTTTTTGTTTTTTTTATAAAGCAAGCGTGGGGTGGAGTATTACAAGAAAAAGGCAAGAAGCGTGACACACAAATAATGTAACACCCATAAAATTCAAGCCAATTTAAAACTTTTTAGAACATATAAAACCATTAAGTTACTACAGTTTACTTTTAAAATAATTTAAACATCAGAGTATCCCCAAAATCAATCATGAAAATGTAAGGAGGTGCACGATCACGCCTTCGCCTTCCCGCGATCATCAGAATACCTGAAACAATAATCCATAAATGTACGCTCGAAGGCTTAGTGAGTTACCCCCAAAATACCAACGCCATACAATCATAATCATATCATATAACATATAAGCAAACAGATACAACATGCATAATGAGCCATCAGTCTGACTGGACCGAATCCCGGTCCTCAGTCTATCTGGACCGCTCTCCGAGCCCTCGGCATGTCTGGACCGGCCCGGGCCTGCAGTCTACCCGGTCCGCCCAGGGTGTCTTGGCCTACTGCACACAGCAGGACCTGCCTCAACCCTTTCCCCAAACCAATAAACATGTGCACATAAATATCATACGCTAGCATGAAATAACAGATAATCATACATATCTAACATATCACTAACAGGGCAACCATCCTATAACCAGGATACCGATCTAACCGATCTCTAATATAGCAACCATCCTACAACCAGGATATCAATCTAACAGATTACTAGCATAGCAACCATCCTAAAACCAGGATGAAATCTAACATATCAATAACATAGCAACCATCCTAAAACCAGGATGAAATCTAACATATCAATAACATAGCAACCATCCTAAACCAGGATGTAAATCATAAAGGGCCGGCCTTGGTGCCTTACACCCTGTTGATATAGTGAGGATAACTCACCTGACACTGCTGAAATCCCACAGATAAAACTCCAGCTGCTGGTTGATAGATTCCCGAACTGTCAACATCAAACAATACCCAATTAATAATTGGGTTCCAAGCCCAAAGTCCAACTCACACAGTAAAGGCCCAATAGTAAAGTAATGGGCCAAAAGCCCAACATATGGCCCAATTTTCCAAATTGGGCCCAGACCTCTACACGGTCTTTTCTTAAGGCCCATCCATTAATTCTAGTCCAAACTATTGGTATACCAATGGCCCAATATCTCATAATCATCAAGGCCCAGTTATGGCCCATTTATGGCCCAATTTTCCAAATTGGGTCCAAGTCCCTCAGATGGGCCTTACCCCAAAGCTCATCTAATTATTTTAGTCCATTTACTTGTTCTTGGATAGCCCATCAGTAGCCCAATCACCAAAACCCAAAAAGGAAGGCCCAAGTGAAATTAGGGTTTTCACATGAAATGACGATTAATGTTAAGTGTTCCTACTTAACCCATTAAGGACTTAATCCATTAAGTTCAATATTGACTTAGGTTAATTGCAAATGATTATTAATTAATATTTTAAGTTTAATACATAATTCCCGTGCGGTCCGGATCAATCCCAAAATTAGGGTTTCATGGCATTAGGGTTTTCCAAACCCAAATACTAGCCCATTTATCAAATGGTTGGGCTTTTAGGTCAATTAGGGCTTTATTACGCCCATTAGGGTTTCTTTGGGCCCACTAGGGTTCCATTGGGCCCACTAGGGTTTCATTGTGCCCATTTTTTCCAAGCATCCCAAAAGAGTCAAAACGCGAACGAGGCACACCGCCACCCAACACGGCGGCTGGTGGCGGCAGCCACCACCTCACGGTGGTGGTTATGGATTTTTCTATTGATTATTCCGGCACGATTACAAACAATATTACAATGAACACACACACACACACACTCAAAATAACATAATAAATACACACCCACAGCCACCCTTGTGGTGGCAGGTGGTGGTAGATGGTGGCCGCTACCACCTCGGGGTGGTGGTGGTGGCCCTCTTGTGATTCCGGCTAAGACAACCACCCACACACGACATACACACACTAAATTAACACCATACATCAGCATACACACCCGCCATGGCTGTCCTTGAGACGGCAGCGGCGGCCGGAGCGGCAAAAACAACTCTTTAGCTGTGACAACCGTCAATTTTGGCCAAGTCAAAGTCAACTAAAGTCAACAAGTCAAACCGGTCAACTCATCTAACCCTTGTATATTAGGGTTTCCATTATGTTTCTTATTGTACAACTCGCAATCTTAATACAAAGTATCACCTAGAGTTTTCACGTGTTCGGAAATTCTAAACCCTAATCAGGGCTAGTGATGAAACTACTCGATAAAACATTATTCATTAACCCTCGGGGGCGTATAACAATCATAACGAGACTTAACGAGGTTTACAAACCTTGAATTACAGAGCCAAACGCTCAAAAAGGTCACAAAAGAAGTCTCTCCCAATCTCTTTCACTCTAACTCTCCAAAACTCTCTAAGTAGGAGAAATCTCTCCAAGTGTGTGAAATCTCTCCCAAATCTCTCTCTGTATGAGAAATCTCTCCAAGAATGTGAAATCTCTCCCAAATCTCTCTCTGTATGAGAAATCTCTCCAAGAATGTGAAATCTCTCCCAAATCTCTCTCTGTATGAGAAATCTCTCCAAGAATGTCAAATCTCTCCCAAATCTCTCTCAAAAGTTCCTTTAACTTTTTATAATCATTTCGGGCATCCCGACACTTAACTTGGTGAAAAACTGAGCAAAACGGAGAGTTTATGCGAAAATCAGCCAAATAGGGCCGAACCCTCTTAGGGCCGAACCTATTAGAGGCAAAGCCTCTCAGACCGAAGCTGCTTAGAACCGAAGGTCGCTATAGGGACCGAACTGCTGAAGAACCGAAACCGAACTGCTGAGGACCGAACCCTGCGAACCGAACCCGAAGCCTCTGACCCGAACCCGAAGCCTCTCGCCTTCGCTTCCTACCTTCGCCTTCGGGCTATTTCGCTCCAACTCATCTTCGGTCCAGCAGCAGTAGGGACCGAACCTCGGCCCAGTACTGAGAAGCTTCGCAGACTTCGCTTTTCTTCCCGGTTTTCGACTAGTTTTGCGTTCTAAGCCCGATTTTAATTATTTTAACGTGGGGTTTTCACCCAAAATCATATTTTGACATATAAAACCCCTTACTTCATGAATAATCACGTTTTTGAGTGTAAATCTTATCCAAGAAGAGTGGGTGAAGTACTTGAGGTGGAGTGTTGACTTTACTTTAGTTTATGACACAAGCAACCACTCACACCCACTCCATGACCAGCCCACACCCCCCACCATACCTGGTCATTTCATTGTCCTTTTCCCCCTCTTTCTAGCCAAGTACTTTGACTCAAGGGTAGGAAAACCCTTATCTCTCCTCCCATTCACTCATACTTCACCAAGAAGCAAAAACTCATTCTCTCTCACTTCTCTCTCTAAATTTCGAGATTTCAAGGCTGATTTTCAAGTTCTTCATCTACCTTGGTAAGTAAAATCTCTTCCCACACTTGATTTCCTTACACTTCTCCACTCAAATCATGAGTTCCTTACACAAATATCGTCATATTTGTTGTTAGATCTTCGAATCATCAAGCATCTTCTAAGTGTTCTTGAGTTGAACACTTCTTTTCTCCATCATCCATCTACTGAAATCACTCAAGGTGAGTTCATACCCCTATCTTTTCATGTTTTTCTTAAGTTTTTTTTGGGGGGGGGGGGGGGGGGGGAATACAAGTTAAAACACCAAGAACACAACTAAACTCATTTAACAGCCTTCATCAGAAAAGTTCAACTCCATTCACGGACTGTTTTGGTCAACTTAAAAATTTTAGTTTTCAAAACTGTATTAGGTGCAAATAGATCAGGTTCATACCTTTAAAATGACTACTTTCTCACCACCATACGATTTTTCTATGATTTATGGTGATTTTTACAAAACTGCCTATCATTTCAGAAACAAATTCGGACCAGTCTATGAATATGAACATTTTAACACAAGTTAAAGACTTAGAAAAATCATAATAAAAATTATGAATAATCTAGACACATTTTAAGAACTCTCAGAATTTACGGATTCAGTTTTCGACTTCGTATGATTTTTCTATGATTTTTCTAAAATAGTGCAGAAAGCTTAAAAAAACTAGTTAATAGCTTATAACTTTCATAACACTTTGTATTATGTTGAGCAAAGTGTATAACAATAAGTTCTAAATATTGAATGCAATTTCTTGTTAGTTTATCATCATAAACTGAAATTTAGTCATTCATGATAAAATTCTTCATTCATTTCGAACACATATAATAAGCTATAATAAGCATAGTTTATGGATTCATAGTACTAATGTATTTTCATAAAAGAGTTCTTTTTCAGTACAAACGTTTTGGATAAACTATAATAGGTATAGTTTATGTATCATTTACATTTCAAACTCATTTACCAAAGGTTTTCAGTTAAGTTCACGTAAATCTGTTAATGAATAAATTTGTGAGACATTCGCTTCGTGTTACCTTCATGGTAACAAAGTCAAAAGTCCTGTAAATTGTAACCAGAGTCTCTTGTAGGGAGAACGTGATAGTTCTGTATAGATCTATATTGGGTTTGACAAACCCACACCTGAGCTGCATGCAACAGCTAGACCGGCAGGTCTGTGGTGACAAGTATCATTTAACTTACGACGCATGAAGAACGTCGTATTACGAGGCCGTCTGAGTCATAGTACGGTTATAATAACTCACATGTGGTATTAACAAAATATAAGATTTACGGGTTCTTACTTTTAAATTAGCGAGTTATGTCGATTTAACTCACAGGAAATACTTTAAGTATGGAAAAATACTTGTTTATCTTCGGTCCTGGGATTTAGGACCAACTAACTTTAAAAAGGGTTTTATGCCGATTTAAAATCGCTTTTATATCTTTAAGTATGGAAAAATACTTGTTTTCGGTCCTGGGATTTAGGACTACCAAACTTTAAAAAGGGTTTTATGCCGATTTAAAATCGCTTTTATATCTTTAAGTATGGAAAATACTTGTTTATTTTCGGTCTTGGGATTTAGGACTACCTAACTTTTATAAGGAAAATATAGGATTTTATTTGGAACATATTTCTATTAAAACTACATAAAGCTAGAATTGTTAGACTTCAACTATAATTGTTAAGTGTATATGATAGAGTTATATAAGAATCTAGTCACAATCGACTTAGAATTGGTGGGCCCGCCTCATCTCCTGTTCCTTGTTTGGTTGTGGACCTAGGGCAGACCCATTATATTCAACGGTTTATTCAACTTAAATTTTATATAACTTATATACATTGGGCGATTATAGAAGGAATCTATGGGTCCCTCTAGGGTTCATTATCGCATAACATAGAAGCATTCATTTAGAAAATATTGGATTTTCTGGAAACATACTTTGTCGCTTTTACAAGGAAAACGGTTTCTTTCTCAAACAAAACTCTTATGAACTCACCAACTTAATTGTTGACACTTTTTCAAAACTACTTGTATTCTCAGGAAATTAGTGAAATAGGAAAACCAACAGCATTTTGAGGATGGGACGATAAATCGTCAAACGTTTCATTTTGTCATCATAATGTAATTGATTTTGAAACATGTAAACTTATTCCATGGTGTAACATTTTCAATTATATTTATGATGGTTGTATTACTTTGAGCACTATTATATTCGTTGTTGTGATACTATACATGAAGTCCTCCACCCCCGGATGTTTCCGCCATCCTTGGTTTGGGGGTGTGACATTAGCCGCTAGGGAGCGGTGGCGGCGACGTAGTAGCGAACAGAACGGAGAGGAGAGGAGAGAGGTTTATGCTTCTTCAACCATGAACAACAACCATGACAACCACCGCGTTTCTCCTCCGGCCTCCGTAACGTGATGGTGCCAACTAGCGGTTCTTCGTCGTCGGCAACGGCGTTCATGGCTGTTCTTCCGATCGCTCGCATCGTCACCGGCGGATAGGGTTGGCGCTTCAAGGCAAGGCAGCGGGCAACTCGTGAGCAACAGCATCGGCGGAGAGGCACCTGCTCGAGTCCCCGTCGGCAGCTCCATCTTCAACAGCATGGCAGCAAGCTTCGTCGGTGTCCATGGAAGGTGGTGGCGGCGGTTGAAGATGAGAGGGAGGTATAAGGGTGGCGGCTGCATCAGGTTATCAGGGTTAGGGTTTTGGACAAGCTATCAAACAGTTAAATACCCGGATCCTTCAAACTTCTCCCCATAATGACCGAAATAGTCCATCCTCCTCTATTTTCTTTCAAAACAAATCCTTAATTTACCCTTTAAACCTTTGCTCCGATAATTCTTTTTTTAATATAAGTCCAACAGTTACAAAACAACCCCTCCTCTACAAATTATTCTCAAATGGAGTCCATATGTTACCATTCAGCCCCTATCACTCCAATGTCCTTTCAATTTAAGTCCTAATTATTACCAAGCAGCCCCTGTCTTCAAAATCATTTCATAACAAGTCCAATATTTTGCTAAACACACCCCGACTTCTGAAATCCTTTTCAAAATAAATCCCGAAATTATCCTTTAACCCCCGGAGATTCAATTCTTGTCATTTGGCTTCCCGAAACCAACACCCCACTAATTACTAATTGATTTTGGACAATAATAATATAAAATATTAATAAAAATTACTTCTCGGGGCACCGGGTTTATTATTTAATTATTCTATTTTAAATGGGATGTTACAAATAAGTGTGGGGTATACATTCGACATGAAGCGAAAACCGAGGAATCTTTTTCTGCTATCAATGTTATATAAAATGATACGTTGGACGGGTCGAGAAATTAGCTACTTCGAGACTAGTCAATTAATTCAACGATGAAGAATTAAGAGTTTTCACGAAGACGCGACGCGTGCCCAGCTACCTCGAGACGCGACTTTATATTACATCGTGACTACTTTCCTGACATTTGAAGATCGCGACGCGCCAATTCTCACTGCGCGTTGTGACAATGATTTTCTCGCAAGTTCCAATTTTTACAGAGACCACACCGTCACCAACAACTTGCCACGACGTGGCAACACCTCAATCAAATTTTCGAGCTATGAAGATTAGTTGTCCACCAACCTTTATGCCAAGAGTCCACCAATTTCGGCAAGGATGATCATTTCTAGGAGTGTTCTAACAGACAAATTCAAGCTAGTATCAACAACCAAGCCACGACAGTCATCCGATCTCCCGACTACATAACCAAGGCAAGTTTGTTCATTTTCTCCTTATTTTATTTTATAAGCATTTAACTGTTTTTTACACAATGAGGGCGTTCTATAATTTAAGTGTGGGGTAAGGAATTGAAAAAGGAAAATAACATGCTAGATTGAAATAAAAATATATATGCTTATGTAGTCATTGCACTTTAGACTAATACTTTTAACCAATAAAGGTTAAGGTTTAGTTCGCTTGCTTAATCATATGTTTTTCTTTTAGGTTTTAGTTTGAGAGAAAAAGGTGAGATATGAAAAAAAATGAAATATGTTGTGCAAAAGAAAAAAAAGTTGTCAAAGGTTGTTGAGTGAATAAAAGTTTGCAAAGTATGAATTTCTTGAAGACGTGAAGAATAAGAAAAATTGCCAAGGGATTATTTGATTTGTAATTTTTCTTTCTAGGTTATTTTATCATATGTATTCTTGGGAACTTAACAAAAATGACATTGACATTAAGAGGGATTTCTGAGGACGTATTCGAAGGGATGCAGAAATGAGTGTTGTTCAAAATAAGTGGGGTACTTTTAAGAGGATTGTGAGTATTTAGGACATGGGAAGTAATTAGGGTCTAGACACAAATATATGCATTGAGGCGAGAAATAATTTGCGAATTCAAATTGGGTTATTCTACGTGATGTTCGTGGGCAAAGTTTTGATATAGCATAATAACGATCTTGTTTGCTTGAGGACAAGCAAAAGATAAGTGTGGGGTTATTTGATATGACCTTATTTAACTATGTATTTTTGGCCATTATCTTAATATATTTGATTAAAATTTTGTATTTTAGATATATCATATTTAATATGATTTCGGACAACAACGTGGTAAATGGAAACTTTGCGGTCATTGAGCTTACTTGGAGAATACGAGATATCTTTAAAGACCACGGCGTGGTAGCTATTAACCACGTTGTGGTGGCCAGAATTCGCAAGTATATATATTCCGTAGATTAGGTCGTTTCCAGGAGGTGGAGGCCTTAAGGATGCGATTATTCACGAGGAAAAAACATCAAAGGGTCGATTTTGAAGCTAGAGATTCAGTTGGAGCAAGGATTTGAAGATTCAAGCGCTATTGTATCGAGATTTCACTTCGGGTTTGATTGATGATCGCGTCTTGCATTCTTTTGGTGATGTTTTTCTTCTTTAGTTTACTAAATATGGTGTAAAAACCTTTACTTTCACTAGATCTTGATGAACCGTCGTTGATATGCTTTTGATTTCGTTAGTAGGATCAACTGAGTTTGGTTTTTACTTGTGTTCAATTGATTTCTTTACCTTTCATGTAGATGATCATTTTATCTTGATGTACTTGAATCATATGAATATATGATCATTATGTTTGTATGACTAGGACTTTGATCATAAGCCTAGGGTTAGATAATATTAATTGGTGACGTTGATTGCGTTAGAGAGCATTAGATATCCATGCTATGCTTAGATTGATTGTCATGATCATTGACAAGAAATCACTAGATCATATCGTTCATAGTTCGAATATATTTAATTAATTTTGTGTTCATTAATTGCATGATCATTATGTTCATTGTTCATCAATTATTAGTACTAGGAAATCTGATCAATATAACTAGTCATATTACAATTAGGTAATCAATTCATTAATCCATTACACTTTTAATAAATCACTTCTAATAAATCAAACATAAAAACTTGGGGGATTCGTATTCGAGTGGAAGTAATTATTTATTTTTTCCATTTAGTTCTTTAGTTTCGTTGATTAATTAAGTGTTAAAATTACTTTAATTAAATTTACACAAAAACCACGTTTTACTTTACTATTATTAATTTAATTAACATTTGAATCATTTGATCTAAACCATCACGTTCTCTATGTTCGACACCCTTTCTTACCACAACTATATTACTTCACGACTAGGTACACTGCCTATTTGTGTTTAAGACTAGTTGAGATTAGATAGGACTTCATAAATAAAGAACTAGTGTATTAAAAAACACATCATTGAGCCTATTCAACACATGTTCATCTGGGAGCCTGAACATGGCATCTTTTATCTTGACAGTCACCATATGTGCTTTTAACGCACTGATGAACTTCCTGCTTCTCCTACTGAGCATTTGTTTCATCGTCGTACTGAATGCATGGGTCATAAAGAATTTGAAGGAGGTTATCATATGTTGATCTCTCTTGAATAGAACAAATGTTTAGAAGATCTTCAGATTGATGAATTCAAGTGGATAAAGCCAGAAATTTTGAAAGAAGCAGGAAAGTATTCTAAAGATTCTCCTGATGACAATTTTGACGATTAGTTTTGAAATCATCAGATAGAGAGAGTTGTAAGGTCACTCCCTATGATCTGATGAGTCAAACAACTTTCACACGCTGTCCACCACTGTCTACACCAGCACCAGCACCACCGTCTACATAGTCTCAGCGACAATTTGATCTTTTGTATATAGTCCGGTTCTTTTGTATATTAGTCGGTTAGATATATTATAATTATAGATAGCTTTCTATTTATAGAATAGATATCTGATCCGTAATCTTAGTGATTAGGATAAGACCATACATAAATTATATTACAACTCAAAAATAAAGGGATTTCCATTTATTGTAATTGTATATAGTCATGCATTAGGGCAAAACCCTAATGTATCTAGGTGATCGTCTTTGTGACCGCTTTGTGCACCGTTTTCTTTGTGAGAACATTTTTCTTAGTGAAAAACCATCTTTGTGATAATCATTGTTCTTCTATTCTTTTTTTTCTCTTTGTGTTTATACTTGTTTGTATCCCATCAAGCGAACCTTCAAACACCATAATCATCATGAAATCAAGGTCGAGCCTTATAATCTGATGAGTCAGACACATTTCACGTTGATCATCAGAGAGCGTCTTACACACTGTAAAGATCTCTTCAGCGCCAACGTGAAGATATCTTGGGCACTACGTTTAGCAGATCTGATATCTTTCTGATTATGAAATTATCTTGTATAGTTTTGTTTAAATCGCTGATTTATAGGAATTTCCATATTTTGTGTATTTCATAGTATATATGTAGTGCTAGTGTTCATTGTAAAAGTTACGGCTTTGTGGATTCTCTCTTTGTGAGAGTTATTAATCAAAATTGGTTTGTGATTCTTATTGTTCTTTATTGCTTGATTTTAATCTTTACGATCATTCATAATTGGTCAACAACATATTCACCATTTTGACAATTTTAATCTCTTATCACCAAATGTTATAATTTCAACACATAACCTTCTTATAGTTTATTTATTATTATGAATTATTTTATTATATCCCTTTATTAACCCATTAATTTATTCATTTGTTATTTTAAATTTATTTCAATAAAAGTTTAATTCAAAAAAAAAATCTCGAAAAACCAGGTGTTACACATTGTGTCACTATCAAACAATAAGTCTAAACAACTTATCTCAACTACATGCTAGAAAAATAGACAGGTGTTGATTCTAAAGAAGATGACTAAAAAAAAGGACAACACTTGTGTCAAATTGTAGATGACATGGTGTAAGTATGAATATCTTGGTCAGATATCTTAGATATCTTAGTGTTGCTCAAAATTGTCCGCCACAACTTAAAAACGATAAACCATATCATTCGAGCGGCCAACGTAAAATCGTTCGAAAGAATATATGGGAGGTTAATCGTGGAGCACTAGCAATATTCTATGCGTGCTCCCATTGCGGAGGCATGCTCCCATCATGGTGGGCAAAATATGCCATCAAGCTGTCAAAAAGGGTACAACATGAAGACTTCTCAAGTCGTCACTTATCTTAGTACTATATATATATATATATATATATATATATATATATATATATATATATATATATATATATATATATCCCAAACATGAATATTAGTGGAGTAACAACGGAATGCAATGCATTTGGTTATGTGAACTTCTTGTAACACCCATAGATTCGATCTAATCAATTAAGATATAATAAGCGTTAAAATTGACTTTTTGATAGAATATTATTTAGGACAAATAATCTTAACCAAAGTTATATTATATGTAACAAGGATTCCATATATATAAAGAATGCTAAAATCTGACTTCGCATGAAGAAGTTATGCTTCTTCGAAGTTTCGCGATTACCCGATACGGCAACGAGTGTCATAAAAAGTAAATTTTTGATAGGTTGCTTATTAGCCTAACCAATCTAAAAAAAAGTCGTAGTAATCATAAAATCGAGGATGTGCATATAGAGAACGCCTAAATTCGACTTCGTATAAGGAAGTTGTGATTTTTCTAAGTTTCAGCGTAGCAGTGCGGACAAATAAATCTAATCTTAGATTGATTGATTTTTAGCCGAAACAATCTAAATGAGAATTGAATATCTCGTTAATAGGATTTTGTCGATATAAAGACAGTCGAGAAAGGACTTCGAAAGAGAGAGTTATGAATTTTTAACGGACTTTTAAAGTCGAAGCTTGTTAAAAATATAACTTTAAAAATAAATTCAAAATTAGCTGACGAAGTTTAAATGAAAGCTGTAGATATCGTCGATAGCTACGTGTGGATATAAAATCTATTGAAAACGAAGTTCGTATGAAGAAGATAGGAAATTTTGAAGTTTTATAAAATAATTTTTGCGACACGTGTCACCATGAGATTTCGAGACATCATCTTTTACCAAGTGTGTGGCGCGCACTGATAGGGTGTGCGGTGTGCTTTACCTTTTTTTGCATATAAATAGCATTTGAAGTGCAATTCATTTTCCACATCTTCTCTAAACAATCTCTCTCGAATATCTCGATATTTGGTCTAAATTTTCTTAGTTTTTAGGGTATTTTGGCGAATCCGTGAGTTCCCTAAGAGCCCGACATCGAGTAGCTAGCATGCCGGAGTTCTGCCAGAGCAATTTTCGGAATCCCGTCTAGGAAATCCCAATAAGTTAGATTACACTCAATATTATTTTAATGTGATTTATATTTATATTCATAGTCGTTATTATAAATCTGTAAATAAGATTTATCAGTGATTCCAAGTTGTTATACTGATTCATCTACTTATGGGGGTGATGTCTACGCAAGATTTAGTGAGGTGCTTATAGTGGGATTTCCAAACAACATACTTTTTATACCAAACATACCCTACCTCCGATATGATTTTACTTGGTTGCTCCTTACTTGACAGATCTTGATTAGGACATTGTGATTGTTGAGGAATCTGGACTATTAATTAGTCATAAGAAATAATAAACTAAGACTTAGTGATAATTGAACTTAGGTCACATCATAGGAAATGCTAAGTGCTGAAGCGAGGCGCTGCCCAACTTTCTAATCATCCACTTTATCAAGTGAGTGCATAGTTACTTTCAGCTTACACATAGATATCAAGTTTTTAATTTGCTTAGATGCCCTATGTGTTTATGATATGCGTTCTTGATAATTGTGCTAAATGAGATAATGATATTACTTGCAATAAATTATGTATTTTATTATACTTATACTGTATATAGTAAAAAGGGTAAAGAGAGAAAGAGATGAGATAATATTGAGCGACCATACCAGAGATAAAATAATGGTGAGAGACCATGCCTGAGATAAAATAATGGTGAGAGACAATACCAAAGATAATATAATGGTGAGAGACCATGCCCAACTGAGAGCAGTCATCTTGCAGAGTAGTGATGATGACCACAAACTCTTCTTGACACTCCAGTGGAACACTAGCAAACTTGCAATATGTAGGTGTTAATGAATCATACTATCCGGGAGTTTAGATTGTGTGTTCATTCGAGTACCCTATCCCCCTGATGGTTACCTTACAGACATGCATTGCTAAGGAATCCCTAAAGTAGTGTCGTCTTCTCGTTGTTACAGAGATCCTTTAGGATAAGACCCTTGAGATTATTGTTTTAGGATCAAAGAGTGAGAATAACAGGAATGGGTAATTGGGATTAACTCTGTTTCGCTTGCTAAAATATAATTAAAATAATATATTAATAAATTGTGGGTTAAAAACCTTATGTGCTCATCGGGCCTCCAAGCATGACCCACTCAGTTTCTTTGTATGACATGTAGCGGTACAAAGGTACAATCCACAAAGAGATTCAAGGAGTTTAACCATTATTACAATAAGTTAATGTAAGGTTTGTAATGATTACGTTTATGCTTATGTTTTGTATCAGTTATGACATCCCAAGCTTTAATAATTAACAAAAAATATTTTTCTTCGAAAATACTTTTTATGGGACAAATTCCGCATTTATAAACAAACTCTTTTTTAAAATAAGCATAAAAAAACAGTCTTTTCTCACCGAGAAAAACGGGAAAGTCACACTTCTCATTTATAAAAAGTCATGTACTATATAGTAGTTTGGGTAGGGATTCACTGATAGATATTACATCTTTTCTTGGTGTCACTTATTGTATGAGAAATATCAGATTAGGTCCATTTTGTTAAAAGGTAAGATGTGTTCTTTGGTATAACGTCTCATTTTCACAAACAAAATTTTCTTTTTAAATTAAGGTAAAACACCATTTTCATAAAACCCAAGTTAAGAAAAATTATTTGTTCCAAAATACAATTGTTTGAAAATCGGAGTAGTATAATTAATGCGGAATCTCCAATGTTGCTGATGAGTGTGTATAGTCACGCCTTCGCATTCCCACGATCACCAATGGTACCTGAAAAATATTTAGTCCACAACTGTAAGCCAAAGTTTAGTGAGTTCCCCCAAAATACAACACACCACATTACACAAAAAATGCATGCACACACGAGCCTTTAGTCTATCTGGCCTGCCTCGCAAGGCCTACAACATGCCTGTACCGCTAACCTGAGCATCCATTGACTGGAACGCCTCACAATGCCTATAGTACACCGAAACCACTCTCCCGCATCATACAGTTGATCTGCACCTATACAACACATCATTTCCCCCTCCCCCCCTCGCGAGTATCTTCGTCTACCGCTCAAAGCAAGACTGCCTCAACCCACTATCCGATATGTCTACATATAAATCAAACAAGAACATAAACACAAAAAACTATCTACACTAGTCTACCTGTCTACATCTCACTACCACACACCGGGCCTCAAACAGTACTCTATGTCACCACTGGCAATTCATTAATGAATGCATAGCTATATGTAATCAGAGGCGACATAGATAGTCAAACAGCTGATCCCACTTTAGAGGCACAACCAAACATGGAACATGCAAAAAAGCCTAGATCAAGAGTTCTTAGTCTATCCTACATGACTGCATACAACCCCTAGGGCAGTCAACTAGATGATCACTAACCCCTGGTACTCTAACCAACATACAATTAATCATATATCCTAACATACAAGGATATATATTGTAATACATAGTATAGTGAGGAAACTCACCTGAATCGAAGAACCAAGGAACACAACAACACACTCACTCCCTACTCTGATCGCTCCCGCGAACCGACTAGCGTCAAACAAAGATAGATCCTCAATAAATAACCCGATTCCTTCAAGTTTAACACAAACTCAAACTGGTCAAATGTCACACCCCCAAATCGGAACGGCGGAAACGTTCGGAGGCGGAGGACGTCATGCACATTATCACAACAATTGTACAATAGTAATCATAGCAAGAACAACCATTTCATTGATAACATATAATTTACATTGTAATTGATTTACATAAGTTTATCTTCCAAAAGTAAACATCAAAACTAAGACTTGGCACTATGATGCTCCGTCTTCTCGAAACCTGTATGCATACTTGACTTACTAATTTCCTGAGAATACAAGTAGTTTGAAAGAGTATCATCATTAAAGCTGGTGAGTTCATAAACATTTTTGTTGTAAAAGAGATACGTCCTTTTGTCCTTTGGAAATGTGGAATGTTGCCTTTGAGTCTTAAGACCAAAATATATCTGTGTTTCTCGTGTTTTTAAATAATGTTTCAAAATTCGAAAGGTTAGTAAGCAAAATATGTTCCTGGTGCGATTTCTTGGTATGTACATGTTAGTAAAGTTTTAGATCGATTGGATCTACTACGTATTTACTAAGATACTGTTTTCGTAAGTAAATTTCCATACCTAAAATAGTATATGTAGTTTTGTGTGTGCATAAAACCCCTTTTTGTGTGGTTCTTAAGTCTCTAATGTTTCCAGAAAATCCTATATTTTCCATAAAGTGTGTTATAGCCTTTATTGAACCAAGGCCGAAATATGTAAGTGTAAATACCATACTTAGTTTACAAGTGTGTAGTTTTGCTATTAAGAAAACTAGTTTGAAGATGTCCTCACTTTGCCAGTGATGACGCTTAACCTGGTAGATTCTGTATTTTCAAAAAGATAGCTTGTAGCCTTTAATGTATTAAGACTCCATTTTTGTAAGTAAATTCTCATACTTAAAATAGTATACGTAATTTTAATACTATAAAAGCCATTTGTGTAAACCCGGTACTTTGTAATGTACCCCTTTTGTATAAACCCGGTACTTTGTATTCGTACCCCGTTTATATTGAAAAAAAAACCCGGTACTTTGTAATGTACCCCTTTTGTATAAACCCGGTACTTTGTATTCGTACCCCGTTTATATGAAAAACCCGGTACTTTGTAATGTACCCTTTTTGTATAAACCCGATACTTTGTATTGGTACCCCGTTTATATGAAAAACCCGGTACTTTGTAATGTACCCTTTTTGTATAAACCCAGTACTTTGTATTCGTACCCCGTTTATATGAAAAATCTTTTGTAATGAATTTGAAAAGTAAAAGAAACATAAACTATACCTATTATAGTTCATCATAATGTTTGTATTGTATATGAAACCTAACTATACCTATTATAGTTTAACATGTTTGTTTGTGGTGTATAATAGACTTAACTTTACTTATTATAATCTATTATAATTATTTGTAGTGGTAGTACGTCTTTGTATGTGATTCATACCTTTAAACTAAGGTATATAATATGTACTATCAGCTATATGCATTCAAATAATTACTACACACCTTGCTCAGCAAGTTACAAGGTGTAAATAGAATTGTTAACTATTTATAGTTTTTAACTTTTTTATTCTTGCTATTGGAAAAAATTATAGAAAAATCATCAGAGATCGAAATTTAGATCCGTAAACTCTGAGGGTCTAGAAAATGTGTCTATTTCATTCATAATTTTTATCGTGATTTTTAATGACCTTTAACTTGTGTAAAAAGGTTCAACTTCACAGACTGGTCCGAAGTGGTTTCTGAAATGATAGGCTGTTTTGTAAAAATCGTCATAAATTGTAGAAAAATCGTATGGAGATGTGCAATCGTATGGAAATGATAGGCTGAATTATGTGCATATTAAACAGTTTTGAAAGATATTAAGTTTACGATGGTCAAAACAGTCCGTGAATAGAACTCAACTTTTCGGTTGAAAGATGATGTTTGAGTTTAGTAAAGTTTTTGGTGTTTTAACTTGTATTCCCCCCTGGAAACTAAAGAAAACTGGAAAATGTAGGGGTATGAACTCACCTTATGTGATTTCTTGAAGGATGGAAGGTCGAAGATGATGAGTTTCAAGTCGAGAACATTTGATGAACACACGAAGTTTTTGGATGATCCTATGAACGATTTCGTGTTAATATGTGTGTAGATGATTCAAGAGTGTTATGATAACATGTAATAATACTTGAGTTAGAAGGAAATACTTACCAATAAGTGAATAAATAACTCAAGAACACATCAAAAGTGTGGCTGGAAGTTGAGAGAAAAAGAGGTTCTCTTGATGGTTAAGAAGTGTGTATGTGTTTGATGGAGAAGAAAATGATCTAGGAAATCCCCAGACATTTCTTTATAAGAAGGATTGCTGGAGCAAGTGGCTAGGGTGAAGGGATGTTTACATTGGTGTGTGTGATGTGGATAAGGGTGGACCAATGAGAAAGTGACACATAAGTGCAAGTGGACACACTTGACCCACTTGTAACATAAAATATCCTAAGCCCTTTTCTTTAATGTAAAATAATGATTTATAATTTAATAAATCCTTGGGATGTGATTAAAATATAAGTTTAGGGAGTTTAAAATACTAAAAATATGAATTTGGTGAAAAATCCCCGTCAAAAACGTCAAAAACGGGCTTAAGAGGCGAAAGTGGTTGAAAATCGGATAATAGGAGCGAACCTGCGAGGTTCGGTCCTTAGGAGATGAGGATCGAGAGTAGGGAGAAGAAGGAACTGAAGGGAAGGCTCGCGTCCGAAGGGTGGGTCTCGGGTCCGAAGGTGAGAGGGAACCGAAATGGACCGAGGGCTCGGTTCATTTCGGGTGTACTTGAGCTTCGGTCCTGCTGACTTGGGTCCAAATGAGGTTCGGTCTCGGATGCTATGTTCGGTTCAGAAGGGGCTAAGTTCGGTCCTGAAAGGGGACCTTTGGTTCTATGCAGGGTTCGGCTCTAAGAGGTTCTCCTTTAAGAGGGTTCGGTCCTTAAGAAGGGTTTCGGTCCTAAATAGCTGTTTTTCCAGTTAACTCCCCGATTCAAGTGGTTTTTGGCCAAGTTAAGGGTCGGGATGACCCGAATGACTATAAAAAGTTGAGAGAGAGTTTGAGAGAGATTTGGGAGAGATTTGGGAGAGATTTGACTGTAGTCTTTGTTAGTGTTTATCCTCGCAATGCAAGGTTCGTAAACTCATTTAGGCTTTGTTTATGAATGTTTTAAGTCCCCAAAAGGGTCCATAGTCGTGTTTTGATGCATTTAACTCCCTTCTTAGGGTTTTACATTGCTAAACACATAAAATCTCCGAGACACTTGAATTCTTGACATACAAATGCACATTTTCATAGAATAACTTTTAACATAAAAGTACTAGTTAAGTTTGACCGGTTTGACTAGTTGACTTTGACTTTGACTTTGACTTGTAATTGACGGTTGTCACATCAAAAGACAACAGTCAACGGTCAACAAAAATCAACGTCAACCAAGCCAACACTCACCAAGATGTGGAGACCTCTTGGCCACGTCGTGGGCGTGCCAGGACAAGATAGTCGCGATGCAGAGTATCACCACGTCATGGCAAGCCCTTTGCCATGTCCCGGTAACTGGTACATTGTCATATTCTTCATTGAGAGCTTAATTCTTTAATCTATTCATTTATACTTTCCAGGAGTCTTTCTAACACCCAAACCCATCATAAAAATCATTGCTTTATGGAGATGCATGTCCAATTCATATCCTTACCAAACTAGGTCACTAATGAATGAAATGAACTCCAAAACTCTTACTTGAGACCAAGGACTTCATAGATCATAAGATCTGGAACATATAACCATAAAGGGACCTCAAGGATCCATAAAGTTGCCAACTTTATGGAATCCATCCACTCAAACTACCTTGAATCATGAAGAGCAAGCTTATAGGCCTAGATCTAGAAGAATATCATATAAAGATAAGAACTTGGGGATTTACAAAGGTCCAAAAGGTGTGCAAGAAGGTGGTAAGGAGGTTTGCTTGTTGGATCTTTGCTTAAAGGGCACATTCTTCTTCTTTAAGTTGCAATCCAAGGCTTAATACTTAAAGAACACCACAACCACACTAAGAACACTTAAATGAGGCTAGGGTTTTCGAGATAAGAGGGTGATGGCTGAAGATAATGACCTAACCCTAAAGTTAAGGTTCTTAAATATGAAGAAAACCCTAAAAATCGTGGGCTTGGGCTGCATCAACTGCCACATCGTGACTTTCCCCTTGACACGTCGTGGCGGCCATCAAAACACGCTTTTCTTGAAAATGCATTGCCACATCGTGGCACTACATTCACCACGTCGTGGCACTACATTCACCATGTCGTGGCACAAGGTTTTTCCCAAAAACTTTACTTTTGATCCTTCAAGTCCTCAACTGATCTATTCTAGAGGATATTACATTCGGTCTCCATATATATTTGAATTCCATATTGTAATTTACTTTGTGTTCAAAGAAATTATAGAAAACCATCTCTTATACCTTGATTGGAACGGTTTAGAACTTTAAGTTTTCCGAATTGATTGTATACACCCCTCCCCCCAAACCATTATTCAACGATTATACTTTAGTGATTAATTTCTTATTCCTCCAATCTCCATTTGGGACATTCGGTAAACCAAAACAAAGGCACTATGAAAAACAATATAAACCCATAAATATCGTCCATTTCAAGCTTGGACAACACTTAATAGTTATGGTTCAAAATAGGTAAAATCCATCTTCTTTCAATGTGTGTGTGTGTGTATATATATATATATATATATATATATATATATATATATATATATATATATATATATATATATATATCCGAAGTTTAACTACAAAACTTTACCCATTAGATGAATCAATAATATGTTTAACAAATAACTTGTATATATACACATAACAACGAACCCTAAGGACGTTAGATGAATCAATAATATGTTTAACAAATAACTTTAAGACATGGTAGTTCACAATCAAAAGTTGTTGTGGGATAGGATATTATTTTTGGAAGATTGCATAGTTTCAATTGATCAATGGACTAACAATTTGAATCTAGTCCTATCAAAAGGGATATGTAAAGAAAATCTATGATTATGTTCATATTCATGATCAACATACAAGAGGCCATGAAACAAGAAAGCAATATATGATGGTGGAAGACAAGTAATGAGTTATTACAAAATAGTGAGTACTGTATAGAAGCATATTCGTTAAAGAAAGCATGTAGGTTAACTAGAAAGCATTTTTATCAAGAGCTAAACCTGTTTGGTTTATTCTCATATCATCATGAAGACATGATTCTTTAGCTAGTCTCTTATAAAACAGTCTCTTGGTGTCGGCTCAGATTCCATCCCTAGCCGAAGCTCAAGGTCCACTTCTGTTGATGATGATGCTAAAGAAGAAATTTTATTTGAGGTGAGGCAAGAATCACTTGTAGACGATGACTCAATACACAAAGATAGTTGCAGTGCTGCTTTTTTCAAATGAACACCGTGATCTTTCTTTCTGGAGCTTCCAGGACTATTTGGTTCCGTGAAAGTCCATGGCCTCTTAGGTACGCTGTCACACTTCTCATCGCTTGACAACTGTGCTTCGCCTTGATCCATGGATTTCATACCCTTTGTGGTTTCTGTGGTAATTAGGGTCTCCTGGATTGATTCTTGTAACCTGGCTCTATCCTTTCTGTGGACATTCATGTGACCACCAAGTGCCTGTGCATTCGAGAAACCCCGTTTGCAGAAAGCACAAGTGTAAGACCTACTTTCCTGCCCAAATTCACCATTACTGGTGCATACTAAATCTAGGGTAAGTCCTGTACTTCCAGGGTTTTTTATCTCCATACCAACTTACTTTACAAACAATGAGAGAGAGAAGGGGGTTCAAATTGTTGAAGAGGGGGACTTATACGTCGTCCATATTCTCTGAATCCAAGTGCTATCTTTTTTTCTTCACAAAAAAAAAGGTGGACTTTTGGTTATAAAAATCCAAGGGACATAGTAGTTACAGATGTCTGCTATCAGGGGCACTTGCATGCGCGAGGTTTCATCACTTCGGTGTGTATTAATATTAAAATAACACCCTAAATTCTTTTTAGACAATGGCTCAGTATTGTAGAGTGTCTATATCTAAGATAACGATAGATTACGTATTTTTTGTTGCTGCATCGATCCTATCAACTTGTTGTAAGTCATGTCGACGTAAATTTTTATCTTATTTAGATTGTCTAACGATTAATCAGCATGTTGTGATATAAAAGTCATCCGCATGATAAAAACCCGAACTGCCTATTTTAAACATGATGCCACCAGAAGCGTGAATATATTTTTTAATTTTATTCCTCCTATTTTTACCCGACGAACGAAAGCTGCCAATAATTTGTTCTGGTAACGATTGGGAGGTGATTTTATTGTCTTACAATCAAATCTTACAGTTGTTAGCAATATCTATAACTGTAAGTTATGTCGGCAAATTAATTAAGAAACCTAATTCACAGATCAAGGGTCACGTTAAAAAGAGTTTTTATATTGATTTCGTAGATCTAGAGTTAGCGCTTCTAAATTTCTTCTTTTTAAAGCGAGGAGAAAATATATTAGAACAAACTAGCCATATATCATGCACAACAAGAATTCGGAGTATTAGGGACGTCGGTTTTTGCGACGACATGAGCAATAGCGGCGCCACCAGAGTAGACGCGCTTGGTGTCGCCGCTAAAACATCATTGTCGTCGCTAATAGCGTCGTCGCTAAAGCTAACCACCGGAGATCCGTCGGAGACACGCTACTTTCAATCGTGACCCTTGGTTCGGCAAATAATCCAACAGATAGGGTTTGTTCCTGCGATAAGGCATTAGAGACGCCGCTGTTAGCGGCGACATGTCGCCGCTAAAGGTGTCGACCCGTTGACCAACCTTAGACCAAATTCTGGCCCTACGATTCCTACCCAATCCAACGGTTGGTAATCGCCAGAAAGTGCGCGTATGATTCCCTCCGGTTTGTCGCCTCTAATAGCCCCTTGTCGCTGCTATTAGCGTCGCCGCTATTAGTTCGTCCTTTTTGTTCCGGTTCGTCTTCCCCAGACTCCATTTGCTCCCGTTTCTTTCATATACAGCTCCAAGGCGATCTGCAATTTCTCTGGCGACTCCCACTGCTCTCCACCGCTGATTGGGCTCCAAACTCTTCTCCCACCGCCGATTGGCCTCCAAAACCGAGTCCCACCGGCGGTATAACCTCCACAGCGACTGCCGCCTCCAATTCCCACGGGACCTTCGATTTCGTGCTCATATCTCCGGACCCAATTTAGTTTTCAGGACCCAATTTTGTTTGCATTCTTCTGTTAACACACATTAACACCACCGATTTCTATTTGAAGTGATTTGTTTTTTTTTTTTCGTTCCAGCACCTTCACCACGACTGCATCTTCACCACCGTCTAGCTTTCGTTTTTCCGGGCAAAAACAGGTTAGTTTGATTTGTTTCACTTGATGGAAACTGTGAAATTGTTTATTTTTTTTAGTGTGAACTGTGAAATTGTGAAATTGATTATTTTGAAGCTGTGAAATTGTTTATGAAGCTGTGAAATTGATTATTTTGAAGCTGTGAAATTGTTTATAAAGCTGTGAAATTGATTTTGAGTGTGAACTGTGAAACTGTGAAATTGTGAAATTGATTATTTTGATTTCTTTTAATTGATGGAAACTGTGAAATTGTTTATTTTTTTTTTATTTCTTTCAATTGTTTGAATGTATGTTTCACTTGATTTTGACTGTGAAATTCATGAAACTATGAAATTGATGGAAACTGTGAAATTGATTATTTTGATTTGTTTCACTTGTTTGAATGTATGTTTAACTTGTTTGAAACTGTTAACTTTGTGTGAATGTATATGTAAAATTGATTGAAACTATTAACTGTGAAATTATGGAAACTATTGTATGCAAGAACATGGTAGTTTGATTAGTTTGATATGTTTCATTTGTTGATCATGTAAGAATTGATGAATTTATATGTAAATTGAGATGTTTCACTTGTTGATCATGTATGAATTGATGAGTTTATATGCAAATTGATATGTTTCACTTGTTGATCATGTATGAGTTGATGAATTTATATGTGAAATTGATGTATATGTATGAGTTGATGAATTTATATGCAAATTGATATGTTTCACTGCTTTTTGAATACCTTATCTCATTTAGGATGTATATGTGTATTACATGATTGATTGTTTCAGAAATATTCGGTTGTTATTTTCTCTTTGCTCCTCGGTATATAATTTTATATATACTTAGGAGCTAAGGGGAAATGCTGCCGAATTTTTCTTAAACGGTTAATCATGTAATACACATTTGCATATGAGGTAAGGTATTCGAAAAGTGGGTTTAGAAGCCTACCCTTGTGAATACTCTCCTGTTGTCTGGTTTTCTATTCCATCTGATTGAGCGGTTACTCTATCCTTATAAATATTCAATCCAAATTCTACTTCTTGTAGAGTAAACACTAAAACCTAACTTATGTTTCAGTTGCAACATGTCTATTGATAAAACGTGGATTACTATTGAAAACCGTAACTCTACCTTGTTCCAACAAGGACTTGAATCTTTTCTCGAGAGGTCCAAACCACATGTCGATAACAAAGGTCAAATTAGATGCCCGTGTAACAAATGTAATGTCAATAAATTTATACTACTAGCCATAATGAAATTCCATATACTTCAACATGGTTTTAGTCCACATTATATTATATGGAAGTATCACGGCGAAAATACAACTCACCCGGTTGTCGAAGACATACCGCGTAGTAACGAGATGGCCGATGTTATTGATGATGTTATGGGGGGTGTGATTGAAAATGATACCAACCACAACGAAGGGAACCCAGATACAGACGGTAGCGGTGTTGATGATGGATTTCAAAAGCTGTTCGAGGAAGTCCAATTCAAATTATATCCTGGATGTTCGTTTTCGTCCTTTGACTTTTTAGCAAAGCTGATGCATATCAAGGTGATCAACAAATGGACTGATAGTTCATTCGATCAGCTTCTTGAGTTGTTGCAAACTGCATTTCCTGAAGGAAACGAGGCCCCCCCCCCCCCGTCACATTACGAAGCAAAAAAGACACTTAAAAAGATCGGCTTAGGTTATGAGTCAATACACGTATGTAAAAATGACTGCTTTCTTTTCTGGAAAGAACACGAGTTGTTGCAAAAATGTCCAGTTTGTAATGAGAGTCGGTGGGTTGATGAAAATACAAAGGGTAAGAAGGTGTCTCATAAGGTTTTACGATACTTTCCCATGACCCCCAGACTACAACGTTTGTACTGTTCAAGACACACAGCTAAAGATATGATTTGGCATAGTACCGGACAATCCAAAGATGGTACGATGATTCATCCCGTTGATGGAACTTCATGGAAAAAATTTGATATGAAGTATCCTGACTTCTCGAGGGAACCCCGAAACGTACGCTTAGGGCTTGCTGCTGAAGGTTTTAATCCGTTTGGTAACATGTGTAATCCTCACAGCACGTGGCCTGTCATACTCACCACTTACAATCTTCCACCATGGCTATGCATGAAAGAGTCATCTTTCATGTTGACCTTGTTGATTTCCGGCCCCAAAGCACCCGGGAAGGACTTGGATGTGTTCCTTAGGCCGTTGGTGGATGAGTTGAAGCAGTTATGGAGTTTTGGAGTACGTACTAAAGATGCAGTGACAGATACATTCTTAAATATGAAAGCGATGTTGTTATGGACAATAAACGACTTTCCCGCTCGTAGTAGTTTATCCGGTTGGAGCGGACAAGGGTACAAAGCTTTTCCGACTTGAAACGAAGACACTCCGTCCTACCGAGTATCAAATAAAGTCGTATATGTTGGTCATCGCCGGTTCTTAGATGCTGACCATCCATGGAGAAAAAGTTTGGACTATAATGGCGAACATGAGACAAGAGGTCCTCCAAGGCAATTTAGTGAGAAAGAAATACAAGCGCAACACACTCGTCTATTGTTTCGTCCATCGGGTAAAGTAGCTGCTCAACGAGCTGGTATTAAGAGAGATCGCGAGGATTTCGAGTTGAATTGGTCTAAAAAGAGCATATTCTTTGAACTTGAGTATTGGTCTTCTCTGGAGCTGAAGCACAACTTCGATCTTATGCATGTTGAAAAAAATGTAGGTGAGAGTCTTGTGGGTACTTCTCTGATGAATGATAAGTCTAAAGACACATCAAATGCTCGGGCGGACTTGACAAAACTGAACATTCGGAAAAATCTATGGTTGAAAAAGAGTGGCAACAAGTTCCATAAACCCCATCCACCTTACTCGTTCACGAAACCTGACCGCATTCGTTTTTGTAAGTTTATAAGAAATGTGAAACTGCCAGACGGGTTTGGATCTATCATCGGTAAGAAAGTGAATGAAACCAATACTAACATTATTGGGTTGAAATCTCATGATTATCTAACATTCGTTTTTCAGGATGTCATTTTTTTGGATTGCATTGCTCCATCTCATGGCTGCTGTGATGGGTCATGGAGGCAACGGTGGTGACGAGCCACCACATCCGTTCGGTGGAGGTTTTGGTGATCACCAAAACGATGGTAATTAAGATTTATTCTAATTCATTGTATTTCATATTGTATGTATATAAAAAATTATTCTGACTAATATTTTTTTATGCAGTGGTGCCTCCGAAGCGAAGAGGCATGACGGTAAATAAAAAAATGTACAAACTCTTTAAAGCTAACGGTGAACGGCCTCTTAATATAGTATTTGACATAAATACTAACATGCCGATTGGGGAGGTGTACAAATGTTTCATTCGGGAGGTTGGGAGCTATATGTGGCGGGACATCGGTTTTGATAAAGACACATGGACAGAGGTTTCTGAAGCCGAAAGGGTTGAAATGTTGCAGTATCTTTCAGTAAATTATTTATAAAGTTATATATTTAATATTTTTTAGTTTTGATTTATTTTTAATTTCTCTATTTTTTTTTGTAGAGATGGTTTGATTTTGACGCGATTACAAATCATCCCATGGCTTCAATTTATTGGGCGTCACTGAACAATCGCATATGTGCTCGGTATAGAGGCCGCAAAATATTGCAAAAAACCGTTTTTCTGATTTTGCAGGGAATGTGGAGGCAGCAAGGGCTCAAGCCCCTACGGGTATTGATCGGTAGCATTGGAATGCTGCTATTGACCATTTATTAACAGAAAAACATCAAAAACGATCCGCTGGACACAAAGAATGCTGGAAAAAGCAAGTAGTGAAGAATCGTGGAGGGACGTGCAGCTACGGTAGTGCTTGTTTCAACAAAGTAAGTTACAATAATGTTTATTCAGTTATAACATATTTTTTAAGGTTTATTCAAATATAACACATTTTGTAATGTTAAACAAAATTTGAATAGACTTGAAGTATTTCATCGTGCGCATGTAAATAAAAGAGGGGAATTTGTTGATCCTTTGGTTGAAGAGCAATATGTAAGCTATTATTACTTAAAAATGAAGTAGATTGTTGATTTTTTTTTGTGTTAGTTTTAACGTATATTAACAATCTTTGTGAAATACAGAATGCCTTAGTTGCTGAGGTTGCTCTACAGACTCATCACATAGCCGACTCTGGTGGTGATCCAAACACCATTGATTGGATCGCAATATTTGAGAAGGTGTTGGGTACTCGAAGGGGGCATGTGAGAAGCATTGGGCCTAAAGCTTCTTCAGCTGCGGGTACAAGTACTCCATCCCAATGGCAGTCACAGTCACAAGCATCGCAACCAACACAGGTATTTGTTAAATTCTTAAAAAATTTGGTTGCTTTGTTATATTGTTAAGAACTTAATGTATTTGTAGTAATTTTTGGTAGCTCGGTAGTTTGTTAAATTGTTAAAGACTTAATTGATTTGGCCGTTTAATAGTTTGGTAAATTGTTAACGACTTAATTCATTTGGTGCTTTGATGGTTTGATAGTTTGTTGAATTGTTCATGACTTAATGTGTTTGTGACTTAATTGTAGGATGTTGATGTGAATGCTTTTCTTCAAAACCCGGCATTTGTGACGGCCATTGGAGACATTATTCGCTCGTTTAAAAACCAAGTCAACGAGGAAAACAACGATGGGGAGGACGATGGGGAAGACGAAGACAACTAGTATTTCTTGTTTTATGATATGGAGGATGTTATTTTGGATTTGGAAAATAGTTTATGTATGATATATATTAGATGTTTGTTTGAGATTTATTAGATATTTTATGGAATATGGTATGTTTGATGTTTTTATATAATGTGGTATGTATTTATTTATGTATTTTTATCAAAACTGCATTTTGTAGTATATATAAATTAATATTATAAAAAGTATGTTTTTTCTCAACAAAAAAAATTAAAAAAAAAATAAAAACATTAGCAGCGACGCCTTTAGGGACGACTACGATCAATTGCAACGACGCAGACCTCCGGGGAGATTTGCCGGAAAAACTCCGGCCGGTAGCCGGAATATTAATAGAGACGACGTTTTTTGCGACGACAGTGGTGTATTAGGGACGACATGTATTAGAGACGACAATATTAGAGACGACAAGGGGCTATTAGCTACGAGCCAATTGCGGCGTCGCTTTAGCGACGACATGTCGTGATCAATTGCGACGATTTTTGTTGCCGCTAAAGGTTAGTTTTTTTGTAGTGACGGTAGTGGTAGTAGGGGTGAAAATTATTTGGTCTCGAATCAAAAAACCCAAAATTCAAATCGAATCAAAATCAATTTTAGACAAAACCATATTTAAATTCGGTTTTTAGTTTCAGAATTAGGAATTTGGTTTTTGGTTTGAGTTTTAGTCTTGTGAAGTTTAAACCAAACCGAATCAAAAAAACCAAATTTCATAAATTAATTAATTAAAGAATATATTATATTATATATTTTAAATAAAAATATTAATTATAAAGTACAAATCGTTTTAGCACATTTACTATTTTTTCAATGTAGGGTCACTTAAATGACTTGATCATTTTTCACTGCCCAATCCCTCACGAAAATCTAATCGTCGATACTCGATTCCTCATTAGCAACACTATTTTTTAAGTTAATATTTAGTGTCCTCGGTTTTCAAACCGAACCAAACCGAATTAGAACCCGGTTTTCGGTTTTGTCTAGACAACTTGAATTCGATTTGTAACATCCCAAAAATCACAACAAAATTTTTCATTTTTAATTAAAGTAAACTCACTGTTTCCCCTCAAAACTCAAGTCATAAGAAGCCAATATCACGTACAAATATCCCAAAATCAATGTCTCATAACATCTCCAAAACATGTCAACGAAGGATATGTACGATCATGCATTCGCCTTGCCCCAATCATCAGAAGTAGCTGAAATATAACACTTAAACTGTAAGTAAAAGCTTAACGAGTTCCCCCAAAATACAACCACACAAACATATAACAACATGCATACCGGGTCCACAACCATTGGGCTGTATTACCCCTCAGCCCACAACGTGAGTCTGGCTTGCCTTTCTGGCTCACGGTTCATGCCTAGATTGCTCCCGAGCCCACAACATATGTCTGGCTTGCCTTTCTGGTCCACAACTTATGTCTGACTTGCTCCCGAGTTTGTTGGCTTCCACACAGAGCAGTATTGCCTCAACCCAACCACACAATGTCGACATATGCAACAGATAAACATATAACAATAAACAGATAAACACGCAGATCTTAACAGATCACTACATCATAGCAACATCCTAAAACATGATACATAATCTACTAGGCCGATATTGGTTCCTTCGACCCTCAAGTATAGTGAGGAAACTCACCTCACAGTCTGAAATGTAGCTGAACAGATCACAACTCTAATTATTGACTCTACAGGTTACCTATACAACAAATAGTGATCTAATCTCAAACTACTACTCAAAATACCCAAAATACCCCTAATTCAAAATTGGTCAAAATTCTGGTCAACATCAAGGTCAAAGAGTCAAAGATCCCATCTAGGCTGAGTACGTCTTGCGTACTCTCCTCTACGCCCAACGTAGAGGGTGCCTCTCAAGTCAAGGGCTCCAAACTTGGTACGCGCAGCATACCTCCATCTACGCCCAGCGTACCAGAGCTAAATCCAAACTCAACATTAAGTCCTTATTTCATTAAGCCAAAACACCAAACTTCAGATCCAGGTAAAAAGGGACGTCTTAATGGATAAAGTATCTGACTTTATCCATTTGCATGCATACGAGAGGGTAAAAACTCAAACGTTTGGTCCAAAAGTCATCCAAAGCTCCAAAACTCTTGCATGGCTTAATGAGAGTATCCAAGCTCTCATATTTATGAATCCATGAGCTCAAAACTTCAAAAACCTACAATTCACGGACCTAGAGTAGCTCATACTTCACTTGACCAAAACTATGAGACCAAAACACAAACTATAGACTAGCAAGATCAAAGCAAATAACTCATCAAGATCCAAAATTTGTACCTTCAAATGATGCTTGAGGGTGAGGTACTTCTGGATCTAGGTGGTCTTGAGCTTCCAAGATGATTCGACTATCTTCTCCTTCCTTTAGGAACACCAAAATACACACTCTCAAGCTAAAAAGGCTCATATAATGGATTAGGGTTTGTAATGGACAATTTGGGAGATAGAGGCTGATAAGGGAAAAAGTCTTGAGAAAATAATGATGTTTAAATAAGCTCAAACCCTAAAAATTAGGGTTTGCCCCCCAGTCATGTACGCCCTGCATACACTTGGGTACACCCGACGTACTAACACAAACACATGCCTCACATAAAGTAAGCTATGGGACTGATTTTGCAACAAATCAAATACGTAGGTTCAAAAATGAAATTACCTGAACAAAGGGTGTTACAATTCTCCCCCACTTGAATCATACTTCGTCCTTGAAGTCCGGCGCTGCGAATAACTCAGGGTAGTGCTCTCTCATCTTTTCCTCAAGTTCCCAAGTCCATTCGGAACCCTTCCGATGCCACAATTGGGCTTTGATCAATGGGACTACCTTGTTGCGCAATGCCTTCGTCTTCCTATCCAAAATCGCCACCGGCCTCTCAACACAGTTCGGGAGATCATCAACCTGAATATCATCCAAGTGGACCAGTTCTGAATAATCAGCTACACACTTTTGTAGTTGAGAAACATGAAAGTTGTGAATCTGTCTAAGCTCCTCCGACAGATCCAACCGATTGGCTACCCTGCCTACCATGGATAATACTCGAAATGACCCAATATATAGGGGCCCTAAATTGCCCCTCTTTCTAAAGTGTGTTACACTCTTATAGGGTGATACCTTCAGTAAAACCATATCGCCGACCTCAAACTCCAACTCGGATCGATGTCCGTCAGCATAATTCTTCTGCCGACTCTGAGTTGTCTGCAACCTCTGTCTGATCTGCTGAATAAGCTTTTTCGCTTGAAGGAATACCTCGGCCTTTCCTATTACCCTGTGACCGACCTCTCCCCAACAGACTGGGGTACAACACTTCCTCACATATAGAAGCTCAATTGGCGGCGCACTAATACTGGAATGATAGTTGTTGAATTAAGAGAACTCAGCCATTGGAAGGTAGGAGTCCTAACTCCCACCGAAATCGATAACACATGCTCTCAACATATCCAAGAGCGTCTGGATGGTCCACTCGCTCTGGCTTTCAGTCTGCAGAAGATAAGCAGTGCTAAAGTGCAACCTCGTACATAAACATCGGTCGAGGAGCTCTCCTGAATAGTTAGGAAGTAGGCACTCTTGGTCATACGGTCCACTATAACCCATATTACATCAAATCCCTTAGTCGTCCGAGGCAACTTAGTGATGAAATCCATGGTGATCTGTTCCCATTTCCACATGGGAACCTAAAAGGGCTGAAGCTTGTCGTGAGGCCTCTGGTGCTCGGCCTTGCCCATCCGACAGGTCAAGCATCTCTCAACATACCATGTTATCTCTCTTTTCATGCACGAACACCAATAACTAAGTCTCAAATCCTGATACATCTTGGTGGCTCCAGGGTGTATCGAAAATCTAGACTTATGTGCTTCCTCCATCATCGTCTGTCTGATCTCGCCAAAATCTGGTACCCAAACCCGGCCGCACTGGGTCATCAATCCACGGCTGTCGGTAGAACACCTGTCAATCTCACCCCTAATTCTTCCTACTTCCAATTTTCCTTCTTGATTCCCTCGAGCTGAGCCTCCCTAATTAAATCCAGAAGCAGCGAGTCGATAGCAATCCTCATGCACAAGCTCCAAACAGAAGAACTAGCCGACTTGCGGCTCAAAGCATCGACAAATACATTCACTTTCCCTAGGTGATAAAGAATCTCGTAGTCATAATCATTGATCATGTCAAGCTATCTACGCTGTCTCATATTCATATTCGGCTTATCCATGAGACACCTCAAACTCTTGTGATCCATGTAGATAGTACATCGGACCCCATAAAGATAATCCGCCAAATATTGAGGGAAAACACTACTGCCCCCAACTCCAGATCATGCGTCGGATACCGAACCTGTTAGGGTGAAAGTTCTCCTTGGATGTGGCTTACCCTTTTGCGATGTGTAATGGGTTTATCCTTTCCTATAAATAGGAAGTGAGTGGCTCCCATGTTATTTAAGAACTTGTAAATCCCATTTGAGCGTTAGTTTAGTGAGAGAAAGAACAAACCCACTTGTACTATCACTATTCTAATAGAGCTTAAACATGATTATTTACTCTTGGTGTTCTTGATGTTTGTATGATTCACTTGATCTTATCAATTCCGCACATGTCATCATAATTAAGATCAGTACAGAATCTCATGCGGCTTCAGGTGTCTAGAAGCATATGCAATAACCCTCTCTTTCTGCTTAAGTATTGCCCCCAAATCGGTGATAGAAGCATCACAATAAACAACAAAATCCTCCACACTCTCCGGGATGGTCAACACCGGGGCCTAACATAATTTCTGTCTTAGTGTCTCAAACACAGTCTGCTGCTCAGGTTCCCAGTAAAAATCCATGCCATTCCTTGTTAGACGAGTGAGGGGTACAGAAACCTTGGAGAAATCTTGAATGAACCTCCAATAATACCCTGCTAATACCAAGAAACTCCTGATCTCTGAAGGAGACTTCAGGACCTCCCACTGCATGACTTCCTCAATCTTGGCCGGGTCGAACAAAATCCTATTCTGGTTAATATGGTGTCCCAAGAACTAGAACTCTTGTAACCAAAACTCACACTTTGAGAACATGGAATAAAGCCTCTCCCGCCTCAAAACTCCTAGAAGTTATCGAAAGTGCTCCTCATGCTGCTCCCTGGTCTTGGAATAGACCAGGATATCATCAATAAAAATAATGAATGAACGATCAAGCATCAACCTGCACACCCGATCCATCACATCCATAAGTGTCGTCGGTGCATTGGTAAGGCCAAACGGCATCACCAAAAACTCGTAATGACCATAACGAGTTTAGAATGTTGTCTTCTCCACGTCCTCCTCTCTAACCCTCATATGGTGATACCCTGACCTCAAATCAATCTTGGATAACTAAGATGCTCCCTACAACTAATCGAAAAGATCATTAATCAGTGTAAGTGGGCAACGGTTCTTCACTGTCAACTTGTTCAACTCCCCATAATTGATGCACATCCGGTGTGAACCATCTTTCTTCTTCACAAACAGAATCGGTGCTCCCCAAGACGAACTACTCGGCCTGATAAACTACTTTCGCAACAGCTCCTGAAGCGGAGAGGACAACTCTTGCATCTCTCGTGGTGGTAATCGGTACGACATGTAACGCCCACAGATCCGGGCTAGTCAATTTAGAGACGATGAGCATCACAAATGAGTTTTTTTGGAAGATTATTTAGAAGGATTAATCTTAACCAAGTTGTATTATATGTTACAAGGGTTCCGTACATATAAAGAACGCCGAAATCCGAGTTATAACGAAGAAGTTATGGCCCGTCGAAGTTTTACGGCAAAACCGGCACGGCACCGGGAGACATAAATAGTGAATTTACGGTAGAAGACTTTTTAGCCTTAGTGATCTAAACAAAATTTGTAGTATACGTTAAACCGAGATCATACAAAAAAATAACGCCCAAATCTGACTTCGTATGAGGAAGTTATGAATTTTATAAGATTTGGCATAGCAGTGCACAGCCCGAAACTCGAATTTTAGTTCGAGCGGTTTTTGGCCTATGCGACCTAAATGAGAGTTGAAGATCTCATTAATAGGAACTCAACGGTAAAAAGACAGACGAAAACGGAGTCCGTATGTAGAAGTTATGAATTTTACGCGGACATTTAACAGTATAATTTCCTCCTACTGTTAAATTTAAGATCGGTCGAGAATTAGCCGACGGAGTCTAAATGAAAGTTTTAGATCTTGTTTTTACCTACGTGTGGATATAAAGAATGTCGAGAGTAGAGCTTTTATGTTAAAGATATGGACGAAACTTGGTCCCTACTCTTCGAGCGCGATAAATTCGATACAGTTTTGTAAATCTGAGATAGAATGAGAATTAGTTGACGGCGTCTAAATGAAAGTTGTAGTACTCGTAAATACCAACGCGTGGATATAAAGAACGTCAAAAATGGAGTTCGTATGAACGAGTTACAAATTATAATAGCATATTTACGTATTAAAATAAAGTATAAATCATATATACGTACACATATATATACAAATGTATATATCATTAGAAATGTATCGACGATGCGGTTATTATAAGACTAATGTTGAGTACTTTCGACATTAGTTTAGTACAAATATCATTAAATCTATTTAAAATAGTATTATGAAGGGGTGTTTAGTCGTTTATATAACTATAAGGTCATTAAGTAATTATGGAGGGTAGTTTTTGTAAATTCAATTACTATAAATAAGTGGCTTGGGCTCTCATATTTCTTGCACCATTCTCTTGATTCAAGAGTCTTTCTCTTCTTATCCCCCGAGCATTTCGGTCCCTCGTGATTCGACTTCTCTTTCTGTAGTTTTAGTATAGTAAGGTGAGCGCTGAAGCGCTGCACAAATCTTTCTTAGAAAGATTCAGCGACGAAGTTCTGCCCCTGCAGAGCCCGACTCCTAGCTAAAACCCCCTTGTAAGTAAGTTATGCTTACCTATTTTAATATAGCTTATATTAAAAATTAGTATTGTTATTATGAACTTATAATAAATATTTGAGCTATTATTATGACTTATATAAGTGTCGTTATAATATCTTTTTAACTACTCGCGGTACGGGTAATCTGGTTTAAAGGGCCGCATAGGGTTGTTGGATTTCAGAAGTGCTATATGCCAAAATGGTCCTGCCCTCCGGTGTTTTATGTCTGGCCCTTGTCTGTACATAGTGGTTGGAAAGTATTGTTTAAACGCTTATATAATAATAATAATAATAATAATAATAATAATAAGACTAATAATTAGTCACGGTAAATATTAGACTAAAATGTAGTGGTAATAATAGTAGGTTTCGTCGAAGGAAATTATTTTAAAGTAAACGAAGCGCTGTCCGAGTACCGAGTCACCACCTTATCAAGTGAGTGCATAGTTACTTTCATCTTACACATAGATATGAAGTATTTTATATAAACTACGTGCTATGTGTGCATATTATCTGAGTACTTGCTGTCTATGCTGGATGAACGATTTTATACATGTTTTAAATGATTTAAACTGTATATATATATATATATATATATATATATATATATATATATATATATATATATATATATATATATATATATCTACGATAATATGTTGGGTAAAACATGGGTAGATGTAATAGATGGAATATGAGTTGGATGATGAGTTGAGAGGTGTTATAGACCAAGAGGTGAGTGTGAGAGGTGGACGATGTGAGAAGCCTTTCCCAAATGATGGCCCCGTCATCTAGCAGAGTATGGATGACAACCACAGACTATTCTAGAAAGTCCAGTGGAACACTAGCAGGCTCGCAACCTGTAGGTGTTGTGAACGATGTGTTCACCCGGTGTACTCTAAACCCTGGCAATCATGCAGACTTGGTGCCTAAACCTTGGCGATCATGCAGACTTGGTGCCAAAACCCTGGCGACTATGCGGACTTAATGCCTGTTGTATAAACCCTGGCGACTATGCAGACTTAGTGCCAAAACCCTAGCGATTATGCGGACTTAGTGCCTGTTGTATAAACCCTGGTGACTATGCAGACTTAGTGCCTAAACCCTGGCGACTATGCGGACTTAGTGCCTGTTGTATAAATCCTGGCGACTATGCAGCCTTAGTGCCTAAATCCCAGTGACGATGGACTCCGTGCCGATTCCTTAGGATGATCCTTAGGAATGAATGAACGAGGAATAGTTGATTCTTAGGGTAGATCCTTAAGAGTAAAGAAGATAATGGGGATGGGTAATTGGGTTGATTGTTTGATGTTTAAACATAATAATTATATTATTGTGGGTTGAAAACCCTATGTACTCACCAGGTTTCCCAACCTGACCCACTCCAGCTTATTTCTATCACAAGTGTCGATATGAAGTTACATTACACTGAGAGATTAAAGAGGTGTAGATCACTAGTGATAATGAATGTAAGTTTTGTTTATGCTTATGTTTCTGTATTGACGATGACATCCCAAATGTTTTAAAATGAATAAAAATACATTTCTTCGGAAATGCTTTGATAACGTATTTATCATGTTTTAGTGGGAACAAATTTCGCAACATTTTTATCAAAAGAAGTACTCTAATTTTTATAAAGCATAAACAAAATCGGTCTTTTCTGGCCGTGAAAATGGGGATGTCACACGACACCTTGGAAATTAGCGTTGCACTAGGGATCATATCGAACCTGAACACCACTTGCCTCACGGGAGGCATGCCGGGTAATTCCTCCTGAAATACATCAGGGAATTCACTGACTACATGCACATCTAAAACGACACTCCCTTCTCTACCCGAGTGTCAATCACATAAGAAAGGTAACCCATACACCCATGCTGCAGATACTGTCGAGCCCTGGCAGCATAAAAAAAGGTTGATCCAACCCTGGTACCCTCTCCATAAATGATCAGTTCTCCCCCACTTTGGGTTCGAACTACAACTCGTTGCCCCTCACAATCTATCATGGAACCAAATCTGCTCAACCAGTTCATCCCACTATCACACATACATCCCTCATAGGGATAGGGATCAAATCGACCAAGGAAGACACCCCAAAAATCTTCAAAACGCAATCCCGAAAAATGCTCGAAGTAAAAACCCCGCGCTTGTTGGTGATGGAAACTCGCAACGAGCACTCCAATTCTCCAAGAGACATATCGAAACTCCTACCGAAGGATAGAGACACAAAGGACCAACTCGCACCCGAATCAAAAAGCACAAGAGCAGGCAAGGAGTTTACTAAGAAGGTACCTAACAAAAATACAATCATAAGCATACAATAAAATATCTCGATAGAATTATAAATAAAAACATACCAGTAACGATGTCCGTGCCGCCCTGGCCTCCTCTGTCATGAGCTAGAAAGATCTACCTCGAGCCCTCGGGGGATCCGCCCTGCCCTGGCGTCCATACATGATCCTCAAAGTAGACAGGGCTGGTTCTTGCACTGGTCTCGCAGTGATCAAGGGACAGTTGTCCTTCACATGGACAACCTGATCACAGTGATAGCAAATCCTGGTGCTCGGTATTGGGGTCTGCTGATGACAATCCCTAGCAATATGGCCCTCCCTGCCACATTTGTGGCACCAAGAAGAAAATCGGCAACCACCATCATGTACCTTGCCACACTCCCTACAAGCGCGGCCCCTCTGACCTCCGGATCGTGAATCAGCGGGCTTGAATCGCTTCACTGCAGGCTGTAACTGAACATGATCATGCCTCTGCTCCCTGGTCTGAGTCTCTATCCGAATCTCCCGTCTCCATGCGGCATCATGTAGCTTAAAGTGGGTACTATAGCGTTGGGTAGATACAAATTGTCGAATATCAGTCTTGAGCATGCTCAAGTATCGTGTTATCTGGGCCTGCTCCATAGCATCATACTCATGACAGAAAAGAGCCTTCTCAGTAAACATCTTGGTGATCTGCATCACCGAATCCGTCGTCTTCGTCAAATCCAAATACTCATGAGCCAACCTCTCCCTCTCTACCAGGGGAAGATACCTCGTGCGAAACATCTCTGAGAACTGCTCCGAAGTAACAACAGTCCTCTGTTCAGGAGTGCAGGAACCAGTCACCAGGTTCCACCAGTCCTTCGCGCCTAGTCCAAGATGGTTCAGGGCAGACCTGACCTTCCAGTCCTTCGGACATGAACAGGTGAAGAAGTAGCCCTCCACATCATAAATCCATCTTATAGCCACAATAGGGTCCTTGACCTCGTCAAAATTCGGGGGCTTCGTGTTGCTAAAGTCCCAATACAGGAATCATCCTCTCCCCAGAAACCCCACAGCAGCCACAGCTGCGGTAGCTGCAGAAGCAACAGCCTCAGACATATCGGCATACCGCTCATAAAAAAACTCAATCGTCGTTGTCTTAACAAACCCAAAGACATCGGGTGTAACACTCATAAAATTCGTGAAAAATTTAAACTTTTAAAACATTCCAAAATCATCATCGTTTACAAACTGTTTCTAAAATAAGATTCAAATAAGAGAAATCCCAAAATCGTGAAACAAAAACATGAGGAGGTGCACGATCGAGCCTTCGCCTTCCCGTGATCCTCAGAGGTACCTAAAACATAATTCAACAACTGTAAGCCAAAAGCTTAGTGAGTTCACCCAAAATACCACTACAAAATACAACAAATGCAGCATGCATAAATGAGCCTTCAGCCTAAATGGTCCGCCTCGCAGGGCCTACAGCCTATCTGGACCGCTCCCGAGCCTTTGGCATGACTGGACCGCCTCGCAGGGCCTACAGCCTATCTGGATCGCTCTCTGTGCCTTCGGCCTGACTGGACCGCCTCACAAGGCTTCCAGTCTATCCAGACCACCTTGGGTCTGTTGTCCTTCAGCACAAAGCAGGACCGCCTCAACCCGACCACACAACATATATCAACATATACATAACTCATAAACACATAATCAATTAAGAGGCAAGTGCAAATCATACAGATCAATAAGCATAGCATCATCCTATCTACCAGGATATCGATCTAACAAATTACTATCGCAACTAGCATACGAGAAACCAGGATAACAATCCAACAGGGCCGACATTGGTGCCTTCGACCCATAAGTACAGTGAGGAAGACTCACATCTCAAGTACTGCTGAACCGGAAAAATCCAACTCCAAAACTCAGCTCCGGACTTAACAGCCTACAACCACCATATGACCATTCTATCAAAACCTCCAAATACCCAAAATTCCCTCAAAGTCAAACTTAGTCAACCAATTCAAATCAATAGTCAAGGTCAACAGTCCGTGTTGACCCAACTCGTCGAGTGCACATGCCAACTCGTCGAGTTTCGTCAGTACTTAGAGAAACGGGGAAAGTCCGAGCCAACTCGCCGAGTCCTCCGGACGACTCGTCGAGTTCCTACAGTTTTCCAGAAAAGCGGGAAAACCCCGATCCAACTCGTCGAGTTTTCCTAGCTTAAATCATTCAGTCCTTTTCATTCCTTCTAATGCTCAAAAATGTAGATCTGGTACCCAAGAGCTGGAAAACTACATAAAGTTGCTAACTTTACGTCCATGCATGACACAAAAAGGATAAACCACTCAAAATGACTTAACAAAGGACTTAGAACATTAAGGAAGCCTAGATCTATATAAAGCTTGAAACTTTAAGCCCAAAGAGGCCACAAAGTGCCCAGATCTGAAGTGGCAATTTCCAGAAATGACCAAACCCAAGAATGACTCCAAAATGAACCCAAAATGACAATAAACTTCAAAAGAGGAGAGCTAAGCAATAAATGGTCAAGGTTTCGACTTTATACCTCAAAATGGTTGCAACAACAGAGAAGATCGCAGATCTACAACATTCCTCTCAATCAAGCTTCTTCAAACTCCAAACTTCTTCCAAAAGAACACCAAAAAACACTCATCAAGCTCACACACACACACAAAAATGAGAGAAAATGCATGAACTAGGGTTTTCTCCACAGAGGGGGCGGATAAGGAGGCCATCCAAAGGCCATAAGGCCTTTAAATAAGGAGAAACACCCTAAAAATTAGGGTTTCATAATCAGCCACCAACTCGTCGAGTTTTTCTCAACAACTCGTCGAGTTGGGAAGCTTCCAACACGTCGAGTTGAGGCCTTCAACTTGATGAGTTCGAAAGGGAAAATTACCTTTGAAGCCATAAATCTCATACCTGGGAATCGGGATGTTACAACTCTCCCCCACTTGAACTAAGCTTCGTCCTTGAATCCTGTTGTGGTGAAAAAATCCGGATAATGCTCCCGCATCTCAGCCTCCGGCTCCCAGGTCCAGTTGGATCCTTTCTAATGCTACCAACGTACTTTACCAAAGGTACCTCCTTGCTTCGAAGAGTCTTTACCTTCCTTTACAGAACCGCCACTGGCCTCTCAACATAATTCAAGTGCTCATCAACCTGAATGTCATCCAATGAAACCACTGCATCCTCGTCCAGCACGCACTTCCGCAACTACGAAAATGGAAATTGCTATGAATTTGACTGAGCTCATCCGGTAGATCCAATTTATACGCAACCATGCCAACCCTGGAAATAATCCGAAATGGTCCATTATATCGACCCAACTTTCCCCTTTTCCTGAAACGGATCACACCTTTACATGGTGAGACCTTCAGTAATACCATATCACCGACATGAAACTTCAAATGAGATCGATGCTGGTCGACATAACTCTCCTGCCAACTCTGGGCGGTCTGCAGTCACTGCCTGACCTGCTGAATCATCTTTGTAGTTTGCAGAACTACTTTAGTCTAACCCATGACTCTATATCCAACCTCTCACCAACAGACTGGCGTACGACATCTCCGCCCATACAACAACTCAAAACGCGGAGCACCAACACTGGAGTGAAAACTGTTGTTGTAGGAGAACTCTGCAAGGGGTAGGTAGGAGTCCTAACTCCCACAAAAATCGATAACGCATGCTCACAACATATCCTAGTGAGTCTGAATAGTCCGCTTGCTTTGGCCGTCGGTCTGCGGATGATAAGCTGTGCTGAAATGCAACCTCTGTTGGATAAGGTGTCTAAGTCCATAACTATATTTGGTATGTACTTGACCCAACTTGCCATGGTCCATTTGGGTTGCATGGCATCGGAACAATTTGGATAGACTTTTGTGAGAAGAAGATATTTATGATTTATTAATATATTATAAGTTCTAATATATTAATATGAATTATTTAATTAGTATTGATCAAGAATTAGTTTGGAATTAATTTTGCGATCAAAAGAGACTAATTAAATAAATGGGGATTGATTTGGTAAATCATTCATTCTTATATAGTGGGCTTATGATCCATAGTTCTTCATGTTGGGCTAAACCCATGTGGTGACCTATAGGTACTCCATGGAGTCTAAAACCCATGGATCATGAGGAATGTGGAAAGGCATGAGTTACACGGTGTAACCCTAATGTGCACACTATATAATGAAGCCTCATCCAAGCAAAATCGACACTCAAGGATACACAAGTGAGGGCTAGCCGATTTTAGTGTAGTAGAATCTTCTCTCAAGTTATTCCAATTGTTGGTGGTGTTGTGTGAAGCATTTGAGGCATCACATTTGGCGTGCTAGGATCACAAAGTCTTAAGGAATCAAAGCTACAACAAAGGTATGTCATTCTACTAGTTTTTATATTACATATACCCCATCATATGCTAGTTAGGATGAAACCTTGGAAAAAAGAAAGTTTGCATGTATAATAGAGAAAATATAGATCCAAGGTTTCTAGGGTTGCATGCACACCATAGGAGTGTTAGAATGCTCAAAACCCAATAGTGGTATCAGAAACTAGGCTAGTTTTCAATTATACTTGATGTTACTTGCTTAAAAAATCGATTTTCTGCTCACTGTTTAGTGAACTCGCCGAGTGCATTGGGGGGACTCGACGAGTCCATGTGAAAATTCATCCAACTCGTTGAGTTGGTTCTTGAACTCGACGAGTAGGAGGCCCTGAGTGCAGAATTTCGAGTTTCAATGTTGGAATTGGACTAGGATCATTACCCTAAACTGTTTTTAGACTGTTAAACCTGTTTTTGATGTGGTAATGATTGTGCTTATCCAATTTCAATGATAATTGTCAAAGTTTCAAGTTTTATATTAAGTTCATATGATTCTTGAAAATTGTTGATATGAATTATGCATGCTTATAAGTTTTTGTTAGATCATAGAAATTATTTGACATGCTTGTTAGTTTAATTGTTGATCTAAATGCTTTTTAATGGACTCCATAACTTGTCCTCAAGTTATGGAATTCCAAGAGTCTTTTCCATTAAAATCATTAAAACTCATATGTTATAGAAATGAAAGGTTTTGAATAGTTTCAAAAACTTGCCCTCAAGTTTTGGAATTTGTAAAGTCACACATTAATACTTTAATTCCAAACCCTAGAATTTTAAAAGTTTAAACTTCAACCCTTATACTTTATAGTATTATAAGTTAATAATATATATATATATATATATATATATATATATATATATATATATATATATATATATATATATATATATATATATATATATATATATATATCTGTATAAGAACAAGTCGGTCTTACCGTTAGTAGGCCTCATTCACGAAGCCGGTCTATAAGGGGGTATAAAGTTGTTGCCTATAAAATGGCAGCTTAATGAGTGTCCACTCTCACCCACCGCTTCCTTGACTGGTGGAGGTTCGTTAGCCGAACGGGTAGGACAAAGACTATAATTCTCATTAAAAGTATAATGATAAATATAAAGTAACTAAACCTTTTATAAATTCCCAATCTTAGTTACTTTAGGAAAATGTGAAATTGATGCTAACCATGAAATTACACTTTGCACCTTGCTAAGTCTTTAGTGGAGTGTGTGTGGTTAATCGGCACACTAACTTGGACTAACAAGGGTGGCAAAGGGTGGCTTAAGGTTTATCATAGATCGGTGGAGCGTGTGTGGTTAACCAGCACATCGATTAGGTGATAAAATTAAGAGTACCAAGTTAATTTGCATGGTTATTCACACCTTGTTTGTGATCCTCGGTATCCCAATAACAAACTTGAAGGGCATAATCGAGATTTAAACATGCCATTGAATTGTTCAATGAATCTCAAAAGATCTAGGAGTTTCAATCCAATTAAAACCTAATAATTTGTTTCGTTTTTCATGGTGGAAATTGGTAAATCGTCATTTACCTACCTTTAGATATTGTGTAGCTTGGATTACGGTATCCCTCTTCCAAGTTATAAAATATTGTGTTGGGTCCTAGCGTTAATATTTCATTTGGGTTTCTTATTAAGGACTCTTTATCTAATCTAAACTTGTCTTTCTTCCTTTTCAGATGTCTTCCAACAATGCTTATGGCTCAAACCCTACTGGCTCCTTTCTCTCATGAATCTTTATGGGAGAGTCATCTTTGATGGGACTAATTTCAATGATTGGATTAGGAAGATAAGGATGGTCACTCGCTATGAAGACAAGGAGTATGTACTTGATAAGGAGCAAAAGGTTATTGATGAGTCTTCTGCTACTCCAGAGGAGATTGCTGAGTACACTACCCATGAGAAGGATGCCACTATGGTGTCTTGTATCATGTTGGCTACCATGACAACAGAACTCCAGAAATCCTATGAAGATTTCTACCCTTATGAGATGCACCAGGACCTGATAACAACTAAAATGAAGGATGGAGAGTCTATCACGGGCCACCTGCAGAAAATGCAAAGAATCGTGGACCGTTTGCTAAAGTTAAATGTGAACTTTGATGAGGAGTTAGCAATAGATATCATTCTACACTCCTTACCCTCCTGTTATGATCAGTTCCACATGACCTATCATATGAACAAGGAGGAGGTCACACTTAGCAAACTTTAAGGACTTTTGAGGACTGCTGAAAGTAGTCTTAAAGGTAAGAAGGTTGTTACCACTCCTACCACCGCCCCTGTTCTGGCAATCGGGCAAGGTAAAGGGAAAAAGAGGAAGACACCTGCCCCAAGTACTTGCAGGATCTTAAGGATAGGAAAGTGAAACCCACCCATGCAAGTATTTACACTATATTGTCTAATAACTCACCACATGCTAATTCTTGGGTCCTTGATACAGGGTGTGGAATTCACATTTGTTCTGATTTGCTGGGTCTAAAAAGAAGTGAGGATGTGGAGCACGGGAAGATAAACTTGATCATGGGGAATATGAAAGTTTCACCTGTCACCAAGATTGGAGTTTACTCTTTATTGCTTAGTAGTGGATTAATATTAGATTTGAATAAATGTTGTTACTCGTCTGAAATGGCGAGAAATATTATTTCTTTTCATGGTTTGTACAAACAAGGATTTACTTTTTCATTTGATAATGAATGTGGCGGTACTAATGCTTTTTATAATGGTGTTCTTTATTTTAAAGCATTACCTTGTAATGGTGTATATGAAACTGTGTCGATTGTAGACAACTTAGGAAATAATGTATTGCATATTGATTCTTCCACTAGTTTGGATAAGGCATCCTTGTGGCATTGTCGTCTTGGACATGTCAACAAGAAGCGCATAGGCCAACTCCAAAAGGCTGGAGTCTTGGAGTCATTTGACTTAAAGTCAGATGATAGTTGTGAATCTTGTTTACTTGGAAAAATGACTAAGTCACCCTTCACTGGTACTTGTGCTAGGGATGAAGGTTTGTTGGACCTCATACACACTGATGTGTGTAGACCCTTCAGAACCGCCACAAGGGATGCTAACCGCTTCTTTGTGACTTTTAATGATGATTATAGTAGATATGGCTATGTCTACTTAATCAAGCATAAGTTAGAAACCTTTGATAAATACAAAGAGTTTAAACAGGAAATGGAGAATCAGTTAGGCAGGAAGATAAAGATGCTCCGATCCGATCGAGGTGGAGAGTATCTTAGTATCGAGTTCCTTCACTATCTTAAGGAATGTGGAATTGTTTCACAATTGACACCTCCTAGGACACCACAGCTGAATGGTGTGGCTAAGAGGCGCAATCGAACCTTGTTAGACATGGTTCGTTCCATGATGAGTCGAGCTTCGTTACCAATCTCATTCTGGGGGTATGCGTTAGAGACTGCCTCTCATATCCTTAATCTAGTCCCTACCAAGAAGGTTGCCAAAACACCTCACATGATGTGGACTGGGAAAGTTCCCATTTTAGACTACATCAAGATTTGGGGTTGTGAGGCTTTCGTGAGGCGCGAGACTCACAACAAGCTCGAACCTCGAAGTGAGCGGTGTATTTTCATCGGCTACCCACATAAATCTTTTGGTTATCTCTTCTACAGACCGGGTGACAATGTTGTCTTCGTGGCGAGGAGAGGAGTCTTTAGAGAGAGAATTCATAAGCCAAGGAAACAGTGGGAGGAAAATTGACCTTGAATATCTTAAAGAGTCAAGCGGTGAAGGAACCTCAAACACTAGCAATCAACCTGAGGAGGAAACTCCAGTTGAGCTGATTGATGAGTCTGTACCTCTGAGGCGTTCCACGAGAGTTAGGAGCACACCTGATTTTTATTCAGGTTTCCATATTACTACAGAAGGTGATGCATTTATCAGTGATAGTACACTGATAAATTTTGATGAACCTAACAACTTCAAGGAAGCCATGGCAGGCCCTGAATCTTCCAAATGGAAGGAGGCTAAGGACAGCGAGATTCAGTCCATGTATGACAATCAACTTTGTAACTTGGTTGACAATGTACCGGGTCATAAGACAGTCGAGTGAAATGGATCTTCAAGAAGAAGAACGACATGGAAGGGAATGTACACACTTATAAGGCACGACTGGTTGGAAGGGCTTTACTCAAACTCCGAGAGTTGACTATGATGATACCATCTCACCAGTAGAGAAAATTAAGTCTATTAGGGTTATGCTAGCCATTGCTGCATTTCATGATTATGAAATAGGGCAAATGGATGTCAAAACCGCTTTCCTTAATGGAAAGTTCGCTGAGGATGTTTACATGAGTCAGCCAGAGGGTTTTGTCGATGCAAAGTACCCTAATAGAGTGTGTAAGCTTGAGAAATCCATCTATGGATTAAAACAAGCATCTCGCAGATGGAATCTTTGTTTCGATGAGAAAGTTAAAGAATTTGGCTTTTCGAGGAGCGAGGATGAGTCCTGTGTATATGTTAAGGCTAGTGGGAGTATAGTAAGTTGTTTGGTATTGTATGTGGATAACATACTACTCATAGGAAATGACATCCCAACCTTGCAGGAGGTTAAGTCCTGGCTTGGGAATTGTTTCGCTATGAAGGTCCTTGGAGAAGCTGCTTATATCCTAGGAATAAGGATATTGCGAGACAGAAGTAAGAGACTAGTTGGGCTTAGTCAAAGTACCTACTTGGATAAGGTTCTGAAAAGATTCAGCATGCAGGATTCCAAGAAAGGTGACTTAGCGATCCAGAGTAATAGCAAACTGAGTAAGACTCAGAGCCCGAGTACAGAGGCTGAGATAGATGAGATGAGTCGAGTACCATATGCTTCTGCTGTAGGCTCGATCATGTATGCTATGACTTGTACTCGCCCTGATGTGGCCTTTCCTTTGAGCATGGTAAACAGATATCAAGGGAATCCTGGCAAGGCTCACTGGACTGTGGTGAAGAACATTCTCAAGTACATGCGAAGGACTAAGGACTGGGTCCTTACCCTTGGTGGGAGTGATGACTTGAGAGTAGTGGGGTATAGTGATGCCAACTTTCAGACAAACATGGATAATTTTCGCTCTCAGTCGGGCTGGGTCTTTACCCTAAATGGAGGAGCAATTACTTGGAAAAGTTCCAAGCTGGAGAGAGTAGCTGATTCAACTTGCGAATCAGAGTATATAGCAGCAAGCGAGGCGGCAAAGGAGGCGATATGGCTGAAGAACTTCATTGGAGACCTTGGAGTTGTACCAGCTATAAAGGAGCCTATGGATATTTTCTATGATAACGAGAGTGCAGTTGCCTTAGCCAAGGAACCAAGGGATCACGGCAGATCCAGACACATCGACAGAAAATACCGCTTCATTAGACATCGAATAGAAGAAGGACTCCTCGTGGCAACGAGGGTATCATCGAATGAGAACCCTGCAGATCCCCTCACGAAGGGACTGTGTAGGGTTAAGAATTTATAGCATGCGAGGCACATTGGGCTGAAGAATGATATTAGTTTTAGTAATTAGATAGCTTTCGAAACTTGTAATAGTTGAAAAGTAATTGACATTTGATGTTTAAATAAAATGTGTTTTTTATTTACTAGTATGGTACTGTCTTGTGTCAATCATTTACTATTGTTTCATTTTTCATGTTTTGACTTCCAGAATAATTATATTATTCAAACTATCCACAGTCGATCATACTTTGGAAGTAGGTATTGAAATAAGACTGTCATGAATTGGAGTTGTAGATTTGTCTGAATTGTATTAGACATAGAAATTGTTGCTGCAACATTCATGAGTGCTCATAAGTTCTGAGTATTGGATTCAACCCACGCTCACTTGTATAACTTCATGGAATTTATCTCGAGTGATCGTGAGACGGTAATATCATATAAGTCTTCAAACCAAGAGATATGAGTTGTTGACTATGAGTTGGTTGTACATTGATAGTACGAAAACGCATGAGTAACATGATGTTATAAAACGTGTTGTTGTGTATAATTTGATGATTAGTTAGTACAAGCATATGAGTCAAAGTTTATCTGTTCCTTTTAATCCTTGGAGGATTAAAATCGATATCTTGGGCCCCTCGATGATTTTGTTTTGACTTATGTGTCGGGCCCGGTCAGAACTATATTAATGTGTTCGATTAAGTTCTATGTCAAACAAATCGGAAATCGGGAAACAAACTGCTGGACAATAAGTACGACGTTGTTCCATGTATTTGTCCGGCTGATATCTTGAACAAAGGATTATATGATCACTTATCTAAAATGGCACAACTTAGTTCCACGAGACTTTTAAGAGCTAAGATTGCTGGTCGGATCCTGAAGTCATACTTGCAGCTATAGTTATTAGACTTATCCAAGTGGGAGACTGTTGGATAAGGTGTCTAAGTCCATAACTACATTTGGTATGTACTTGACCCGACTTGGCATGGTCCATTTGGGTTGCATGGCATCAGAACAATTTGCATAGACTTTTATGAGAAGAGGATATTTATGATTTATTAATATATTACAAGTTCTAATATATTAATATGAATTATTTAATTAGTATTGATCAAGAATTAGTTTGGATTTAATTTTGTGATCAAAAGAGACTAATTAAATAAATGGGGATTGATTTGGTAAATCATTCATTCTTATATAGTGGGCTTATGATCCATAGTTCTTCATGTTGGGCTAAACCCATGTGGTGACCCATGGATACTCCATGGAGTCTAAAACCCATGGATCATGAGGAATGTGGAAAGGCATGAGTTACACGGTGTAACCCTAATGTGCACACTATATAATGAAGCCTCATCCAAGCAAAATCGGCACTTAAGGATACACAAGTGAGGGCTAACCGATTTTGGTGCAATAGAATCTTCTCTCAAGTGTTCATATCATATCCGACCCTAGTGTTCATATCATATCGAGTCCGACTAAGATATGTATTCTACGTGGTTTAGAGAGCCAAGTTCGATGTAGCATACGACTTATGCTAGAAGATTGAAGTGAAAGATAATCGAAGCGATCAATAGAAATATCGCGACCATTGTTTAAGTAAGAAGTCTATAGCTAGAAATACTACATGCTAAAATGTGATTATATCACATTAGAACATGAAGGAAGGTATATTCCATTCAGGAATTTGACTCTAAGAGACCTGTGTCTAATCGTTGCATCATAAGATGAGAGGTCATTAGAACATGACCCATCGGTCTGTTATGACAATCTAAGTAAAGAACTTCTCTTAAGATTAGTTTGTTTAAGAAGAAGTAATAGTCTCCAATAAGGATCGATTTTGTAACTCGAAGGTTACGATTGAAAGTCCAATATTGGATAAAGAGCGGGTGCAAGACTGAGCATCGCATGCAGTCAAGAAGTCCAAGAGTTAGAAACTCATTCGAAGGAACATAAAAGTTACGGTTATTACCTAGGATGAAGAGACAACGCATGGAGTCATTATACAAGCTCTATTTTGTTGATGATTCTGGGACGTAATCATCCTAAGGGGGAGATAATTGTAACGCCTGCAGATTCGGGCTAGTCAGTTTTGAGACAATAAGCGTCAAAAATGACTTTTTGATAGAAGATTATTTATAATAAATAATCTTAATTAAGTTGTAGTATATGTCACAAGGTTTCCGTACATATAAAGAACGCCGAAATCCGAGTTATAACGAAGAAGTTATGATCAGTCGAAGTTTCGCGACAAAACCGGCACGACACCGGGAATCATAAAATGTGAGTTTATGATAGAGTACTTTTTAGCCTTAGGATTATAAATGAAAGTTGTAGAGTACATCTCCACCTTCGCGTGGATATAAAGAACATCAAAAAACGGAGCTCGTATGCAAAAGTTATGGCCTTCCGAAGTTGTAGCTGTCTGAGAGCATGACACGTGTCAGAAACCCTAATCTGATTGGGCTCACGACATGAGGAGTCAAAACGCCACTTTTCAAGGCTAAAATGCAGATGGAAAGTCTATGTAACGGGCTCACGACGTGAGCATCAATTCTCACGACGTGAGGAGTCAAACGGACACTATGCAAGCCTAGAACGCAGATGGCAAAGCTACGAGGTGATCAGGCATGGCTCACGACGTGAGCAATGAATTCTCACGACGTGAGGGGCAACAAACCAGCCTATAAATAGCCATTTCGACCCTAACCTTCCTTACACCTAAATCTCTTTTCTCTCTCTTGTTTGCTGAAGCCGTTTCTGCTTCCCGAGCCCGACGATCACGAACCGCTGACCGTTTCTAGTTAGATTCTATCAAAGCACGCTACAAGTGAGTGCATAGTTACTTTCATCTTACACATAGATATGAAGTATTTTATATAAAATTACGTGCTATGTGTGCATATTATCTGAATACTTGTTGTCTATGCTGGATGATCGATTTTATATACGTTTTAAATGATTTAAACTATATATGTATTTTATATCTACAAATATGTTGGGGTAAAACATGGGTAGATAAAATAGTTGGTGTGTGATGAAAAATGAGTTGGAAGATGAGATGAAAGGCGATATAGATCATGAGATGAGGGTGATAGGTGGAAAGTGAGAAAAGCCTTTACCCAAACGTTGACCCCGTCATCTAGCAGAGTATGGATGACAACCACAGACTATTCTAGACAGTCCAGTGGAACACTAGCAGACTCGCAACCTGTAGGTGTTGTGAAGGACGTGTTCACCCGGTGTACTCTAAAAACCCATTGACATGTATTTCGGGTGGATTGCCGAAAATAATATTGTCGATAAATGAGATATGGACTTAGCACCCGTTGGATGAACCCTGACAACTATGGATTTAGTGCCTGTTGTATAAACCCTGGCGACGATGTACTTCGTGCCTATTCCTTAGGAAAATTCCTTAGGAATGAGTGGTAGATAATTCTGAGGGTAGATCCTTAAGAAATGAAGAAGATAATGGGGATGGGTAATTGGGTTAATTGTTTAATGATAAAACATAATAACTTTATTATTGTGGGTTGAAAACCCTATGTACTCACCAGGTTTCCCAACCTGACCCACTCAAGCTTATTTGTATCACAGGTGTCGATGTGAAGCTACTTTACACTGAGAGATTTAAAAGAGATGTAGATCACTAGTGTAAATGAATGTAAGTTCTGTTTATGCTTATGTTTCTGTATTGACGAAGACATCCCAAATGTTTTAAATGAATAAAATACATTTCTTCGGAAATGCTTTGATAAAGTATTTATTATGTATTTTCTGGGAACAAATTCCGCAACATTTTTATTAAAAGGGTACTCTGATTTTTATAAAGCATAAACAAAATCGGCCTTTTCTGGACATGAAAATGGGGATGTCACAAGCTGCCGCGAAGCATAAGCTATCACTCACCCTCTTTGCATGAGGACTGCCCCCAAGCCGGTGATGGATGCATCATAGAAAACCACAAAATCCTCAATTTCCTATGGGAGGGTCAAGACTGGGGCCTCCCAAAGTCTCTGCCGAAGAGTCTTAAATGTTGACTGCTGCTCAGGGCCCCACCGGAAATCCACCCCCTTCCTCGTCAGACGAGTGAGGGGTACTGCAATCTTAGAGAAATCCTGAATAAATCTCCGGTAGTACCCTGCCAGACCCAGAAAACTCCTGATATCCGCGGGAGATTTCAGAATCTCCCACTGCATCACCGCCTCGATTTTGACCGGATCGACCAAAATCCCATCTTGATTAACGAGGTGTCCATGGAACTGAACCTCTCGCCTCAAAACCTCCATAAGCTCGCGGAGATGCTCATCATGTTGCTCTCTGGTCTCGGAATACACCAAGATATCATCAATGAACACGATAACTGAGCGATCAAGCATCGGCCTGCATACCCGATTCATCAAATCCATGAATATCGTAGGCGCATTGGTGAGCCCGAATGGCATCACCACGAACTCGTAATGCCCATAACGAGTTCGGAATGCGGTCTTCTCCATGTCCTCCTCCCTCACCCTGACCTGATGGTACCCAGACCTCAGGTCAATCTTGGAGAACCAAGATGCTCCTTGCAACTGATCAAAAAGATAATCCATCCGAGGAAGGGGATAACGGTTCTTCACTGTTAACTTGTTCAGCTCCCTATAATCAATGCACATCTGGTGCGAACCATCCTTCTTCTTGACAAAAAGAATTGGCGCTCCCCACGGAGAACTGCTCGGACAGATGAACTGCTTTCCTAGCAGCTCCTGTAGCTGAGATGACAGCTCCTGCATCTCATGCGGTGCCAATCGGTACGACGCCTTGGCAATAGGGGCCGCACCTGGCACAAGGTCGATTTGGAACTCGACCTGCCTCTTAGGAGGCACTCCGGGTAACTCCTCCGGGAATACATCAGCGAACTCTCTGACGACTGGAACATCCGAAGCTGAAACCTGATCCCTGGCCCGCGTATCCACCACATACGCCAAATAACCCGCACACCCGTGCTGAATATACTGTCGAGCCCTGGCTGCCGAACAAAACCCTGAACCGAAGCTGGTGCCCTCTCCATAAATAACTAGTTCTCCCCCACTTGGGGTTCGAACTTCCACACGCTGGGTCTCGCAGACGATCATAGCACCGAAATGGCTCAGTCAATCCATACCCATTATTACACCGACGTCCCCCATAGGAATCAGAATCAAATCAATCGGAAAGGACACCCCGATGATGTCTAGAATGCAACCCTGATAAACCGAAGAAGAAGAACCCCCGTGTTTATTGGCGATAGAAACTCGCAAAGGACACTCCAACTCCCCCATAGGCAAAACAAACTCTCTACTGAAGGACCGAGAAACAAACGACCGAATCGCACCCGAGTGAAACAACACTAAGGCAGGCAACGAGTTCACTAAGAATGTACCTAACATGGGTCCAAACATATAAGCATAAAACAATCCTAATCAACAGATAAGAGATAGAAACATACCCGTCACAATGTTTGGTGCTGTCCTAGCCTCCTCAGCAGTGAGCTGAAAAGCGCGACCTCGAGCCCTTCGGGGCTCCGCCCTGCCTTGACTCCCGTCAGTGATCCTCAATGTAGCTGGCGCGGGGGCCTGCACCGGCTTGGCGGCGAGCAACAGACAGTTGACCTTCACATGGCCAACCTGATCACAATGATAGCAAATCCGCATACTCGGAACTGGGTCGGACTGGTGGAAGTCCCTCGCATAATGCCCCTCCTTGCCATATTTGTGGCACCCAATACTAGCTCGACATGCTCTAACATGAACCTTCCCGCACTTCCCACAAGTGCGTCCATGCTGACCCCCAGACCTAGAATCGGCGACCTTGAACTGCTTCAGCGCTAGCTGCGACTGTGCCGAGATCTCCCTCTGTTCCCTCAACTGCAACTCTATCTCGAGCTCATGCCGCCTAGCGGCTTCCTGTAACTCCAACAAAGTATCACACCGCTGGGTAGAAACAAACTGTCTGATGTCCGTCTTGAGCATGCTCAGATAAAGAGTCATCTGAGCCTTCTCTGAAGTAAACTCAGGGAAAAACATCGCCCTTTCAGTAAACATTCGGGTGATCTCCGTCACCGACTCCGACCTCTGCCTCACATCCAGAAAATCCTGAGCCAACCTCTGACGCTCAACCCACTGTATGTAACGAGTGTGAAATATCTCTCTAAACTAATCCCAAGATACCGCAACCCTCTGTTCATCTGAGTACGATCCCGTAACAAGTCTCCACCAATCCTTTGCTCCGAACCTCGGGAGGTTCAGAGCACACCTGACTTTCTGGTCAGTAGGACATGAAAACATGAAGAAACTGTTGGATATAGTGTCTAAGTCCATAACTATATTTGGTATATACTTGACCCGACCCGACATGGTCCATTTGGGTTGCATGACATTGCAATAATTGGATAGACCAAAATTAGATAAAGGACACTTAAGGTTATTAATATATTATAAGTACTAATATATTAATAATATTATTTAATTAGTATTGATCAAAGAATTAATCTTGAATTAATTAAGTGATCAAAAGGAGACTAATTAAATATATGGGGTTGATTATGTAAATAATATATTCTTGTATAGTGGGCAAATGTTCCATGGTTTGTATGGATTGGGTTAAAACCCATAAGGTGCTCCATGGATAGTCCATGGGGGTTACAAACCCATGGATCATGGAATATGGAAAGCCATGACAATTAGGGTTTACATGGTGTAACCCTAATTGTGTCACAACTATATAAAGGCTCCTTGTCTAGCAAAATTAGCACCACTACAAGCATCTTAGAGGGCTAGCCAATTTTGAGTATAGTGTAATTCTCTCAAGGTTATTCCAATAATTATGGTGTTGTGTGAAGCATTTGAGGCATCACATTTGGGATGCTAGGCTCACAAAGTCATCAAGGAATCCAAGCTTCTAAGAGGTATGTTACTCTACTTGTTTTTGTATTGCAAGTTAATATGAACCTTGGAAAAATCATTTTGCATGTATCTTAGTCAAACATAGATCCAAGGTTTCTAGGGTTGCATGTACACCATAGGAGTGTTAGAATGCTCAAAACCCAACAGTGGTATCAGAGCCTAGGCTTGTTTGTTTGATACTTGATGCAAAATAGCTGAAAAAGTCGAAATTCTTGCTGTCTGCACAGGAGACTCGCTGAGTTCATAGAGGGACTCGACGAGTCCAAGTGTATCTTCCACCAACTCGGTGAGTCAGTTCTTGCACTCGACGAGTTGGCCATGTAGAGTGCAGATTTTCGATTTTTGCTGCTAGAAATGGACTAGAAACATTACCCTAAACTGTTTTAGTGTTTTAAAACTTGTTTTAGTTGGTGTAATGCTTATGCTAATACATTTACAATGACTAATATCAAAATTCCATGTTTATATGTGTTAATATGATTCTTGAAATTTTGATATACATGTTCATGTTCTTATGAGTTTTAGAAGATCATAGGAATTATGTGTAACTTGCTTGTAAGTATGATTCTTGATCTTAATGGCTAATGATGGAGTCCATAACTTGTCCTCAAGTTATGTATAACCAAAAGTCACTTCTTTAAAAGTGTCATTAAAGAATAAGAGGTTACATAAAATGAAGAGTCTTCATTTTAATGAACCATTAAACTCATAAGTTATGAAATGAAAGGTCTTGAATAGTTTCAATACTTGCCCTCAAGCTTTGGAATTTGTAAAGTCTTACACTCTAATACTTCAATTTCCAAATTGAACCTTAGAATTTTAAAAAAGTTTAAAATTTAACCCTTATACTATTATTATATTAAAAGTTTAAATATATAGATATGTATAAGAATAAGTCAGTCTTACCGTTAGTAGGCCTCATTCACGAAGCCGGTCTATAAGGGGGGTATAAGGTTGTTGCCTATAAAATGGCAGCTTAATGGGTGTCCACTCTTACCCACCGCTTCCTTGACTGGTGGAGGGTCGTTAGCCGAACGGGTAGGACAAGGACTTTAAATCTTCATTAAAAGTATAATGAAATTATAAAGTAACTACACTTTAATAATTCCCAATCTTGGTTACTTTAGGAAAATGTGAAATAGGTGCTAACCCATGAAATTTCACTTTGTACCTTACCAAGTCCTTAGTGGAGGGCGTGTGGTTAACCGGCACACTAACAAGGACTAGTAAGAGTGACAAAGGGTAACTTAATTTTATCATAGATCGGTGGAGCGCGTGTGGTTAACCGGCACATCGATTAGGTGATAAAAAGTTAAGGGTACCAAGTCAATTTGCATGGTTATTCACACCTTGTTTGTGATCCTCGGCATCCCAGTCACAAACTTGAGAGGGCACAATCGAGATTTAAACATGCCATTGAAAGTTCAATGTATCTCAAAAGATCTAGGAATTTCAAATCCAATAAAACCTAATAATTTATTTCGTTTTCATGGTGGAAATTGGTAAATCGTCATTTACCTACCTTCAAATATTTTATAGCTTGGATTACGACATCCCTCTTCCAACTATAAATAGTTTGTTGGGTCCTAGCCTTAATACTTCATTTGGGTGACTTAAGGACTCTATCTAATAAAACTTGTCTTTCTTTCTTTTTAGATGTCTTCCAACACTGCTACTGGCTCAAACCCTACAAGCTCCTTTTCGCTAATGAACTTGTGTGGGAAAATCACTTTTGATGGTTCAAATTTCAATGAATGGATCAGGAACATCAGAATGATTACTCGCTATGAGGGCAAAGAGTATGTCCTTGATAAGGAGCTAAAGGTTATTGATGAGTCAACTGCTACTCCTGAGGAGATTGCTGAGTACACTACCCATGAGAAAGATGCCACTAAGGTGTCTTGCATCATGTTGGCCACAATGACAGCAGAACTCCAGAAATCCTATGAAGATTTCTACCCTTTTGAGATGCACCAGGATCTGATGGATAGGTACCATCAGAGTGCCCGTCAGGAGAGGTATGAAATCATTTCCACCATGATAACAGCTAGGATGAAAGAGGGAGAATCCCTCACCGGTCACTTGCAGAAAATGCAAAGGTTCGTGGACCGGTTATTGAAGCATAATGTGGACTTTCCTGAGGACATGGCGATTGACATCATTCTCCATTCCTTACCTCCAAGTTATGATCGGTTTCGTATGACTTATCATATGAAAAAGGAGGAAGTCACACTAAGTAAACTTCAAGGACTTTTAAGGACCGCTGAAAGTAGCCTTAAATCAGCTGTTGCTCCTACTCCTACTACCGTCCCTGTCTTGGCAATTGGACAGGGAAAGGGGAAGAAGAGAAAGACCCCTTCGAAGGGTACCAAGGGAAAGTCTCTTGATGGCTCCTCTTCAAGTGGAACCAAGAAAGGTTCCATTCCTCCTTCTTCAAACCCAAAGGAAGCACAATGCTTCTATTGCCAGGAAAAGGGGCACTGGAAACGAAGTTGCCCCAAATACTTGCAGGATGTAAAGGATGGGAAAGTTAAACCCACCCATGCAGGTATTTACACTATATTGTCTAATAACTCATTGAAAACTAACTCTTAGGTGCTTGATACAGGTTGTGGTATTCACATTTGTACTAATTTGCAGGGCCTAAGAAGAAGTGAGAAAGTGGAGCACGGGAAGATAAACTTAATCATGGGGAATAGGAAAGCATCACCTGTTACCAACATAGGAGTTTATTCTTTATTGCTTAATAATGGGTTAATGTTAGATTTGAATAAATGTTGTTACTCGTCTGAAATGGCGAGAAATATTATTTCCTTTCATGGCTTGTACAAACAAGGGTTTTCCTTTTCATTTGATAATGATAATGGTGCTATTAATGTTTATTACAATGATGTATTTTACTTTAAAGCATTACCTTGTGATGGTGTATATGAAGCTGTTAATGTTGTAGATAATCTAGGAAATAATGTGTTGTATATTGATTCTTTAGATAGCTTAGACAAAGCATCCTTGTGGCATTGTCATCTTGGACATGTCAACAAGAAGCGCATAGGCCAACTCCAGAAGGCTGGAGTTTTGGAATCATTTTACCTAAAGTCGGATGATAGTTGCGAGTCTTGTTTACTTGGAAAAATGACAAAGTCACCCTTCACTGGTACTTGTGAGAGGGGTGAGGGCTTGTTGGATCTCATACACACTGATGTGTGTGGACCCTTCAAGAGTGCCACAAGAGATGCTAATCGGTATTATGTGACTTTTACTGATGATTATAGTAGATATGGATATATCTATTTAATCAAGCATAAGTCAGAGACCTTTGAGAAATTCAAAGAGTTTAAGCAGGAAGTGTAGAATCAACTGGGAAGGAACATCAAGATGCTACGATCCGATCGAGGAGGAGAGTATCTTAGTATCGAGTTCCTTGACTATCTTAAGGAATGTGGGATTCTCTCACAATTGACACCTCCTAGGACACCACAGCTGAATGGTGTAGCAGAGAGGCGCAATCGAACCTTATTGGACATGGTTCGTTCCATGATGAGTCGAGCTTCGTTACCAATCTCATTTTGGGGGTATGCATTAGATACTGCCGCCCACATCCTTAATCTAGTCCCTACAAAGAAGGTTGCCAAAACACCTCATGAGATGTGGACTGGGAAAGTTCCCAACTTGGACCACATCAAGATTTGGGGTTGCGAGGCTTTCGTAAGGCGCGAGTCTCACGACAAGCTAGAACCTCGAGGCGAGAGGTGTATTTTCATCGGCTACCCACATAAATCCTTTGGTTACCTCTTCTACAGACCCAATGAGAATGTGGTCTTTGTGGCTAGGAGATGAGTCTTTCGTGAGAGAGAATTTATAAGCCAAGGAGACAGTGGGAGGCAAATAGACCTTGAAGAGCTTGAAGAGTCAAGCGGTGAAGGAACCTCAAACACTAGCGACCAACCTGAGGAGGAAACTCTTGTTGATCCGATAGATGAGACCATACCTCTGAGGCGTTCCACGAGAGTTAGGAATTCACCTGAGCATTACTATGGTTTCCATATTACTGCAGAAGGTGATACACTTATCAGTGATAGTACATTGGTAGGTCTGGATGAATCTAACAGCTACACGGAAGCCATGGCAGGCCCTAAAGCTGCTAAATGGAAAGAGGCTATGGACAACAAGATACAGTCCATGTATGATAATCAAGTTTGGAACTTGGTTGACAATGTACCAGGTCGTAAGACAGTTGGGTGCAAATGGATCTTCAAGAAGAAGACCGACATGGATGGTAATGTACACACTTATAAGGCGCGACTGGTTGCAAAGGGCTATTCTCAAACTCCGGGAGTTGATTATGATGAGACCTTTTCACCAGTAGAAAAGATTAAGTCTATTAGGGTTATGTTAGCCATTGCTGCATTTCATGACTATGAAATATGGCAAATGGATGTCAAAACCGCCTTCCTTAATGGAAAGTTGGCTGAGGATGTTTACATGAGTCAGCCAGAGGGTTTTTTCAGTACAGAGAACCCTAATAAGGTGTGCAAGCTTGAGAAATCCATATATGGATTGAAACAAGCACCTCGCAGATGGAATCTTTGCTTCGATGAGAAAGTCAAGGAGTTTGGTTTTTCGAGGAGTGAGGATGAGTCATGTGTATATGTTAGGGCTAGTGGGAGTATAGTTAGCGTCTTGGTGTTGTATGTGGATAACATACTACTCATAGGAAATGACATCCCACCTTGCAGGAGATTAAGTCCTAGCTTGGGAAGTGTTTCGCTATGAAGGACCTTGGGGAAGCTGCCTATATCCTAGGGATAAGGATATTGAGAGACAGGAGTAAGAGACTAATTGGACTTAGTCATAGTACTTACTTGGATAAGGTACTGAAGAGGTTCAGTATGCAGGATTCCAAGAAAGGGGAATTACCAATCCAGAGTAACGCCAAACTGAGTAAGACTCAGAGTCAGAGTACAAAGGCTGAGATAGCTGAGATGAGTCATGTACCATATGCTTCGCTGTGGGCTCAATCATGTATGTTATGACTTGTACTCGCCCTGATGTGGCCTTTGCCTTGAGCATGGTCAGTAGATATCAAGCGAACCCTGGCAAGGCTCACTGGACTGCAGTAAAGAACATTCTCAAGTATCTGCGAAGGACTAAGGACTGGGTCCTTACCCTTGGTGGTAGTGATGACTTGAGAGTGGTAGGATATAGTGATGCTAGCTTTCAGACTGATAGGGATAATTTCCGCTCTCAGTCAGGCTGGGTCTTTATCCTGAATATAGGAGCAATTACTTGGAAAAGTTCCAAACAGGAGACGGTAGCTGATTCAACTCGCGAATCAGAGTATATAGCAGCAAGCGAGGCAGCAAAAGAGGCGATATGGCTAAAGAACTTCATTGGGGACCTTGGAGTTGTACCAGCTTTAAAAGAGCCAATGTAAATTTTCTGTGACAGCGAAAGTGCGGTTGCCTTAGCTAAGGAACCAAGGGATCAGGGGAGATCTAGACACATTGACAGAAAATACCATTTCATTAGACAATGTATAGAAGAAGGACTCCTCGTGGCTAAGAGGGTATCATCAGATGAGAATCCAGCAGATCCCCTCACGAAGGGACTGACTAGGGTTAAGCATTTACAGCATGCAAGGCGCATCGGGCTGAAGGATGATATTAGTTTTAATAATTAGATAGTTTTGTGAAACTTGTAAAATGTAATTGACATTTGATGATTAAATAAAAGTTGTTATTTATTTATGAGTAAAGTGTTACTATCTTATGTTAATCATTTACTATTGTTTCAATTTTGCATGTTTTGACTTCCAGGATAATTATATTATTCAAACTCTCCACAGTCAGTCATACTTTGGAAGTAGGTATTGAATTAAGACTGTCATGAATAAGGTTTGTAGGCTGTCTAAGGTGTATTAGACATAGCAATGGTTGCTGCAACATTCATGAGAGCTCATAAGTTCTGAGTATTGGACTCAACCCACGCTCACTTGTATCACTTCATGGAATTTATCTCGAGTGATCGTGAGACGGTAATATCATATAAATCTTCAAACCTAGAGACATGAGTTGTTGACTATGAATTGGTTATAAATTGATTGTACGAAAACACATTGGTAACTCGATGTTATAAAACGTGCTTTTGTGCATAATTCAATAAGTAGTCAGTACAAGCATACGAGTCAAAGTTTATCTGTTCATTCTAGGATTAGAAGCGATATCTGGGCCCCTCGATGATTATGTTTTGACCTATGTACCGGCCCCAGTCAGAACCTAAGTGATGTGTTCAATTTATTTCTATGTCAAACAAATCAGAGATCGAGAAAAAACTGCTGGACAATAAGTACGACATTGTTCCATGTATTTGTCCGGCTGATATCTTGAGAGCAGAGGATTATATGATCACTTATCTTAAATGGCGTATCATCATCATCATCTTAGTTCCAAGAGACTTTGAAAGAGCTACGATTGCTAGTCGGATTCTGAAGTCATATTTGCAACTATAGTTATTAGACTTATCCAAGTGGGAGACTGTTGGATATAGTGTCTAAGTCCATAACTATATTTGGTCTGTACTTGACCCGACCCGGCATGGTCCATTTGGGTTGCATGGCATTGCAATAATTGGATAGACCAAAATTAGAGAAAGGACACTTAAGGTTATTAATATATTATAAGTACTAATATATTAATAATATTATTTAATTAGTATTGATCAAAGAATTAATCTTGAATTAATTAAGTGATCAAAAGGAGACTAATTAAATATATGGGGTTGATTATGTAAATAATCTATTCTTGTATAGTGGGCTAATGATCCATGGTCTGTATGGATAGGGTTAAAACCCATAAGGTGCTCCATGGATAGTCCATGGGGATTACAAACCCATGGATCATGGAATATGGAAAGCCATGACAATTAGGGTTTACATGGTGTAACCCTAATTGTGTCACAACTATATAAAGGCTCATTGTCTAGCAAAATTGGCACTACTACAAGCATCTTGGAGGGCTAGCCAATTTTGAGTATAGTGTAATTCTCTTAAGGTTATTCCAAGAATTGTGGTGTTGTGTAAAGCATTTGAGGCATCATATTTGGGGTGCTAGGCTCACAAAGTCATCAAGGAATCCAAGCTTCTAAGAGGTATGTTACTCTACTTGTTTTTGAACTGCAAGTTAATATGAACCTTGGAAAAATCATTTTGCATGTATCTTAGTCAAACATAGATCCAAGGTTTCTAGGGTTGCATGTACACCATATTAGTGTTAGAATGCTCAAAACCCAACATAAACACCCCTCCACATCAGATACCCACCAAATGGCAACAATTGGGTCCTGAACTCCATCGAAAGTCAGGGGATTTGTATTATCGAAGTCCCAATACTGAAAAGCCCGGCCTGACCTAGCACCTGCAGCCGCCACAGCTGCGGAGGCTACAACAGCAGCCGTCTCAGTAATGGTTGTGTAGTGATCATCAAAGAACACCATCATCGCGGTCTTGATAGACCTGAACATCTCCGAAATCTGACCCCAGACAATAGCAGCCACCTTGGGACAACCCGAAACTTTGTTCGTTTCCGTTACGCGATTTCCGTTAATAAAATTTCAAATTCATTAACTTTTCCGTCGGACCCAAATATCTAGTTATATATGATTAAATTATTTACAAGTCGGACCCAAAAATCGCACGGGAACCCGAATATCTCGAAAAACCAAACAATTCTGTCCTAAGTGAGGTTACGATCGTAAACTAGTTTACGACCGTAAACCAGTTTACGGCCGTAAACCCGTTTACGACCGTAAACCCGTTTACGGCCAGTAAAGAGTGGACCCCCACAACCGACCACAAAATGCCTATAAATACGAGACCTCCACCTTCATTTGAACATTTCTGTCCAAAAACTCTCTCCTTCTCACTCTAAGAACCTTGACCGTAAACACCTAAAAACACCTTCAAACTTCAGGAAACATCGAGAAACACCGTTTGGAGTCACTTCGGAACGTATGGAAACACTTATATCTTCGAAATTAGCACCAGTGTTCTTGAGTTTACGGCCCATCTTTAAAGACCGTAAACCCTGTTCTTGAGTTTACGGTCCAAGCCTTCAAAGACCGTAAACTCTGTTCTTGAGTTTACGGCCGTAAACTCACTGAGCCTTCAGAAACCGTAAACCCCAGTTCACGGCCGTAAACCCTGTTCACGGCCGTAAACTGTCTGTCGACCGTAAACCCTTGTTCACGGCCGTAAACACCTTTTAAGTGGTGCTTTTGGCTGAAAACCCACTTTCATCGATTCGATCAATTCCCGGTAACATTCCTCAACCGAATACAAGTATTCCTCTAACCCTTTATCTAACGAAATCACTAATTTAGGTACATATATGTATTTATTTGATAATAGGATTTCGTTAAGTGTCACGTGCAACAACTCAAGGATCTTCATTTCAGTAAACGCTTTCACACAACATCTGTGAGTTCATACCCCTACATTTTTCCATGTTTTCAATGTTTTCAGGGGGGATACAAGCTAAACATAAATGTTTTCAAAAACTTATGCAAACCTCATACTTTAACCCTTTTGTATTGTGTTGAGCATCAGGGACGTTTTCACTAAAATTGCATAGTTTTCCGGACACGCTATTCACTAAACATGCAAACTATAATCGGTATAGTTTGGAGAATTTTCTAAACATAACAAGTACATAAACTTTCACTACTGAACATGTGCACTAAGACAGAAACAATTTACAAATTACATCGCTACTTATTCATGGTATTCATAACTAAAATTATCACGACAAACGGTATACATTACGGATTTTCACTACGGTAGAACGCTATTACACTACATGTAAACTAGATTGTACGATACTGTGAGGTGCTACTTCACTACTGTACCCTTAGGTGTACAGGGATAAATCCTAACATAGTATAACCAGAGTCTCCTGGAGGGAGAGCGTGAGATTTGTGAATAGATCTCTTCGGGACTGACAATCCCACATCTGAACTGCTAGCTAGAGTTTGGTGGGCATGCCTGGGATGTACAAATGTCATTTAACTCGACGCCTGAAGAACGTTGGAAAGGTCTCTAGTCATATCAAGCATGGTTATACGACTCACAATATGTATAAATCACCTTTAGTTTACAACTTAACACTCTTCAACAGTTTTATTTACATTAAATAGAACTAATACACACTACAATTGGAGAACTTTCAGAGTTTTCAAACAGAAACGAGCATACAATGGTTTCACGCACGAAATGCTATTACATCATGATTAGCATTAGCTAGTCACATGAAGTAATAATTTCGCATATCACTTCAGTTTTCAGTGACAAACATTCACGGTTTTATACAGAATTGAAAACACTACTTTCTCATTAAAGAAAATATCGGATTTTCTTGGGACTATACAAATACCTTACGAACTCATCAACGATTTTCACTACAAACCACCGCTTATGAACTCACCAGCTTTATGCTGATACTCTTTCAAACTGCTTGTATTCTTAGGAAATCAGTAGACAGGTACTTGCTGGATTTTCGAGGAATTGGAGAAATAAGAGTTTTAAGTTTATACTATACAAAGCTATTGAATGTAATTCAAACAAAGTTTTAGACAAAGTTTCAAACTGATGTAAACATTTTTATTTTAGTATTCACTATACTGGTTGTGTTGCTATGATTGCTATTATTCATTGGTTGTGATGTTACACATGACGTCATCCACCCCGGAACGTTTCCGCCATCGGTTTCGGGGTGTGACAGATTGGTATCAGAGCCCTTGTTTATAGCGAACTAGTATACCGAACCTTACGTGGTATACAACTATAAACACTAAGGGGCCTAAGTGCTCTACGCTAAAAGTATACTTTCAAAATATAAAATATTTTTATAAAAAGTATACGAGCATGCATACATAAACAAATTCATGTCGCAAGTAGAACATAACAAAAGTATTTGGATGCTGGAACGCTGCGGTTAAACCTGGGCAGTTATGTAATCATGTCTAGGGTGAATATAGCCTGATCAACTATATTCAGTCGAGACATGACCAACATGTGCTTGGGAGTGACTGTGGTGTTACAGCAGGCCTAAAACTTACCAAAATCATCTCACATAAAATACTATAGGAGTATTTTCGCTAGAGCCAAACTCAATATACAAATTCACTCTAAGTGTTGCTACCTCTTCTCCCTTAAGCGATAACTTACTTGTGTTAGTAACCTTTCTGTGCTTATCGCTCGGTAGTATGCTTTTATTATCAGGATGAGATATATTTTGTTTTATATATATCTCGAGGACTTAACGTCCTCTTCTTCCTGACTGTTTTCTAGAACGAGATGCCTCCTCGACCAAGACCCATCATAAGAAACGACGACACTCCGCCACCACCACCACCCCCTCAGTTCGATCCCGTCATGTTCCAGGCAGCAGTTACCGCCGCCGTGACTGCAGCAATGGCACAAGGGAATGCTGGTGGGGTTGGAGGTGGAATCGACCCACAGAGACAAGATGGAAGTCAGGGACATCAAAAAGAATGTTCCTACAAGGACTTCATGACTGCAAAACCCAAGTCCTTCGACGGAAATGGAGGTGTCATCGCCCTGACTCGATGGTTCGAGAAGATCGAATCCATCTTCGAAATTTACGTCTGTTCTGAAGCAAACAAGGTGAAGTTCGCCGCCTGCACCTTCACCGACAGAGCCTTGACCTGGTGGAATGGTCGAGTCAAAACCCTAACCCTTCCAGTGGCTAATGTCATGGGCTGGGAAAGACTGAAGGAGCTCATGCTCGCGGAGTACTGCCCGAGGGGCGAAGTGTAAAATTTGGAGCACGAACTCTGGAACTTGAAGATGAAGGGTTCCGACATCACTGCCTACACCGCGAGATTCTGTGATCTGGCTCTCCTCTTTCCGGGAATGGTCACCCTGGAAAGCAAGAAAATCGAAAGGTACATCTGGGGACTGACACAACCAACAAAGGGGAATGTATTGGCTGCTAGACAAATTACTTTTGAAAGCGCCAAGGATCTGGCACAGACCCTGATCGATCATGGAATCGATCTGGATGAGGTGGCAGCTGACTCCGAGCCACAAAAGGAAAGCGGTGGGAAGAAGAAGAAGTTTGGTAACAAACGAAAGGGTCAGTCTTCGCAGGAGCCCTCCAAGAAACAACAAACAGTGGCCGTTCATGCTGTTACTGCTCCTCCTGCTGCTCCCACTGCTGTCCCAACCACCCAATCTCCTACCGGTGGTTATGCTGGAAAACTACCCCTGTGCAACAAGTGTAACTTCCATCATCACGGACCCTGCCGTGAGTTGAGTTGCAACAGCTGTGGAAAGAAAGGACACACAGCTCGATACTGCAAGGTGCCAACTCAACCAACCAACCAGGCTCCGGGAGCGGGCGCTGGTCAAACTTGTTATAGATGTGGAGAGACTAGGCACTTCAGGAGAAACTGCCCCAAGACAACAAATGGTGGCAATACAGGAAGAGTTTTGGTGATGGGCCAGGAGGATGCAGTTGCTGATCCTACCGTTGTTATGGGTACGTTCCTCCTTGACAACTCTTATGTATGCATTCTTTTCGATTCTGGTGCGGAGAGGAGTTTTGTTAGTCATACATTCAAACATCTAATCAAATGTAAATCGCAACCTCTAACCGAAACATTTACCGTCGAGATGGCTAACGGAAAGAAGGAGAACACTAACGACATATTCATAGGTTGTACTCTTACCCTAGACAATTATTCTTTTCCCATCGATCTTATGCATGTGTCCATCAAGAGCTTCGATGTCATTATCGGCATGGATTGGTTGAGTTCCAATCGTGCTGATATTCTTTGCTTCGAGAAGGCTATCCGTCTCAATCTTCCCTCTGGCGAAACCCTTATGATTTATGGTGATAAAATCAGTTCGAACCTCCATATCATTTCGTGCATCAAAGCTCAGAAGTATCTGCGGAAGGAGTGACATGCATTCCTAGCTCATGTTGTCGACGGGACGCAAAAAGTTAGAGACCTCGAGAGCATCCCCGAAGTCTGTAACTTTCCTGAGGTTTTCCCCGAAGATCTCCCAGGAATCCCTCCCGAGCGCCAAGTCGAGTTTCGTATCGACTTAATCCCCGGATCTAATCCTGTAGCTAAATCTCCTTACCGTCTAGCGCCAGCGGAAATGCAGGAATTATCCAGCCAGCTTAATGAGCTGATCAGCAAAGGATTCATAAGGCCGAGTTTCTCACCCTGGGGAGCTCCGATCTTATTTGTGAAAAAGAAAGATGGATCCTTTCGGATGTGCATTGACTACCGAGAGCTGAATAAGCTGACCATCAAGAACCGATATCCCTTACCCAGAATCGACGATCTCTTCGACCAACTTCAGGGAGCTAGTTATTTCTCAAAGATCGATCTAAGATCAGGGTACCATCAGTTGCGAGTTCATGAGAATGATGTACCCAAAACAGCATTCCGAACTCGCTATGGACACTACGAATTTGTAGTAATGCCCTTTGGTCTAACCAACACACCGGCAGTATTCATGGACTTGATGAATCGGGTGTGCCGCCCTTTCTTAGACAAGTTTGTGATTGTGTTCATCGACGATACACTTGTCTATTCGCGGAGTGAGAATGATCATAAACAGCACTTAAGGCAGGTGTTGGAAACATTAAGGGCAAAAAAGCTATACGCGAAATTCTCGAAGTGCGAATTCTGGATCAGGAAGGTAAATTTCATTAGACATGTTATTAGCAAGGAAGGAATATACGTGGACCCTTCCAAGATCAAAGCGATTGAGAATTGGTTTGCAGCAAAGACACCCACAGAAATCCGACAATTCTTGGGTCTCGTGGGCTATTATCATCGGTTTATCCAGAATTTCTCCAAAATCGTAAAGCCTTTAACTACCCTGACACAAAAGGGTGTAACCTTTAGTTGGGGAGTTAAGCAAGACACTGCGTTTCAAACCTTGAAACAGGCCCTATGCAGCGCACCTGTTTTGTCCGTGCCCGAAGGGACGAAAGACTTCGTAGTCTATTGTGATGCATCCAATCAGGGCCTAGGGTGTGTGCTCATGCAGAGAGGAAAGGTCATCACCTATGCCTTGAGGCAGTTGAAAACACACGAGGTCAATTACACAACTCATGATTTGGAGTTGGGAGCAGTTGTCTTTGCGTTAAAGATCTGGAGACACTATCTCTATGGAACCAAGTGCACTATCTTCACCGACCATAAGAGCTTGCAACATATTCTTGATCAAAAGGAGTTAAACATGAGACAACGACGATGGGTAGAGCTACTCAGTGACTATGAGTGCGAAATTCGCTATCATCCCGGCAAGGCCAATGTGGTAGCGGATGCCCTCAGTCGAAAGGAGTATTCAGGGCGTAAGGTGAAGGCACTGACAATGAGCATCCATTCCCATTTGTCCGTGCAAATCAGAGAGGCTCAGGTAGAAGCTTTGAAAGCAGAAAACGTGGCAAATGAGTCACTGCGAGGAATGGACAAGAACTTGGAGCTCAAGGGAAAAGGAGTGTACTATTTCATGGACCGGATCTGGACCCCAAAGTTCGGTGGTTACAGAGAGGTTGTAATGAACGAAGCTCACAAGATGAAATACTCCGTTCACCCAAGGTCGGATAAGATGTACTTGGATCTCAAACAACTCTATTGGTGGCCGAACATGAAAGCAGAGATTGCTACCTTCGTGGGCAAGTGCCTGACTTGCGCCAAGGTGAAGGTCGAATATCAGAAGCCCTCAGGTCTACTTCAGCAGCCGGAAATACCTGAGTGGAAGTGGGAAAGGATAACCATGGATTTTATCACCAAGTTACCCAGATCTCCGAGTGGGCATGATGCCATCTGGGTAATTGTCGATCGGTTGACGAATTCTGCCCACTTCCTGCCAATCAAAGAAAGCTTCAAGATGGAGAGACTCACACGGATCTACCTTCAAGAGATAGTTCGCCTTCATGGGGTACCTGCATCCATTATCTCCGATTGAGATAGCAGGTTTACATCGAGGTTATGGCAGTCTCTACAGAAAGCTCTTGGAACTAAATTGGATATGAGCACTGCTTATCATCCGTAGACTGATGGACAGAGTGAGAGAACAATTCAGACATTGGAAGACATGTTGAGAGCCTGCGTCATCGATTTCGGCGCATCATGGGACACTCATCTTCCTTTGGTTGAATTTTCCTACAACAACAGCTACCATACCAGCATCAAGGCTGCGCCGTTTGAAGCCCTCTATGGCCGTAAGTGCAGATCCCCTCTGTGCTGGGCTGAGGTAGGTGACACGCAGCTAGCCAGGGGTCAAGTTCCCGACAGTACTCTCACTGGTCCTGAGATCATCCGAGAGACAACTGAAAAGATTGTGCAAATCTGGCAACGACTAAAAGCCTCACGAGATAAACAAAAGAGCTACGCCGATAAGAGACGAAAACCCTTGGAGTTCCAGGTTGGTGATCGCATCCTTCTGAAGGTCTCACCCTGGAAAGGCATGATACGCTTTGGGAAGCGTGGAAAGCTAAACCCAAGGTACATTGGACCGTTTGAGATCCTTGCTAGGATCGGTCCCGTAGCATACAAACTCCAATTACCACGAGAGCTCAGCAACACCCACCCTGTTTTCCACATATCGAACCTAAAGAAGTGTCTGTCCGATGAGACACTTGTGATTCCTCTCGAGGAGATTGAAATCAACGAGAATCTCAACTTCGTGGAAGAACCGGTCGAAATCATGGACAGAGAGATCAAACGAACGAAACAAAGTCGCATCCCGATAGTGAAGGTTCGCTGGAATGCCAAGCGGGGACCTGAATTCACTTGGGAGCGTGAAGATCAGATGAAACAGAAATATCCGCATCTCTTTCCTAATCCATGATTTGTATTCTATGTTCGAATTTCGGGACGAAATTCCCTCTAACAGGGGGATGATGTGACAACCCGAAACTTTGTTCGTTTCCATTACGCGGTTTCCGTTAATAAAATTTCAAATTCATTAACTTTTCCGTCAAACTTCCTGGTTTAGAAAATAATCTAGTTATATATGATTAAATTATTTACAAGTCAGAACCGAAAATCGCGCGGGAACCCGAATATTTCGAAAAACCAAACAATTCTGTCCTAAGTGAGGTTTCGATCGTAAACTAGTTTACGACCGTAAACCCGTTTACGACCGTAAACCCGTTTACGGCCAGTAAAGAGTGGACCCCCACAACCGACCACAAAACCCCTATAAATACGAGACCTCCACCTTCATTTGAACATTTCTGGCCAAAAACTCTCTCCTTCTCTCTCTAAGAACCTTGACCGTAAACACCTAAAAACACCTTCAAACTTCGGGAAACATCGAGAAACACCGTTTGGAGTCACTTAGAAACGTCTGGAAACGCTTATCTCTTGGAAATCAGCACCAGTGTTCTTGAGTTTACGGCCCATCTTCAAAGACCGTAAACCATGTTCTTGAGTTTACGGTCCAAGCCTTCAAAGACCGTAAACTCTGTTCTTGAGTTTACGACCGTAAACTCACCGAGCCTTCAGAAACCGTAAACCCCAGTTCACGGCCGTAAACTGTCTGTCGACCGTAAACCCTTGTTCACGGCCGTAAACACCTTTTAAGTGGTGCTTTTGGCTGAAAACCCACTTTCATCGATTCGATCAATTCCCGGTAACATTCCTCAACCGAATACAAGTATTCCTTTAACCCTTTATCTAACGAAATCACTAATTTAGATACATATATGTATTTATTTGATAATAGGATTTCGTTAAGTGTCACGTGCAACAACTCGAGGATCTTCATTTCAGTCAACGCTTTCACACAACAACTGTGAGTTCATACCCCTACATTTTTCCATGTTTTCAATGTTTTCAGGGGGGATACAAGCTAAACATAAATGTTTTCAAATACTTATGCAAACCTCATACTTTAACCCTTTTGTACTGTGTTGAGCATCAGGGACGTTTTCACTAAAATTGCATAGTTTTCCGGACACGCTATTCACTAAACATGCAAACTATAATCGGTATAGTTTGGAGAATTTTCTAAACATAACAAGTACAGAAACTTTCACTACTGAACATGTGCACTAAGACAGAAACAGTTTACAAATTACATCGCTACTTATTCATGGTATTCATAACTAAAATTATCACGACAAACGGTATACATTACAGATTTTCACTACGGTAGAACGCTATTACACTACATGTAAACTAGATTGTACGATACTGTGAGGTTCTACTTCACTACTGTACCCTTAGGTGTACATGGATAAATCCTAACATAGTATAACCAGAGTCTCCTGGAGGGAGAGCGTGAGATTTGTGAATAGATCTATTCGGGACTGACAATCCCACATCTGAACTGCTAGCTACAGTTAGGCGGGCACGCCTGAGATGTACAAATGTCATTTAACTCGACGCCTGAAGAACGTTGGAAAGATCTCTAGTCATATCAACCATGGTTATACAACTCACAATATGTATAAATAACCTTTAGTTTACAACTTAACACTCTTCAACAGTTTTATTTACATTAAATAGAACTAATACACACTACAATTGGAGAACTTTCAGGGTTTTCAAACAGAAACGAGCATACAATGGTTTCACGCACGAAATGCTATTACATCATGATTAGCATTTGCTAGTCACATGAAGTAATAATTTCGCATATCACTTCAGTTTTGAGTGACAAACATTCACGGTTTTATACAGAATTGAAAACACTACTTTCTCATTAAAGAAAATATCGGATTTTCTTGGGACTATACAAATACCTTACAAACTCATCAACGATTTTCACTACAAACCACTGCTTATGAACTCACCAGCTTTATGCTGATACTCTTTCAAACTGCTTGTATTCTCAGGAAATCAGTAGACAGGTACTTGCTGGATTTTCGAGGAACTGGAGAAATAAGAGTTTTAAGTTTATACTATACAAAGCTATTGAATGTAATTCAAACAAAGTTTCAGACAAAGTTTCAAACTGATGTAAACATTTTTATTTTAGTATTCACTGTACTGGTTGTGTTGCTATGATTGCTATTATTCATTGGTTGTGATGTTACACATGACGTCATCCGCCCCGGAACGTTTCCGCCATCGGTTTCGGGGTGTGACACACCTCCTCACAGATGATCTCCCTAACACGATCCTCTGTCAATGCTGGCCCATCCTGACTGCTAGCTCCCTGTCCCGACCCGGATCCAGTCTCGAATCATCTTGTAACCAACATACTGAAAATACAACAGGAATATATCAGATAATCCACATAAATAACGGGGAAACAACTCCCAAGGAAGCCCTAGGGGTTGTGACTTCCTTGCTATGCATATGGGTCCTGTGTTTTCAGTAGTACGGACACATACTACCTTCCACACTTACTCGTGTTTGTCTCACGTACCATCACAACACCCTAGAAATACTCTTAAGCATAAACGAACGTGCAGTTCTCACTCCTAAAGGAAAACTAAACATCTCACGACTGGCCGACTGACCTCACACAACCCAACCATGAAACTTCCACCAACCCTGCAACACTTGTGTATGTTAGCCATACATAACACTGGACCCTATAGACATTCGAATATCTGATCCTACTCTAAGCCCTTCACCAAACAAGAACAGGAAATAAGGCCAAACCAAACATTTTCAGGCTATAAGATCTTAGTTATATATAACCGTGATGCATACACTAAGCAACTACAGTAATGATGTCAATTCCATAAAGAAAAACCCTAGGTTATCAGGAATCATACAATCAGGCAATTCTATCATGCAATTCCTGAAGATCCCTAACCTATCACTAGCATGATGTTCTAACATCTCATAATATCAAAAAATAACATGGTATTTTGGGCATGTTGGTCAGACCGAAGGCCCAAGAGGGCATATTGGTCAGACCGAAGGCCTGGCGAGCGGTCCGGATAGGCTGAAGGCCCCGAGAGGGCGGTCCAGACGTGCCGAGGGGTCGGAGAGCGGTCCAGATAGACTGAGGACCAGGAGGCGGTCCAGTTAGACTGATGGCTCATTATACATGTTGTTTGCTTGTTTGTTTATATGATATGGTTATATCTGTATGACGTTGGTATTTTGGGGGTAACTTACTAAGCCTTCGAGCTTACATTTATCAATTATTGTTTCAGGTACTTCTGATGATCGTGGGAAGGTGAAGGCGTGATCGTGCACCTCCGTATATTTTCATAATTTGATTCGGGGGATACTCTGATGTATAAACTATTTTAAAAACAAATTGTAATAACTTAATGGTTTTAAATGTTTTAAAAAGTTTTAAATTGGATTGAATTTTATGGGTGTTACACACAACATACGTCTGGCTTGCCTTTTTGGCCCACAACTTATGTCTGGCTTACTCCCGGGTTTGTTAGCTTCCGCACAGAGCAGTATTGCTTCAACCCAACCGCACTATGTCGACATACACAACATATAAACATATAATAGCCAACAGATAAAGATGCAGATCTTAACAGATCACTACATCATAACAACATCCTAAAATAAGATGCATAATCTATTGGGTCGACATTAGTTCCTGCGACCCACAAATACAGTGAGGAAACTCACCTCATAGTCTCAAATGTAGCTGAACAGATCATAGCTCCAACTGCTGACTTTACAGTTCACCTATACAACAAGCAGTGACCTAATCTCAAACTACTACTCAAAATACCTAAGATATCCCTATGTTAAACATGGTCAAAATTCTGGTCAAAGTCAAGGTCAAAGAGTCAAAGATCCCATCTAGGCTGAGTACGCCTTGCGTACTCCCCTCTACACCCAACATAGAGGGTTCCTCTCAAGTCAAGGGCTCCAAACTTGGTACACATAATGTACATTCAGGTACGCCCAACATACCAGAGCTAAATCCAAACTCAACATTAAGTCCTTATTTCATTAAGCCAAAACACCAAACTTCAGATACTGGTAAAAAGTGACGACTTAATGGATAAAGTCTCTGAATTTATCCATTTTCATGCATACGAGATGGTAAAAACTCAAAACCTTGGTCAAAAATTCATCCAAATCTTGAAAACTCTTGCATGGCTTAGTGAGAGCATCCAAGCTCTCATTTTTATGAATCCATGAGCTTAAAACTACATAAAACTACAATTCAAGGACCTGATGTAGCTCATACTCGACTAGACCAAAACTATGGGACCAAAATGTACACAAACTATAGACTAGCAATATCTAAGCAAATAACTCATCAAAATCCGAACTATATACCTTCAAATGATGCTTGAGGGTGAGGTACTTCTAGATCTAGGTGGTCTTGAGCTTCCAAGATGATTCGACTATCTTATCCTTCCTTCAAGAACACCAAAATACATACTCTCAAGCTCAAAATGCACACACAATGGATTAGAGTTTTCAAGGGACTATTTGGGAGATGGAGGCTGATGAGGGGAAAGGTCTTGAGAAGATAATGATGTTTAAGTAGGGCTCAAACCCTATAAATTAGGGTTTGACCCCCAGCCATGTACGCCTTGTGTACGCTTCAGTATGCCTAGCCTACTAACACAAACACACGCCTCACATAAAGTGAGATATGGGACCAATTTTTCAACAAATCAAATACTTAGGTTCAAAAATGAAATTACTTAAACAAAGGGTGTTACACGATTTGGTTCGATTTTCGAATTGGACAAAAAAAATTAAAACGAGTAAACCAATTTGAGGAAATCAAAGAACCTATAAATCGAACCGATTCCCACCCCTACCTGGTAGTGGGGTCTAAGGGGTGGCAACCAATGGCTGGCTCCAAGGGCGAAGCTCCCTGGCTGGGTCGACCCAAAATTTTGACCCATATTTGACCCTATTTTAGACCTGGTTTCTAGAGTAGTTGAATGGTGGTTTTCTAACTGTAATATGAGAGTTTTTGGTAGTTTTCATACATCATGGTTAATTCTCGTTTTTTTGGTTATTTTTCTGGTACACAAGAAGATCATAACCTTGTTCATTTTTAGTTCATTAAATACTGAGTTTTATCCAATTGGAATTTTAATTGTATCATTAAAATATTTCTATTTGAAAGTGTATCATGACTCTCAGTGAATTTAAGCAATCAAAACAACTTGATTTATAACAAAATGATCTATAAATTAAAAACCTTCTGCTTAGCATCTACTATCAAAGAGCAAGACACAACCTAATGATATGACCTTAAAGTTCACGAAAAAGAAATATAGTAAATAGTTTATATAAAATGGTTTTTGGTTTAATTAGAAGCTAAGTGTATAAAACAAAAATGCTTATTATTTTTGTTATCTTTATCAAATTGGAGAAATTAATTTATGTTGAATCATAAGTAACAATACATTTAGCTTTTTTACTCAAACAAATGATTCTTATATTTATTTTCAAGCACCAGATGTAAAATTATAATTATAATATTATACGGTGTAAAGCAAATATAATTCCTAAGTGGAGCTTATATGGAGCACCATGGCGATGTGAACATTGCCTCTCTCACCATCACAAGGTGGAATGGAGCATCGTGACCCTCTTCACTGAAGATAAATGTGGTACAGAATAGAATGAAATAAGATATTCAAAATCAATAACGTTTTTCGTATATTTACAATAAGGAGAAGACATTATTTATAGACATAAAATTATATGGACAAAAAAGGAATAAGAGGGAAATTAGGTTATTGCTAGGGTGCAAAATCACTCTTGGATGTCATGTGTGCTTACTCCTTTGTATGTGTGTAATGAGTTGTCTTTCCTTTATAAGGAAGTGAGTGACACTCATTTTAAGTAAGAACTTTGTGAGAGATTAGGCTAGTGAGAGAATAATTACATGACCCACTTTGTAATACTCACTTGATCTAATGAGAGCTAAACCCAGATTCATTTACTCTTGTGTTCTTCGTGTTCATGATTCTTGTATGATTCACTAAATCATTTCATATTCCGCATTTGTTATCATGATTAACACCACTACAATTGGTATCAGAGCAGATGTTCATGATTTTCTCAAGAATTGATCCATGATGACATTTTTGATTTGGTGATTCTTCATTGCTATTTGATCTTCGTGTTTTGGAGAGTTTTTTGATTCTAGAAATCGAATTGTTCCTTTACTTGATTCATAATTCGATTTTCTTCACTAGAATTCAATTGATTTGTGCTTTCTCTCTCTAAAAATCCATTCAAAATCACTTTCTCTCTGTAGAAAAACCCAAGATCTTATCGATTGATCAAATATGGTGTACTTGTCTTATGATTCTTGGATTGTGATCGTTGAAGATGTCAAATACAAAGTCAATGAAAATCAATTCAATGGATTATTGTTGAAAGGTGGGTTGATTTCGTGGGAAACTTTGGTTTCTTATGGAGGCTTGAAAGATGATCATGGAAGATTGATATTTCAATCACTTTTGAAGATTGGATGTTTCCTTGAAATCACCATAATTATGTTATCTTGGTGTGAAAATCAAAAGGAAGGAAAAGAAAGAGAATTATTCAAGAAGTAATATGTTTCTCTTATTGAATACCCAAATGATCTTCTTGCTCTTAAGTTTGTTGAAGTTCAAGACTATGGAACTTAACTTGATGTTCTGGAAGTTCACGATAAGAAGATTCAAGTTGATTCTCATGAAGATGAAAAGGGTTTTTGCTCAATTGGAGTTCAAACCGATGATATTTTGTGTTCTTGTGATTCGTTTGAAGGAATGATTCCTTATCGAAAGCCATCAATCCAAGAAATTCACAAATATCAAACTCCAAAAGATTTGATTCAAACTTGCAAAGTTGAAGTTGTCAAGAATGAAGTTGTTCTTGAATTCAAATCTTCAAGATGCAAAAAGATGAGAAAGAAAAAGAAGAAGATCAAAAACAAGAACAAATGGGTTTATTCACAAAAATCTTCAAATGTTGTTGTGAAGTCAAAATCTATGAATCAAATTTGGCTTCCAAAGCAACAATCATCGAGCATCACAATGAATTTGAATTCAAAACCTAAAAGTGTTGATGGTTCTTATGAAGATGGTGTTAGATCATTGAAGAACACGAAGAACAAGTTGTACAACACGTATCGTGGGTGGTACAATGTTCAATTTGGTGACTTCCTTGTTCCCACTAAAGAACCAAGATCATCAAAGCTTGATTCATTCGTTGCAAATGGAACTCGGATCATCAAAATGGTATCTCAAATTCTCAAATGGATTCCAAACCGTTTGTTCATTTTTGATCGCTTTGATTCGTTTGATCTATTTCATTTCAACCCTATTGTTTATCCAATAAATGTTTTTTGATCAAGAACCAAAATCAAAATTAGATTTTCAAATTTTTTTTCTTATTACTGTTCATCGAGTCCAAATTTTGATTTTCACTGTTCATTCAATCATATGTTGAGCCCAAACTTAAATTCGAGAACTGTTCATCTATTAAGCCCATTTTGAAATCAATTTTTTTTATTCCTTGTTTGATCCAATTCGAAGCCCAGTGTCATAACAAATCCGTTTATGCATCTTAAATTCAAAATCAAAGCATGTAGTCAAAATTGAAATTTCGAACATGAAGTCGAACACATCTTCGATTGTTGCAACTACTTGTCCGCGTAAGTGAACAAATTAAAGGAGGATGCAAGTCGAACAGAAATTTTATTTTGTTTTGATCGGAATAGAATCACATTGTGAAGTTGATTTTTGATTTGGTATCATTTTTCTGTGAGTCGAGTCTCAAGATTTTGACTAAGGATTTATATCAATGTCGAACTGATGCTTGAAATATCTGTTCAAATTGATGATTTGGAGTTGGATTCAAATTGATTTGGCTCGTAACTTAGTTTGTGGTCAACATAAAATTTGGTATCGTTGTTTGATTGAGGTCGAAAGGAGATTAGTGTTTGGATAATCGATTTGAAAATCATAATTGATTTCTGATTTGGGTTGTTTAATTGATGTCGAATTGTTGGGATGAAGTTCAAATCGATGATGTATTAAAGTCCAAGAATCGAATCGAAGATTAATTGGGTTGTAATACAGTGTTTGGGTTTGTTGGTTTCGAAATCTATTTCCAGGTTTGACTTGTGGAATTGGAAACAAGTTGGAAACAACGTGTGTTTTGTGTTCTTGGAGTCGAAATTGAAAGTGACGAACATAATTCGAAGGTTTGAAATGGCATATGAAAAGGTCAGTTAATGGAGAACGAAGGCTTGGAGTCAAGAATCGATGTGTATAATCGAATGGTTGAAGGATTGAGAATCGAAGGCTTATAAGGTATCGATGTCACTCGACGGAATTAAGTGGGATCAAATATCTTGGGTTTGATGGTTCTTTTCCTGGACTCGAGGTCAAAGTTCTTATACGGAATCAACATCGAGGGTCAAATGGTTTGTTTGATAGAGAATGGAAGGGAAGTCGACATCGAAAATTTCTCTTTGAACACATTTGATTTCGAAGGTCGTTATCAAGCGTCGATGTCGATAGTCGACTGGTACAAGAGATTTCGGGAAGAACACAAATAGTTGAATTGCACCCCTGGAACTTTTAAGAAGTGGGGTAAATAACAAAAATTCGAAATTAGAGTAAAAAATTTGTGAAGTGTGAAGAAGGTTCACATTGAGTCCCTGAAGTTTCGAAATATTGGCAAAATTTACCCAGTTTCAAAATTGGGCTGAAAATTCTGAAAAATTGGAATACTTTCGAAACAGTCCCTGCAGTTAATGTGAATTGACACTTTATGCCCAGTTTCACAGTTGGGGTAAAATTTCGCATCTTAGGTTGTTTTTGGCGTAACGGGTCCCTGCAGAATTCTGTTATTGGCAGTTTTTACCCTGATTTTCGAAATTCTTGCAACTCTCACCCAAAAGTTGAAAATTTTCACAAAAATTGGAAAATTTTCATGACTTTTTCATGATTGTTTTTCGTGCAGTTTTTCGCGGTTTCATTTTTTGCACACATCAAGGGGGAGATTTGTGAAGTTTATTCCTTGGGCGCTTCTTAACCTTAGTGGGTTTTATAATCACGTGTTGATTATAAAAAGGGGGAGAATGTAAAGTGGGTATTCGAAGCTTCTCGTGTATTGCTTTGCGGATTGGAAGACCGATATTACTTTGAGGGGGAGTTGGTCTTGATCGCTTGATCTCGTTGGATATTGAAGCCTGTACATCCAATCCTAATTTTGAGGGGGATAATGTTAGGGTGCAAAGTCACTCTTGGATGTCATGTGTGCTTACTCCTTTGTATGTGTAATGAGTTGTCTTTCCTTTATAAGGAAGTAAGTGACACTCATTTAAGTAAGAACTTTGTGAGAGATTAGGCTAGTGAGAGAATAATTACAAGGCCCACTTTGTAATACTCACTTGATCTAATAAGAGCTAAACCCAGATTTATTTACTCTTGTGTTCTTCGTGTTCATGATTCTTGTATGATTCACTAAATCATTTCATATTTCGCATTTGTCATCATGATTAACACCACTACAACTACATCACGGGGATACTCCTAATATTAGATTTATACAGCTAATTTACCATATATTCAACACCCCCCTCAGGTAGGAGCATATATATCAATCATGCCAACTTGTTAATTGCTTGGTTGAATATTCGTCCATACATACCCTTTATAAGTACATATTCAAGTTGATATTCAGACTTCACAAATAAAAAACAAATATACCCTTTCTCAATATTTTCTCTTATAAAGAACCAGTCAACTTCCACATGTTTCATACGATCATGCTGAATTGAGTTATGCACAATCATGATTGTTTCTTTATTATCACAATGGAGATTCATAGCTTTCATGATGTCAAAGTCGAGGTCCTTCAATATGTTTCGTATCCATAGAAGTTGCCAAACTCTGTGTGTTATACCCTGAAATTCATAATTTGCACTTGACCTAGCAACGACCTTTTGCTTCTTTGATTAGAATGTTGCCAAATTCCCACATATAAACATAATGTAACCTGAGGTTGACCTCATGTTCATCTCATTTCCTACCTAATTGGCATCTGTATACCCCATTACTTCCATATTATCGGTTTTTGTGAATAATAGATATTTTCTGAGAGATTTCTTTAACTATCTAAGTATTATGAAGACAACCTTCATATGATCTTCACAATACAAATGGCGTATGAAATGTATTGTCGAGTGTGGGAACAGTAAATTAATTTTCCCACCAGATGTTGGTACCTTCATTTGTCACATGGGATTTGATTAGGGAACATACCCAAATGATGGTTTGCTATAATTGGTGTATCTATCGGTTTGCAATCAAGCATCTCGGTTTCCACAAGGAGATCCAATGTATACTTTTGTTAGGACATGGAAATACTTAGCTTAATCTTGCAACTTCAATTCCTATAAAGTAGTTCAATAGTCCTAAATCCTTCATTTCAATTCATGTGACAAATGACTCTATAAGGCTTCTATCTCAACTGTATCATTTCTGGTAACCACCATATCACAATGAGAGTGGTAAGTTTGACTGCCTTTCGTTTTATAAATAATGTATGGTCTGAGTTACTTTGTCTATATCCAAAAAATTTCATGCTCTTCATCGATCATCCAAAACAGGCTCGTGATGATAGTTTTAGTCGGTACAATGCCTTTTTTAACTTGCATACTTTCCCTTTTTCATAATCCATGACTCAAGGTGGAAGTTCCATGTATATTTCCTCATTAACATTTCCATTTAGGAATGTATTTTTTTAAGTCAGACTGATGCAATGGCCATTCTTTCTTGGATGCAAGGTAATTTAATATATGAATAGTGTTTATCTTTGCAACGTGAGTGATCATATCTTAATAATCTATGCTGTACGTTTGTGTATACCCTTTAGCGACTAGTTTGCTTTATATCTGTCGAAGTTGCCATCTAAATTCATTTTTATAGTGAAGACCCACCAACATCCAACGATACGATATCCATGTGGTTTATCAACCAACTCCAAGTGGAGTTCATAATCTATCCCCGTACGTTAACCCTCCCCCTCCCCCCTCCCCAACACATGTATTCTTTTCAACTTTTTTTCTTTACTTATCTTTCTGGTTTTTTAATTATCATTAAATTATTTTGTTATTACTATTTAATGCTCACATGAAATTACAAATATGAATTTTTATTGAAAACAGGTATATAATCATAGAGCTTATGTGTCTATCTTTTGTTTAGTTTTTTATTAATTCTATTTTTTTTTTATTTTGAGAGTTACACTTACTAGTTTTATAGGAAACAAAATTGTACAATGCGAAAAACAATTAACAATTAATAGAGTTACATACCTTTCGATTTGTTGGAGCAAATAAATCAATTCCACCTCCTTGTAGTGTAGGTATTGTAAAGCTTAGCACCAAAATGATGATGCCTCTAATGACTCACACCTAAACCCTAGAACTGGAAGACAAGAGGAGAGAGGAGAGACGATATTTTCGGCCAGAGTATTCTCTAGAGAATCTTATGAATGAAAATCATAGGGACAAAGTAAGATTTGAATGATTAAATAATAGATTTAATCTCAGTTCAAATCATTTCCTTATTTACTACCAGAAGGCTTCTCGAAACCATAGAATCCCTCCTAATTCCATCCACAACCTATATGGGTTGTAGAATATCTTCAATCCTTACTCAATTATGAACAATTATAATTCAACCCTTGGACCTTTAATTAATTTCAATTAATCCCGACTTAATTCCAGATTGATTTTGATTAATAATTAATTAATTCTAACTATTTTCACATTAATTTATTAATCATATAAATTAATGAATCAATCATTTAACAATTGATCTCATATTAATTTATTAATCACATAGTAAATTAGAAAATTAATTATCATTTCCAATTAATATATTAATCATAATATATTAACAAATTATTTCCTCATAATTTCCAATTATTTTCTCAATCATATAATAATCTAATAAATTATCGTCTCTATATAAATATCATTCTAACCAAGTTCTAGTTATGAGGCAACCCAAAAATGACTTTGTTTCTAATTACAAGAATATTCCAATTTAGTTACTAGCTTAGACACTTTAATCAAACAACACTTGGATTTGGTTGTGTAATTAAGATTTCAGGTTTTTCAAGATGAAAATGATTAAAAAAAATCAATATGTTAATTTACTTTAAGTTAATGGATAAGCTTGCAAATTAGACAATTTGAAAATAAAAACATATAAAATAAATTTTTTCAACATGATTAAAAGAATATACAGTTTTAAAGATTCTCATGATTGGTTTTATCGATTGGAATTTATATAATATAGACATATCATGTTGTTTGTCGTTGAGTGATTTAGAAACCTTTGTGGCGTTTTTCATCGCATTGTTCTCCAAACAACCATTTTTTAATTGTTGTAAGTTATATAATTTATTAATTTAAAAACTCAAATATTGAATGTTTGATCAATAAAACTCTAAATGTATAAGCATACTTTTTTCTCTTGAAATCTAAAGAAAGTGAAAGGAAAAAAAAGCATAAACTGAAACAAATAAAGGAATCCAAATAGCTTGTAGTCTTTCAAAATCCACATTAGTGATACCAATCTTTTGTTCTTTTGGATATATTTCATTATTCAACTCTTTTTTTTTTTCGAGATTGTACGACTACCATCGCTCTTTTTCTTCACCCACAATCTTGAGATCTTGGCTCAATATATATGTAATAAAATACACCTACACGCACATTTCCGTCTTATTTTCCCTATCTCTTCTAGTAATAATTTCTATTGAACATGTATGGCTATAATTTCCATTTTCATGCATTCTTGATAACAGTAACGAAAAAAGAAGAGAGAAAAATATGGATAACAAAAGCATGAAAATAATGTTTTTATATAGACAAAACATTTCAATTAACCTAATATTTAAGTATGATAAACTGAAAAGTCTTAAAATTTTCAAATAAATATGGTTCAAGATAATTATCTATCTTGAATTACATTGATTTAGATGATTTCTTTTATAAGATTTACATAAATATAAATATAAACATATAAATATAAACATATAAATATAGATTACTATATAAATATAGATTACTGATATCCCGTAACTAAATTTTAGCCTTTTATTATCTATATTTTAAGACTAGATTATATATTATAGTTTGTAAATCAATAGCAATGGATGAGCACAAATAAACAGTATTAAACATTTATATATTAATTTTATTCAACTCAAACTTATCTAGTTTGTATTCTTAATTTTGTTAAGTTCCCAGATAGTTGACATATTTTTGTGTTATATATTCTAGATTATAATATAAGTATTATATATGAAAAAAAAAAACATTAAGTCAGTTGCTCGGTGGTCTATCATCTCTGCAATATGTTATTCATTGTGTGTTCTGTTTTTTTAACAGCAGCAGAAATATATTATTAAATTGCGTGTGTTCAACTTATTGTTCTGTTATTTTTATAAAATATAAGAATAATAAAACTTCAAAAAGAACATTTCTAACAGTTACCGATATACTTGACTTATTATCAAATTATATATTATATATATACCAAACTGTGATATGGATATTATATTTAGAACACACATAAAATAGAATAAAAAATGTAATATGAACGTTGTGGTATAACAAGTGAATGAAATATAATAGAAAAACAAATAATAATCTCGGTAATAATGTTATAAAAAACAAAAAGTTAAACATCATTCATTTATTTCAACTCGTTATACCATTACATATTAAAATAAATAAATAAATATAGATAATAATATGCTAGAATTTAATTACTATAAATGACAAGTTTGTAAAAATTGTTATGCGGTATTGACTTGGTCGACTGGAGTCTAAGGACTAATTGGCTTAGATGAAGATTAATCGGGGACCTTAAACTATAAGGGAATCTTTTTTTTTATAACGGCTGAGATTTTATTAGAAACCGACTATCAAGAAACCAGCCAAACAAAAACATCAAGAAACAACAAGCAAGGGGTTTTGGAGCCAACCCACCCACTTAATATGTTTTTTGGCCCTAGCATTACACCATAAGAAAGTTTGAGTGACAAAATTGTCAGAAAACTGCCCCATTTTCAGCTTATGAGTCGCAAAAAGCAAGGCATTTCGAAATCTCCAAATGTACAATCAAGCTGAAAAAATAAACCCTCCACCCACGTTTTGGCTTTTCCAGAAAGACGAAGTGACGTAACCAAGAGCACCAATCAGAGAAAGAGAGCAAAGTATGAACGCCAAGGTCCCACCAACGAAAAATCTGCTCCCTTAACTCCGAGGCAAGCCGACAAGAAAATAACAAATGAGAAGAACTTTCCAAAGCCGCATCACAAATTGGGCAAAGCAGAGATGGCACATCAAACCCACGTCTATCAAGATTTACTCTAGTAGGAAGTTTATCCATAGACAACCTACAAGCAAGAACGTTCACCTTAATAGGGATCACCTTACACCACCTAGTAGAATGAGATGAAGTTGGTAACATGTTGTCATCCAAGAAACTATAAAGGAATCTATTTAAAAATAAATAAACATTATCAATATCCTAACAAAATAAATAAATAACATTGAAGTCTTACTTACAGTGCACAATGTCACAAAAAAGGCTTAATGAATTAATAACGATAGCTATTGAAAACGATATACTAGAAACTATTGATTATGAAAAGTTGAACAACTTTGTTTCAATAATATTATGAAAGTCTCTAGATTCATGTAGCTACATAAGATTATCAAATTGTGTTGTTCTTTTCTTTTGATTATTGTTATAATACTTATAATAGTATTAATTAATTTTTGTTATAAGTGGAAAATTCATATATAGGGGTCCATTTCTTAATCTTCATACAATGCCCTAAAATCAAAGAACCGACCCAAGATGGTTATAATATAGGTTGAAAGAATGAATGAATAAACAGTAAATGATATGATATTGGCATGCCATAAAAGATAAAAGGTTAATAAAAAATGTGACAACTAAGGAGGCTAGATATGGTATCATTTTTTGTAAATAGTTTAGAAGGAAGTAATAAATGGTAGAATATAGGCAGCTCATCTCATTTGTAGGGTTCAAAAGTTTCCTTTTACCAAAATAGAATAATATTGCTCTCCATTCCTCATGGTAGTTTACCTTTTTTTAGGGATAATGACTTGAAAGGATATGAACTTTCAGGTTCGCTCAACTTTGTTCACATTTAGTCTGTAACACCCGGCTTTTCGGATCGGGTCGATTTAGGGCTTCAAGGAGTCAAAGGCATGGTTTTTGGGAAAAACCAAGCCTCACGACGTGACCATTGAAGGGTCACGACGTGAGATGGCATTTAATGAAGATTCTGATTTAACTGAGCTCACGACGTGAACAATAAGAGCTCACAATGTGAGGTACGCTGCAGCCCAATCCCACGATTTTTTAGGGTTTCCATCGTATTTAAACCCGATAAACTTCATTTTAGGATTCCAAACCAGCCTCCTTCGTCCCTAAAGTTAGTAAAAACCTAACCCTAGCCTCTCCTTGTGTTTCTTAAGCTTTTGGTGGAGTTTTGGTGGTTTGAAGAAGAAGAGATCACCATGGAAGCATAGTTGCAGCATGGAAGCTTCATTTGCAACCTTTAGCCAGACTTTTGGACCAATCGGATTCGCGGGAGCAAGCAGTGCTGAAAAGGGGTCGTATCGTAGTGTTCAAAGTTATTTGATTCAGGTGAGTTTCGCCTCATTATACAGTGGGTCGAAGAAACCAATGTCGTCCCACTAGTTATAGTTATCTGTCAGTAGAAGGATGTCTTAGGGACTGTATATAGTAATGTAGGATAGACCTAGGACTCTTGGTCTAGGCTCTCTTACCTGTTCCTTTTTTGGTTGTGGTTCTAGAGTAGGATCACCTGTCCGGGTGGCTATATCACCTCTTAATATATATGGTCATGCATTTCTTGGATTGTTGATACCTAGGATGTTTCTATATTGAAGTGATCTGTTAGATCGGTATCTTGTTATATAGGATGTTGATATGTTGTAGTGCACTATTTGATTTGTATGTTATCTGTACTTGCTAGTTATCATCTAGTGGAGTGCCCTAGGGACTGTCTGTGGTTGAGTAGGATAACCTGAGAACTCTTGATCTAGGATTTCATGCATGTTCCTTGTTTGGTTGTGGCTCTAGAGTAGGATCATCTGTTCGGGTGGCTATCTCACCTCTGGCTACTTATGGTTACACATTTAATGGAGGTTAACTGGTAGTGAGACTGTATGATGTGAGAGGACTAGTAGGCAGTAGTGAATTGTATGATTGATGTTTTCCTGTATTATGTGCCTACTTGATCCTTGATTGTTTATATGTCGACATATGGTAGTAGTGGGTTGAGGTGGTCCTGCTTTGTGCGGTTGGCCAAGATACCCGGTGCGGGCCGGCTGTAAGCCGTAGGCACAGAGGCTCTGGAAGAGGGATTGGGTTGAGGCGGTAGGCCAACAAACCCTGGGTAATCCAGCCCGATGGCTGAGTGGACCCGATGCATACTTGTAGGTTTATCGTATGGGGTATTTTTGGGGGTAACTCACTAAGCTTTATGCTTAACCAATTGTTTATGGTTTCAGGCATCATCAGTGATTATGGGAAGACGAAGGCGGGACTATAAAAAATCATCAGCAGCATTGAGGATTTCGCGTTCATTATAATACTCTGATTTTTATTAGTTGTAATTGAGAATAAATCATTTTTCTTAAAATGGTTTTATAATTGAGGAGTCTTACTTTAAATAAAAATGAAAATTTTTGGCCATGAAAATGGGACGTTACAAGTTGGTATTAGAGCCCTAGCTTGATTGAATTGGAGGAACACTTGTGTGAATCCACTCTCAAACTACGATCCAAGAGTTTTTGCAAAATGTTTTTGAAAGAAATAATTTATAATAAAAGGGTTAAGCTAAGTACATGGGCTTGGTCTCTTGTTTTGTTCTTGTTTGATTGTTGGCTCGGGATCGAGAACGTGGGAGTTGACTTAAGTTTGGATTTTTTAGGAAGATGAAGTGTGTACAGTCAACTAGAGCCCGAATAGGAGAGTGGTTCCCAAAATACCCATATTGTTATGTTTGCTGAGTTTTGATTTTGCTGATATATGAATTGTTAGAAAAGTGTGCTAGTGGATAAGGTTCTTTTACAAACTGTTGGATAATGATGTCTGATTTCTGCGATGCCTTATGATATAGGGAGTTGCTTACCTAATATATGCTTTTGATTGTGTGATTTTTACATGTATGTTGATTAGTTGTATATGTTCGGGATTGAATAGCCTTAAAATCATCGACTTGGCCTTGCTTCATGTTCATTGTTTGGTTGTGGATTTAGGGCAGAGTTGATTATTCGGCAGTCTGTCTGACCCCGAATTGTGTACAACAAGCATGCAAAAAAGCAACCGGTGGTGCAGGAGCGAGGGTAATCCTAGGAAGAGTGCTTAGGAAGTTAGTTGTAGCTCGCAGGAGAAATGGGTGTTAGCACACCTAGGGGTGGCTCAGTGCAGTGACTTAGAACCTTGGCATGGATTCTGAATCAACTACGGATAGGTGTGGAAGGTAGTATGGGCCCGTACTACTGAAAGCATCGGATCCGTATAAGATTCAGGAGGAATTTTGAGGATGCTAAGGAACTAATGGGAGTAGGGCCTAGTGTGTTGAGCACTGTGTTGTGATATCTGATCTTTCCTTGGTATATTTTTAAGTATGGCGGCTATTGGAGGTTTAGGATTAGGAGTTGGCAACACTGAGAGAGCATGTCTGAGTGAGGAGGAGATTCGTATGATCATTGCTGCAAAAGCGGTCGAGGCGATCAGGGAGGCTACTCCAAAGTTGTTCGAGATGGTCAAGGATGCCATGTTTGAGCTATTTGATGATCGGTATGATGCACTGTTTGAGGTTGTAGTTGTTGCAGCTATCGTGACTGTTTTTGCCATTAGGGCTTGAGGAAAGAGAGCTATCCAGTATTGGGACGTCGATAATACGAAACTCCCAGAGTTTGATGGGGTCTCGGACCCGATTGAGGCGATGAGATGGCTGTCTGATGTAGAGGGTTGTTTCTTCACATGTTCTTTTTCGGATGACTAGAATGCCAAGTGCGCCCTAAACCTTCTCAGTTTGGGGGCAAGGGATTGGTGGAGACTAGTGACTACTTCATATACTCTTGAGCAGAGGGCCATAATGACTTGGGAGCAGTTCTCGGCGATGTTCCGTACAAGGTATGTTCCCCTGGTAGAGAGGAGAGACTGGCCCAAAAATACCTGGATATGAGACAGACGACCGAGTAAGTGACGGAGATCACCAAGATGTTCACTGAGAGGGCTTTGTTCAGTCCTGGGTTCGCTTCTTTGGAGAAGGATCAGATGAATTGATATTTAAGCATGCTCAAGACGGATATTCGGCAGTTCGTGTCCACCAAACGCTATGGTTCTCTTGTTGAGCTTCAGGATGCTGTGAGGAGGCAAGAGATTGAGATAGAGACCCAGGCGAGGGAACAATGTCAAGCTCTGGATCAGTCCCATCCTTCAACAAAGCGGTTCAAGTCCAGCGGCCAGAGTTCAGGATCAGTTAGAGGGAGGCACACATCTTTTATATGTCATAGATGTGGTAAAGAGGGCCATTTTGGTAAAGATTGCAGGCGAAGTACAAGAGTTTGTTTCCATTGCGTTCAGGAAGGACACATCAGATCTCATTGCCCTGTTCTCAGTGAGGTGTTGGATCCTAAACCCTTACCTTGGTAGCTACCCGATGATCGTCATGGGACCGTCGGGGTCCCGAGGACCGAGATTTGAGTTGGCAGTACTTCTATTGACCAATTGTGGTGGTATTGGTATTCGTTTGTAATTTTTGTCTATGATTTGAAGTTCAGTTATAACTTTTGGATGATCAGATGAATGGAGTTATCTTATTTAGCCCTGTTAAATTGATTATTTTTATAAATGAATCAATCATCGTTGCCCTCAACTATATGTGTATTGGAATGTATGAATGTTGTGTGGATTCAAATCCTCCTGTGTAACATGATATTAGTGGTTGGAATCAAGTGGTGGAGTTTATGTTAGTCTGGTTATCTAAGGATTGGGAAGTTGTTAGACTCAAGCATATCTCAAGTGGGGGAGAGTGGAACCTCGTAGCAGGAAGACCTTGTGCGAAGTTTCGATTCTCAGTTGAATTTCTCTAGGCTTAAGACTTATGCGCATCTGCTGAATCTTTTGGTTTCGCATCAAGATCATTGTAAGTTGTTGGATTCCCTTCAAGTCGTATTAGTTTTAATTATGGTAGCATATGTAGGGCGTGTTTGTGCTTTAGAATCTAGGGTGATAGGAGCCCAGGTTGAGGGTTCTGATGAAGGCTTCCTTGTCTGATTGGGGCTTGGAGGTCCGAGTCACAAGCCAAATACCAGGTAGGATCAGTTAAGTCTTGTTGATTGGTTATTGGATTGGGGGTAGGCCCAAGTGTTGTTGTTATTTAGTGGATTGGGGGTAGGACCGAGTGTTGTTGTTGGTTAGTGGATCGAGGATAGGCATGAGTGTTTCTGTTGGTTAGTGGGTTAGGGTTAAGTCCGAGTGTTGTTGTCGATTAGTGGATTGGGGGTGAACCTGAGTATTGTCAGTAGATAGTTGAGTAGGGCTGTTAGAGCCGAGTAGGAGCCCAGTCTAGTTTTGTATGGGATTATTGGGCTCCCTTATGTTGGTACATTTCATGCGGGGTTAGTATAGCGGCACTTGGCCGAGTAGATTTAGGACCAATCAAATATGTGGATGTCGCTCAGCATGATTGATAGGAACTATGGGTTAGCCTTGTCTGTCGGGTTTTGTCAGGATTCCTATCTGAAGCGTCAGTATGTGTAAGTGGCAGCTATGATGTGGGATGAAGTTCTTATTTCGGATGCTTTCGAGCGGTGCAAGGCCGGGAAACCTTGGTCGGGATAGGTTGGAAGCCTTGTGTAGCATGAGTGTCAGCAGGGAAGTTCAGTTGCTTGAGGGTTGTTCGCAATTTCAGGACCTGGAAGTCTTGCTCTGAAAAGTGAATTCTTCTCCTGCGAATTAACGATGATTGTGGGGAATTGTCATCATCAGTTTGCTTCTTCCTTGTAAGATCTATAGAGGTATCGGGAGGTGATCGATTGTGTTGAGGTGTTTCAGTAGTTGTGCATCTGGCCACTAGAGTCTCAGCTAAATTAAGCTTATGAGCCTAGCTTTGGATTTTGAATTTTATGGGTGCAAGTCTTGGCTTTCCGAAAATACCAGACTATGTTAGAGGAGTCGAGCGGGAAGGACCCTCAAAGGGTAATTTGAAGGTTGTGAGCAAGAAGAGATTTCGAGGACGAAATCGAATTGAAGTGGGGGAGAATTGGAACACCTGGTTTTCCGAATCGGGTCGATTCAGGGCTTCAAGGAGTCAAAGGCATGGTTTTTGGGAAAAACCAAGGCTCACAACGTGACCATTGAAGGGTCACGACATGAGAAGGGATTTAATAAAGATTATTATTTAACTGAGCTCACGACATGAGCAAAAATAGCTCACGGCGTGAGGTACGCTGCAGCCCAAGCCCACGATCTTTTAGGGTTTCCATCGTATTTAAACCCCATAAACTTCATTTTAGGGTTCCAAACCAACCTCCTTCGTCCCTAAACTAATTAAAACCATAACCCTAGCCTCTCCTTGTGTTTCTTAAGGTTTTGGTGGAGTTTTAGAGTTTTGAAGAAGAAGAGATCACCATGGAAGCATAGTTCCAACATGGAAGCTTCATTTGCAACCTTTAGCCACACTTTTGGACTAATTGGATTCGCGGGAGCAAGCAGTGATGAAAAGGGTCGTATCGCAGTGTTCAGAGTTTTTTTATTGAGGTGAGTTTCGCCTCATTGTACCGTGGGTCGAAGGCACCAATGTCGGCACACTAGTTTTGGTTATATGTCAGTAGAAGGATGCCTTAGGGACTGTATATAGTCATGTAGGATAGACTTAGGAATCTTGGTCTAGGATCTCTTTTACTTGTTCCTTATTTAGTTGTGGTTCTAGAGTAGGATCACTTGTCCGGGTCGTTATTTCACCTCTGAAGTGTAATGTTGGATCTGTATGTTATCTGTACTTGCTAGTTATCATCTAGTGGAGTGCCCTAGGGACTGTCTGTGGTCATGTAGGATAGCCTAAGAACTCTTGGTCTAGTATTTATTGCATGTTCCTTGTGTGGTTGTGTCTCTAGAGTAGGATCATTTGTTCGGGTGGCTATCTCACATCTGGCTACTTATGGTTACGCATTTCATGGAGGTTAGCTGGTAGTGGGACTGTATGTTGTGAGAGGACTAGTAGGCGGTAGTGAGCTGTATGATTGATGTTTGTCTGTATTATGTGCCTACTTAATCCTTGACTGTTTATATGTCAACATATTATAGTAGTGGGTTGAGGCGGTCCTGATTTGTGCGGTAGGACAAGATACCCGGTGCGGGCCGACTGTAAGCCGTAGGCACGGAGGCTATGGAAGAGTGGTTGGGTTGAGGCGGTAGGCCAACAAACCCTGGGTATTCCAGCCTGATGGCTGAGTGGACACGATGCATGCTTGTGTGTTTATCATATGGGGTATTTTGGGGGAAACTCACTAAGATTTATGCTTACCCAGTTGTTTATGGTTTCAGGTATCATCAGTGATTATGGGAAGGCGAATACGGGACTGTAGACACTCATCAGCAACATTGTGGATTTCGCATTCATTATAATACTATGATTTTCATTAATTGTAATTGAGAATAAATGATTTTTCTTAAAATGGTTTTATAATTGAGGAGTCTTACTTTAAATAAAAATGAAAATTTTTGGCCGTAAAAATGGGACGTTACATAGTCACTAATTTTTTTTCGTGATTAATTTATCCATGAATTATTTTAAATTGCTCACATTTTACCCTTATGACCGTCTGTAGACGGTCATAAGGGTAAATGTGAAGAATTTCAAATTATCTATGGGCAATCAAGCACAAAAAAGAGTTTAGTGCCTAAATGTGAACAAAGTTGAATTTTTTTTTTATCTTTTCAAGTTGTCAGACTATTATTTTTATAATACTCAATGTGAATATACATCAATGTATAGACCAAATATTATATTGATTATATGTTTGCATGTATTATATCGATAAGATTTTATAAACCTAAAACGCATTAGAATATAATTTAGAAACCGAGACATGTTATGAATATTTGGTGGCCTAGTATTGGAATAGTGAATTTATTGTCATTACACCAATTGAATATCTTTATAGACGAAAGTGCATAACTATGTTTTGTTGGCTTAAGAGATGTCCAACCAAGTTCTAATTGGGAGACAAAGTTATGCTTATGATATCACTTTGGAAAAGACTAATTAGATTTGGGAAGTGTTGGACACTAAGTCCACATTTTCATGGACCCTTAATGTGTTTGAAGAATCGTATCACAAACATACCGATTAGATCTACCACTTGAGTTACAAGGTATTAATAATACCTTTCATGCAACTTATTTATGTATATGCTTAGCATGAGAAGAAAATGTAAGACATCCATATTGATAACGATGTTCAATATACAGAAGAAATCGTAGCTATATAAGATAGAAATATCAAAAGGTTGCATAGAAAAAAAAAGTCAAATAGAAATATCAAAAGGTTGCATAGAAAAAAAAGTCAAACACCACACATAGGCTAACCATAATTGTAACACTCCAAAAATAACAATATATTTAAATTTTTAAAACCAACCATGAATCAAAATTGTTTACAAAAACAGTCATTGTTTCAAAAGCATTATTTCAAATCAGAGTTTTCCCAAGACCCAAATACATAAAAACAGGAAGTTGTATACGATCAAGCCTTCGTCTTCCCACGATCCTCAAAGGTACCTGCAACCATAAACTAAACAGTAAACTAAAGCTTAGTGAGTCCTCCCCCCCCCCCAAAGTACCATCACACCACAACAAACAAGCATACAATATCAACAGCCTGCCTGACTGGACCGCCTCGCAGGGCCTACAGCCTATCTGGACCGTTCTACGAGCCTTTGGCATGACTGGACCGACTCGCAGGGCCTACAGCCTATCTAGACCGCTCTACGGGCTGCCAGCCTGACTGGACCGCCTCGCAGGGCCTACAGCCTATCCGATCATCCTCAGGTTTCTTGGCTTACATCACAAAGCAGGTGCGCCTCAACCCAACACATCTCGACATATGCAACAAAAAAACATAAACACAGAGCCAACAAATACAGATAATCATACGGATCTACTGAACAGCTACAACTATCATATCACTATCCTGACCAGGATAAATAATCTAGTGGGTCGGCCTTGGTGCCTTCGACCCATGGGTACAATGAGGAAAAATCACCTCACAGTCTGAAGAATAGCTGAACAATACACTGATCCAAATACTGGCTCTACAGGTTACCTGTTAAACAGATAGAGACCAAGGCTTAACTATAGCTCAAAATACCCTTAAGTCAAACTTCGTCAACCCTGGTCAAATTTAAAGTCAACGGGTCAAGGAGACAACTAGGTCCACTCAACCGACGGTCAAAATGCCACTATGGGCCATTCTTTCAATTTGTCTCCAACCCAAGGGTGAAAATGCAATATTCTTTCATACTTAGGATGAAAATAAAAATACCTCATCATTGAATTGTTACAATTCTCCCCCACTTAAACTAGACTTCATCCTCGAAGTCAGCTGCCACGAATAACTCAAGATAATGCTCCCACATCTCTGCCTCCGGCTCTCAGGTCCACTCGGAGCCTTTCCGATGTTGCCACTAAACGTTTACCAAGCGTATCTCCTTGTTGCGCAAAACCTTCATCTTTCTCTCCATTATCGCTACCGGCCTCTCAATATAATTCATCGACCTGAATATCGTCCAAAGGGACCACTGCCTCATCGTCCAACACGCACTTCCACAACTAAGAAACATGGAAAGTGTTGTGAATCTGGCTGAGCTCACTCGGAAAATCCAACTGGTAGGCCACCCTGCCTACCCTGGCGATCAGACGGAACGATCCAATATACCGGTGACCCAATTTTCCCATCTTCCTGAAGCGTATCACACCCTTCCAGGGTGAGACATTCAGTAGTACCATATCGCTGACCTGAAACTCCAACTCTGATCGGCGTCGATCGGCATAACTCTTCTGCCGACTCTGAGTTGTCTGCAGTCTCTGCCTGATCTGATGGATAAGCTCTGTGGTCTTGAGGGATATTACAGTCCTCCCCATGACTCTGTGACCAACCTCTCCCCAACAAAATGGTGTATTATCACTGATAAACACTCCCCCATCTGTTGTTATATGGAATCCATAAAACTCAGGTGGCGTACTAACTATACTGGATCGACGAAGAGGTAACGAATTAGCAATGGGGTCAACAGGTGCAATCTCAGGTTCAGAACTAGTGTCATCAAAGGTTCCTTCATTGGATGACTCTTCAGTTTCTTCAAGATCAATCATTCTCCTACTTCCCTTTTTGGATATGCGCTCTCTCTCGCGAAAGACTCCCCTTTGAGCTACAAAGACCGCCTTTTCACTAGGTCTGTAGAGCAAGTATCCAAAAGAATTCTCCGAATAGCCAATGAAAATACATCTCTTAGCTCTGGGTTCCAGTTTATCTTGGGTCTCGTGCCTAATGAGAGCCTCATAACCCCAGAACTTGATATGTACGATTGAGAGAGGTTTCCAAACCCACGTATCATGAGGTGTTTTGGCAACCTTCTTGGTAGGAACAAGATTGAGGATATGGGTGGTTTTCTTTAAGGCATACCCCTGAAACTATATAGGGAGTGCATCTCGACTTATCATGGAACAAACCATGTCATGCAAGGTTCGATTACACCTCTCAGCTACACCATTAAGTTGTGGTGTCCGGGGAGGTGTCAGTTATGACACAATTCCACATTTCTTAAGATGGTAGTTGAACTTGATACTAAGATATTCACCACCTCTATCAGATTGGAGCATTTTTTTTGCCTAGTTGATTATGTACCTCATGCTTAAACTCTTTGAACTTTGCAAAGGTTTTTGATTTATGTTTGATTATATAGATATACACATATCTACTATAATCATTAGTCAACGTCATGTAGTAGCAATTAGCATCCCTTGTGGCCGATCTGAAAAGACCACATACATCGGTATGCATGAGTTCTAACAAATCTTCACCTCTTTCACAAGTACTAGTGAAAGGCGATTTTGCCATCGTGCCTAATAAACAAGATTCACATTCATCGACTAATTTGAGGTCAAACGATTCCAACACTCCATACTTTTAGAGTTGGGGATGCGTTTCTTATTAATATGCCCAAGATGAAAATTATGCCTTGTCTAAACCATTAGAAGAATCAATACTAAAAACACTATTGCAAAGTTCATTCACACACACAACAGTTTCATACATACCATTACAAGGATAAGCTTTGAAAATAAATGCATAATATTTTTAAACTAAAATTAGACCATCATTATTATCAAAACTATAACGATATCCTTGTCTAAATAAAGCTTGAAATGAAATTATGTTTCTTGTAATTTATGACCAATAAGAACAATTGTTTAAATCAACCCCAACACTACTATCAAACACAAGCTCATAAACTCCAATCTTGGTAACAACTGATTTTCACCTATTGCACCTGATCAGGTTCAGATTCTCATGCTCGGCCTCTTCACTTGCTCTTAGCCCCCTACATATCAGAAAAAATATGGAAACCGCATCCCATCTTAAGGATCCAAGAGTTTGAAACATAAGTGTTATTGATTTCAATAGAGTACATACCATATGAAGAACCAAAAACCTTGACCTTAACCTCTCTCACTTCTTGTAGGTACTTGGGGCCACTTCTCTTCCAATGTCCCTTCTGGCCATAATGAAAGCACACAGCTTCTTTCAAATCATCGACAGGAGGAGCATCGAATTTGACCTTTCCTTTTGACCCACTAGACTCTCCAATGTGGGTTTTCCCTTTTCACTTGGTTTGCGAATATGCCTTTTTCATTCCAACTTAAACAGTTTACAAGAGATTATGAAGCTCAATCAATGTGGTCTATTGTTCAAATGATAGGTCAGGATGAACCGATCATAACTTTTGGGAAAAGAATTTAGCAACATGTCAATAGCAAGATCTGTGTCAAAGCTCATATTGACCTTCTCCAATATATCCATGTGTCTCTGCATTTTTTGCACATGATCACACACAAATTATCCTTCTTTCAACTAGAACGCCATTAGGGCCTTAACGACTTCATAACTCTTTTGCCTTGCTTTCTTGCGGAACATATAAGCAAGAGCCAAGTTCATTTCATAAGACCAGTAGTCCTCATAGGACTTTTGAAGATCAGGTGTCACGGTTATAATCATAATGCAACCAACCTTAGTGTCATTGCCAACATGTTGGTTGTATTTAGCTAATTCCTCAAGAATAGCGAACATACTCTTTGTTCTCATATCACAATTTCATCTTCAAATTACGTATAGCTTGTCCCTTGAGAGGATCGATAAAAGAGTGAAGTTATGAGTGGGTGGAGGAGGAGGAGGAAGAAGGTCACCATTTCCAAACATCTAAAATGAGAGATAATATTTTATTTAGTTGACTTAATCCTTAATATTTTAACTTAAAATGAATATTCAAGGCTAGGTTAAATAAATACAATTCGAAATTAAGGAGAAGGATGTCGTAATCAAATTGTGAATTTATTTTAGGTTGGTAAAGTACTTTACCAATTTGAATATAATATGAAATTCCTAGATCTTTTGAGATTCACTAAACTATTCAATGGCATGTTTAATCTCATATTATGCTCTTCGATTTCTGACTGGGATGCCTAGAATCACAAACAATATGTGAATAACCATCCAAGCATTTGTGATATCCTCGAGGTCATTTATGATCTCAAATTGACGTGGTGGTTAACCACATACTCTCCATCAACAACCATAAATTCGAGTATCTACCTCATTTCATCTTTGTAGTCCCACATTAATGTGCTAGTTGACCACGCATGCTCCACTAACAACTTGCAAAGAAAAAATGTGTGTTTTCAATGATTAGCGTACAATTTCATATTTTTCCTAAATTAACTAGAGTGGGATTTTATAAAAGGTTCTAGTACCTCTATGTTATACTTTTATTTTATTATGTCCTATCAAACCCTTTCGGCTAACGACCCTTGACCACACAAAGAAGCGGTGGGTAAAAAGGACACTCATTCAATGGTCATTTTATAGGCCATTTCCTTATACCTCTCTTATAGTGTGGCTTCGCGAATGAGACATACTCTTAATTTGACTGACTTTTTAGTTATATATATAGGGTGTATAGGGTGTATTTTGAAACTTTTCAAAACACGAGGTTTAAATTTAATTATCTGAATTAATATTTAATTCATTAATCTTTTAAACCAATTATATATTTAATATTTATCATTTAATTAAACCATTAATTAAATATATTAAATTTATTTTAAGGGTAATTTAATTCCATTTAATTATCTTATAATCAAATATTTAGCTTCCTTTTATATTTACTTCCTCAAAATTGAAATTGGGGTTTGATCTAGTATTAAGTTCGGATTTTAATCAGATAAAATAACTAATAATAATAATGGTTAATAATTATCTTACATTTCGAATTAGGCAAGTAAATCTCGAAACCCTAGATTAGCCACAAGCGCATCGTGCCTAGCGACTAACATGTTTCTTTTTATCGTTTTCAAGTTTCATCTTGTGAATTCTAAAGGGGTGTGCGGACAAGGTTTAAAAACTCAAACGTTGAGTTAACTTAAGATTCTGCTAATAATAAAGACCCAGTCAAGTCTGGTAAACCAGTCTTGTCTCGGAATTAAGATAATCAACAAAGTGCTCAAAAGTATAAATGATTAAATATGAACAATGTAAAGTGATTCAAGAACAAGAAGAATGTAAGAGAGAATGATTGACTGAATAATTCTTGATAGATGTGAAAAAGGTGCATGTTCCAGACATGATACAAAGGTGACTAATCCTTAAATTGTCAAGGAGTAACTACAAGACAAATATGAAAAAGTGAGCGTCAACTGCTAGACTTCTGACGATCAATAGACTGACACAGTCATTGCTGTTGATATTGTCTCATGTACTATACAATAAGACAATGGGAACATAAAAAATAGTATATGTAACAATAAATGCACATTATAGACTAAAAACACTTTAACACTAAGATGCATCATGGACTGAACTATAACTTCCGAATTATCTTCACTTCGGAAATCATCACCTAGGATTGCTTCACCTCGGATTGCTTAAGGATTAATTTTCATGTTCTAACAATCTCCCCCTAAGTGAACTTTGCAATCATCCAATTCATCACTTAGCTTCGTCAAACACAAAAAAATAAGCACTTTGGAGCCAGCTTCGGACTTTGATGTACCATTGGAGATGCTCAATAAATTTCTTTTTGATGTGCTCGGAGGAATTACTCTTGGCAGCGTTTGAAATGAACTTCTGAAGAATCTTGGTGGGAACGAGGTGTTTGTCAAGCACTCTGAAAAATTCTTTTGATTAGTCTTCTTCTTGAGGTTGACATAACCAAGTTCTGGTTCTTTAATTGGGCCTTCTGCTAAGATCTAGGCTTCAAGAGGTTCAGTAGTGATTTTTGCCAAAAAGTTTTCAATTCCGAAGAGGTAAGCAAACTCCCCATCGGATGTACACAATTTAGCAATGTAGTCCTTGAGAAAGCTGATAGCAAAGTTGTAAGCTGCAATGCTCGATCTGTTTGTTTGGGGATTTCAGAGATGAGTAGCTATAATGAGAATATCGTTTGGATTCATCAAGGGAAAGTTTTCAGTTCCGAAGAGGTGAGAAAACTCCACATTGGATCTACAAAATTTAGCAACGTAGTCCTTGAGAAAGTTGATAGCAGAGTTGTAAGCTCCAATGCTTGATTCGTTTGTTTGGCGATCTCGGAGATGAGCATCTATAATAAGAATGTCGTTTGGATTCATCAAGGGAAAGTCTGCATCAGTGATGGTGATGGTGGATTCCTTGTTTCGAGATATGAAGTATTTGTACAGAAGATAGTCACGATCAAACTTGCCTTGGACCTTTCTCCCATGACCAACAATCTTGGTAGTTCTCTTCTGATACCACACTTCCTTTTGAGGTCGTGCCTTGGTAGAATAGAAGGTTCTCAGTCTCTCACGCTCAGTTCGGATAATGATTTGTGGATCATCAGATGGATGCAAGGGTGTAACTTGATGCAGTAGCGTCCATGAGGAGAATATGGTAAGTCAAGTTATTCAGCATCGTGTGTTGGATGATCGAAGTACATAAAGGGCATAAAGTGTATGTCATGTAGAATCCCTTCTCGGAAGAGAGGAGAAATGGAAAACATCGGATTTGGATTGTCTTTGATTTCTTGAATACAAATGCTTTCTTCCAATGCTTTCAGTAATTGTTCTTTGGAACAGCCCTCAGACTTTTTGAACGACTTCACTTGGCTGTCTGAACCAGTAGCTATTTGTTTGTGTTTGTATATTGATTGATCATCTTGAGAGGAGATAGAGGAAATGATTTGTTGGCCAGATTGAGTGATGAATAGCTTCGATGGAGGTAGAAACAAAGACTCTTCAAGGATGTCATCCAGTTTCCTGATAAGAGACCCTATGTCGATTTGGACAATCCTCAGAGCATGAATTCGATGAGGCATTGGTTGAGTGGCTCAGAAGGCATCGATTTCCAGCTTGGTTTTGACCTTCACCATGTCTCGGCTCCTTTTGAATGCTTCGGACAAAGATGGTGGACAAGAAACTGAGCACCATTTCATATTCTCTGCTTCCAAAAGGATATTGGTAGGTGGTTCCCTCATAGCTTGAAATCCAATAATTAGATCATCCACAAAATGATCTTCATCATCATCATCTTCAGAAGTATCTAATTCCACAACCTCTTTATCAGAATCTTCGTCTCGGAGAGAAAATTTCGAGATTGATCTCCATTGTACTGTCTGTTGTTGTTGTCTCTATTATTCTCCCCCTCTTTCATGTGAAGGACCTGCCTCCGATACAAGCAATGGATTTGACTTGAACTCGCTTAAATGTTTAAACACTCATTGAAAGCTCATATTGCTTTGCTTGGAAAACGAATCATAAGCTTCGGTAGTTGGAGCTTGAGCTTTGAGGTGAGCAAAGTTTTCATCAAGAATGAGAAGCATTTCATCAAACTTGTAGTTCGAAACATCCAGATGATGTTGAGCTGCACAGATGACCTTGATAAGCACTTCTTGCATGACCATATTCATGGCATATTTGTAACAAATCTCTTTCTCCAATCTTTGAATCTGTTTCTCATGACGAATGTCAGTTTGCTTGATCAGGGTGTTTGTAGCAGAGAGCATATCGTCATGAACTTTGAGCATAGTGTTGACGGTACTGATGTGATGATCCATGTTTTCCTTGTAACGTGTTTCGGCATCTTCTAGAGTACGACTCAGGCAAAGAGAGATAAGTTGGTCCAGTTGATTGGCACGATCAAGTTCGGATGAAGCGGCAGCCTTGATATCAGAAAGAGATTTGAGTAACTGGTCAAGTTTGGAATCAAGACCTGCTACTTGTTGAGTGACCTTTTCAACCTTGGAGTTAGCTATAGAAACATTGTCTCGGATTTCCAGTAAGACAAACGGATCCGCAATATTTTCATCATAGGATCCCGTGTCCGAAGTGGAACTTTCAGACTTTTGATCATCATCATCTTTGCTCTTGTCATCATCATGTGGAGCTTCTTGAGTGGGGGTGTCCTGATGACCTTCTAATGTGTTTTTTGGAGGAAGAGGAACACCGTCGTTTTTCTCAAGTTCAACATTTTCATCTAAACTTTGGAGGAGGATCATATGAGATGTTTGTTGACTCGGGAAAATATCCTATGGCAGCAACATTGTCTTGAGGAGGATCAATCACAATATTGTCAGGAATGTAAACTTACAAACTCTGTATGGGATTGAATACATTGATGGATGGTTGAAGCTCTTGGTGAATTTATTTATTGGATGGATACACAAAGGGGATGCGACTGCTAATTGCTCATTAGCGCATTGAAATGAGTGTGTATTCCACTTGTTCTCATCATAGCTCTGGATGCAGTGTGTGAGCTCTGTCAACAAAATCTGCCCAATCTTTTTCAAAAATACTCGATCGTCCTCTACGTGAACCAAGTATCAGAATGGTTGCGACATTCGAATAGGAGGGACTACTCCTATCTCGGAAAGCTTGGAATTAGTGATAGGGGCCATTGATTGTGCTTGTGTAGAAGAAAAGTGAAAATTCAAGTTGACTCATGAGTGTGTCCCAGGGGGCTCCAAGGAACTTTGTTCAATACCGACACCACCTTTTTAGGAAGGTGGGGTAGATTATGTGTAGACTCCCCATGAGTGTGTTCAATTGGTGATTTTGAAACTCCAAAGGTTACTTCGGAAGAGTGGTTGGGTGGGGTTGGCTGAGACCCATAGTCAGGTCGAATGTCGATTTGTGAATCCTTTTGAGAGGATTCACCGACTTTGGTTCTCTTTATGGCTTTGACTTTAAAAGGGGATGCCTTTCACTTAGCAATCTATTTCACTCTACCTTCAGTATTAGTTGGTATATTCTCTTACGATGATGTTTCATCCGAGATCGAGGCAGGTTGTGTGGGCTGAACACAACCAAGGTCTCAAGATGGTGTTTGAGATGTGGTGAGTCGGAAGGAATAGTGCTTAACATATGCTGAGGTAAACGTCTAATAGGTCCAAAAGCAGTTTAACTCGGCAACCTATATGTTTTAATATTTTTGAAATAGCAATATACCTCTCAGATGTTAGAGTTGAACGGAATGGTTTCATGTCTCTCAGAGTACAGTTGTTAAAGAGTTAGAGCCCAGAATTTCGAACTCGAAATCCCGTTCAGTTTCTTCTTGACTACGAACTTCCTGATGTCTTTCCACAGGAATTCCGCTAGGTCGACGACGTTGGATTTGCCGGTGAAGATGTAGTAAACCACTTAAATTCAATCATTGTTCATAGTGTATGTACCACCATGTTTTCCGGAAAAACCCCTAAGAATAAAATGCATCAAGATTGTCCAAAGACCAAGAACGGCTGATTTCTTGAAATCTTTCGACTTGAACTCGCCATTCTAGCCGATTTGAGTCAAGAATGACTAAAACTCTTCCGAATATGGTTCCTGCACTTGAAACATTTAGGGTTTTTTGCAATTACAATGGCCCTGACGAATGTTGCCTTGTGAACTGGTACAATCCTGTCGTCAGTGATCTTCACTTCAAGAACATCATCTTCAATCTTTACACGTTCAAAGGCTTTGTGAAGAAGTTTGTGAGGGAAATTAGGGTTAGGGATTTTGGTGAGAGGAACAGAAATAGGATGACAAGAGATGAACGCGATCATGATTCTCATAGATTTATCATAATCCATTGGATCAAGTGATAACAATTGGGTAGTTTCTCTAAGAATGAGTTTAGCTGACGAGGATGAAGCAGACCCTTTGGAAGATTTCTTTTTCGTTGCAGGTTTTGATGATTTTGAAGACATAACAGAAGATTTGGAAGCCATTTTAGAGAGTGAGAAAAAACTTGAAGAACAAAGTACGAAAGAAAATCTCTACGGAAGACGATATCCAAAGTGAAAAGTGGGAACAATTAGGATTCAAAATCCTTTTATATGTAGGAGTTTCTGGTTCGGGTCAAAGAGTTGAATTGTAACATCCGTTTCCTGCCATTTCTGAGCCATGGACTGGAAGTCGATTGTGTAAGGTTTTGATCCTGAAGGAGGCAAAGTTTAGTCCTTGTGGAAGGAGGTAATGATAGTTAAGAGATTTTACCCTTGAATTGTGTTTTGGGCCGAAGGGTAGAAAGGGAAAAGTCCTAGGCCGAGTTCTTGCAAGAAATATGGATTTTTTTGAGACATTTTTAGTCCAAGATATTAAGATAATATTACAGAGCTCTTCAACATCTTTCCATGGAAATAAGGAACGTCGAAAACGGAGTTGGAACGAAGAAGTTACAACCGTTTGAAGTTAGGACGATTTTTGGGTTAGCCACGTACGCAGGGCATACGGGGAGTCCGTTGGGCATACTAGGGCATTCCTAGTACGCTGGGCGTACCAGGAGTACGCAAGGCGTATACGATAAGTGCCCAAACCTTATTTTCTTGGTTGGAGGCCTATTTAAGCTCCTTAACTTCCCCAAGCCCATTCCATTCTCAGCCTCCACCTCTCTAACACCCTCTCTTGACACCCTAACCCTAGATTGAGCCTTGTGACAAAAAAAGAAGGTGCTTTTAAGTGCTTTGGAGTGTTCTTGGTGCACCTTGGAGAAGAAGGAACTCATTAAAGAAGTGTTGGTTGCATTGGAGCTTGTAGATCCAGACTTTGTTCACCTTGATCTTTCTTCTAGAGGTATAAAGGTTGAATCTTGATGATGAAATTGTTAGATCTAGCTAGTTTTGGGTGTTATGAGCTTTCGGTCACTTTAAGTGCATATATTTTAGATCTTGAAAATTTATTACCTTGTTATGGATATAGTTGGAAACTTTATCCATCTAAACATCATTTTGATTCACATCTGAAGGTTGGAGACTTGGACTTATGGATCAAGTTAAAAAAGATGCACTTTTGGGTCCCTTTGAGACTTAAAGACTAGATCTTGTTTGTTGGGACCATTCTAATGGATAAAGTTGGAAACTTTATCCATTATGGAGCTATTATGAATCATAAAAATGTGATCTTGGACCTTCTATCCGTTCCATGCAAGAGTTATGATGCCTTAATGGGTTAAGAAGTTAGGGCTTTTAGTTTTGAGCACTTCCTAGAAATGCAAAGTCATAAAGTTGGAAACTTTATGACTTAAGATGATATTTGGGGGCTAGATCTGCATTTGTACGAAAAGACTTAATGGAATAACCCCTTAAACGGAAGGATTTCATTCAGCCAACGTACGCTGGGTGTACATGAGCGTATGTCGCGCATACGCAATGAGATCCCCGATTTTGGACCTTGTGTATGCTAAGCGTACAAGCTGAGTACGATGGGTGTACTCAACTGAGTGACTCGGTTGATGTTTTGACTTTTTGGATTTCTACCAGTATTTGACCAATTTTGACAAAAGCGTGTTTTGGGTATTTTGATATTAAGTTAAGTTGGGCCATGATTTGAATAATAGGTGACGGGTAGAGCCGGTGTTCGGAGCAGAGATTTATTCAGGTATTTGTTCGGACTGAGAGGTGAGTTTTCCTCACTGTACCTGTGGGTCGAAGGAACCAAGGCCGGCCCACTAGATTATTTATCCTGGTTAGGATAGTATTGTGCTACTTTGTAGCAGATTAGTAGATCTGTATGATTATCTGTATTTGTTGGTTTATAGTTTTAGTTATTTTTTCAGGTACTTCAGATTATCGTGGCAAGGCGAAGGCGTGATCGTGCACATCCTTCTATTGGATTCTGGAATACTATGATTTAAGAATTATAGTTTGAAACAATGGTTTTTTAAACAATTATTTTGTTGGGGTTGTTTTGGAAAAATGAAAATTTTACTCTGATTTTTGGGTTGTTACAAGTTGGTATCAGATCCTTTGTTTGAGAAAAGTGGATGAATATTCGTGTGAGTCTAGACTCAAACTAGGGAACTACAAAAGTTTTTAATTGGTTTTCAATTTAAAAAAAAACAACCAAGGAAGGATGCGATGTGTACGATCAGCCGGAGAAAGAAAGTATACCCCAAGTTACCCATACTATTATTCGTTATGATATAGAAGAACAGCATGATAGTTGTATGATAGGGATCTTCAGGAATTGCATGATAGAATTGCCTGTTGTATGATGCCTTATTTCCTATAGAGTTTTCTTGCTTATTGTTGTAGGACTCTTTCGGGTGTGAATTAACTATTAACTGAATACGTTAAGTCACATGTTGCATGGGTTAAATAATTTTTAAGTGAAGGATCTAGTCCTATGTCACAACTCTTGTTTAATTCCAACCGTTGTAGGGTTGAATATTTTAATCAAAAACTATTTAAGTTATGTTGCATGTGATTGTATTCATGCAGTAGTTAACTGGAACCAATCGGGGTCGTTTGGCAGTTAATAGTAGGGTGAGGTGTGGATCGTAGGAGAGCCTATTAAGTGCATTAGTGTGGTTGCTACGATGTTTAGCGGGTGTTGGAAGTATTATTACGAGTAGGTAACTTAGAGCACTCGGGATGATTCTTAAGGAAAGTATGGATATGTGTAGAAGGTAGTATTGGGCCCGTACTATTGAAAGCACAAGATCCATACTTGAATCAAGGAAGTCACGAGGATTCTAAGGAGCTGTTTGAGGGTAGATAGCATGGTTGGATAACCATGACTCGTGGAAGTGTTTCTGTATTTGTCAATCTTTTGGTTATAGTTGTTCAGGTTGAGGATGTGTCTGGTGATTGTTGTGTTTTAGTGGCCATGTCAGTTTGGGTTTGAATGGTGCAGACCTAAGTGAGTTAGTTGAATTTGAGGTCCTAGGAGCCTTGCTCAAGTAGTGCCAATTGGGCTGCGGGACTCAAGAAAGAAGCGGTTGTCGGGAGCGGATCCAAAATTTCTGCCGGAGGATAAGTGATTGGTAGATGGATTGGAATGCCACTATCTTTGGCGAGGGTTATATCCTTCTAGTTTTCCGAGTTTGTAGAAGGAGTGTGGAGGCTTGTGACTTTCAGAGTTGCGATGTAAATCCATCATGGGGCTAGTTGGATATGGTGTTTGGAGGCTGGATGATAGTGTAGGAATGCCTATGACGATTGTTGTTGTATGGATGCCTTGTGATGAGACCAAGGGTTTGCTTCTTGGGATATAGCCAGGTCAGGTGCTAGCTGATGGTTTCAGGCGAATCAGAAGCGACAACTTTTTTATCTATGATGTATAACGACTATGATAATGATGCATTTTGGCATTTACGAACGATTTTTGAGATAAATTGACGGTTGGGATTACAGGAGAGGAGTGTATGTTTTTAAGATAGTAAGATGGTGTTTTGCTTATGCATTATCATGAAATCGTTAATGTTAAAGGTGGTTATGATTGGAAATTTATGAGATTTGAAATCTATTAGGGTTTGCTTGGTCCTTATCTGGAAGATCATCATGCGTGTGTTATACATTCCAAGAGTCAGGGATGGTTTGTACCTGGTTGAGCCGGATTGAGATGTGGTTTGCTTACAACACCAGTCGGTGGTAGTTCAAACCCTAAGTGGGGGAGAACTAGGTATTCTGCTTGAAGGATCATCGATCTATTCGAGTTTGTGATGTCAGAAGAATGGTTTATGGGTATCTGCGGTGCAGGTATGCGGGATTTCTGTTTAAGATTTCGTCAATTCATGAGTGTAGAGCAAGTGGCGTTGTCTCGTAGCAGGAAGTAGCTGGCCAAGGAGCTCGTTGTAGCCATTGGTTCCTTTTTGGGATGCCAATGAATAAATGAGGAGGCGCTAGGATCGCTTAGGTTGAGTATCAGATGTTGAGGGACTTGTTTGCTCGTTGTATGGATTGCTATTTACAGTCTACACTATGCAATTTTCGATCGATAAATAAATTTCAGAGATGGGTATGTTCACCTACGCGTGGGTTTTGATTCACTGGATTATGTGTCAATGCATTCTCGGTCATTGGTCATTTCATACATCATCAAAGCGGAGATTCTTCATAAGGTTTGAGTTGTATCAGTTGAAGTTCAACGGATTCATCCACCTATCATCAAGTTCGACTCGAGTTTGGAAGATGTCCTTGGTTATTGGGAGTCTAGAATTTGGGACAGTGTTGCTCAGTTTTCTAGACGGGACATTAGATCTGTGTGGAATCTAATTTTTGGCATGTCGTGCTGGAAGGGTTGGTATTTGAATGGATCCGACTAGAGTCTTATCAACATTTATGTATAACCTAAAAGTTTTATCGAGATAGTTATGTATTGATGGGGTCTGTTCAGTCTCAATCAACGTATGGGATCTTGTTTCGATCGTTCATGAGGACCTCTTCTATTAATGATTGAGGTTCGTCATTTCTTTAGAACTCTGGTACTTCGCCCCTTTTGGGTAAGGTTATGGGTTCCCTTAGGGTGTGTCTAGATTGCTATTTACAGTCTAGATTGGGCAGTTTTCAATCGGTAAATCAGTTTCAGATATGGGTATGTTCACCTCAGCGTGGGTTTTGGTTCAGTGGATTAGGTGTCATTTCATTCTCGATCATTGGTCATTTCATACATCATCAAAGTGGAGATTCTTCGGAATTTTTGAGTTGTATCAGTAGAAGTTCAACAGCTTCATCAACGTATCATTAAGTTCGGCTCCAGTTTGGAAGATTTCCTTGGTTATTGGGAGTCTAGAATTTGGGACAGTCTTGCTCATTTTTTCAGACGGGGATTAGATCTGCGTGGAATCTAATTTTTGGCATGTCGTACTGGCAGGGTTGGTATTTGGATGGATCCGACTAGAGTCTTAGCAGCATTTATGGATAACCTAAAAGTTCTATCGAGATAGTTACGTATTGATGGGGTCTGTTTAGTCTCAATCAAGGTATTGGATCTTGTTTTGATCATTCATGAGGATGTCTTCTGTTAATGATTGAGGTTCGCCATTTCGTTATTACTCTGGTACTTCGCCCTTTTGGGTAAGGTTATGGGTTCTCTAAGGATGTGTATTGTGGTAAGTTCATTAGATATTCTCGTGAGGGGTGTATGTGGGCTGGATAAGATAGAAATGGAGCACTTGGTTCAAATTATATGCATTGTTCTTATTCCGGTTATAGCCTTTGAATTGGAACAAGAGTGCGACCGTCTATCCCATTCTCGGGTCGTGTGCGACCATGTTTTTTCAGCAGATTTTGCTGTGAAAGGAGTTATTCGTGGTAAAAGAGTATGGAATTGTTGTGCTCGGTTAGCATTAAGAGGGACATTAATTGGGTTCCTGCAAGGCATTTGAATGAGGTTGAGTATCTTTATGCCCCCGTGGTGCTGGTCGTGAGTTTCCATGTGAATGATTGAATGTCGACAAGATTGGCGTAATACCGGGAGCATTCCAGACATGGGCTGAGGGTCGGGAAGGGAATTCTAGACTCATCTTGAGGGCTTGGAGGCAATCTATACCTATGTTGAGGACCTTGTAGGGATATTCCAGACATAGGCTATAGGCCCAGTGATCATGATTGTTTATTTCTTCTGTGTGTGGTACTTTTGGTGTTGGTGCATTGTTGGAAGTCAGTAAACTCACGAACCAACTGGTTTGGATAAAGTGAGCATTTAAGGGTTGTTGGTAGTATCAGTCGTGTATCAGAAAGTCTCTTGCAGAGTGTTTTCATTCTAAATCCTGTTTGTTCGAGAGCTATTATTAGGGGTTTAGTTACCAAGGTTGGGTAGAGTCTCGAGTCATGAAGTTCATTGTGAATGCCTCGAGTGATTTTCCAGGTGGGGGTACACCTGAGCTGATAAGGGTTGGATGCAATGTGAAAGTTCTTTGATTGATCATCTTTGCTCGTAGGAGCAGTGGTTAGTAATGGCGTGTCAGGGAGTCAAGGGTTCATTTAAGGTTTTTGGTACATCTTATGGATTTGGAATTTGTTGAACTTAGCGAGCGATGTGTTTTGAGTACTTCATTCCGCGTGTTTGGTGGTGTTCTTGGTCAAAGGCAAGGGGCGGGTTCAACGAATGGATGAATATCAGCCCTGGAATATGGGTTCTGAAGTTTGGATCTGATGGGTTCCCAGTCTCGGGAAGTATATTGATAGAGTTGATTCATTGATTGTAGTTTTGAGAGTCCCCGACTCTGTGGTTCTCACTATAAGTTCGGTCTTATAGCTAGGAAGTTGTGGAATATGTTGGCATTGTATGTGCTTCTCTTTAATGGTTATATAGATGAGACTCGCGTTGGGAGTTGCCTTGTTTTGAATGGAAGTTTCAACAACAGTAAATAGTCAGGGGTGTTTTTTTCAGTTGGTCCTCGCCGCGATGGTGCACTTATGTGCGGGATTAGCATGACGGCGATTGGCAGATGAGGTTTAGAGTCGATCAAATCTGCGGGTTTTCGGGTAGGGGTTCCATCGTGAACCAGAAGCGAGAGCTGATTTCGAGGATGAAATCTAATTAAAGTGTGGGTTTTGGGTTTTCAGACAAAACCCAAATCAAAACCAAACATTTACAAAACATTATTTTCAAAAGTGCAAATTATACATCAGAGTGTCCCAAATCAGTATCATCAAAACCAAGAGGATGTGCCCAATCATGTCTTTGCTTTCCCACGGTCATCTAGTACCTAAAACATAAAACTGAAATTGTAAGCCAAAGATTACAAAGTTCCCCCAAAGTACCACCACACAAACATATAACAACATGCATATTGGGTCCACAGCTAACATACTGGATTACCCCTGAGTCCATAGCATGAGTCTGGCTTGCCTTCCAGCCCATAACTCATGGTTGGCTTACTCCCGATCCCACAGTATAAGTCTGGCTTGCCCCTTGGGCCCACAGCTTATATTTGGCTTGCTCCCAGGTTTGTTGGCTTCCGCATAAACCAACAACTCCTCAAACCAAACATAAAATGTCGACATATACATAACATATAACATATATCTAGTAACAGATAATCATATAGCTAGTCAATAGACTAACAGCTAGGTATACAGATCATTATCGCATAAAAACATCCGATCTACCAGGACTCTGTTCTAACAAATCAATACCACATAGTAACATTATCTAAACAATGATACATAACCCAGTGGACCGGCATTCGTGCCTTTGACCCACAAGTATAGTGATGAAAACTCACATCTCAGTCTGAACATAGACTTGAATAGGACACTGCTCCGAATATCAGCTCAACCAGTCACATATACATTAAATAGAGACCAATCTCAATTACCACTCAAAATACCCAAAATAGTCTTAGGTAAAACTTGGTCAAATCCTGGTCAAAGTCAAAATTCAAAGAAGTGAATTGAGTCGACTCAGCTGAGTATGCTCAGCGTACCCAGCTTGTACGCCCGACGTACTAAGGACTTCACTAAAAAAACGAGGTGATGACCACGTACGCGCAGCGTACCTTCTGGTACACCGAACGTAAGCGTCTGCCACCCTCTATTTCTAATAAGTGATTAATACCTTAAGCTCTTTCATCCAAATTCCAGATCTAGCCCTCAAATGACGTCCTTAATCATAAAGTTTCCAACTTTATGATCTTGCATGGCTATTAAATGCTTAATACAAAAACCCTAACTTAATACAAGGTCTAAACCACTAAAGGGCATGCATGGAAGGATAAGAACAACCTAGACTCCATTTTTATCTCTTTACACCTCCCACAACTCACCTGGTCTAGAGTTGCTAATACTCAAATGGACCAAAATATGGGAACAAAATGAACACAAAATCCATGGCTAACAAGATCTAAGCAAAACTTCATCAAGATCAGAGCTTTTTACCTTCAAGCGGTGCCAAATGATGATGTGTCTCTGGATCAAAGGTGCTCCACTCTTCTAAGATGGTCTCCTCTTCCTTATTCCTCCTTCAAGATTACCAAAATACACACTCAAGCCTCAAAGATGCTCTAGAAATGGATTAGGGTTTGCAAGGGTCGAATCTGAGGCTGGAGGCTGATGAATGAAGGGAGCCTTGAGAGTTAAGGATTAATAAATAGTGCAAAAACCCTAAATATTAGGGTTTTAGGTCCAGGCCCTGTACGCCCAGCGTATGCTTGGGTACGCCCTGCATACGCAAGCAGTTCCTAAGTCCATTCGGAAACCTTCCGATGTTTCCACTCGACCTTGACCAAAGATACCACCTTGTTGCGCAAGGCCTTCGTATTCCAATCCAAAATCGCCACTAGTCTCTTAAGAAAATTTAGGTGATCATCATCCTGAATATCATCCAAAGGAACAACTATTGAATCATCAGTCACACACTTCCGAAGCTGGGAAACATGGAAGGTGTTGTGGATCTGTCTGAGATCCTGATGAAAATCCAACCGGTAAGCTACCATGCCAACCCTGGAAATCACTTAAAACGGCCCAATAAACCGGCACCCCAACTTTCCCATCTTCCTGATATGTATTACACCCTTCCATGGTGATACCTTCAGTAGGACTATATCGCCGACCTGGAACTCCAACTTCGATCGGCATCCATCGGCATAACTCTTCTGCCGACTCTAAGTTGTCTGTAACCTTTGTCGGATCTACTGAATAAGCTATATCTTCTGAAGGAGTACTTCCGTCCTTCCCATAACCCTGTGACCAACATCTCCCCAACATACTGGCGTACGACACTTCCTCCCATTGAGAAAAGCACTTTTAACATCCATTTGGTGAACTTTAAAGCCTTTGTGAGCAGTATAAGGAAGAGGGATTCGGATATCTTAAAGACGGGAATTAGGAGCACATGTCTCGTCGTAGTCAAGTTCTTCGATCTGAGTTGTAACATCCCAAAATCATGATAAAATTTTTAATTTTACATAAAGAGGAATCATTGTTTTCAGACAAAACCCAAATCAAAACCAAACATTTACAAAACATTATTTTCAAAAGTGCAAATTATACATCAGAGTGTCCCAAATCAGTATCATCAAAACCAAGAGGATGTGCCCAATCATGTCTTTGCTTTCCCACGGTCATCTAGTACCTAAAACATAAAACTGAAATTGTAAGCCAAAGCTTACTAAGTTCCCCCAAAGTACCACCACACAAACATATAACAACATGCATATTGGGTCCACAGCTAACATACTGGATTACCCCTCAGTCCATAGCATGAGTCTGGCTTGCCTTCCGGCCCATAACTCATGTTTGGCTTACTCCCGATCCCACAGTATAAGTCTGGCTTGCCCCTTGGGCCCATAACTTATGATTGGCTTGCTCCCAGGTTTGTTGGCTTCCCCATAAACCAACAACTCCTCAACCCAAACATAAAATGTCGACATATACATAACAGATAACATATATCTAGTAACAGATAATCATATAACTAGTCAATAGACTAACAGGTAGGTATACAGATCAATATCGCATAAAAACATCCTATCTACCAGGACTCTGTTCTAACAAATCAATACCACATAGTAACATTATCTAAACAATGATACATAACCTAGTGGGCCGGCATTCGTGCCTTCGACCCACAAGTATAGTGATGAAAACTCACATATCAGTCTGAACATAGACTTGAATAGGACACTGCTCCGAATATCAGCTCAACCAGTCACATATACATTAAATAGAGACCAATCTCAATTACCACTCAAAATACCCAAAATAGCCTTAGGTAAAACTTGGTCAAACCCTGGTCAAAGTCAAAATTCAAAGAAGTGAATTGAGTCGACTCAGCTGAGTATGCTCAGCGTACTCAGCTTGTACGCCCGGCGTACTAAGGACTTCACTAAAAAAACGGGGTGATGACCACGTACGTGCAGCTTACCTTCTGGTACACCCAACGTAAGCGTCTGCCACCCTCTATTTCTAATAAGCGATGAATACCTTAAGCTCTTTCATCCAAATTCCAGATCTAGCCCTCAAATGACATCCTTAATCATAAAGTTTCCGACTTTATGATCTTGCATGGCTATTAAATGCTTAATACAAAAATCCTAACTTAATACAAGGTCTAAACCACTAAATGGCACGCATGGAAAGATAAGAACAACCTAGACTCCATTTTTATATCTCTACACCTCCCACAACTCACTTGGTCTAGAGTTGCTAATACTCAAATGGACCAAAATATGGGAACAAAATGAACACAAAATCCATGGCTAACAAGATCTAAGCAAAACTTCATCAAGATCAGAGCTTTTTACCTTCAAGCGGTGCCAAATGATGATGTGTCTCTGGATCAAAGGTGCTTCACTCTTCTAAGATGGTCTCCTATTCCTTATTCCTCCTTCAAGATTACCAAAATACACACTCAAGCCTCAAAGATGCTCTAGAAATGGATTAGGGTTTGCAAGGGTTGAATATGAGGCTGGAGGCTGATGAATGATGGGAGCCTTGGAGTTAAGGATTAATAAATAGTGCAAAAACCCTAAATATTAGGGTTTTAGGTCCAGACCATGTACGCCCAGCGTACGCTTGGGTACGCCCTGCGTACGCAAGCAGTTCCTAAGTCCATTCGGAAACCTTCCGATGTTTTCACTCGACCTTGACCAAAGATACCACCTTATTGCGCAAGGCCTTCGTCTTCCAATCCAAAATCGCCACTAGTCTCTTAAGAAAATTTAGGTGATCATCATCCTAAATATCATCCAAAGGAACAACTGTTGAATCATCAGTCACACACTTCCGAAGCTGGGAAACATGGAAGGTGTTGTGGATCTGTCTGAGCTCCTCATGAAAATCCAACCGGTAAGCTACCATGCCAACCCTGGAAATCACTTAAAACGGCCCAATAAACCGGCACCCCAACTTTCCCATCTTCCTGATATGTATTATACCTTTCCAGGGTGATACCTTCAGTAGGACCATATCACCGACCTGGAACTCCAACTTCGATCGGCGTCCATCGGCATAACTCTTCTGCTGACTCTAAGCTGTCTGTAACCTCTGTCGGATCTACTGAATAAGCTATATCTTCTGAAGGAGTACTTCCGTCCTTCCCATAAACCTGTGACCAACCTCTCCCCAGCATACTGGCGTACGACACTTCCTCCCATAGAGAAGCTCGAATGGTGGTGCACCGATACTGGTGTGATAGTTGTTGTTATATGAAAACTCGGTCAAAGGAAGGTAGGAGTCCCAACTCCCACCGAAATCGATCACACAGGCTCGCAACATGTACTCAAGTGTTTGGATGGTCCACTCGCTCTAACCGTCAGTCTGTGGATGATAAGCAGTGATAAAATGCAACCTCATACCCAATTCCTCGGGGAACCTCTGCCAAAACCGTGAAGTGAACCGAACATCCCGATCTAAAATAATAGAAACCGAAACACCATGAAGGGCGACGATCTCGTGCACATACACATCAGTAAATTTCTCAGCCAAGGAACTCTCTCGAATAGTTAAAAAGTGAGCACTCTTGGTCAGACGATCCATTATTACCCAAATCGCATCGAACCCCATAGCCGTTCGAGGTAGCTTGGTGATGAAATCCATGGTGATCTGTTCCCATTTCCACATGGAAACCTCCAAGGGCTAAAGCTTGCCATGCAGCCTCTGGTGCTCGGCCTTAACCATCCGAAAGGTCAAGCACCTCTAAACACACCAAGATATCTCCCTCTTCAAACATGTCCACCAGTAGCTAAGTCGTAAATCCGGATACATCTTGGTGGATCTAGGGTGTATCAAAAATCTAGACTTGTGTGCCTCATCCAACACAGTCTGTCTGAGCGCACCAAAGTCTGGTACCCAAACCCGACCACATCAGGCCAACAATTCATGGCTACCGGTGGAAAACGTGTCAATCTCATCCATGATCCTCTCATGTTTCCAATGTACCTTCTTGACCCCCTCAGCATATGCCTCCTTAATCAAATCCAGAAGTTGCAAAACAATCGAAATCCTCATACATAAACTCCCAACTGAGGAACTAGCCGACTTGCGGCTCAAAGCATCAGCATCCACGTTTGCTTTTCCCGGGTGGTACAAAATCTTGCAATCATAATCCTTGACCACGTCAAGCCACATCAAGCCACCTACGTTGTCTCATGTTCAGATTCGGCCGATCAATGAGATATCTTAAACTGTTATGATTCGTGTAGATAGTACAACAGACCCCATAAAAATAATGCCGCCAAATCTTAAGAGCAAACACCACTCCTCCCAACTCCAAATCATGAGTCGGATAACGAACCTCATGCAGCTTCAGCTGCCGAGAAGCATAAGCAATAACCCTCCCTCACTGCATAAGAAGTGCCCCCAGGTCGGTGAATGATGCATCACAAAATACCAAAAAAATCCTCGACACCCTAAGGGAGGGTCAACACTGGGGCCTCACATAACTTCCGCCTCAGAGTCTCAAATGCAGCCTGCTACCTAGGGCCCAAAGGAAATCCATACCCTTCCTTGTCAGACGAGTGAGGGGTACTACAATTTTGTAGAAATCCTGAATGAATCTCTAATAATACATGGTTAATCCTAGGAAACTCATGATCTCCAAAGGAGACTTCGGAACCTCCCACTACTTAACCGTCTCTATCTTGGTCGGGTCGACCAAAATCTTGTTCTCGTTGACGAGGTGTCCCAAGAACTGGACCTCCCATAACCAAAACTCAAACTTTGAGAACTTGGCATATAATCGTACCCACCTAAAAACTCCTAACAGCTCTCGAAGGTGCTCCTCATGTTGCTCCCTATTCTTGGGATAAACCAGGATATCATCAATGAAAACAATGACTGAATGATCGAACATTGGCCTACATACTCGATTCATCAAATCCACGAATGTTTTCGGCGCTTTGGTGAGCGTAATCGGCATCACCACGAACTCGTAATGACCATAACGAGTCTGGAATGCGGTATTCTCTACGTCTTCCTCTCTAACTGTCACACCCCAAAACCGGAATGGCGGAAACGTTCGGGGGTGGAGGACGTCATGTACAGTATCACAACAATGCAAAGTAGTAAACAAGCAACAACATCATCCATTGCATTAATAATATAATTTCATACAAGTGTGTTCTGTCAAGTTATATAGACACCAAAAATAATATACATCAAAATAAAGATGAGTCTTGAACGAGCTCCATCTTCTCAAAAACCTGGCTCCGGTACCTGTCTACTGGCGACCTGAGAATACAAGTTATTTTGAAAGAGTTTATCAGCTTTAAAGCTGGTGAGATCATAAGTATATTAGTTTCTGTATTTGTATGAAAGTGTTTGTAAGTTTTGTAATGTATAAGTTTTGTAAAATTTTGTAACTGTTTGAACTCTCCTAGAAAACCCTATGTTTCCTACTAAAAGTAGCCTTCTACTAAGGCATCTAGTATCTGTGTGTGTGTCTCTTGTAAGAGTGTGTGCTTTCCCAAAGCTGACTATCATTAACCAAAAATATAGTTCTTACATTATTGTTTATTGTGTGAATGTCACAAGGTAAATGTAAAGGGAAAATGAAATAGTATTGTAGTGTTGTATTAAGTAACTACTGCTGTACTAATTACTTTAAACCTATTGTTATTTAAAGTACCATGTGATCGGCGTGTATCCTGCTACCGACTCTATAGTAAAACGACGATGTAAGACGTCGTAAGAAATGACGTTTGGCACCCGTAGACTTGCAAGTCCCACTGTAGCGAGCAGCAAGGTGTAGGATAGTCAATCCAGTATAGATCTATACACAAACTAATACGCTCCCCAATTAAGGATATTCTAGATACAAAACGGGTCATGACAGGTAGTGCATGTCCCCCCGTTAAGTGGCTCACATAACTGTATGTAATGTATATGTATATGTATATGTATGTGCTAGCTGTATTGTGTGTTCTTTCTCTGTCTAGCCTGTATGTTTTGTTTCTCATCACTGTGTATTATGTTTGTTTCTCATCACTATGTATTATGTTTGTTCCTCATCACTATGTATTATGTTTGTTTCTCATCACTATGTATTATGTTTGTTTCTCATCACTATGTATTATGTTTGTTTCTCATCACTATGTATTATGTTTGTTTCTCATCACTATGTATTACTCATGAATGAACTGACTCATTGTATGTTTCATTGTTCTAGTAATAGTATCTTCCTAAACTATACCTATTATAGTTTACTAGTAATGTTGTTTGTGTATATGAACATGTTTGTATACCTTTGCTACCCAAAGGCATTGAACTGAATGAAAGAAGTAACCTTTTATATCTACACACATACACATGATATATAACTAGGATTCAAACGACCTTCGGACAAGTAACCTGAATGCCCTAAGTCCACAACCAAACAAGGAACAGGAAGTAAGGTGAGCTATCAGTCCTAAGTCCTTTCAATCCTACTTATATAACTATATCTATATAGATACACAGAATATAAGTTAAAAGAATTTAAGTAAAAGTATTTGATAAGTAAAAGAGTTTGTAAAACAATTTGAAGTAAAACAGTTTGATAACACAGTTTGAAAAGTAAGAAATCCACTTGTTTGGTAGTTATAAATCACATGTGATTGATATAATAACTATAATTGTTCAACTTGTATTCCCCCTCGTAAAAGCATTTAAAAACATTTAAAAGGTTAATTAAGGGGTATGAACTCACCTGTAGTGAGTGGTTTGGATGAACTGATGATATAGGATTGCTAGGTGTCAAGTGAAGACTTATACACACACAATGATCCTAGTTAACATATAATAACACATATATGTATTCAATTAGTCTTTAAACAACTAATTAATAAATTTAAGACATCCTAGGGCATGAAAAACACCTTATATAAGTGTTATAAGTGCTAAGGATTGCATCTACGTGTTGTAGGACATTGCTATTGAGTTTAGGGTTCAAGGGAACCCCTTATTTGAGTTTACGGTTTTATGACCATAACTCATTGAGTTTACGGTCGTAAACCCATGAGTTTACGGCCGTAAACTCATGCTTCTTTGACCATGTGTTGTTTTGAAGCTCTACAAGTCCTTAGAAGCATTTCTACTTGAAGTATAAGCCTATGGAAGTGATTAGGGCACCATTTCACTCCTAATTGGAGTTTACGGTCCTTAGACCATTTTCCTTTGGGTTTACGGCCATAAACCCATAAGTTTATGGTCTTTTGATGTTTTCCAGTGCTAAGCTCATCAAGGAAAGGATCTATGCTAGTTTCCAAGGCTTAGAAGGGATTAGGGCACACTTTGGCACCCTTTTTAGGGTTTACGGTCCACGAACATCTTGGACCGTAAACACCTTTGATCTTGACTTTCTTGGGTGTTTTCTTGATGTTTAGAAGTGTAACAAGCCTTATGATACTCTAGGATAGAAGTACTTACAAGATAGAGGCTTGAAAAGGTGCTAAAAGTCCAAGAACACTAGTGTGTGTTCTTGGTGAAACTTGAAGATCTAACCTTTTGGAATGATTTCACAGATGGAAGTGTGTTAAATCACTAGATTAAGTAATATATCAACTTAATAGGGCTAGAAACACTTATAAGTTTGAAGATCTTGAAGAATTGTTGGATGATACTTGAGAGAGAATTGAGTTTGGATCTTGTATTTGTGAAAAATGGTAAATAATGACCAAGTGTCATATATATACCCCCAATTTAGGATTTACGGCCGTAAACACCTTTGTTTAGGCCGTAAACTCCAAACTTTTGGAGCTTTGGGACTTTATTGTTGCACAATAAACCCTAGAGCATCCTCTCTCCTGGTATCTCCTGAAGTACTAATCTTAAACTACTCAAACTTATTCCAAAAAGCTTGAAAATTAGCAGAAACAGTTTTGACTCCTATTGAAGTGAATGGTTGTACAGAATAGAAATTTCGGGTTGTCACATCATCCCCCCGTTAGAAGGAATTTCGTCCCGAAATTAGATTTTAAGCAAATAAGTAGTTACAAATAACTAAGTAAAAAGAAGAGGAGATTTCAGTTTCATCTGATCCTCTCGCTCCCAAGTGAATTCAGGTCCTCGCTTGGCGTTCCAGCGAACCTTCACTATCGGGATACGACTTTGTCTTGTTTGCTTGACCTCCCGGTCCATGATCTCTACTGGTTCTTCCACGAAGTTGAAGCTCTCGTTGATCTCGATCTCGTCGAGTGGGATTACAAGAGTCTCGTCGGACAGACACTTTTTCAAGTTCGAGACGTGGAAAGTAGAATGTACGTTACTGAGCTCGCGTGGTAAGTTAAGTTTGTAAGCTACAGGGCCGATTCTTGCGAGAATCTCGAAAGGCCCTATGTACCTTGGATTTAGCTTTCCACGCTTTTTGAAGCATATCAAGCCCTTCCAGGCTGAGACCTTCAATAGAACATGGTCGCCCACCTGGAATTCCAACGGTTTCCTTCGTTTATCAGCGTAGCTTTTCTGTCGGTCTCTAGAGGATTTCAATCGTCCGCGAATTTGAACGATCTTCTCTGTCGTTTCATGTATGATCTCCGGACCTGTGAGAGTGCTTTCAGGAACTCGTCCTTTAGCTAACTGGGTATCACCCACCTCAGCCCAGCACATAGGGGATCTGCACTTTCGGCCATAGAGTGCCTCGAATGGAGCAGCCTTTATGCTCGTGTGATAACTGTTGTTGTAGGAAAATTCGACAAGGGGTAAATGAGTATCCCATGCTTTCCCAAAGTCGATCACACAGGCTCGCAGCATATCTTCCAAGGTTTGGATAGTCCTCTCACTTTGCCCGTCTGTCTGTGGATGGTAGGCTGTACTCATGTCCAGCCTAGTTCCTAGGGAACTTTGTAGCGACTGCCAGAACCTCGAAGTGAATCTACTATCTCTGTCCGAGATAATGGATATGGGAACACCGTGCAGTCGTACAATCTCCCTAATGTAAGTTCTTGTAAGTTTCTCCATCTTGTCTGTTTCCTTGATAGGCAGGAAGTGTGCGGACTTGGTTAATCTGTCGACGATGACCCATATGGTATCAAGTCCACCCGTTGTCTTGGGCAACTTGGTTATGAAATCCATAGTGATCCGCTCCCACTTCCATTCCGGTATCTCTGGCTGTTGTAGTAGACCTGAGGGCTTCTGGTATTCGACCTTGACCTTTGCGCAAGTAAGGCATTTACTTACAAAGGTAGCAATCTCTGCTTTCATGTTAGGCCACCAGTATAGCTTTTTAAGATCCAGATACATCTTATCTAAACCCGGGTGGACGGAATAACGAGTGTTGTGCGCCTCGTTCATGACCAAGTCTCTAAAACCACCAAGTTTCGGGGTCCAGATCCGATCCATGAGAAAATAAGCTCCACCACCCTTAACCTCCAAGTTCTTATCCATCCCTCTCAGGGATTCACCCGCCACATTTTCAGGTTTCAAAGCGTCGAGCTGAGCCTCCTTAATTTGCGTGGACAAGTGTGAATGGATAGTCATAGTCAATGATTTGACTCTACGACCAGAATATTCTTTCCGACTTAGGGCGTCAGCTACTACGTTGGCTTTACCCGGATGATAACGAATTTCGCATTCGTAATCACTGAGTAGCTCGACCCACCGTCGTTGTCTCATGTTGAGCTCTTTCTGGTCGAATATGTGTTGCAGGCTTTTGTGATCTGTAAAGATTGTGCTCTTTGTACCGTACAGGTAGTGTCTCCAGATCTTCAGAGCAAACACAACTGCTCCTAGTTCAAGATCGTGGGTAGTGTAGTTGACCTCATGTGTCTTTAGTTGTCTCGAGGCATAGGCGATGACCTTACCTCGCTGCATCAGAACACATCCAAGTACTTGATTTGACGCATCGCAATAGACCACGAAGTCTTCTATCCCTTCGGGGAGGGATAGTATTGGTGCGGTGCACAAGGCTCTTTTGAGCGTTTGGAACGCTCTCTCCTGTTTCTCTTCCCAGTCAAAGGCCGCGCCCTTCTGGGTCAGTGTTGTAAGAGGTTTCGCAATGCGGGAGAAGTTCCGAATGAACCTGCGATAGTAGCCAGCGAGACCTAGAAATTGACGAATTTCTGTAGGCGTCTTCGGTGCTGACCAGTTCTCAATGGCTTTAATTTTGGAAGGGTCCACGTGTATTCCCTCTTTGCTAACCACGTGCCCTAAGAATTCGACTCGTCGGATCCAAAATTTGCATTTTGAGAACTTCGCATAGAGCTTTTCCGAACGAAGGGTTTCTAAGACTAGTCGCAGATGTTGACTATGCTCCTCCTTACTACGAGAGTAGATAAGTATGTCATCGATGAAGACGATGACGAACTGATCCAAGTAAGGACGACACACCCTATTCATTAAGTCAATGAATACAGTAGGTGCGTTTGTTAATCCGAACGGCATCACTACGAATTCGTAGTGCCCATAACGAGTTCGGAAGGCTGTCTTCGGAACATCCTCCCCTAGCACTCGTAGTTGGTGATATCCGGACCTTAAGTCGATTTTTGAAAAGAAGTTCGCCCCTTGAAGTTGATCGAACAAATCGTTAATCCGAGGCAAAGGATAACGATTTTTGATGGTCAGCTTGTTGAGCTCCCTGTAGTCGATGCACATACGAAACGATCCGTCTTTCTTCTTGACGAACAAGACTGGAGCTCCCCAGGGTGAGAAGCTTGGTCTTATAAAGCCCTTGCTGAGCAGTTCGTTAAGTTGACAGGACAGTTCTTGCATCTCTGCAGGTGCTAGACGATAGGGTGATTTGGCTACGGGGGTAGCCCTTGGAACTAAGTCGATTCTGAACTCGAATTGACATTGCGGAGGTAATCCTGGGAGTTCTTCTGGAAAGATGTCGGGAAAGTCGCGTACTACTGGAATGTTCTGAATATCCTTCGCTTCTTGGCTAACACCGACCACATGAGCAAGGAATGCGCGACATTCCTTTCGCAAGAATTTCTGAGCTCGAATGCTCGAGATGATACGAAGGTTCGTGACGGGTTTGTCGCCATAAACTACTAGAGTTTCGCCAGACGGCAGATTAAGGCGTACAGCCTTCTCGTAACACATGATGTCGGCACGATGAAGACTCAACCAATCCATGCCGATAATGACGTCGAAACTTTTAATTGAGACCGCCATGAGATCGATTGAAAAAGAATGGCTATCTAGTGTTAGGGTAGACCCTATGAATATACTGCTAGTGCTCTCTATCTTTCCATTAGCCATTTCTACCGTGAACGGTTCTTTAAGTGCTCGTGATTTTTGCTTAAGTAAATGAGCAAATTTTTGGTTCACGAAACTCCTCTCTTCTCCACTATCAAACAGTATGCATGCATATGAGTTATCGAGGAGAAACGTACCAGTAACCACTGTGGGGTCGGCAACCGCTTCCTCGTGGCATATGGCCAGAACTCTTGCCACTCCACGGGCAAACCCTGCCTTCGGGCAGTTCCTTTTATAGTGGCCCACCTCGTCACAACTGTAGCAAGTTTGGCTCACACCAGCGCTGGGGACTTGGGTGATTGGCCTCGCCGGAGCTTTGCAGAAACGAGCAGTGTGCCCCTTCCTGTTGCAGTTCAAACACTGCATTTCCCGGCAGGCTCCTACATGGTGGAAGTTGCACTTGTTGCACTTAGGCAAACTTCCAGCGTACTGCTTTACCGGAGCAGCAGCGGCAGGTGCTATCGCAGCATGTACTGCCACGACCTGCTGCTTTTTGGCAGCCTTTGTCTTCTTTTTGTCATCCCAAAACTTCCGCTTGGAATCAGCAGTTCTGGCGGATTCTGAGATGGCCAGGGTTGTTGTTGCGGCCGGGGTACGAACCCCATGGTCTATGAGCCGTTGTGCCAATCGTTTGGCACTATCAAATGTAGTGGGGTGTGATGCCAAAACATTTCCCTGGTATGGTGGCATCAGCCCCCATATATATCTCTCGATTTTCTTTCCCTCAGTATGAACCATGTTAGGACAGAGGGCCACCAGTTCACATAATCTGGCGGTGTAGGCGACTACGTTGGAACCCTTCATGGTTAGGCTCCACAGCTCTTCCTCCAGCTTCTGGATCTCGCCCCTCGGGTAGTACTCCTCAATCATGAGGTCTTTCAAAGTTTCCCAGCCCATAACATTAGCCACTATAAGAGATAGTAACTTAACATGGCTATTCCACCATGTTAGGGCTTTTACTTCAAAGGTGCAAGCAGCAAACTTGACCTTGCTCTCCTCTGGACAGGAGCAGATTTCGAAAATCGATTCGGTTTTCTCGAACCATTGCGAGAGGGCAATGACTCCGCCAGTCCCTTTGAAGGACAATGGCTTGCAGTTTGTGAAGTCCTTGTAGGAGCACTCTCTGGAGTGCACAGGGATTTCACCATGAGTAGATAGGACAGGGGTTCCTCCTCCAGTGGAACCAGATGAATGATATTGAGCCATGGCTGTAGCCACAGCCGCAGCTACAACAGCATTCAGGGCTGCCGTGTCGAATTGAGGAGCAGGTGGTGTTGGTGCGGGAGGATCGCGTCTTGTAGATCGACGTGGAGGTATCTTTCAACTATAAGTTTACGAAGATGAAGACATTGATAAGAATTTAATAGAAGAGGTGATGAGAATGACTCATGGATTAACTCTCCATAGCCCAACAGCACAAATGAATAACACGATTGATTGTAAACGAAAGCATTTGGATATAATTTCCATGAGATTAGATATCTGTCAAATACACTGGAATTACAGATGTAACGAGTTCGGGAAAAATGACCTAGAAGTAGGTCTTACATCAACCAAGATGGAAAAATTCTGACAGACTACTACCTAATCAAGACCTAACGGGTCTAAGATTTACAAAGATAGGAAATTAGACTAGAGTTTTTAACATAACTACGTTATATCCAAAAGAGAAGTTGATGAGAGTCTATCGGTGACGAGAACTATTAGAGTGAGTTCTTGAATCCGACAGAAGGCGTTCTAGGTCTCTCACGCGCCTATCAGATCTTACTTGCTGAGCTCGAAGTTCCCTGACTTCAGCTTGGGTTTCAGCAAGTTCCCTCTGTAGAACTGCATTGTGGACCTGAGTCCTTTCATGAGCAGACTCTAGTTGGCGAATGCGGACAGTGTTAACGCCAGAGTTGGCGTCAATCTCTACGACTCGGTCAATAGCTGCTTGACCTTGCTCGGTGTTCCGAGCAATCCTTCGAACCATGATGGGTAGGACCCTGTCAGCTGAACCTCCCTCGGTGAGGTTGTAGAAGCTTCTGTCTCTATTGTAGGGTATGGGTTGACCCTGTTCCTGACTCCATCTATTCAAGTTTGTGGCCCACAGAGGTGTGGGTCCTTGAAATGCTGGACGAGGGTTCAGGTTTGGGTCTTGAGCAGCTGGGGGTAGGTTGTTGACTTCAGGATCTGAGTCAGAACCATCAGAAAAGCCTTCAGCTTCGTGATCATCCAAAGGGATTGGGTGATCATCTTCTGGCTCTTCTCCCAGCCATCCGGCATTGCCGTTGTTGGGGTAGTACGGGTCTCCGAGAAGATGGAATCCAGCCATTATATCTACGCGAGAAAAGGGCTAAGGAAATAATTAATAGACGAACTAACTAGATAATTATAAGATGATCTTTATCAGTTACTCCAACATTTGCGTAGTGCATACCAGTCATAGGTAACCTAGACAGGATAGACCTTCGAATAAGTGACCCTAACTCTAAGCCCACAACCAAACAAGGAACAGGAAGTAGAGCAAATATCACAGATTCTAAGTCTATGCCATCCTAGTTACCTATAACCTTAATGTATCCACCCCGCAACTACTGACATACCAATAAAGACCTTTTTAGTTCTCAGATAAGTAATTAATAGTAACACAAAATACTCCTATAGTATTTTAAGTTTATGTTTTGTTCTACTGTTCTCGTTGTAGTAGTGTTGGTAAGTTTTTAGACTTGTTGCAACCTCACAACCACACTTAGGCACATGCTAATCACTCCTCGGATAATGTAGTTGATCAGGATACATCTTCCCAGGGTTGATCATATGTCTCTAAGTCTACTTGTGCTGCCCAACAATCGTATGGCTTTCTCCCAGTTTTTTTTGGCTTTTGCACAAAGTGGAAACGCCTCAACCCAAACATACAATGTCGACATATACATAACAGATAACAAATATCCAGTAATAGATAATCATATAACCAGTCAACAGACTAACAGGCATATCTACAGATCACTATTGCATAACAACATTGTATATACCAGGACTTAGTTCTAATAGATCAATACAGTATAGTAACATTCTCTAAACCAGGATACATAACCCAGTGGGCCAACATTTGTTCCTTCGACCCACACGTACAGTGAAGAAAACTCACTTCTCAGTATGAACATATACTTGAATAGGACACTGCTCCGAATATCAGCTATACTAGTCACCTATAAATCAAATAGTTACTCATCTCAATTACCACTCAAAATACCCAAAATACCCTTAGGTCAAACTTGGTCAAAGTTAAAAGTCAAAGAAGTCAACTGAGTAGACTCAGCTGAGTACGCTCAGTGTACTCAGCTTGTACGCCCGACGTACTAAGATCTTGACCAAAAAAACGAGGTGTTAACCACGTACGCGCAGCGTACCTTCTGGTATGCCCAACGTACGCGTCTGCCACCCTCTATTTCTAATAAATGCTTAATACCTTTATCTCTTTCTTCCAAAATCCAGATCTAGCCCTCAAATGACATCCGTAATCATAAAGTTTCTAACTTTATTATCTTGCATGGCTATTAATTTCTTAATACTAAAACCCTAATTTAATACAAGGTCTAAACCACTAAAGGGCATGCATGGAGCGATAAGAACAACCAAGACTGCATTTTTATCACTCTAGACCACCCACAATGTCTAGAAGGACAACTTACTTGGTCTAGAGTTGCTAAAACTCAAATGGACCAAAATATGGGACCAAAATGAACAAAAAATCCATGGCTAATAAGAACTAAGCCAAACTTCATCAAGATCAGAGATTTTTACCTCCAAGTGGTGCCAAATGATGATGTGTCTTTGGATCAAAGGTGTTTCACTCTTCTAAGATGGTCTCCTCTTCCTTCTACCTCCTTCAAGATCACCAAAATACACACTCAAGGCTCAAAGATGCTCTAGAAATGGATTAGGGTTTGAAAGGGTCGAATATGAGGCTGGAGGTTGATGAATGAAGGGTGCCTTGAGAGTTAAGGATGAATAAATAGTACACAAACCCTAAATATTAGGGTTTTAGGTCCAGTCCACATACGCCCAGCGCACACAAGCAGTTCCCAGAAATTACAAAAATGTCATGTTTGTTTAGGAAGACCCATCTCATACCAAGGGTCAAAATGTAAAATACCAAGGGTCAAAATGTAAAATACCTAAAATCAAGACGTTACATGAGTAAATCCTTTAGCTACCAATCTTGCTTTATTTTGGATTATAACTCCAGCGTCATCGCGTTTGTTTAGGAAGACCCATCTCATACTAATAATAGGGTGATATGGAGGAGGAGGGACAAGAGTCCACTTTGATTTCTCTCAAATTGTGCTAGCTCTTCTTGCATGGCTGTAATCCAATCAGAATGTTCTAAGGCTTCTTTGATGGATTTAGGTTCAACCATTGATATGAATGCCGATAAGTGACACTCATTTTGAAGGTTAGTAGCAGAGAGAGTTTGAACTCTAGCGTTGAGATTTCCAATAACTTGATTCGGAAGATGATCCTTTGTCCAGATATGTAATATCGAAATTTCTTGAGCGGAAAATGATTCGTTGTCAACAATGGGGCTGTATTGCTACCCCTAAACAACTTGAATTTGAGGATGATGCTCCCCTAAACTTCTGAACCAGATATGTCAGCATCGTTAGAGTTTGGTAAGTCAAAGAAGTTGACATCATCTTCATTGTTGTTTGGAATTGGATCAATTTCAGTGAATAGATATGCTGCATTTTGAAATCCATCTACATTTGATTCAAGGGTTGGATTGTTATTCTCCCCCTCAACATGATAAGGTTGAGACGCATTGGAGTTAAATGGAGGAAAGGTTAGAGTCGGACTAGAAACATTTTGAGAAACCGATGTAGCAGATGAGGACGGTCTTGATCGAGATTTTGAATCAAGACCATTTTCTATTGGTCCGAACAAGCTTTTGAAATCAACTTCATATATAATTTGAGGATTCGGAGACCCAGGAAATGGAGCATCGGACTCCATGATATGTGTTGTAACATGAGTAGGGACTGAGTTCCGAACAAAATTATCATCAAAAATAATATCAAAGATTTATTCGATTACACAAGTTTGGCGATTCAAAACTCTATAAGCTTTAGATTTGGCAGAGTATCCCAAAAAGAAGGCTTCATTAGATTTTGGTTGAAACTTGGTGAATTGATCACGGTTGTTTTTGATAAAGCATCTACATCCAAAAATGTGTAAGAACGAGATATTCGGCTTTCGACCATTCATTGCTTCATATGGTGTCATGTTGAGACGGCGGTTGATGATGCTTCAATTTTGAGTGAAGCAGGTTGTGGAGACGGCTTCATCCCAAAGATAGAGAGGAAGGTATGCAAAGTTCAACATCGACCAAGCGGCTTCAATTACAGTTCGATTTCTTCTTTTAGCAACACCATTTTGCTGAGGAATGTAGGGAGCATAAAAGTTATGTTCGATGCCTTTGTCGGTAAGAAAATTTTCAATTGTGGCATTTGTGAACTCGGATCCATTGTCACTTCGGATTCTTCGAATAGGAATTTTAATAAAAACTTCAATGCCTTCGATGAAATATATAATATTGGAGGTGGTGTCTGAATTCAGACTCAAGAAGAATACCCATGTGAACCTTGTGTAGTCAACAACAATCACAAGAATGTAATTTGTGTGATGTAAACTTTCTAAGGCAGATGGTTCACAGAGATCGATATGAAGAAGTTCAAGTGGTTCTGAAATGGATTTTTCAATTAGAGCAGGATGTCCTTTTTTTGATTTCTTCCCACATTCACATACAACGCAGAGATGATCATTTTCAAATTTGAGGAGAGGCATACCTCAGACCATTTCACCAAAAACCAGACCATTCATGTATCAGAAGTTAAGATGAGCAAGCCTCTGATGTCATAGCCAACTTATGTCAGGAACGGCTTTTGATAGAAGACGGAGTTGAGGCTTTCCGATGATCATGATGATGTCCAAAGGAGACATACTCTTGATGCGATCTGATTTGATGAGACATTCTTTTCGATCTTCTGTCATAACGTAGCTATGCTTCTTGCAGAATTCAACCCTCCGATTTGCATCAGTGAGTTAAGACACACTGATTAGATTATGCTTGAGATTAGATACATAGGCCATATTGGAGACAGAGAAATTTTCGTTAGTCAGGATGCCATAACCTCGAGTTTGAGAGTTTGAATTGTTGCCATAAGTAACATAACCACCGTTTGGAGTAAGTTTGAGATCACGCAGAAAATCTTTATGCCTAGTCATGTGCATGGAACAAGCACGATCAATATACCATATTTTATGGTATTTCGAAGCACAAAAAGCCTGCAAAATCAGTGAGTTTTGGAGTTTTTAGGCTCCAACTTAGATTTCAAGACTTTAACAAGGGATTTGGACTTTGTTTGTGATTTCTGAACTGCTGGTATCTCAGAATGCTTTTTCCGAGATTCTTTTGGAAAGATGCAAAACGTCAGAGTCCTTTCATTTTTCCAAAAATCATACTAAACCATTGGTTTATGAACATCTGTGTTCAGAGGTGTTTCAATTGAGTTTTCAAATTTTTTAACTTTCCATTCAAAATTTTGTTTTGAACCTTTAGAAGGTTTATGACCATCAGTGTTCCAGATATCTTTTCCTTTGTTCATTGCATCTGTCGGCACATTTGATTTCGGAAATTGTTTTGGTTTAAAAATCGTTCCATCCGAGGTAGCAATAAAAAATAGAAGAAGATACTTTCCGATGAGAGTTGGTTTTCTTAGATGAGGTTTCAACAGTAATATTTTTCACACCATTGATAGATGTATTACGAATGTCCAAGCTACATGAATAGGTGGTCTCTTAAGAATCTTAATAGGCATAAAGGTATTATGATTCCTAGTAGGTGGATTGATTGTTTGAGGCATTTTCTTCTCATATTTTTCAAGGAACCTAGAGCATTGCCTAGACCTGGTTTCTTTTTCAAGAGCTTTCCTAGCTTCGGTCTTTGGATGAACAATGTCTTTGTTGTTCAGACAAGGTTTCCTCTGAGAGTTAGATGATGACTTGGAAGTTTGTCCAACCAATGGATTGTTGAAACGAGGATTAATTGGCACTAGAGTCGACTTACAAACCACATTAGATTTGGAGACATAGGAATCGGACGAGGTGTCATTATCACTCTTAATTTCTATATCACTATCAAGGGACGCCGAAAAGGAGTTGAATTGGTCTGAGTCATGTCTGTTTCTCAAGAATGATTTGTTGGATAAGGTGTCTAAGTCCATAACTTATTTAGTATATACTTGACCCGACCCGGCATGGTCCATTTGGGTTGCACTTCACCCGAACTATTTATATGGATAACATTATGAGAAGAGTATATTTGCGGCTTATTAATATATTATAAGTTATAATATATTAATATGAAATTGTATTATTTAATTAGTATTCGTGTTAAATTAATTATGAATTAATTTAGTGATCAAATGGTGACTAATTAAACATGGGCTATTATATTTATATAGTGTGGGCTAACACTCATTATGGTAATTGGCTAAGCTTATATGGGAGTCCATGGATGATCCATGGAGCTCTTAACCCATGGATCCTTGGAAAGGAAAAGACATGGGTTATTAGGGTTTACCCTAATCATGTGCACTATATAAACAAGCTTGTGATGCATGAAATGACACCCTAGTGTGTGTGAAGAAAGGTGGCCGATTTCTAGAGCATAGATATACTCTCTCATAAGTTTTCCAAGTTTGTGGTGATTTGTGATTTCCATTTGAGGCATTCACATTATTGGTGCTTGGCTCTCAAACTCCTAAGGAATCAATTCACAAACAAAGGTGTGTAATTCATCTAGTTCTTTTATGTTTAAAAGTTCCCCATGCCATGCTAGATAAGTTATAAACCTTGGAAAACAAATTTTGCATGTATTTTAGACAAACATAGATCCAAGGTTTATTAGGGTTGCATGTACACTTAGGAAGTGTTAGAATGCTCAAAACCCAACAGTGGTATCAGAGCCTAGGCTTGTTTGTTGATACTTGATGCAAAATTGTGTTAAAAATCGAAATTGTTTGCTGTCTGAACAGTGGACTCGCCGAGTCCATGGGGGGACTCGACGAGTCCAAGTGAAAATTCATCCTACTCATCGAGTAGGTTCGTGCACTCGACGAGTAGAATGAACTGACAGCAGATTTTCGACTTTTGTTGCTGGAAATGGACTAGAAACATTACCCTAAACTGTTTTGGTGTTTTAAAACCTGTTTTAGATGGTGTAATGTTTATGCTAATCCATTTACAATGGCTTATATCAAAATTCCATGATTTTATGTGCTCATATAATTCTTGAAATCTTGATAATCATGTTCATGTTCTTATGAGTTTAGAAAAATGATAGGAATTATTTGCTGAATTGTTTATCATTAATTCTTCATCATTTATGTGTTTTAATGGAGTCCATAATTTGTCCTCAAGTTATGGATATCCAAAGGTCACTTTCTTTTAAACACACATTTAAACACATAAGTTACATAAAAATGAAGAGTCTTCATTTTTATGAACCATTAACTCATAAGTTATGAAATGAAAAGTTTTGAAAAGTTTCAAAACTTGCCCTCAAGTTTTGGAATTTGTAAAGTTACACACATTTTAATATACTTTAATTCCAACCCTTAGAGTTTTAAAAGTTAAAATTCAACCCTTATACTATTTATAACATTAATGGTTAATTATTATATATATGTATAAGATCAAGTCGTTTTACCGTTAGTAGGCCTCATTCACAAAGCCGGTCTATAAGGGGGGTATAAGGTTGTTGCCTATAAAATGGCAACTTAATGGGTGTCCATTCTCACCCACCGCTTCCTTGATCGGTGGAGGGTCGTTAGCCGAACGGGTAGGACAATGACTTTAAATTCTCATTAAAAGTATAATGAATATTATAAAGTAACTAAACCTTTTATAAATTCCCAATCTTAGTTACTTTAGGAAAATGTGAATATGGTGCTAACCCATGAAATTCACACTTTGTACCTTACCAAGTCGTTGGTGGAGCGTGTGTGGTTAACCGGCACACTAACTTGGACTAGTAAGGATCACGAAGGGTGACTTAATGTTTATCATAGATCGGTGGAGCGTGTGTGGTTAACCGGCACATCGATTAGGTGATAATATTAAGGGTACCAAGTGAGTTTGCATGGTTATTCACACCTTGTTTTGTGATCCTCAGCATCCCAGTCACAAAACCTGAAGGGCACAATCGAGATTGAAACATGCCATTGAAAGTTCAATCAATCTCAAAAGATCTAGGAGTTTCAAATCCAATTAAAACTTAATAATTTATTTCGTTTTTCATGGTGGAAATTGGTGAATCGTCATTCACCTACCTTCAAATATTTTATAGCTTGGATTATGGCATCCCTCTTCCAAGTTATAAAATATTGTGTTGGGTCGTAGCCTTAATATTTCATATTGGGTGTTATATTAAGGACTTAACATCGACTAACTTGAATATCTCCCATTGTAGATGTCTGGTTTAGACAACTGTGATCTTCCCAAATCTCATGGAAATCATACTTCTCTACCTCCAGCTCCTCCATTTACTCTCCCTGACCCACAAGCTCGAAGACTTGAAAAATTCAAGGTCACTCAAGCCCTACTAGCAATGAAACATAAAGATGGAAGACCTGTGTGCACTCATGTCTTAGGAATGAAGTCACACTTTGACAGGTTGAGAATGTTGGGTGTCGTTGTCCCAAGGAAGTTGGCTATTGACTGGGTTCTTCAGTCAATTCCAGAGTCATATAGTGAGTTCATTCAGAACTACTATGTGATAAATCACGACATGACCCTAATAGATCTATCTTATTTGCTTGTTGCTGCTGAGTCAGAAATGATGTGGCGCAATGGTCAAGCAAATATGGGTGGAAGGTCTATTTCTCAAACTTCCATGGACATGGACAATGGTAACATTGGAAGTCCAGAAAAGCCTTTTCTTCCCAATGGAAAGGGATCGGCCTTGGTCGACCCTGTTGACCAAAAGGCAAAGGGAAAGGCTAAGTCTGTGATAATCTCGTGTACCATTCCCAAAGAGTCTATATGTTTTTATTGTCATGAGAAGGGACATTGGAAGCGAAGCTGCCCTGAATACCTGAAAGATCTGAAAGCAAGTAGAAACAAAATGTTTGACTCTGCTTCAGGCAAGTCCACTATCTAACTCTGTTAAGTTCCTTATTGATGATTCTTAATACAAAATGTGACTCGGTTACATTTTGGTGTCTGGCAGGATCAAGCAAAGGGAAGGACACTTAATAAAAGGAGTATGCTGAATCTGATAGCGAATATGGATGGTTCGAAGATCGGATTCTTGAGCTGCTACATAAGAGTTATGATAGATTGCTAAAAGATATGTAATAGCATAGTTTTCATTTAAAGTTGCATTGTAAGGAAAAGGTTTTTCCGCATTTATAAATAAATAAAATTTTGTTTTATTTTATTATATCTCCTTGCAATGGCATTTTATGAAAAATTGATGTTTGTATGGTTCTAGCAATAATGGAAATGTGCATTTGATTCTTTCATTAGTGGTAGTGTCTAAATTTATCAAATAAGGAAAGATTCTCATCACCCAAGGTTTCAATTGGACTGAAACTTGGAATCATGCAGGTTGTATTGCATGATGAATGAGAATTTTCATTTTTGGAAAGTTAAGACTAATTCCCTGACCACATGTATATGTGAGACATGTGAAAGACTAAAGGATCGGGTACACTGGGTGTGTGCAGGTCAAAGTCCACCACAAAGATCGATAAGACTATTCGTCATGATTTACTAAAGTTTAGTAAATATGGTTGTACCTACAAGTTGAAGTACAATTCTGAAACATTGGAAAAGTTTCAATGTATGGCAGGACGAATGGGAAGAATCGAATTGGGCAGAAAGATAAAAGTTTCTCAAATCTGAAAAGATAGGAGAGTACTTTAGTATCTTGTTTTATGATCATCTTAATGATTAAGAAACCATGTCACAATTCATCCTCTAAGGACATCTTAGTGAATTTTATGGCTAAGAAGAGGATTCATGAATTGTTGGAATGGTTAAATTCAAGAAGATGAATCATACTTCGTTCCAAAAACAAGTCTTAGAGTCATACTCCAAGATTGTAACTTGAGTGACACATCTAAAATAAGGTTTATAACACTTGTCAAATGTAAGAGTAAAATGTTTTCTACTCTTGCACATTTGAAATTGGTAAGTTGTGATGTTTTGGATAAAACAAAGACCAATTGACACCAATTGTGTGAAGTGTTTATCTTGATAAGGATCCGCACTGACTCTTGAATATTTGTTTGGTTGTCAAGGAATGGTTCTTGACAAAGAGAAACTTATATGTCAAGAGGACAGTGGGAGTCTTAAAGGTCTTGAAAGTTTCAAGAGCTAATCAAGGATAAAACCTATAGTTTATCACTAGCACACGGCTTGAGGTTTGTAATCTATCGTGTTGACATAATTCTTGTTTTTGTGCCTATTCCGGTAAAGTTGACTATGTTTGTGAGTTCTGTGAGTTCTCAATTGTATGCATAACAACTTGGAAGAAATGGTGGGCCCTTGGGCTACCAAGAGGCAAGAAATCAAGATTGAACAAGTTCAATCCATATGATTTTGAGTTTGTCACTAACCTTGTCTTGTGATTAAGGTTTTGACAAATTCAAATGGATAGGAACACATACATCATAAAATCTAAGTGTCATAAGGTTTCTTTCCAATTCATGAAAATGATGGTGAGGAAACGCTTTCACTAAGTAGATTTTAAGTAGATAGCAATTGTGTTGTTTGCATTCTCAAAGTCGTTAGTGGAGCTTGTGTGGTTAACCGGCACACTAACATGGACTTGTGAGAAATGGCAAACAGGTCTAAACATTATGATTACAACATCCCTCTTCATAATTGTTTAGACACACATGTGAGCTATCTAAGGAAAGATGTATGAGTCTGAGAAGCCTAGATAAAGTTTTGTCGAAGCATCTCGTATCAGAAGTCTGAACTTTGGTGATGAAAGTCAATTAAGTATTGATTTCTAGAAGTAGATTTCTGAGTACATGTCAAAGCTAGTGGGAGCATAATTGTTGTGCTAAATGATTATCATGCTAGTGGGAGCATAATCAATTATGATGAGTATTGTTAATTATAGAAAACAAGATTTTCACTTGGAAAAGGTTGTTTTGCTATAATTAAGGGAGAAGAGATTATACTTCATTTCAATCCTAAGAAGTTTAGATTGAGATTTTAATCATCATTAGTCAAGGACATATATATGAGTTTTATGTTGGAATACTTCAACATAAGGAAATTCTATATATATTGCGTTCTCAAATTCGATTATGATTACGGCATCCCTCTTCATAGTCGATTTTTGAAAACATGGCAAATAAAAATATTGTAGCAAAAGACTGATCTAGTATCAGGTCTTTATGTGAGACATCATGAATCGTGTCCCATATGCTTCGGGTATAGGATCGGTCACATGTGCTGTGCTATAATATTTATTCGTTCTAAATTTTTTCAAAGTGCTTAGAGCATTAAGAGGGAAAAAGGAATAGAACCGGATATGACTAAAATGATTAAGAAATTGTCGAGGACAATCTAAGGTTCACTAAAGATTGGTTGCTAAGGGACAGTTGGAAGTATAATGTTAAAATTTGGAAGGACCATATAGATATATTCTGAAAAGAGGTAGCTCTTGTTCAGATATGATAATCAAAATGGGAATATGGAAATTTTCCATACTGGGAGTTGGATATTAAGAATCTATGAGAAAGTTAGAAACTTTTATGCAAGAAGGATGTTCAAAGCAATGTACTTTGAATATGAGACTTCGTTTCCATGGAATTGATCTCCTTTGGAATACTCTGTAATGACTGTTGACAAGTTTTATGACTTTTGTGCATAGTCATTGCAAGAGGATCAATGCATATAAATTTGGAATCTAACAGATTACAGTAAATGACAAGAATTTGGTTTTCTTACATTTACGGTAAGGATTTGGGACTGTGAAATGAGCATCATTGGAATCATGTTCAATTGATCTACTTCACAAAGTAAAGATCATAGACAAACATAGTGTGCATACTTGGTGTATGGCATGACTATTGTTTAGAAAACATAGTGTACATGCTTGGAGCATGGGACAACTATTGTTTTAATTCAAGTGTTAAGTTGATAAATCGAAACAGAATAATGTGGAATCAATATGGTGATGAATAAAAGGTGTTTTATTTATATTCATAAGGGCTGAGACCATATTGGATTCAATTATTCTTGTGTTTCACTTTGCATGTTTTGACTTCCATAATAACTAGGTTATTCTTTCCGAATGATTAAGTTATTCAAACCATCCACAGTCGGTCATATGTTGGAAGTAGATATGAATCAAGACTGTCATGAGTTGGTTGTAGAGGTCTAAGATGTTGGACATGGCTACAACACTCATGAGTGCTCATAAGTTATGAGTATTGGATTTAACCCACGCTCACTTGCATCACTTCATGGAATTTATCTCGAGTGATCGTGAGACGGTAATATCATATAAGTCTTCAAACCTAGAGATATGAGTTGTTACCTATGAGTTGGTTGTACATTGATTGCACGAAAACGCATCAGTAACTTGATGCTATAAAACGTGCCTTTGTGTACAATTCAATAAGTAGTAGAACAAGCATATGAGTCGAAGTTTATCTGTTCCTTCTAGAAATAGAAGCGATATTTGGGCCCCTCGATGATTTTGTTTTGACCTATGTACCGGGCCCGGTCAGAACTAAATTGATGTGTTCGATTAAGTTCTTTGTCAAACAAATCGGAAATCGGGAAACAAACTGCTGGACAATAAGTAAGACATTGTTCCATGTATTTGTCCGGCTGATATCATGAGAGCAGAGGATTATGTGATCACTTATCTAAAATGGCGCTTCATAGTTCAACAGAGTTTTCGAGAGCTACGATTGCCGGTTGGTTCCTGAAGTCATATAGGCAAATATAGTTATTAGACTTATCCAAGTGGGAGACTGTTGGATAAGGTGTCTAAGTCCATAACTTATTTAGTATATACTTGACCCGACCCGGCATGGTCCATTTGGGTTGCACTTCACCCAAACTATTTATATGGATAACATTATGAGAAGAGTATATTTGCGGCTTATTAATATATTATAAGTTATAATATATTAATATGAAATTGTATTATTTAATTAGTATTCGTCTTAAATTAATTATGAATTAATTTAGTGATCAAATGGTGACTAATTAAACATGGGCTATTATATTTATATAGTGTGGGCTAAGACTCATTATGGTAATGGGCTAAGCTTATATGGGAGTCCATGGATGATCCATGGAGCTCTTAACCCATGGATCCTTGGAAAGGAAAAGACATGGGTTATTAGGGTTTACCCTAATCATGTGCACTATATAAACAAGCTTGTGATGCATGAAATGACACCCTAGTGTGTGTGAAGAAAGGTGGCCGATTTCTAGAGCATATATATACTCTCTCATAAGTTTTCCAAGTTTGTGGTGATTTGTGATTTCCATTTGAGGCATCCACATTATTGGTGATTGGCTCTCAAACTCCTAAGGAATCAATTCACAAACAAAGGTATGTAATTCATGTAGTTCTTTTATGTTTAAAAGTTCCCCATGCCATGCTAGATAAGTTATAAACCTTGGAAAACAAATTTTGCATGTATTTTAGACAAACATAGATCCAAGGTTTATTAGGGTTGCATGTACACTTAGGAAATGTTAGAATTCTCAAAACCCAACATGATTTCCTTGACAACACAATTATTCAGAGGACCAGAGCTCTGAACACAAACTCCAGTACTGCCTGTGTTATTTAAGGGTTCCGAAGACAAATTCAGGTCCAGGGATATCAGAGACGGAAATCGCATGGAGTCAGGACATGGAATAGTGATCGATTTGAACGCAGGGATCAATGACTGATATTTTTCTGAGGTCTCATGAAGGGACGACAATGGTGAGACAGGGGTATCTGAATAAGTGTGTTTCGGAATATCTCCCGTAAACATTAAGTTTTGAAGTCTTTCAGGGGACGAACAACTGGCTGCGGAAACTCGCTTCCAAGACCAGGTGCGTTGGATCATAGATGACGAAAATTGAGTGTCATTTTTTCATTAGCTTCAAGAATATCGATCGAATTATGCAAAGCATCAATTTTTGCACTAAGACGTTTATTATCAGTAACCAAGATATTTATTTCACTAATTGAAATTTCATATTTGTCATTCAAATATAATACATTCATCCTTAGTCATTACAAGTTCTCTTTTTAACGATTCAATCTTAAGCTTGCGGTCTTCAAAACATAATCTAAGTCTACTCAACTCACTATCCAACTTCTCAGTAACTTCTATGGCAGACTGATAGGCTTTATGGATAATCGTCATATCTGATTGAATTTGAGTTAGATAAGGTTCACAAACAGATAAACCAAAATTAATATCAGTAATCATAGATTTTACCTGTTGGATGATGCTTCGGCCACGTGGATCATTTGTTGCTATGTAGCAGTAATTTGGCTCAACATCGTTATCATCAGCTTCCGAACCAGAGGACCAATAACCCTCATCACACTCAATTGATTGTCTAGCCATAAGACACAAATTTCATGTGGATTTTCCTTCACTTTCATCGCTAGATGACCAATACCTATCAACATTCCTTGAAACCGTGGTGACAAATGCCTTTTCACATTCAGCAAGTTCTTGTGCTCGACGAGGATAGTAAGTAGAGTCTTGAAACAGTCCTTAGCATAGTGGTTTCCGAGACCACATTTGTGACATATAACCTTAGGTTTGACTGAGTTCAGAACTTCCTGAGGTTCTGAAGAGCGATTCAGAATGTTGGGTCGATATGCACTTGGGTTTTCAGTAGGTTTAAGGTAAGGTTGAGGATTGATTTGGTGATGATCTTGAAATCTGTTATGAAAAGGTTTTTGATTCCGATTCCAAGGATGTTTTTACTTCATAGATAGAAGTGCAAACTATTGTTGGAAATGAAGTTCGGAATCAAGAGATTCTGGATCAGGATTTTCTTCAAACTGATAGTTCGGAACTGGAGAGGTTGGTGCAACAGGTGGTGTAGGTTGAACAGGTGGGATGACTCCAAAAGTATCTGAAACAGATGGGTTCGAAATCAGTGGATTGATCGAGCTGACGAATGCGAGAGGACAACCTAAAAGTTCTCTCAACATTTGAGTAACGCTGGATTAATGACCTTGCAGTTCGTCAAACAACTGATACAGCTTTAATTTCTTCAGAGATCTATCATTTTGAAGACATGACTTAACATTTCCCCATCCTTTTCCAAGGTTGTTGCTGAACTTAAGGTTGTATGCGAGTGGAGTTCGGGCTACTCCATGTGTTGTCATGTTGTTCACCATGATACTATATTGATTTGATGTAGAGGCTACAGATTCACCAATAGTTGTAGTGAAGGTGTCAAAGTTGTTTACAACGGATGTCAAACGGTTATCTTTCATGTTCTCTCATCCTTCAAACAAATCTTGTAGTGTATCCCAAATCACCTTAGTAGATTTACACAACTTAATGTGCTCAAAGAGATATGGAGGTACACGAAAAACCATTTCAAAGAAGATGATTTGATCTGCATGAAGCTTCTCAATGTATGTTGCAGTCAGTGGTGTTGTTCGACTCTCTTCTGGACCCATAAGATTGGAAGCAACATCTCTAACCACTTGTCTTACTGGAACATGAGGACCTTCTTTCACCGAACTCCATATTTATTCACCTTTTTCGTTACCAAGTAAAAATATCTCCATTCTAACTTTCCAGTGACCGTACTCTTCAACAACTAGCAATGGGGCACGCATTGGGCAACCTACACTATTTTCTATTTGCATTGAATACATTTGTTAAGATTGATTAGAAGTAGCCATTGAAGTTAAGATATTAGAGCTGAAGGGGTATATAGAAGAAATTTTATCCTGAACACAGAAATGATTGAGATACCAAGGTAATCTACAATCAACTATAATCTGTTCTTATGGTTTCAAAGAACAACCACTTTGGTTCTGATACCAATTGTGAATGCTAAAGGGGTGTGCGGACAATGTTTGAAAACTCAAACCTTTAGTTAACTTAAGATCAATGTCTTCTAATAATAAAAATCCAGTCAATTCTGGTAAACCGGTATTGTCTCGGAATTAAGATAATCAACAAAGTGCTCAAAAGTATAAATGATTAAGTATGAACAATGTAAAGTGATTCAAGAACAAGAAGAATGTAAGAGAGAACGATTGACTGAATAATTCTTGATAGATGTGAACACTGTGCATGTTCCACACATGATACAAAGGTGACTACTCCATAAATATTCATGGAGTAACTACAAGACAAATATAAAAAAGTAAATGTGGACTGCTAGACTTCTGAAGATCAACAGACCGACGTAGTCGTTGTTGTTGATCTTGTCTCATGTACTATAGAGTAAGACAATGGTAAAAGAACAAAATAGTACTTGTAACAATAAATGCACATTACAGACTCAAAAACACTCTAACACTAAGATGCATCTCGGAGTGAACTATAATTTGGGAATTGTCTTCACTTCGGAAATTATCACCTCGGGTTGCTTAAGGATCACTTTTCATGTTCTAACACATCTTTATGCACTAATAATTCAACAAACATGGCTTCGATGCCACTATTGGGGTTTTTAGATTATAAATCACATGTATTCTTGGAATTTCACATAAGTACTTATGGGAACATGCAACCTAAAAGGATCTATGGATTTTCAGTATTAAAAGCAATATACTTTATGAAACAAAACCAACACACTTTATGAGTAGGAAACCATACCTTTGCTTAAATCGAATTAAGCTAATCAACCTCTTGAAGTATCCTTAGAAAACCTAGCTCCAATTGTGTGGTAGTCTCTAATTCGTCACACCCAAAACCCTAGGAAACCCTAGGATCGAATATATCAGAAAGGGCATAGGAGAAAAATGATTTATTGAGGTATCAAAGGTGTATGCTGATTTTGGCTAGGGTACTCCCCTATTTATACATGTCAGGTAACCTAGTAACCCTAAATTTGAATAATAAAATAATACTATTTTATTCATATTCAAATTTTGTTTCCTTATGTGACTAGGAGGCTTCTAGAAACTCTAAAATAACTCCTTAAAACCGTCCATCTCTTGGAAGGTTCTGGATCCTCTCTTTTGCTGAACTATTGACCAATTGCAGTCAAGCCCTTGTACATCTAATTAATTCCATTTAACCCATAATTAATTCCAAATTAATTCTGATTAATTCTTAATTAATTATTACTATTTCTAATTAATATATGAATCATATACTCTGTAATATATTAATAAATCATTTATCTCTCTCTTATAATCAATCCACGTTATTTCCTAGTTATGAGGGCTATTCAAAAAGGACTTTATTTTTATTCATCGAGATTATACCAATTTAGTTAAGACTTAGACACTTAATCTAACAATATATCTATCGACAAAGGCATTGTTTGACCGTACAAGCAATACTTTTTTTAACATACTCCTAAACATCACATATGTCTTCTAGTAAGACTTGAACCCATGACCTTTCAATTGAAAGAGTCACTCTTTATCGTTAAGCCAAAAGCTGCTTGGTATATAAGCCTAAGTTAAATGAAAATATTTTATTAATCAAGTATCTAAATGAAACCATATATATAAATGAAATCACGTTTAAATCTATTTCGTCAAAAGATTACCACAGCTCATGATTTGTGAGTCAATCTATCTTATGTTTTATCCTTTTCCTTAAGAAAATAATCATATAAATAATCATATACCAGTATTATATGAAACTTTTTTTTAACGGAAAAGTAGTATTATATGAAACTTATATCTGTAAAATAGGTCAAACCCCTTCCATATTTCAGTCACCAAATGTCAAAAGCCGACTTTCATTCTTGCTCTATGGACCGAGTCTTACACTCAAGCTCATACGTTATGTTATAATTAAGATGTAGCTAAGCTAACCAACACATAGCGTGGCAATATGTGATGCATCTAAATAAAGACTTGGCATGATGAAATGACGTCACCAAGTTCCACGCACTTAACGACAATTAATGAATTGATCAACAGTTTTTGTTAATAGTTTATTAAAAGCATGCATTTGCAACACATGCGTGCTTCACCGTCCAAATGAAATATAGCCCAACGAATGGTAATAATTTATCCATTTATGCGTTATTCATGATAAAAAGTCAATTTATCGTAATATAATAGATACCGGCAGCCTTTTGAACTACTTAAGAGAAAATAAATGACTCAAGAGTTGAGGACAAGGCTCAACTATTTGTTTTTGGAGGGGTTCATCAAATTGTGCAAATCGCCTGCACCACACCGCGTAACACGGTTTATAACTTTTGTGGTTAGGTTTGAGGTGTAAGGTATCTACCTGATACCTTGTTGCACCCTTATTGCCTAAGAACAGAAAACTGCACAGCAACAGCAACAAGCGATAGCAGGGGAAGGAAAATCGGGAGAGACTTTTACTTGCTCAACAAAAGTTTTTGTATTGCTAAAACACACTAAAATAAACCTAAAACAATACCCTTATTTATACTAAAGATATGGTATCCTAAACTAACTTAAATACGGCTAAAAGGAAAGTTTCCATAAAAAAATTCCTAAAATGCCCCTGAGGGCTAATTCCTGAATTACGCCAACATTTTCCCTCCTAATTCAGGAATCGAGATATTCTTCACTCTTAATAGACTTCTCATTTCTTCAAACTTCACTTTAGCCATAGATTTTGTGAATATATCAGCCTGTTGTTCAGTAGTTCCCACATGTTGCACAATGACATCTCCTGTCTTAACAAGTTCGCGTATGAAATGGTATCTCGTTTCGATATGCTTGCTTCGTCCATGGAACGGCGGGTTCTTCATCGGTTCCAGGGCTGATTTGTTGTCAACATACAACACTATAGGGCCAATTCTTCTTCAGTTAACTCTCCAAGCAATCTTTTTATCCAAACTCCTTGACATGTGGCACTTGTAGCTGCCATAAATTCAGCTTCACCGGATGAAAGTGCCACACTTTGTTGCTTCTGTGAGTTCCATGTAACAAGGTTCTCATTAAGATAAAATGCCATACCTGATTTACTTATTCTCTCAATCATATCTCTAGCTAAATCACTATCAGTATAGCCTATGACACCATATTCTTCACTGCTTCTTACATATTCCAAACCATACATAGTTGTTCGTTTTATGTATCTTAGAATATGTTTAACAACTTGAAGGTATTTCTTAGTAGGTTTTTCCATAAAACGACTTACCAAACCTACTAAATATGAGATATATGGACGGGTGTGTGTGAGGCATCTCAAACCACCAACAATTCTCCTATACTTCGTGGGATCTACGGGTTCTCCTTCTCCATACTTTGTTAACTCCAGCCTTGGTTCCATAGGATATCTACATGGGTTACAATCATGCATACCAGCTTTTTCAAGCACTTTCTTTGCATAAGTGGTTTGTATTAATGTAATTCCCCCTTCATATTGACTTACCTATATGCCCAGGTAGTATGTCAACAACCCAAAATCACTCATCTGAAACTCTTTGTTCATTAGTTGCTTAAACAATTTCACATAGTTATCACAATTTCCCGTAACAATCAGATCATCAACATATACCCCTACAATAAGAAGACTTCCTTTCTTGTTTCTGGTGTAAACAACATACTCTTGCAGACATCTTTTAAATCTAGTTGCTTCAAATATTTGTGCAACCTGGAGTTCCAAGCCCTTGGTGCTTGGTGTAAGCTATACAAGGCTTTCGAGAGTTTGTAGACTTACCTTGGCTGACTTTTCTTCATAAATCTTTCTGGTTGGAGACGTAGTCTTCCTGCTCTAAGTTACCATATAAAAATGTTGACTTTACATCGATATGATGTACTTTCCAACCAGATTTTGCTGATAAAGCTAATATGATGCTTACAGTTTCAATTCGAGCAACCAGAGTGAATACCTCATCGAAATCAATTCCAGGTTTTTGTACATAACCCTTTGTAACTAGCCTTGCTTTGTGCTTTATTATATTCCCATTTTTATCTCTTTTGATTTGAAAGATCTAGTATGCTCAAGAATCATATTAAAGTGATATTGCTAATTAACATATGTTACTAATGGGTCACACTAACAACAACTTGATATAATTGATTATTTATTAGAAATTGATTTTAATAAATATTCAATAAACTCATAATTAATTGGAAATTATTTATTTCTTGGAAATACTAATTTTCATTAGCAAGTTACATAATATATACCATATGGTATGATTTATTAAGTCATGTACATTATTTTGGACTAGAAAGACTCTTTTGTCTTTTAGCTAAAAGTTAAAGTTTATATCTTATAAAGAGTTATAAGAATTTTATAAACTTCTCTTCTCTTTTATTTATAAAAAAAGATGACCTAGTTTCTAGGAAAAAAAGACATGCTTTTTTGGATATAATAAGAGAAAGTAAGCATGGCTTAAAAGGCATGGGAGCCATGTAGGCTTTAGGATATGGAGTGCTTAAAGTGTTAAGCACCCTTGGGTAATGATTTGGTTTTATGAAGGCTTTCGTCCCTTTATTTTTACTCACCAAAACCGTAGCTCTATCATACTCTTTCATATTCTCTCTTGCAAAGAACTGTTAGAAGATTACTTGCTTGCATTTTGCTCTCTTTAAGTCATATTCGGATATGGACTTAGAGCTTATGAGTTTTGACTAGCATTTACATCAAGTTGGCTTCATGTTGGTATCTCAAAGGTTCCACATTCTTCATCAACTTCCAAGCCTCCCAAAAAGACCCAATGAACAACAAATGTTGTTATTTCTTCATCCGTTCTTTGGTTTGTGTTTAAATCATTCTAATACTTGCAAGATGATCTTTGGTGGGTATAAAATATTTATGTTATGTTTGAAATTTAAAGTCTTCCATTTTCCATGATAAGAGTTTTTAGAAACTATTTTTAAACTAAAACCCAACAATTGGTATTAGAGCCACCTTGCAAGTTTGGTTAGATTTTTTGATTTTTGGAAATCTTAGTTTTTGGAGAATAAATAACTTGTTTTTTGTAGAAAAATAAGTTCATACATATTTTCTATGACAACTTTATAATTGTTATTTTTTTATGTGAAAAAAGTTTCATGCATCTTTTTTCATTTAAAGTTGTCTTAGAAAACCAAAGGTTGTTTTATATGTATGCTGATGTGTATGATGTGCATAAAATAGTCAATGACCATTATGATTGTTATGTTGTGTTTGTTGTTTTTGTTATAAAAATGGTTGTAATAATTTATTTATTCATATGGTATGTAATAATCAAATAGTTTAATTTTCTTGGTTCATTTTTGTAAAGTAATAGATTAGTTTTTAGAAATAATTTATATTTACAAAGATGTAACAAGAAATGAAGTTGGAGCCATTTTTTGAAGACAAAAGAGAAATTTTCGTGTCTACACATGTGCTGGGCAGAATATGACATTTTCTGAAAAGTGTCATGAATGCTACATATGTGATGGACGGATAATGACATTTTCTGAAAGGTGTCATGAATGCTGCAGATTTTTTTCTTGAAAGAAGTTCTTCAAATCTTTTGCAAGCAATGGGTGTTTAATCAAGTGGGAGCTTCTACGACAACATTACAAGAAGATTTTTGGTCCCTTAAATGTCCCTTTAGGAATGGACTTGGCATCTTTTATGTTGACTCACAAAAATGTCATTAGTTGGTTATTTTTATGCACATATCTCTTTATGCATGTTTGTGTTGTTTATTTTATGCATTATTTTGTGTGGTTGATAAATTAGTTTTTCACATGCTAAAATAATTTTGGACAAAATAAACATCACATGGAGTTAGGTTTTCAAAATTGGATATAAGATGTAACAAGTTATTTGTTTAAAATAAAACCCGGTTTTATAAAATGTTAATAATGACAAATTTTGAAATACTCAATTATAAGTTTTAAAATGGTGATTTTTGTAACTTATACAAACTTCGAATATATAAATAATAAAAGAAAGTTTTATTAAAGATATAAAAGTTTCAAATGCACTCAAACTTAATACCAGTTATTAAAATTGAATTGCGTCAAATTCTATAAAAACTAGCTTTTTATATAGAATCTTTAAAAGTGATTTTCTTTTGAAAATTGATACCATGGTTTATTATGTGCATGTAATAACCATGATATCATATGTTTTTAAATTAGAATTATAAAACATATAAAAGACCCCTTCTGAACCTCATATCTATGCAATCCCTTTTGAAGGCACTCGCACATCTCTTGATGCATTAGCGGGATAAAGCATACCTAACTGCTTAGTGTTATGTTTTGATGGACGGTGTGTATTCGCGATTTCTATAACCAAGTTATAGGCTGATTACAAAAGTTTTTCAAATTGGCTGATTTGATCAGAAATCTTATGTGATAAAGGAAACCTAAGCAAGAGAAATCTAAGGCATAGATGGGATCAAACATGTCTAATTAAATTTGTTATTAGAGATCCCATAAATCTAGGAATTATATAGAAATATATAATTGATAATCGATATCTACCAGGTTGGATTCAAATGAATGGGATAAAGGATACCTAACCATTTATTTGTTTTGCAACTTGGATCCTAGTCTTTGATAATTAATGTTTTTAGAAATTAAAAGGGTATTAATTGTTGAAGATTAAATATTGAAATTACTAAATGAATTTTGTTAAAATTTTGTTGTTAAATAGTTCATTCTCATTATCATGAATTGTCATTTTCTTTTTATGACTTAATGAAACAATAACATTCACTAGATACAACTTCAATGAATGGGTTTATCTCTTAAGAGACAATCTCGTGAGAGATATGAAATTATATACACTTAAAAGCTCCTAGCCCTAAACTATTTGTTTTGAGCAATAAACCTAAACATGATACCTAGTAAAGGCATCACTGTGATGCTAAAGATGCTTCTAACATCAAGCTAGGAATAGTTATTCATGACTTCTAGAAAGTCTTTGATAATTTAAACATATATCTGATGATATAACTGGTTAAGCAATATTCCAATAAAATACAGTGATATTTTATTTAAAGCTAGTTTAAACATTAGAATAATGAAAGGCTAAAAGAGTCACCTAGTGTGATCTAAGAGGCCCATGTTTTATGGACTTAACACCTTTAATCCCAAGAAATCTAGTAAGGCCCACATAGATGGATCTTGTTTCTTTTGTGGAGAAACTGGACACTAAAAGAGGACCTGCTCCTCTTATCTGGAAAGAAAGTCTGGAAGAGACTAGTACTTCTGGTATCTACAAGATAGAAATCATACTTTTTATATAACACTTAGGTACATGGTACATTTTAATCTAATATTTGTAAATGGATTACAGATATTTACTGAAGAGTAACCAAGCTGAGCACAACCAAGTTGGACTACACTCTCGGAGTTTAGTTTATAATTTATGCTTAGAACATAAAGTACTTGTAATGCAAAACAATGTTTGTTTTGGAACAATGTATGTTTTAATTTAACATGTTTAAATTTATGTCTCTGTCATTTTATTCAAATGTTTGATCATTTAATTAATCATTTTTTATAACGATAATATTCATATTCTGAAATGATTAACTTCTATTTGTGAGACTAGATCTCTTAATAGAATTATAAAGTAAATATCAACATTTTATAAATAAAATTAAGTTCTATATGCAAGCACTTTTGACTTAAACTTGTTTTAAATCAAACTCATCTTTGACATTGTTATCTTTATTATATAAATGGCATTCACATATTCCACCTTCAAGAAAAGGATCTTTGAAGGCAAATAATGTGGTTTATTTGACATATGTAAATCTTATTTATATCTAAAGGGTTCCTAATGATATTTTCACTAAAGTGTAGAGAAAATAATTATTAAGGAACTATACACTTTGGTGTATGACTTCCTTTCTAATGAATGTCTGAGATTAAGCATAAGATATAAGCCGGTAAGAACTATCTAAGGCCTTAATGTTAATAAAGGATGAATTAAATCTTACTTGGTATGATTTACTTTCTAATCGGTAGAAATATCCTCCTTTTATTTCCTTGGGATAACACATATAACACTATTAATTGTACCTTGAGTACAAATACCAACTAATAAGTAGATTAAACACTTTATAAGACTTAGTATGGAAAGGCTTCATCCTCATCTTACTTAATGTTTTGTGGATTTGAAGCCAATGTTGGACTAAAGCTTCTAAACCCAAAATATACTAAATACATATTTGTATAATACTCTAAATGTGGCTTAGATTATAATATTCAAACCCACCAAGAATAAGTTATCTTACTCTTGTGAAAGCTAAGTTAGTAGAAAGCAAACTTCTAATGACAAAGCGAGTGGGAGGTACATGGAACTTGAAGCAGCTCAAGAACCATAACCTTATGTAGTAATAGTTGGAACTAGTTTTAACAAGGATTGTTAAACTTGAATAATAGCTATTCACAAACACAAATTGTTCGCATTAGTGGTAGAAATCATCTATGACTTGAGAAATGTGGAATCTCTCATCGGTGAGCTTTTATTCATGGTTTCTAGAAAATCCATCAAGTACCAAGATTCTATGTCAGATCTCGAATCTGATAAATGACTTAGAGTCATGAACATGAGATGTAATCCATGTATGAGAATCAAGTATGGTCTTGATTAAAATTTATCCCTATAGCAAGACTAGAAGGAGTAAATGTTTCTTTTAGAAATAATAAGTTACATATAACCATACACATTTAAAGCAAGACTTGTAGTAAAGGATTTTCTCATACTCATGTCATTGACCATGATCCTCATCATACTCATGACATTGATTGTGATCAAACCTTTTTCACAAGTAGCTATGATTAGATCAACAAGGATATTACTTACTATAAATTCAAATTCTTAATATGAGATATAGTAAATAGATTTCAAGAAAGACCGTTTTTTCTAATAGACATTTACTAGAAGTTATCTATATAGATTAGCCTAGAGGTTTTATTAATCCATGTTATCCTAACAAAATGTGTAGAGTTGGAGATCCACTTGTGGATATAAAGAAAACATCTAAATGTTGCAATCATCATTTTAATGTAAAACCACAAGGTGTGTTTTTATATCAAAATGAATAGAACATGTGTGTTTACTAGGAACTACTGGGAGTATAGTGACATTCCTAATCTTGTATGAATGAGACATACTAAATCATTTGAAATCACATTCTGACTAAGCAGGGTCGTTTTCACCATGACTCGGAAAGTGTTTCTAAAATAAAAGACTTAGAAAGGAGAAGATACATTCTTGGAATGTCAAATCTATAAGGGATAGATAAAATGAATGTTAAAGGTTTTATGTCTTAATGCATATGTTGGAAATATCTTGAAAGGGATCAAGACACAAGATTCTTTTGGAGAATTCTTGGCATTGTCATATGGCACCATTTTGAGCTAGCCTCAAAAGTACCTAGCTCATAGGTTTGAACTATATGAAATGATTTATATTCCATTTTCTTGGCAAATGAATTCATCATTTACGCCATATTATGCATAGGACATGGTATATGATCATGATGTAAGCATGTAATAGGATACTAATTGAATACATAGTTAAGTCACTTGATGACTAAGAGAGAATTCTAAGAGTACTTTAGAAGAAGTAAGAGAATGTATATGAGACAATAAGTTTAGAAATGATATTTATGGAAAGAGCTACACAATATGTTAATTTCTAAACATATATAAATAATTATGAATTATAATTGGATTTTGACTTCAATATCGAATGAAGAATACGTTTTGTTGGAAGAGGTCCAAGCAAAACATAATGACACAATCTAGTACATAATAAGAATACACTACTTTAGAAGTTGAATTCAAGTATGATTGGATGAATGAGATACTATGTTGATCTCTATCATTCAAGGATCACATAGAAATCTTTGTGACTTCGAGAGTATACTTAATCAAGCTAAGAGACTCTATGTCAAGAAAGAGCACCAATCATATTCTCCAAGATATTTAACTTTACTTAGAGTAAAGTTAAGTATAGAGATGATAGTATTCACATAATTCACACAAATTAAATTTTGTCAGACCCATTAATAAAGTCATTCTTTTGAGATATTTAGCTGTAAGTCTTTATTATTCTAGAAATGGGATTTTGATTTGGAATTGGTATTTTCATATTGGAACATTATAACAAAAACTATTAGATAATGTTATGATATATTGGGATATGGTCATCACATTAATACTTGTTGTGTTCTATATTAACATGTTTTATCCATGCATAATGTTATTATTCTAAAGGTTCATAGTCGGTTATAATTGTGGGAGCAATTATAAAGTAAGACTAATATAAATTGGATTGGTTGAATCTCACTAGATGAAAGTAGTCAAGTGGTTGTAACCAAGTTTCATAGGTACTTATTGTCTGTTCACAAAGTTTGTAGAGACAGTAATCATGAAGTTGTTTTTAATGAACATAGTTGTAAACTTAAGGGTTTATAGTCAAAGGAGATGGTAAAGAGTGGTAGAGAATCTAGAGGTCTCTATTATATAGATAGTGCGCCTTCAAGTAATATTCTTGGAATGTCTAACTCTATTGTTTATTGTGTTCCAAAACTTACATGGCATAATAGATTAGGTCATCCTTCGAAACAATCCTTGTGTTCTTTAAAACATAAACTCAAGTTTAGCAATGAGAATTTACTTCCTTGCGAAATTTGTCATAAAGCTAAATAAACTAGAGATTCCTTTCCTATTAGTTAACATGTTACTTTTAAACTTGGTGAACTTATCAACTTAGATGTTTGGGGTCCTTATAGAATGACTACTTCATAAGGATTTAGATATTTACTGACTATAGTGGATGACTTTACTAGGCCTACATGGGTTTATCTATTGAAATATAAAGAAGAAGTTTTTATTGTGTTTTTGTTTTCTTTAATATTTTGTTTAACCAGTTTGAAGTTAAAACTAAAATTGTGAGGTCTGATAATGGGACTGAATTTCTTAATAATAGAATGAAATCTCTTTTGAATCTAGAGGAATTATTCATTAAAATTCTTGTGTTCATACTGTATAATAAAATGGTGTGGTGGAGAGAAAGCATATGCATATTTAAAATATGACTAGATCTTTAATCTTTCAATCTAGTTTACCTCTTGAGCTTTGGGGAGAGGTTGTTTTGACTAGTGTTTTTCTTATAAATAGAAATCTAAATTTTGTTTTAAATGGAGCTTATCCTTATGAACTTGTTTATAAATCTTCTCCAAGTTTTTTATAAACTTAAAGTCTTTGGTTTTGTTTGTTTTGTTACTAAACTTAATGTTTTGGTCAAAAATCGACTAAGTAGAATTCAACCAAATTGTATGAGAGGTTGTGATGTTTGTGGTAAATAAAGTATGAAATGATTATCAAAGTGACAAAAGTGAGTTACAAGGAAAGCCCTTGATCCTTGATAGGATCTCCGGCATAAAACCTTGGGAGGTGATAATAATCACCTACCTTGATGTTTTTATTGAAATAAAATGTTGATTTACAGAGATGAATGTGTAAATGTAACTACAAGTATCGTAGATAAGCTAAACGTGTCTGTAGTGTGCTAGATACATGTGTTATTTACAGTTTAATATTAATAACAAGAAGTCCGATAATTCTGGGATCCTCTGGAATCAACATATGAACGTTATTTGACTTGGTATTCCGGGTCTTTTGCATGGTTGAGATGACTCTTCGTTGAGAATGGGTCTTTTATTGACTCGTTCTGCACATGTGAGAAAAATAAAGAGAATATAGCCGTTACAAATGTTAGAAATGTTAGTGGTAATAGTCAGGATCCCGGGATATGTTTAAGGATCCTGAGGCTTCAGAAGTATTTGAGGATCCCGAATATGATTCAAGGATCCTGTCGCTAACAATTGCTCCTAATTTATACCTGTGAAATATCGAGGTTAGTTTTCCCGTATTTAAAGGTATAATTTAAAAATAATAAATGAAAGAGTTCAAATTTTTGAATTTTTAACCCTAATCGGATAGGTTTTATCTGCCCAAGGTTAATCATCACACGGTCAAATCGTACCCTCTCTCTTCTGCCATTGGGTTAAATAGGGTAATCCTTTTTCCTCCTTTTACCTTTGCTAACATTAATCCGACTACCTTCGCATGTAATTTATTCCTCTTGTTTTTCATTTGTACCCTTCATCTTCGATCATGGGCAAGAATATGGTCCGTTCTCGCGCCAACATTACTGTTCCTCTAGAGAATGACTTTGTTGATCAGGGGATTCTGGCCCATGATGAGTTTTGTTCCTTCAATGACGATGACATGCAGTCCCTTAAGTCCAAATGAGCTTTTCCCCCTAATGCAATCTTCATGTCCTCTGACCATTCTATTCAGCCTGATTTCGTTTCTCCTTCTTGGGTATGCTTCCCTGAATATCCCTTTTCTTTAGGCTTTAAATATCTTTTTTTGAGTATCGTTTCTGATTTCTTCAAGCCACCAAGCTTTCCTATGTCCAAGCAATGCCCATTATTTGGAGGATTTTGTATTGGATTGAGCGAGTGAATCATTCCCACAATCTAGACATTGGTCTTACTGAGTTAGATTCCATTTATGATCTCTCTACTTTTGGGAGTTATCGCTTTCTATTTAGGGTTAAAACCAATAAACCCCTTCTTGTCTTAAAAACCAAACACAACGATGGAGCCTGGAAGGCAAAGTTCTTTTTTGTGAGGAGAGATTCTATCGATGGTGGAGATCTCTTGCCCAAAGCTTGGGCTGAAAAGGGTAGCATCTTATTTGTTGATATTGAGGATCCAAGGATTTAAGTTTCTTATTTTGTTCATTTTGATGCAGGTTACTAGTTTGGTGAAGCTTTCCCGGCTGTTGAGGATACTGAGGATAAGGAGAGGCGTTTCCTTGCTTTATCTACAGACGTCACATCAGTCAAGCTTGATTTTCCTAGTCTTCAAGAAATTTCATCTACAACAACTTCGATGGCCACTGGTAAGGATCGATCTCAGAGTTTTTATCTATTTTATCATCATGATCCTAATTCTATGGGGCTCCTTCTTACTGTATAGGATCCAAAAACACTCGTTCTAGCGCTCGATTCGTCTTGTCCGAACTTGAAGACGACATGTCTAGTGGTTTGCTCATGGTGAAGAAGGAAAAGGTCCCTCCTTCTCTTCCTCCTAAGAAGACTCAGCTCGACCCTACTGTGAAGACCTCGGCATCTCGCAAAAGGAAACCATCTGATGCATGGGATCTTGAGAATCTTGGAACAGAAGAGGTGTTAAAAAAGTTGATTTCTTTCTGCCAATCCATGAGTATTCTTGTGTTCATTCTCATTCAGTTTTATTATCCATTTACCGTTGTCACTCTTAGGTTGTTAACCATGTCTCTCGCTTTGATGAGGATCTCAAAGCCAAGCTCGCTCAAACAGAGCATGCTTTGAGGGAGCAAGAAGGAGTCACAAGGAGCTCCTGCATAGATTGGAGAAGTTGTCCAGAGAGAAAGCTGAAAAGGAAAATGAGCATGTGGCTGAGATGGAAGACGTGATTGCTGAAGTGAAGATGAGTGTTATTGTTGCTCTCTAGGAGGAAAAATTAAGCTTGCGGAGGATCTTGACAATGTGGGATCCCGGAATGTAGCAGGATGGTGTGAGACTTTGAGCAAATTGAATAGCGAGCTTGTTGGTGCCAATCAGGATCCTGCATCATAGCCAAAGGAAGGTGGGAAGAAGACGTAGGTGGCTTCGGGCGGTGGTGATCAATCTGTAACTTAAGATTGATTCAGTTAAAAACAATTTGAATAAATTTGGGTCTGTAAAACAATATGTCACTCTTACTTTTGTGGGGTTGGTGTGCAACCCCCTTTATGTTATGGTTGTCTCATACTTTTATGCTTGTCTGGTTAATTTTCTTGATATGATTGTAGGATTTCATAGGATCCTTACATAGTCAGGATCCTGAAAAAGTTCAAACTATTCTAGATCCGATTAGCCTGAAACGACTAGTCATCAAATTGGGATTTTGAAAAAATCAAGATCTTTATTAGGATAATAAACCTTTAGAAAAATAACGTTAAAGGATATATATAATCCGGTTATCTTTTGACTGAATTTATGATTCCCTTAGTTTCGTATGATCCTGAAGCTTCCGTATGGAAGTATCCTCGCTTTAGAAGTTCACCAGGAAGCTTCCGTATGTTATAAACCTTAGGTATTTTCTAGGGAAGATCTCAAATTCTATGATAACATGAAAATGTTATAAACCTTATGTATTTTTTGGGGACGATCCCAACTTTAGATAACATGTCAATGTTATTAACCTTAGATTCAAACTTAAGGATCTTGGCTTGTGTTCAGAAATAAAAGGGTTGCCAAGTTACTGAAGCGTAAAATGATCCCCTTACTCACATCCCACAGTAAGATTTCGTGTGTCCAAGCAAGGTGTAGAAACCTTAACTCGTATAAAAGACGTAATTAACTCTTTAAACCTTACAGGGGATTAAGTACCCTTAGTCGTAGGAGAAATGATCAGTCTCTGTTCGTAGTTATGTATTTCAATCATGAAGACTATGTATCTACTGGGATCCCTGAATCCTAGGATCCTCGAATTTCAAGATCATCAAATGTTACGATCCCTACTTTTTAGGATCCTTGAATGTTAGAATCTTTGATTTCCTACGCGAAGCAAACGTTAGCTTAGGGTGGGCTTTAGCCTGGCTAACTCCCCTCCGATGCTTAAGTCAATATTGGTTTTCACAATAATAAAAAGAATCAGATAAGAGTAGAGGGTAGAGAGAGTGTACCTCAAGTTTGTTTGAAAATGATCGTCATAACTTACATGAAGTATGTTTTTAGGTGGATGCCATTCCATGATCTTGGCAAGACGTTGCCTTCAAGGGTGGCTAGCCAATATGCCCTTTTTCATGCTTTTGAATCAATGAGATAAGGTCCTTCCCATTTAGGTGCCAATTTGACTACACAAGGATCCTTGGTATTTTGGAATGTTTTCCTAAGTACCAAGCCACCTACCTGGAATCTTCTGACTTTGATGTTCTTGTTATATGTTGTGGTGATCTTCTGTTGATGAGCAGCAATGCGGATCTTGGCAAGATCCCTGAGTTCATCAATAGTTTCAAGATCCTGGGATAGGTTCCTATCATTGTTCTCTTGATCTTGCAGTTGATATCTTGTTGTTGGGATTACCACCTCAATGGGGATCCCAACTTCCATCCTAAACACCAGAGAATATGGAGATTGGCCAGTGGCTGCCTTTGAAGTGGTCCTATCTGCCCATAGGGAGAGAGGAAGTTCCTCTGCCCATCTTCCTTTCTTTTTATCCAACCTTTTCTTTAGATTGTTGACTATGATCTTATTGTTGGTTTTGGCTTGGCCATTAGCTTAAGGGTGAACAGGAGTGGACATTATCATTTTAATCCCCCAACTAGTGCAAAAGTCTCTAGTCCTTTTTCTTATGAACTGGGATCCATTATCGCATCTGATCTGTACATGGATCCCAAACCTAGTCAATATATTGTGCTTGATAAACGAGACCACTTCCTTGTCTCGTACTTGAACATAGGCTTCAGCCTCTATCCATTTTGAGAAGTATTCCATCATCACTAGCATGAACACCTTTCCACCAGGAGCTTTTGGTAGCTTGCCAACTATATCCATTCCCCATTTCATTAATGGCCAAGGGGAAATGATAGGATGCAACGGTTCCGCAGGTTGATGCAAGATGTTAATGTATCCCTGGCATGCATCACATTTTTGGGCATGTAAGAGAGCATCCTTTTTCATTGTTGGCCAATAGTATCTGATCCTTAATGCTTTGGAGCATAAGGATCTGCCCCCAGTGTGGTTTCCACAATCTCATGCATGTATATATTTTTGGACTTTTGCAGCTTCGTGATCTTCTAAGCAACTAAGGTATGGACCTGCCATGAATTTCCTGTACAGTCTTCCTTGGATCATCACAAATCGTGAGACCCTCATCTTGCATGTTTTCTGGCTTTTTTCTCTTTGGGGATTGTGCCATTTTTGAGATATTCCACTATGAGCTGGATCCAAGATTGGGACTGTTGCGTGGGATCCTGAATGTTAATACTATGACGAGCAGGATCTTGAGAAAACAGTTGAGGGTCAGGATCCTCGTCGGTTGTTTGTCCATGGTGATTGGGATCATCTGGTTTATTGGAGGGATCTTCTATCGTTGGGATTAGTATATGGGTTATTTGGATCCTAACTTCTGGTGGGATCTTAATGGAAGATCCTTGGATGGCTAGTGCGTCTGCCTTAGCATTTTCTTCTCTAGGGACTTGGTTTAGGCTGAAAGTTTTGAATTTGGAGGCCAGTTTTTTAATGATTTGTATGTATAGTGCTAGTCTTTTTCCTTTCACTGCATAGGATCCATTAAAATGATTAGTTCATAATAAGGAATCAACAAATACCTGAAGATCATTGATTTGAAGATCCTTGGTCAGCTGTAATCTTGTGATTAATGCTTCGTATTCAACCTCGTTACTGGTTGCATCAAATTTGCAGCTACCTGCTTGGGGTATGATGTCACCTATGGCAATTTTAGTATGATCTCTAGGCCTGTTCCTCTAAAGTTTGAGGATTTGTCAGTGAAGAGTGTCCATGTTCCCATGCTTTCTTATTTTCGGAGTTCTTTGCTCTCCAACTCTGTTTCAGGTTGTAGATCATCACTAAAATCAGCCACAAACTCTGCTAGTGCTTGAGACTTTATATTGGATCTTGGTTCGTACTTTAAGTCATATGTGCTTAGTTTTACGGACCACTTTTCCATCCTACCTGAAATCTCTGGCTTTCGCATAACATTCTTGATAGGGTAGTTAGTTCTCACATGTATAGTGTGTGTTTCAAAATAGTGTCTTAATTTTGTGGAAGCAGTTACTAATGCAAGTATTAGACTTTCAAGATGGGAATACCTGGTCTCGGGATCCAGAAGACTTTAACTGACATAGTATATGGTATGTTGACCCTCATTGATATCCTTGACTAAGACTGCACTTACGACGTTAGAGGATACTGAAAGGTATAGGAGGAGTGGTTCCCCGTCTAGTGATTTCACTACTAAGGGGGCCGAACTTAGATAATTTTTAAGTTCCTGAAAAGCATCTTCGTGCTCTTTAATCCACTCAAACCTTTTGTTCTTTTTCAGGATATCATAGAAAGGCTTGCATCTTTCTAAGGATCTTGAGATGAGCCTGTTAAGTGATGCTACTCTTCCTGTTAGTCTTTGAATATCTTTTGTCGAGGACGGAGATCTTAAATAGATGATGGCTTTTATTTTCTATGGACTTGCTTATATTCCTCTTTTATTCACCATGTATCCAAGGAACTTGCATGACCTCATTCCAAAGTGGCACTTGGAAGGGTTCAACTTCATGTTATATTCATATAGTATGTTGAAGGAGTCTTCAAGATCCTTGAGGTGATCCTGAACTTTCTTTGATTTCACCACAATGTCATCAATGTAGACTTCCATGGTGTCCCCCAGTTTATCTTTGAACATTCGGTTGACTAAACTTTGGTGTGTTGCACCTACATTTTTAAGACCAAAGGGAATAGCAGTATATACATGTCGGGGTAATGAATGTGGTAACCTCTTGGTCAGAAGGTTCCATTGGATTTGTTGGAATCCGGCTGATGCATCCATAAACACTAGCAGTTCATGATCAGTCGTAGCATCTATCATGGAATTTATGTATGGCAGACGGAAAGGATCCTTAAGACAAGCCTTGTTGAGATCTGTATAATCCACACATACTCTCCATTAACCATTCTTCTTTTGTACTACAACCACGTTGGCTAGCCATTTTGGGAACTTGACTTCCTTGATCATCCCTGTCTTGAGGAGCTTTTCAACTTCTTCTTGGATGATCTAGTTTCTTTCGGGTGCAAACTTTCATCTCTTTTGGTGTATTGCTCGGAAAAAAGGATCAATGTTAAGTTTACGAGTTATAATATTCTTGTTTATACCTGTCATATCCTCATGCTTCCAAGCGAATGTTTTGCTTCTATCTTTCAGGAACTTATTAATTCTTGTTCGATTTGGTCTGGTAGTGAGGATCCAATGAGGATTTTGACTTCAGGATCCCCGAGGTTCAGGGGCACTTTTTTCACATCCTGCTCTCTTGTTTCCAACACACCTCGTGCCCCCTGCTTTAGGTAACGTCCCAAAATTTAAGACCAAAATTTTGATTTTTAGATTGAATAAACCATCTGTTTAATAGAATAAAAATGTAATCAAAACATCCAAATACATCGTAGTCAAACAAAATGCGGAACAATCATGGTGGGTGCGATGCGATCACCCCGAGCTCTTTCTTTTCGATCTGGAAGTACCTGAAAGATAAACTTAAAACCGTAAGTACGAAGCTTAGTGAGCTCCCCAGCATATCGCATAACATACATAACAAACACATAATGGGCCCATCCGTCATCAGGTCCCGCCCGACATCGATCCCTGCTCGGCATCGGGCGCCGCCTAGCATCGAGCCCCGCTCAGAACAGATCTGTCAGTAAAGAGTGGGCCCCGCCCGGTATACATACAAACACATAAACACATGCAAGAATCACAAAGATAAATAGGACACAAGAAAGTCATCATGCCCCACCTGGCATCGGGCACCGCCCGGTATACATATCAGAAATCATACATGCAGAGTAACGCAGACAACTAGCATCCTAATCATAATAAACCATAGGCCGGAATTGGTTCCTTCGACCTGTCAAATACAGTGAGGAAACTCACCTCAAGCTGCCAAATATCTCAGATAAAAGCTCAAACTGCTAATCTAGAAAATCCCCGCGCTAACATCATCAATAATTCCCAATTAATAATTGGGTCTTAACCCATAATCAAGAATCTAGATCACTTGTCCAACATCCAGGGTAAAAGACCATTATAACCCTTTTTCCTACTTGGACCAAACCAAGGCCGAACCCATTTGCTCAAAAAGCCTAAATTCCTAAATGGCATCCAAAGCCCGATGTGCCCCAATCTAAGAAGGCCCAATGTCCAACAATACCCCAAAGTCCATAAATGATCCATAGGAGTTAAGGTTTCAAGCCCAATCAAAACATAGACTAAAATAAACCAAACCCAAACTTCTTCGGCCTACTAACTAGTTTACGCTTGGCGTACCAGGCTCGTAAGCCTTGTGTATGCGATCGATCCGAAAAAGGGCTAGCACCCAGTATGCTCGGCGTACCCAGGAGTACGCCCCACATATTGACCTGACCTCAAATCCTTGGCCAAATGACTTAACCGCTTAAAAACTTATCATCCAATCCACAAAATAACATAATATTAAGGTCCTAACCCATAAAGTTGAAGACTTTAAGCCCTTGCATGGATAAAAACACCCCAAGGTCCAATTCTAGCATCTTAACTCCATTAAGAGATGTATCAACCTTGCATGGTTGAACTAAACCCATCAAGTTACCATTTTTATGAACAAGGGACCTCATAAAAGCCTAGATCTATCATCCTAAGTTACTGGAGTAGCCCATACTCCCAAACAAGGCTTAAAGGACCCAAAAATGCATAAACAAGGCCCTAAACTAGATCTAGCATAAGAACTCATCAAGTTCAGAGCTTTATACCTCAAATAGCTTGCAAAGTTGATAATGGTTCTAGATCCATAAGCTCAAGCCACACCAAAGCAACCTCCAAGTGTTCTTCTTCCATCAAATCACCAAAAACACCACCAAAACGCACTTCCAAGCTCAAAACTCACAAACGGAACTTAAGGTTTCGTTCCTAGGGTTTAGGGGAGTGGAGGTTGACCAAAAGATACCATCAAGGCAAAATAAGTTGTTTAAATAGGGCACAAACCCAAAAAAATTGGGTTTACCCCTGCTTAGCGTATGCCCCGCGTACTCCCATGTACGCCCAGCGTATGTGGACGCCTCCGCGACCATCGAACAAGCCAGTATGCCCAACATACTCATAGAGTACGCCCAACGTACTTGTCTAGGGACTAAAATGAAAAGAATTCACAATAAGGGTTAAAAGGGAACATACCACTAAATCTTGAATGTTACAATTCTCCCCCACTTGAGTCAGACTTCTTCCTCGAAGTCCGTTGCCGCAAATAACTCTGGGTAATGCTCCCTCATCTCATCCTCCGGCTCCCATGTCCATTCTGAGCCCTTGCGATGATGCGACTATACTTTCACCAACTCAACAACCTTGTTCCTCAAGGTTTTTGTCCTCCTATCAAGAATCGACACCGGTCTTTCGACATAATTCAGGCAGTCATCCACCTAAATATCCTCCAGTGGAACCACTGCGGAATCATCAACCAAACATTTCCACAGTTGAGAGATGTGAAACGTGCTATGGATCTGACTAAGCTCCTCGAGAAGATCCAAGCGATAAGCAACCTGGCCTACCCGGGCCAAAACCCTGAAAGGACTGATGAACCTGGGGCCCAACTTCCCCTCTTCCTGAATCGGATGACACCTTTCCAAGGTGACACCTTCAGGAGAACCATATCCCCAACCTGGAACTCTAGGTCTGATCGGTGCTTGTCGGTATAGCTCTTTTTCCGACTCTTTGCTGTCTGAAGTCTACTCCGAACCTGCTGAATCAACTCGGTAGTCTTGAGTACTGCTTCGGTTGTCCCCATGGCTCGTTGACCCACCTCACCCTAGCATATCGGGGTCTTGAATTTCCTCCCATAGAGCATCTCAAAAGGAGGTCGATCAATGTTAGGGTGATAAATGTTATCGAACGAAAACTCCACCAAAGGGAGATATGTATCCCAACACCCACTGAAATCCAATACACACGCCCGAAGTAGATCCTCCAAGGTCTGGATAGTCCGCTCACTCTGTCCGCCAGTTTGCGGGTGGAAAGTCATGATGAAGTGCATATGAGTACCCAACTTCTCATGGAACCTCTTCCAAAACTTGGAAGTAAACCGGACGTCCCTGTATGAAATCATGTAAATTGGCACCCCATGTCATACTACAACCTCCCTGATGTATATGTCGGCCAACTTCTCCGTAGAGATACTCTCCTGAATCGGAATAAAATAAATGATCTTGGTCAATCGATCCACGATGACCTAAATCGAATCTTCTCTGCACGTTGTCCATGGAAACTTTATGATGAAATCCATGGTGATCTCCTCCTATTTCTAAACGGGAATGTATAACGGTTGGATCTTGCCGTGAGGCCGCTGATGCTCGGCCTTGACTTTCCTACAAGTCAAGCACCTCTCTACATACCAAACTACATCTCGCTTCATACAGGGCCACCAATAATCAGGACGGAGGTCTCTGTACACCTTTGTCGCCCCGGGATGAACAGGGAATCTCGACTTGTGCGCCTCCTCCATCAAAACCTGATGTGCACCACCCCAATAAGGAACCCACACCCTCCGATGGAGAGTCAGTAACCCCCGACTATCATAATTGAAGGAAGCCACCTGACCCACTATGCGCTCACTCTTTCGGTGCTCTTCCTTCATTGCCTCAACCTAAGCAACTCGGATCTGCTCCAAGAGTGGAGTAATCGTTGTCATACTGAAACAAATATCTCTGATCGGAGTCGGGACGGCCTTGCAGCTGAGAGCATCAGCCACCACATTGGCCATCCCCGGATGGTAAAGGATCTCACAATCGTAATCCTTCACCACATCCAACCACCGACGCTGCCTCATGTTCAGATTCGGCTGATCCATCAAATACCTTAGGCTCTTGTGATCCATGTAAATCATACAGTGGACTCTATAGAGGTAATGTCACTAAATATTGAGGGCGAACACCACTGCCCCCAGCTCCAAATCATGTGTAGGGTAATTCGCCTCATACGGCTTCGGTTGCCTCAAAGCGTAAGCAATCACGCAACCCCTCTGCGTCAGAACTGCACCCAAACACGTGATCGACGCATCCCTCCGGCAGGTTCAGAATCGACATCTCACACAATCTCTGTCTCAGGGTCTCAAAAGTTGCCTGCTGCTTAGGCCCCCAACGAAAAGTGACAATTTTCTTTGTCAATCGAGTCAGAGGAACCACTATCTTAGAGATATGCTGAATGAATGTTCGATAGTAACCTGCCAACCCAAGGAAACTTTGAATCTCATATGGAGACCTTGTAACCTCCCATCTCATCATGGCCTCGACCTTGGCCAGATCAACCAGAACATCATTCTGGTTGACAAGGTGCCCCAAAAATTGCACATTGCGCAACCAGAACTCACACTTGGAGAACTTTGCATACACCCTCTCCCTCCGTAGAGTCTCCAATACCTCCCTCAAGTGATCCTCATGCAACTCTTGGGTCTTGGAATAGACTAGGATGTCATCAATAAATATAATCACAGACCGATCCAGCATCGGCTTGCATACTCAGTTCATGAGGTCCATGAACGCCGTTGGAGCATTGGTGAGCCCAAAGGGAATCACCACGAACTCGTTTTGACCATAACGAGTCCGGAAGGCCGTCTTCTGCACAACCTCCTATCTGAACCTCATCTGATGATAACATGAACGTAGATCAATCTTGGAAAACAAAGATGCACCCTGAAGCTGGTCAAACAAATCATCAATCCTCGGGAGTGGATAACGGTTCTTCACCATTAGCGTATTCAGCTCCCGGTAGTCAATACACATCCGATGCGACCCATCCTTCTTCTTCACAAACAGGATCGGTGCTCCCATGGCGAACTGCTCGGTCGAATGAACCCCTTGTCTAACAGCTCTTGCAGCTATGTAGACAACTCCTTCATCTGTGGAGGAGCTAACCGATATGGTACTTTGGCTATCAGAGCCGCACCCTGAACCAAGTCAATCCTAAACTCCACATGCCTCTCTGGAGGTACTCCAAGAAAGTTCTCCAGGAACACATATGGGTATTCCTGGACAATTGGCACATCATCCACAGTCGCCTTACCCTTCTCCCGGGTATCCATAACATGGGCAACATATCCGGAACAACCCTGCTGAAGATAGCGTCTGGCCCTAGTTGCTGAAAATAGAATCGTCCCACGCTGAGCACTCTCTCCCTAAACCACTAACTCTCCCCCACTCGGGGTCCAAATACGTACCATCTGATGCCCGCAATCAATCACTGCCCCATTGGGGCTCAACCAGTCCATCCCTAAAATAACCTTGTTTTCGCGCAAAGTAATAAGAACCAAATCAATCGGATACTGCTCGTTGAATATCTCTAAAACACGACCCTGGTGAACCCTCGATACCCGAATAGATCGGTCATCCGCAATATCAACCTCTAATGGACAATCCAGCTCCCTCGGAGCACCAACAAACCTCTTGCTGAGCGCAAAAGATACAAAAGATCGGGTAGCCACTGAATCAAACAATACCAAGGCAGAGATACCATTCACAAGGAACGGTCCTAAAACAAAACACACAAATATAAGAAGAAAATCAACATAAATAAAGAGATAAGGAGAAGATACATACCTATCACCACATTAGGTGTTGCGTGAGCCTCTTCGGTTGTAAACTGAAAAGCCCTGTTCCTCGCAACAGGCGCATCTGCCTTGCCCTGGAGGCCATCAGTAATCCGTAGAGTCGTTGGATCGGGTGATACCACTGGTCCCGCTGATTCCAAACTTGGGAAAATGGCCTTCTTATGGCCCCTATGATTACAATGAAAGCAAATCAAGTCAGATGTTCGGGTGATGGTGGTGGTAGCAGTGCAATCCCTGCTAATATATCATGTGCTGTCGCACTTGATGCAACTAGAACCACCCACCTTGCACGCCCCATTGTGCGTCTTGCCGTACTTTCCACAATGGCTCCGACCCTGCTGCGCTCTCGATATCTAATAAAAAACCTTGGGCCTCTTTCCCGAACCCTCTGAACCCTGAACCTAATCCGGCTTCCTCTTCCTCTCCATCACCAAATCAATCTCTCTCTCCGTTGCCCTCGCTATCATATCATCCAGTGTCTTGCAACTGGATCGGCTCCCAAACTGTCGGATATCATTCCTCGACATCTCATGGTATTTCGCCTCCTTCATCTCCTCGTCCACCACATACTGCGGAACCAACAACGCCCTCTCGCGGAACATATCGGTGATCTCGGCCACCATCGTAGTAGTCAGGCGGAGATCTTGAAACTCTCAGGCCAACTGCTGGACCTCAATCACAGGTGCGAACTCGGCCCAAAATCTCATAACAAAATCCTCCCAGGTCATGGACTCAATCGCCTCGCCTCCCAAGGCATGTCTTACCTCCTCCCACCAGTCTTGGGCTCTATCTTTCATAAAACAGGAAGCAATTCTGACCTTTGCCCTATCATGACAACTGCTAGTGCGGAATGCATTAGCATCATCCGCTAACCGACGTCTGCTCGCGATCGGGTCCTTTTTCCCGAAGAAATTTGGGGCCCCACATGTCCGGAACTCACAGAAAGTCAACCCGCGAGCTCCCATCATCGCCACCATCTCATAACGGAATAAGCCCAAGCGCTCCTCTATAACATCCATGATGCCCTCCTTGATCGTACCAAAGATCACAGGAGTCTACTCGAGTATGCTGCCGGTAATCTCTAACGAAATGAACTCCCGCATCTGATCATCCAACGGTCCGGCTCAAGAACCCGAGCCTGAACCCTCACCAACACCATAACCACTACCAAGTCTTCCTCGAGTGCCCACCATACTGAAAATAGACCATTCAAACCATCAGAACATACATATAATCATTGAGAGATTCCATACTCTACAAGCTTCGTGGTATCATCGCAACATTCCTTGACTCGAGTACGGATCATCTGCTTTCAGTAGTATGGACCCATACTACCTTCCACATCTATTCGTACTTTCCTCAAGGTTCGCTTTGAATCCTCCAAGTCACTCCCTTATCCACACATAGAATCCTCAACAAGAGGAGGATCCCATCACTAAATCTCTTCCTACGTTTTTCTAGGGCAACAACCACACTACTCCCAGCCACCAGTTGCAGGAGAAACGCCCCCTAACACCCTCTAACTAGCTCACGAATACAATTATATATCACTGACACCAGATAATTCTTCGAATGAAAGGTCTCACACTACAACGGTTGGACTCAAACAAGAGCTGCACAATAGAGTTAAAACCTAACCTTCTAAAATTATTTAGTCTCAACAATATGTAACTTAGCATATTCGCTTACTAGTTAGCTGAAGTTAATGGAAACTCCTAAAATCACAAAGCAAGCAACATTCGAGCATCGAGTAATAGGAACAATCATAACCTAAATAGGTCATTCTATCACTGACTGATCAGTACTAGCATGCAAGTCTACAAGCTCATATAGTAGGCATATAAAGGCATCTCTCCTAGCATTCTATCATGCAAATCCTGAGCATATCCTTAGCTCTAACTAGCATGCGATTCACAGATTCACAAATTTAAGCATATCATAAAACATGTATGGGTATTTTGGGAAAACTTACTTGAGCTCGGTCGATTGCATGCACCACACCCCATTTTTTATTAGAAAAGTCTTTTATAAAACATTTTTTTTAAAAATATACCAAACCATCAGTTTGAGTTCAGACACACACGAGAGTATGCCTGAATCCCTCAAACTAAGGCTTTGATACCAACTTGTAACGTCCCAAAATTTAAGACCAAAATTTTGATTTTTAGATTAAATAAACCATCATCCAAAAACATGTTCACGTAGCCATAATAGAATAAAAATTTAATCAAAACATCTAAATACATCAGAGTCAAACAAAATGCGGAACAATCATGGTGTCTGTGATGCGATCACCCCGAGCTCTTCCCTTTCGATCCGGAAGTACCTAAAACATAAACTAAAAATTGTAAGCATGAAGCTTAGTGAGCTCCCTAAAATACCATATACCACACATAGAAAACACATAATGGGCCCCGCCCGCCATTGAGCCCCGCTCAGAATAGATATGTCAGTAAATAATGGGCTTCGCCCGGTATACATACAAACACATAAACACATGCAAGAATCACCAAGATAAATAGGACACAAGAAAGTCATCATGCCCCACCTGGAACCGGTACCCGCCCGGTATACATATCAGAAATCATACATGTAGAGTCACGCAGATAACTAGTATCCTAATCATAATAAACCATGGTCCAACATCGGTGCCTTCGACCCACCGAATACAATGAGGAAACTCACCTCAAGTTTCCGAATATCTAAGATAAAAGCTCAGACTGCTAATCCGGAAAATCACTGCGCTAAGTTCATTAATAATACCCAATTAATAATTGGGTCTTAACCCATAATCAAGAACCTAGATCACTTGTCCAACATTCAGGGTAAAAGACCATTTTACCCTTTTTTCTTACTTGGCCCAAACCAAGGCCCAACCCATTTGCTCCAAAAGCCCAAATTCCTAAATGGCATCCAAAGCCCGATGTGACCCAATCTATGAAGGCCCAATGTCTAACAATATACCAAAGTCCATAAATGATCCATAGGAGTTAAGGGTTCAAGCCCAATCAAAACATAGCCCAAAATAAACCAAGCCCACACTCCTTCAGCCCACTGACTAGCATACGCTCGGGGTACTAGGCTCTTACACCCTACATACACGATCGATCCAGAAACGACTCGCACCCATTACGCTCAGCGTACCCAGGAGTATTCCCCACGTACTAGTCTGTCCTTAAATCCTCGGCCAAACGACTTAACCACTTAAGAACTTATCATCCAATCCACAAAATAACATCATATTAAGGTCCTAACCCATGAAGTCGAAGACTTTAAGCCTTTGCATGGCTAAAAACACCCCAAGGTCCAATTCTAGCATCTTAACTCCATTAAGAGGAACATCAACCTTGCATGGTTGAACGAAACCCATCAAGCTACCATTTTTATGAACAAGGGAGCTCAGAAAAGCCTAGATCTATCATCCCAAGTTCTTGGAGTAGCCTATACTCCCAAACAAGGCTTACATGACCCAAAAATGCATAAAAAATGCCCTAAACTAGATCTAGCATAAGAAATCATCAAGTTGAGAGCTTTATACCTCAAATAGCTTGCAAAGTGGATGATGGTTCTGGATCTACAAGATCAAGCCACACCAAATCAACCTCCAAATGTTCTTCTTCTGTAAAACCACCAAAAACACCACCAAAACTCACTTCCAAGCTCAAAACTCACAAATGGCACTTAGGGTTTTGTTCTTAGGGTCGAGGGGAGTGGAGGCTGACCAAAAGATACCATCAAGGAAACATAAGTTGTTTAAATATGGCACAAACCCTAAAAATCAGGGTTTTCCCCTGCTTAGCATACGCCTCTGCAGCCATCTAACAAGCCAGTACGCCCAACGTATTCGGCTAGGGACTAAAATGAAAAGAATTCACAATAAGGGTTAAAAAGGAACATACCACTAAATCTCGAATGTTTCAATTTAATTGCTATGTTTGTTGTGATTTTGTTAAGGATTTCATTGAAGTCTTATAGCATTCCTTGGATACTTGTTGATCACCTGTGATCTTTACTGTCCCCCATGGAGTGGGTATTTTGACATATTGATGGTATGTCGAGGGGACAACCTTCATATCATGGATCCATGGTCTACCTAGTATAACATTAGAGAAGGACAATTTATCGATTACACAAAAGCATTGCATAGAGTTTACCTGTAAATACATAACTTTATTTCGTCGATGCTATTTTTTGTTTCGCCAGTGAATCTGACCAGCACCGAGGATCTTTTGACTATTTTTCCTTCAGGGATGTTCATCCTCTTCAAAGAGACCAGAAGTATGATGTTGACTAAGGATTCTCCATCCACAAGGATCCTTCTGACAAAATGGTTGGTGATGTAAAGAGTGATCACCAATCCATCATGATAAGGATCCTAGACGTCTATTATATATGTTTCGTCAAAGGTTATTTCCTTCTCATTTGTGATCGATATGTTTTTCTGTGGCCTTTCTTCTTTCTTCGTCTTTAATACTTTAGCGTTTCATTTTTCTGTAGAATAAGATGTGTCACAAATGTCAGATCCTCCATAAATTAAATTGATTACCTTAGCATCCGCAGGAGGGGATCCTAGTTTTTTCTAGGATCTTATAAGGATCCCGATCCTTTTCTTTGGATCTTTCCTTTCTTCTTCTGAGGATCTACTTGAGGTATACTTTGTTGAGTAGGTAACTAATCTCTTTTCTTAGGGCTATGCAATCTCCCGTAATGTGACCTAATTCCTCATGATATGCATACCATTTGGACTTGTCTTTCCAGGTGGTGGACGTTTGTCCCTTTCTTGGTCATCTCACTTTGTCGCCAAGATCCTACATGGAAAATATTAGACATAAAACATCCATAAAAATACAATAGTCGGTGATCTTAGTAGTCAGTGATTTTTGTAGGATCTCTGGGCCGAGGATTCGGCCTTCCTATTGGGGTTATCATATGATCTTGGAGGTTTGCTCCTCTTCTGGATCTCCTTGTCTTCTTCGATCCTTATGAACCTTAGTGCTATGCTCCTTGCTTCATCCATTATTTTGCATGGAGTCATTATTAGGTGTTCGTAGAAAGGAGAGTCTGTCTTTAGGCCCATTCTGAAGGCTTCCATGGTAGTTGCCATGTCGATGTTGGGAATACTCATAGCTTCCCTACCAAACATATTCACAAAATCCCTGAGGGATTCCTTAGGATCTTGAACCACTCGATAGAGATCACTAGTGACCTTAACTAAATGTGCACACGAAGTAATAAACTAAGGATGAACATTTAGTACCCATTTCAAGGCTAATCCTGTGAGGGTTGAACCAAAACCCTTGCACAGGTAAGCTTCCTTCAAGTGTGTGGGAATGGGGATGATCTTCATTCTTTCTCTGTATTGTGCTACATGCTCTTCAGGATCTGTGGTCCCGTCATAAGGCTTCATGCTGGGAGTTTGGAAGCGTTTTGGGAACTCGGTGTCAGCGATTGCAGGAGCGAATATCGATATCATGTGTCTTGTTGGGGAGACTTCTAGCATATGTTGGACTACTCCAGGTACGCTTCAGATCATATGTGGTAGCTATTAGAGTTCTTTGGCCATGATCGGGCTCATTCATGTATCAACATCCATGGAGTTAGCGGTAAAGGTATTATTATTGACGAAGTTACCAAGATCCTTGTTATTGGGAGTAACGAAGGTTTCATCAGGATCCTAGATCGTATGGGCTTGTTCTCTTGGAGCCGTGTCCTAGGCGGGAACAGAGGTCGGTATTGAGGATCCTATCTAGCGACAATTCGCTAAGGATCCCATGTTGTTGAAGTTCAGGATCTTGGGCTGTAAGATCGAGGGTGCTTCTTCATGAGGCTTGTGGATCTCTGCCCTCATTCTCTCCACTTCCTTGAGTATTGTCATGTTATCCTCCTATTTTTGAGTGACTTTTCGTTCCAATCTCTTCATCATAGCGAAGATTTCGTTATTAGAAATCAATACAGAAGGATCCGGAAATCCTTGGGTAGTGACCGGAGAGGTGTTTTTCTTCGGTGCCTCAGAGGCTTTCTTGGGAGCTCCTCCTGGGGTGGAGGATCGTTTTTAGAAGAAATGGGAGGAATAGAGGAATAGGATAAGGACGATTGGGTAGACATGATTCCTAAATGATTATGAACACCACGGCCCCACGGTGCGCGCCAATTTGTTTTGGTCAAAAATCGACTAAGTAGAATTCAACCAAATTGTATGAGAGGTTGTGATGTTCGTGGTAAATAAAGTATAAATTGATGATCAAAGTGACACAAGTGAGTTACAAGGAAAGCCCTTGATCCTTGATAGGATCTTCGACATAAAACCTTGGGAGGTGATAATAATCACATTCCATGATGTTTTTATTGATATAAAATGTTGATTTAAAGAGATGAATGTGTAAATGTAAGTACAAGTATCGTAGATAGCTAAAAGTGTATGTAGTGTGCTATCTACATGTGTTATTTATAGTCTAATGTTAATAATAAGAAGTCCGATAATTTCGGGATCCTCTAGAATCAACATATGAACGTTGTTTGACTTGGTATTCTGGGTCTTTTGCGTGGTTGAGATGACTCTCCGTTGATAATGGGTCTTGTGTTGACTCATTGTGCACTTGTGAGAAAAATAAAGAGAATATAGTCGTTACAAATGTTAGAAATATTAATGGTAATAGTCAGGATCCTGGGATATGTTTTAAGGATCCTGAGGCTTCAGAGTATTTGAGGATGTCGAATATGATTCAAGGATACTGCCCCTAACACTTAACAATTCTGATAAGTTTTCTGAAACAACTGAAAATTTTATATTTCTTGGTTATTCTTCTCAGAAAAAAAGGATATAAAGTTTTAAGTCTTGATATATATTTTGGTTTTGTTTCCAGGGATGTAAAGTTTTATGAATCTGTGTTTATTTTCAAAATTAAGTCTTTTTTTGTGCCTGATAAACCTTCTATTACCTTGAATATTAGAGATCCCTTTTCCTGTGATGAGCCTTTTTTATCTAGTAATATTCAAGAAAATTCTAGTGTAGATGACTTGAGAGTTAACCATCATTCGGATGGTGCTAGTGCAAACCATAATCTAGTTGAGACTCCTTCTTCTATTGTTAGAAACCAGACTAGCAGGGTATAGGTGCCTTCTGTTGATGAGTCTATTCCTAGCTTATTTACCTTGGCTGAGGAAACTAGTCATTTTAGTCTTAATCCTTCTGGAAGTCAGTTTGTAGGGGTCATTAGGTCGTGGAGGGATGTACATATGCTAGTTAGATTAGATCTAAACTAGATCAAAGCAATAAATGAAGAGATGGAAGCTCTATATAGTATTATACTTGGGATATTACAGATTTACCTAAACATAGAAAAGGTATTGGTTGTTATTGGATTTATAAAATAAAATACAAATCTAATGGAGAAATAGAACGGTATAAGGCAAGATTAGTTGCCAAAGGTTATAGTCAAAGGGAAGGCATTGACTATGAGGAAACTTTTTCTCTAATGGCCAAAATTGTTGTTGTTAGGTTAGTGATTAATATTGTTGTTAATAACTCTTGGTGTCTTTATCAACTCCATATAAAAAATTCTTTTCTGTATGGTGATCTTGTTAAAAATGTGTATATGAATTTACCTGAGGGGTATCATGCTAAAAATGATTCTAGAGTGTGTAAACTTGTCAAGTCATTATATGGGCTCAAACAATCCCCTCGAAAGTGGAATGAGAAGTTATGTGCTTCTCTTTAGTTTTTTCCAAAGTATTAATGATTACTAATTATTTGTTAGGAATAAAGGTAGTTTGGTTGTGATTTTACTAGTTTATGTTGATCATATAATACTAACAGGTAATTGTGAGTCTGGAATTTCTGTTGTTGAATAATTTTTAAAATCTTAGTTTTTAAATAAAGATTTAGGTGAATTGAAATATTTTCTTGCAATTGAAGTTATACATGTTAATAATGGAATTTGTTTAAATCTAAGAAAGTATTGCTTAGAGTTGTTACTTGAATTTGGGTATGCATGGGTGTAAACCTGCTAAAACACCACTTGAAGTTAATTTGATTATTAATAGTAATTCCGATGATAATAGTTCTAATTTTTTTAGAATATTACTAAATTTCAAAAATTAATAGGTAAGCTTATTTACCTCACTATTACTTGACAAGATATATCATATGTTGTTCAATTGTTAAGTCAACATATGCGTAAGCCACGAAAGTCTCATCTGAATATTGCATTCAGACTTTTGTGTTATTTGAAATATTCTCCAGGAAAGGGTGTTTTTATTTCAAAAACTAACATCTTTGATGTTGTTGGTTATGTGGATGCTGACTAGACTAAATGTTCAACTCTAGAAAATTTGTGACTAGTTATTTGGTCTATTGTGGTGGATCTCTTATTTCTTGGAAAAGTAAGAAACAAAGCACTGTGTCCAGATCATCTACCGAATCCAAATATCGTGCTTTGGGATATGTTACTTGTGATATTTTATGGGTTTTGAAAATTTTATATGATCTTGGTTATAAAACTTTAACTCCTATTAACTTGTGATATTTTATGGGTTTTGAAAATTTTATATGATCTTGGCTATAAAAGATTAACTCATATGTCAGTTTATTGTGATAATGAATATGTCATTAAGATGGCTCATAATCCTGTTTTTCATGAAAAATCTAAGCATTTCGAGGTTGATGTTCATTTTGTTAGAGAGAAAATTAAAAATAGTATTTTTTATTAAAATTGATTCTTCTAATCAAAATGTTGATATTTTGACTAAATCTTTAGTCTCTCAACAACATAATTTTTTGTCTAATAGACTTGGTCTTTTGGATGTGTTTCTTGGGAAATAATTGTTTGTTATCATGTTAAGTTTGAGTGGGGGTGTTAAAAATATAATATTGTGTCAAACTTAACATTTTTTGTGGCTTGGGTCTATTGTCTCATATTATTTATCTTGCAGAGATTGAATATGTGTTATTGTTTGCAGGTTAGTTTAGACACACGGATCTTTTGATCCGCGGATCTATTCTTGACGCGATGTATTTATTCACGGACGAACTCATTTTTCTCTCATAACTCACGTATTCACTTTCAGATACTCTAAATACTCTCTCTACAATTAAGGTTTCACAGTTCATCTGGGTTTTGTACATGTATGTATTCTATTTATACATTTATAATTTCTGCTCCCAAATGAAAATTGAAGTAATAATTATATTAATCACATTTTACAAAGGCCTCCTAATTGAGGAGCCATTAGCCCATAAATTTAGTATTAATTTATTGGGAAATTTGAAAAAAAAAATCTTATATTTTGGCTCTATTGACAAAAAAGTCACCCCTGATTTTTTTTTCGCAATTTAACCATTGTAACCGGTAAAATTTGCAAAAGAACATTTGTAACCGGTTATTATCGGTTTTAAGGGTTAAATTGCAAACAAATATCAATGATGGATTTTGTGTTAATAGGGATAAAGTTTAAGGACTTTTTCAGAGATTTTTTTTATTAAATTTATTTGAAGAATACTTATATTTATCTAAATCACTTTTACTAAAAAAAACTCATAGTTTTTTAATTAAAAACTAAATAATGATAATTTATATATTATTTTTGGATTTTTAATTATCTTGAATAAATATCATTACCATAATCACAAAGATATCATCAAAATACACTTCTTAAGTAGAGCTCTATTATATTTTTTGTGAGTTTCATTATATATGTGGCCAATCTTTAATAAATATTATCACTAAAATCTGTAACACCCTGTTTCGAGTCGTTTCATGATTCGGGGTCATGACCCGCATATCAAGTATCATAAGGCTTTGGGCTTTAGGTAAAGAAAGGTTTAGACCCATTTGGAAGTGGGTAATGTTGATCATGTGATCCAAGAGTCCGGCTTATGTTTGGAGCCCAAGGGTATAATGGGAAAAGTGGTGTTTTAGACCTCTTTTATGAATTAAGGATTTTAGTTTGATGTGTTTTAAGTTAAAAGTAATTAGATAGGGTTGTAGAGCTCCTCAATACCTTTCTGTGGATATAAAGATCATTGAAATCGGAGTTGAAACGAAGAAGTTATGACCGTTTGAAGTTAGGATGGTTTTGGGTTAAGCTGTGTACGCTGGGCGTAAAGGGGAGTACGATGGGCGTACTAGGGTATCCCTAAGTACGCTGGGCGTACCAAGAATACGTTGGGCATACGCGATCAGTTCCCAAGCCCTATTTTCGTGGTTTGAGCCCTATTTAAGCTCCTTAACTTCCCCAAACCCATTCCATTCTCAGCCTCCACCTCTCCAACACCCTCCCTTAAAACCCTAACCCTAGTTTGAGCCTTGTGAGAGAAAAAAGAAGGTGTTTTTGAGTGTTTTGGAGTGTTCTTGATGCATCTTGGAGAAGAATGAGCTCATTGGAAAAGTCTTGGTTGCATTGGAGCTTGTAGATCCAGACTTTGTTCAACTTGATCTTTCTTCTAGAGGCATAAAGCTTGAATCTTGAAGCTGAATTTGTTAGATCTAGCTAGTTTTGGGTGTTATGAGCTTTCGGTCACTTTAGTGCATAAAGTTTAGATCTTGAAAGTTTGTGACGTTGTTATGGATAAAGTTCGAAACTTTATCCATCGAAACATCATATTGATTCAGATCTAAAGGTTGGAGACTCGAACTTAATGGATTAAGTTGAAAAAGATGCACTTTTGGTCCCTTTGAGACTTAAAGACAAGATCTTGGTTGTTTGGACCATTCTAATGGATAAGGTTGGAAAATTTATCCATTATGGAGTTATTAGGAACCATAAAAATGTAATCTTGGACCTTAGTTTCCTTCCATGCTTGAGTTAGGATGTCTTAAAGAGTTAAGAAGTTAGGATTTTTGGTATTTAGCACTTATTAGCCATGCAAGATCATAAAGTTGAAAAATTTATGATTCAGAACATCATTCGAAAAAGAAGGGCCTGGCGTGATCGCAGCGCATCCGCCTATGTTTCCGCAACTTTATGATTTTGGGATTGTACTCTGATATACTTTTAAATGATTGATAAGGATAAATGGTGTTTATGGTTGAATTAAAAATGAAATTTTTACCTTATGATTTTCGGGTCGTTACATGTTTGTATCAGAGCGTTGGTTTGAGGGATTCGGTTATACTTTTGGGTGTGTCTGAACTCAAACTGAGGGTTTGGTAGATTTTTCATAAAAGAAACTTTTTTATTAAAATATTTTCTAATAAAATAAAGGGGTGTGGTGCGTTCAATCAGTCGAGCTCAAGTAAGTGATTCCCAGAATACACGTACATGTTTGTTATGTTATATGTTATGAGAATTGCATGCTAGATTGGGGCTAAGGATCTCCTCATGATTTCATGCTAGGAGAGATGCCTTTAGATGTCTAATTTTTTGAGCTCTTAGAATTGCATGCTAGTATGGATTTCAGACGATTGGATGGATTGGCCTGATATGTGATGCCTTATAGCCTAAGAGGAATTGGATGCTATTGTAGATTTGGAATCTTTCTTGGTAGAAAGTGAGCTTAGGATTCCCTTTGTTGTTCTATAGCTCGGAGTGTTACTGCACGAATGTTTCTTGGTTTGTGCTTTGTGGAACTCTTAGTTATGTGATTTATCTATTAAGTGAATATGTTAGGTCACATGTAGCAAAGGTTAAATGATCTCAGAGTGACGGATTTGACTCTATTACGCAGCTCTCGTTTGATTCTAACCGTTGTAGGGTTGAGTCTTTTACTTTAAGGATTATCTTAGCTTTATGGCATGTGATTGTATTCATGAAGTAGTTAGCTGACATCAGTGGGAGTTCTTCAGCAACTAATGGTAGGGTGAGGTCGAACCAAGGAGAGCCTAGGACGAGGGTTAGTGGGTTTGATTGTGTTCTTTAGCAGGTACTTGGAGTACTAGTTTCAGAAGATGACTTAAAGGATTCAGGATAACTCTTGAGGAAAGTATGGATAGGTTTGGAAGGTACTATAGGGTCCGTACTACTAAAGCACAGGATTCATAATCGAATCGAGGGGAGTCACGAAGAATTTAGGAAGCCTGTAGGATGAGGATTCTTTGAGTATGTTTTGATTACTGTATGATTGCTTTTCAATATAGTAATGAGCATTCGCGGCAGAGCATCTGGTTCAAGATCTAGTGTTGGCACTGAGCCAATTGATGAGCAGATGCGGGGGTTCATCTCGTCAGAGATCACCCGCGGTATTTTGGAGCAGACACCTATGATCTTTAGTACGATCAAGGAGGGGATCATGGAGATTATACAGGAGTGTTTGGATGTGTTTCGTACTAGGGTTATGGAGTTATTAAATGAGCGACTCGGGGCTTTCCAGGCCGAGATCTCAGCAGGACAGTTGGGAGCACGGACTCCCTCATTTCGGGAGTTCAAGTTTTGTGGAGCCCCATAGTTCTTTAGGGAGGAGGATCTTGTTGGGTTGTATGAACTATAACACTCATATGGTGCACATACAACCCTAATGCTTTGGATCTAAGTTTTCTCTAGTTATACATGCAACAAAAATATCCAAAGCATGAAACCTATAACAAGCATACAAATTGATATTTGTAACATAAAAATAAGTTAGACAGTTACCTCTTTGTTGTAGCTTGTAGAGTTTTGGCCTTTCAAGAGCTTAGCATCCCAAGTGTGATGCCTCAAACAAGTCACTAACACCATGAACAAGTGGAGGATAATGAGAGAGAGGTTGGGAGCATAAAAAACGGCTAGGTTTTCACCTTGGAGTACTAGTGGCCGATTTTGCAAGCTTAGGGACCTTATTTATAGATTGGAATCTTTAGGGTTTAAACTTGTAAACCTTAATTCACTTGGGCTTTTAATCCATTAACTCATTAGCCTTATGGACTACCTCTTCATGGACTCTCACAAAGATTTAGTCCATTCCTAATCAACATGGATCATTAGCCCAAACTATAAATATCACTAATTTACATAATCAGTCCCTGCAAATTTAATTAGTCTCTTTTGATCACTAAATTAATTCCAAATTAATTCTTAATCAATACCAATTAAATAATATGATTTCTTAATTAATATATTATTATTATAATATATTATTAAATCACAAATAACCTCTTTCTCAAATATCCATCCTGTCAAATTGTCCTGATGAAGGCAACCTGAAATGGACCATGCTGCTCTCGGATCAAGTACATACCAATTATAGTTATGGTCTCAGACACTTAATCCAATAGTCTCCCACTTCGATAAGTCTAATAACTATAACTGCAAGTACGGCTTGAAAAACCGACCAGCAATCGTAGCTCTCAAAAGCCGCTGTCGAACTCTGATGCGTCCATTAGATAAGGGATCATATATTCCTCCATTCTAGATATCGTATGGACATGATACATGGATTATAATCATTTTCTCTTTCGATGTTTTGTTTCCTGATTTCCGATTTATGACGACCGAATAATTGAACAAATCAAATCAGTCTAGGCTTGGCCAAGTGCTTAGGGTGTCATCACTAAATCATCGAGGGTCCCACAGATATCGCTTTTATCCCTCTTAGGGTAAAAGGAATGGATAAACTTCGACTCATATGCTTTCTCTATTTACTCATCAAATCACACACAACAATACGTTTTATAACACCAAGTTACTGGTGCGTTTACTTATCATCAATGTGTCACCGACTTGTAAACTACAACTATATGTCTCCGTTTCAAGAATATAATATATTATTGTCTCACAATCACTCGTGATGAAATCCCTGAAGTGATTCAGATGAGCGTACGTTTAATCCAATACTCAAATCTTATTACAGGAGTACTCATGAACACTGCAGCAAACTCGCGCCATGTCTAAACACCTTTGACAATCTACAGTCGGATTCATGATAGTCTTACCTAATTACTTACTTCCAAAGTATGATTGATTGTGGATGTTTGAATAATCTTATTATTCGGGAAGTCAAAACATGCAAAGTGAAACACAAGAATAATCGAATTCAATATGGTCTCAAAACTTTTGAATATAAATAAAACACCTTTTATTTAATCACCATATTGATTACACATTATTCATTGTATAATGTTTCGATTTATCAAATTAATATTTGAATTAAAAAAAATAGTTATTCCATACTCCAAGCATGCACACTATGTTTACCTATGGTCCTTACTTTTTGAAATAGATCAATTGTAAACATTTCCAATGACTCTCATTTCACAATTCCAAATCCTTATCACAAGTGTAAGAATACCAATTTTTGCCACTATTAGAATGTGTTAGATTCTAAACTATCATGCAATGTATCTTTTGTAATGTCGAGGTACCAAAGTCACAGAGACTTTGCCAACGATATTATAAAACTTTTCGCTGGAGATTGATAACAATACAATTCCAAGGAAGCGAAGTCTCAAATTCAAAGTACATTCCTTTGAACATTCTTCTTGCATAAAGGTTTCTAACCTACACATAGATTCTTAATATCCAACTCCCATTTTGAAAACATTTCCATATTTTCCATATGACAATGTATTATTAATAGAATTCTGTCTATACATAATAATGTCAATATGGTCCATCCATTACTATACTCCCAACTGTCCTTAAGCAACCAAGCCTTAGCGAACCTTAGATTGTCCTTGACAATTGTTTAACCACTTTAGTCATATCCGGTTCTAGTCCTTTTTCCCTCTTAATGCCATAGGCATTTGGAAAATTAGAACACGTGAACATTATAGCATATGTAATCGATCCTATATCCGAAGCATATGGGACAGGATTCATAATGTCTTACATAAAGACATGATACTTGACCAGTCTTTTGCTATAATAGTTCCATATATAGAAATAAAGTATAAGTATCCTCTCCCCTACTATAGCGAAAAAACTTTTCAACCTTTGCAACTTTGCAAATTAGAAATTTTTTTCCTATAAATAGTATTGCTAACTCGTAACACTTACCATAATAATTATGCTCCCACTAGCATAACAATTATTTTGTTACTAGCATAATATTTATGCTTCCACTAGCTTTGGCATGTAAAAATCAGATGGACTTCTAGAAATCAATACTTTATTGACTTTCTTACCAAAATTCATATTTTTGATATGAGATGCTTCGATAAGCCTTTATCTAAGGTCATACACATTTTATTAGTAAGACCATATGTGTGTCTAAACTATTTCAGAACTCATATCAATAAGTTCCGAATGTTCAAACTATTTGGCATTTCTCACAATTCGAACTATGAAGAGGGATGTCGTAATCATAATCGAATTTGAGAACGCAATTAACACAACTGCTATCTCCTTAAAATCTACATAGTGAAAGCGTTTCCTCACAATCATTTTCATGAATTGGAGAGAAACATTATGACACTTAGATTTTATGGTGTATGTGTTCCTATCCATGTGAATCTGTCATTCCCAACCATTATCATAAGACAATGTCTATGACAAATTCAAACTCATATGGACTGAACTTGTTCAATCTTAATTTATTGCCACTTGGCAGCACAAGGGCCTACCATGTCTTCCAAGTTGTTAAGTAGCTCACCTATACAGATCAATGAACTTTCACTGATCAAGGTCCTTCGCCTTATGAAAACAATTGAGAACTAATAGAACTCACATGCATAGTCAACTTTTAACTGGAATGGGCACAGAAACAAAAATATATGTCAACACGATAGGTTACAAACCTCAAGTCGTGAGCTAGTGATAACTAATTGGTTTATTCTTGATTAGTTCCTGAAACTTTTCCAGATCTTTAAGACTCCCACTGGCTTCTTGACATATAAGATTCTCTTGTCAAGAAACACTCCTTGACAAACAAATATTCAAGAGTTAGTGTGGATTCTTATCAAGGTAAACACTTCATGTAATTGGTCTTAGTTGTTCTTTGTCTTATCCAAACATCATAACTACCAATTTCAAATGTGAAAGATCAAGAAACATTTCTACTCCACATTCTATGAGGTGTTATAAACCTGCTTAAGATATGTCACTCAATTCACAATCTCAGAGTATGACTCTAAGACTTGATCTTGGAACGAAGTATGATTCATCATCTTTATTTAACCATTTCAACAATTTCTGATTCCTCTTCTTAGTCATGCAAGTGCACTAAGGTGTCCTTAGAGGATCAATTGTGACATGGTTCCATAATCATTAGGATGCTCATAAAACACGATACTAAAGTGATCTCCTTTCCTTTCAGATTGGAGAAACTTTTATCTTTCTGCCTAATTTATTCTTCCTATTCGTTTAGCTATTCATTGAAGTTTTTCCAATAAATCAGAATTACACTTAGTCTTGTAGGTATAACCATATTTACTAAACGTTTAATAAATCATGACGAATAGTCTTTATCATTCTTTATGGTGGATCTAACCAGTGCACATCATTGTGTACTAGATCCTTTCATCTTTCACTTGACTTACATATACATGTAAACAAGGAATTATTCTCAATTTCCCAAGTACCAAGATTTTCATACATCACATGATTCAAATCATATCATTCCAAGTTTCTGTCCAATTGAAACTCGGACGATGAGAATCTTTTCTTATTTAGAAAATTACGACATTACCACAATTGATATAACTAAGAATCAAACCATTTTCAATATTGCTATTAATAGAAACTTACAAACATCAATTTTCACAAATGTCATTGTAAGAAAATATAAAATAAGATAAAATCAAAATTTTATTTATTTATAAAATTGCGGAAAACTTGTCCTTACGATGCAATTACAAATGAAAACTATGTTACTTCATATTTCTAAGCAATCTATCATAACTCTTAATTAGCAGCTCAAAAATCCGATCATCGAACCATGCGATCGAAATCCATCTCTTTGCGATCTGACTCAACTTACTCTTCCTTTAAGCTTCCTTTCTCTTCTTCGATCCTATAAAACATCAAAATGCAATCTTATCACATCATGTATTAAGAATCTACAAATAGGAACTTAATAAAGTTAGATAGTGGACTTACCTAAAGTAGAACCATGCAATTTGATCTTACCATCTCTTAGATCACTCAAGTAGTCAGGGCAGCTTCGCAACCAATGCCCCTTCTCTTGGTAGTAGTAACAAACAGACTCTTTTGGAATGGCACACAGGACAATCTCAAACTTAGCCTTTCTCTTTACCATTTGGTCTAATGGTTAGACCATGGCCGATCCCTTTCCGTTGGGAAGAGAAGACTTTTCTGGACTTCCAATGTTTACATTGTCATTGTCCATGGAAGTTTGGGAAGTAGATCTTCCAATCAAATTTGCATTACCAGTGCGCCAAATCATTTCTAATTCAGCAACAATTAGCAAATAGGTAAGATCCATAAGGGTCACGTTGTGGTCTGTCATATAGTAATCTCTAATGAACTCAGTATATGACTTAGGAAGTGATTGAAGAACCAAGTCAACAGCCAACTTCCTCGAGACAACGACACCTAACATTCCCAGCTTGTCAATGTGTGACTTCATCTCCAAGACGTGTGCACACATAGACTTTCCATCTTCGTGTTCGCTAGCCAATAGGGTTTGAGTGACCTTGAACTTTCAAGTCGACGAACATGTGGGTCAGGGAGAATAATTGGAGGAGGTGGAGGAAGTGAAGTATGATTTCTGTGAACATCATCTTCAGGAGGAAAGCTTTTTCCATAAGATTCGGGAAGACCATAGTTTTCAGAACTAGACATCTACAAGGGATAAATTCAAGTTAATTGATTTAAGTCCTTAATATAACACCCAAATGAAATATTAAGGCTAGGACCCAACACAATATTCTACAATTCGGAAGAGGGATGTCGTAATCTAATTGCAAAATATTTGAAGGTAGATAAATGACGATTTACCAATTTCCACCATGAAAAACGAAAATGAATATTAGGTTTTAAATGAATTGAAATTCCTAGATTCTTTTGAGATTCATTGAACTTTTCAATGACATGTTTAACTTCGATTATGCCCTTCAAGTTTGTGACTGGGATACCGTGGATCACAAACAAGGTGTGAATAACCATGCAAATTAGCTTGGCACTCTCGATGTCATTAATCACCTAATCAATGTGCCGGTTAACCACACACGCTCCATTGATCAATGATACTTTACGAGAAACCCATTGACATCATTCATTAGTCCACATTAGTGTGCCGGTTAACCACACACGCTCCACTAACTGACCAATAAGGTGCAATGTGCAATTTCATGGGTTAGCATCAAATTCACATTTTTCCTAAAGTAACTAAGATTGGGAATTTATAAAGTGTTTAGTTACTTTGTATTTCATTATACTTTTAATGAGTATTTAAGTGTCCAATCAAACCTGTTCGGCTAACGACCCTCCACTGGTCAAGGGTGCGGTGGGTAAGAGTGGATACCCAATGGCGGTCATTTTACAGGCCGCTTCCTTAAACACCCCTTATAGACCAGCTTCGTGAATGAGGCCTACTAACGGTTAGACTGACTTTTTTAAACTTATACATATATAATATATTAGACTTTTAATGTTATATAGTATAAGGGTGTATTTTATACATTTAAAATACTAGGTGGTTTAATCTATTAATTAAACTAGACTTTTAATTTAATTAAACTCAAACCATATAACTCTGGATTTATTTATACTCTTTTAATAAATTATCAACAAAACCATAATTAAAACTTTTAATTCTAAATTTAAGTTATGAAGCCAAAAGGTTTAGTATTTAATATTTCACAATTAAAACCTTTCTAATCAATTTTTAAATTTCAAAACTTGAGGGAAAGTTTTGTAACTCTTCAAAACCTCATGAGTTTTAGAATTTATGTTACATAAATGAGACTTTCCAAGTTCCATAACTTGAGGGCAAGTTATGAAACTTTTCAAAGCCATTTAGATCAAATTTTGTAACTCTCTTTCAAGACTCTTGGCTTCCATAACTTAAGGAGTTAATTTGTTTTATGAATGAGACTTTACATATTCCATAACTTGAGGACAAGTTATGAACCTCTTCAAGACCATTTAGATCAAACTTTAAACTAATAAAATAATCCGATCATTTTATCTTTTACTAAATTGACCTAATTCAACTCTTATAGCAAAATGATTAAAATTTTACAAATAATTAGTTTTTTCATAAACTCAAGTAATTATCTTAAATAAGATTTATCAGTGATTCCATGTGTCAGCACCAGGCTTTGCCTTGGAGCCCAAGCTGACTCACGACGTGAGTGACCCTCCAGCCCTCTATAAATAAGAGGTGAAGCATCCATTCTTCCTCACACCTCCCATCACTTCCCTCTCTCTCTAGAACCTCTCTCTAGCCCCGAAACCCCCCGAAAAGCCTAGGGAACCTCCCTAGCACGAGGTGGAAGCCCCGGAGCGCCCGACGGCTCCGAGAAGAAGAGTTTTTCGGCTCGAAAACGCTGCTCCAGCGAAGCCCGGTTTTGAGAAAAACCCGCTGTAAGTGAGCTACGCCTATCCTACCTTTAGTATAACTTATGTTTCAATATAGTATCGTTACTGTGAACCTATAAATAAGATTTATCAGTGATTCAAAGTCGTTATACTGATTAACCTACTTACGGGAATGATGTCTAGGCTGTGATTTAGTGAGGTTTTTAAAGTGGGATTTCCAAACAGTATACTTCGTATACCAAACGGACCCTACCTCCGATATGATCGATCCTACCTGTTTGTTCCTTACTTGATAGATCATGAAGTAGACTCTCAGTTAATGAAGAATCTAGACTAATAATTAGTCGCAATAAATATTAGACTAAAATCAAGTGGTAATAATACTAGGTTTCGTCGAAGGAAATCATATTGTTACGAAGCGAAGCGCTGCTCGAATTTCGAGTCGTCATTTTAACAGGTGAGTGCATAGTTACTTTCATCTTACACATAGATATGAAGTATTTTATATAAATTACGTGCTATGTGTGCATATTATCTGTATACTTGCTATCAATGCTTGATGAACGATTTTATACATGTTTTAAATGATTTAAATTGTATATATGTATTTTATATCTACAAAATATGTTGGGTAAAACATGGGTAGATTAGAGATGAGATAAATGATGAGCGATGAAAGATGAGATGAATGATGAGCGATGATATATGAGTGGTAAATTATGGTGAGAAGCGATGACCTAAGCGATGAGCCAACCGATGACCTAAGCGATTAGCCAAGCGATGACCTAAGCGATGACCCCGTCATCTAGCAGAGTATGGATGACAACCACAGACTATTCTAGACAGTCCAGTGGAATACTAGCAGGCTCGCAACCTGTAGGTGTTGTGAACGATGTCTTCACCCGGTGTACTCTAAACCCTGGCGACTATGTGACTTAGTGTCTGTTGTATAAACTCTGGCGACTATGAGACTTAGTGCCTAAACCCTGGCGACTATGCGACTTAGTGCCTGTCGAGTAAACCCTGGCAACGATGGATTTCGTGCCGATTCCTTAGGATGATTCTTAGGAATGAACGAACGAGGAATAGCTAATTCTTAGGGTAGATCATTAAGAGTAAAGAAAATAATGGGGATGGGTAATTGGGTTGATTGTTTGATGTTTAAACATAATAATTATATTATTGTGGGTTGAAAACCCTATGTACTCACCAGGTTTCCCAACCTGACCCACTCAAGCTTATTTGTATCACAGGTGCCGATAAGAAGTTACATTACATTGAGAGATTAAAGACGTGTAGATCACTAGTGTAAATGAATGTAAGTTCTGTTTATGCTTATGTTTCTGTATTGACAATGACATCCCAAATGTTTTAAAATGAATAAAAATTCATTTCTTCGGAAATGCTTTAATAACGTATTTATCATGTTTTACTAGGAACAAATTCCGCAACATTTTTATTAAAAGAAGTACTCTGATTTTTATAAAGCATAAACAAAATCGGTCTTTTCTGGCCGGGAAAATGGGGATGTCACAGGTTCCATTGCAAGTGCTCCTGTAGGAGGAGGGGAGCAGAACCCTAAGACGCTACATGTATGTATCGTATTCTTCTATTTCATTCTTTAATCATTATGCTTATGATCCTATGTTGATATGTGTGAAATGTTATGTCCTGATTATCTAAGAATGGAAGCACTTGTATGAGTGACATAGTTAGTTTATCCAGAAGTTGTCATATGACGTTCTGCATGCTGAGAGTCATGATCGGAAACTCGTCTTGTGGAGCTGGATTTATGTTATTATCCATCATTAGATTGGGCCCTTTAGTGAACTGATCATCCTGCTCAAAGGATCAAAAACTAGATTGATATGTTGGTTTCAACACAATGAGTCGGAAGGAGTGAAGAGTAATTTCATGAGATTATTAGAACTCGAGTTGATAAAGATCTGTCATGATTTAGAGGTGTAAGGGATTGATCTTAACACGAGTGCAGGGTGAGTTACTACCAGGTTCATGTTTACAGAATTGTGAGTGTGGTCCTCGCATCAGAAGTGTTTAGGAAAATATATTAGGGAAGCTAGGTGTCCCCATCCGAGATAACGAAGTCAGATTTCAAGAGCGCTTGTAGCGCTCAGGATGGATGTCAGCTGATTGTTAACAAGATTTTAACTGATTACTACTGTTGTAGGGCAAGAGCAATAGTGAACCATCACTCTAGAGTGTGGGTGACGACTTAATCGCACAGGTTTGTTCAAATGTTGGGATTGTCAAAAGGATTTAAATGGACTTAGTAGAGATGTTCGGCATGCATTGATTTTTCAGTAACTAGGTAGTTGAATTGGTGATTCATCCGTTCTGGTCAAGGGTTATGGTTCTTTTTCATAAGATGAAGTGGCTTAGGGATGTGGAGTTGTATTATGGTAAGTACTTGGGATTATTGAGCTCGTTGAGATTTCGGAAGTATTCATCTGGTTTTGGAATGCATGTAATAGCTAAGATTGGCAAGTAATGGACTGCCAGTTCTTGTAAGCTCTAGTTTTTGACGGTTTGAATAGTAATGTTGCAAGATGGATTGGAATCCATCAAATTTTATGGATGGGAAGAGTGCAGTCGAATCTAAGTAGGGGAGAAACGTTTGGTTTAAGGGTTGCATAAGAATGGATATTCAGATCTTATCACGCATCAGTAGTAACGCATGGTGGATATATGATCAGGAACAAGTTAAGGGTTTGGTTAGGGCCTCTCTGCCTGTTCTTTTCTGATTAAGGCTTTGGGGTTCTAAGCATAACCCAAACACTTGGTTGGGATATAGTCGGATGTGGGTTCGACTCAGGAGGATCATGGTTGGTATAGAAAATGAGCGGTAAGACCATGGGTTAGGAGCATGGCAGTATGGAAGTGTTGTAAGACTACAGGACAACTGTAGCATTCACGGGGTTGATAGGCAGTTGTGGGAGTCTTGTAAGACTACGGGGTAGCCGTAGCATACACAAGTATGATAGGCCATTAGGGAAGTGTTGTAAGTCTGCGACGTAGTCGTAGCATTCACCAGATTGAGGTAGGCTATTGTTGGAGTGGTCGTTAGGCTGAAAGAGGATCAACACGTGCCTGGGGTCGAGGCAGAAAGTATTTTCTAAGGACTTCCCTTTGTGTTGGTATGATGATCGTTGGATCTGAGGCGAGGTTAGACCTGTACAACACTCGAATGGGTGAGACCCGCAGGCGAGGCCTGTTCGATTATGCAAGACTGGGTGGGACCTGTGGGCGAGACCCGTTTGGTTGTGATAGTGTGGGTGAGACCCGGTGGAAATTGGCTGGAATAAGGTATTGGATCAAATTTAGAATGTGATTAGTTTGTGGTCAGTGACTGGCATTTGTGTGGTGGTTAGGCTAGGGTAGCCCTTATTAGTTAGACTGTTAGTCAGAGTCTTGTGATGGGACCAGGTGTAAAACTTTCAGTCTCCGCGGTGGATTGTAGAGCTCCTCAATACCTTTCCGTGAATATAAAGATCGTCGAAATCGGAGTTGAAACGAAGAAGTTATGACTGTTTGAAGTTAGGACGGTTTTGGGTTAAGTCGTGTACGCTAGGCATACGGGGAAGTACGATGGGTGTACTAGGGTATCCCTGAGTATGATGGGCGTACGTGATCAATGCCCAAACCCTATTTTCTTGGTTTGAGCCCTATTTAAGCTCCTTAACTTCCCCAAACCCATTCCATTCTCAGCCTCCAACTCTCCAACACCCTCCCTTGAAACCCTAACCCTAGTTTGAGCCTTGTTAGCAAAAACAAGGTGTTTTTGAGTGCTTTGGAGTGTTTTTAATGCATCTTAGAGAAGAATGAGCTCAATGGAAAAGTGTTGGTTGCATTGGAGCTTGTAGATCCAGACTTTGTTCACCTTGATGTTTCTTCTAGAGGTATAAAGATTGAATCTTGATGATGCATTTGTTAGATCTAGCTAGTTTTGGGTGTTATGAGCTTTTGGTCATTTTAGTGCATAAAGTTTAGATCTTGAAAGTTTGTGACCTTTTTATGGATAAAGTTCGAAACTTTATCCATCTAAATATCATATTGATTCAGATCTAAAGGTTAGAGACTTGGACTTAATGGATTAAGTTGAAAAGGTTACACTTTTTCTCCCTTTGAGACTTAAAGACTAGATCTTGGTTGTTTGGACCATTCAAATGGATAAAGTTGGAAACTTTATCCATTATGGAGTTATTAGGAACCATAAAAATGTAATCTTTGACCTTAGTTTCCTTCCATGCATGAGCTAGGATGTCTTAAAGAGTAAAGAAGTTAGGATTTTTGGTATTGAGCACTTATTAGCCATGCAAGATCATATGATTGAAACCTTTATGATTAAGAACATCGAGGGCTAGATCTAGATTTTAGATGAAGGAGCTTATCAATTAAGCTCTTAATGGGAAGAGTGGGTGACAGCCATGTACTCTGGGCGTACCAAAGGGTACGATGCACATACGTGATCAACCCCTCGACTCTGGTCAAACGTGTAGTACGCCATGCGTACTGTTGTGTACACCTAGCGTACTCACCTAGTTGACCCGGTTGACTTAAACTTTGACTTTGACCAGGGGTTCAACCAAGTTTGACCTAGGGGTATTATATGGATTATAAGTTAAGTTTGGGCATGTTCCAATGAGTAGGTGACAAATAAAGCTGATATTCGGAGTAGTGTCATGTTCAGCAATCTTTCAGATTGAGAGGTGAGTCTCTTCCCGGTGTTTGGCGGGTCGAAGGCACCAATGCCGGCCCATGGAATATTGTTATTTGTATGCTAGCTGTTTTTCTGACTCTTTCATGCATTGTATGTGTTTGTATGTATACCGGGCGGGGCCTGATGAGAACTTTGTTAATTTGTCACAACAAGCATATTCTAGGTCAAATGCTACTTCATTGTTGAATTTTTAGGTCTCAAGTGTAAAAATTTTATCATAAAGCTGATGGAGATTACTGTTGGATTAATGTCTAAGTCCATAACTATATTTGGTATGTACTTGACCCGACCCGGCATGGTCCATTTGGGTTACACTTCACCGGCACAATTTATATGGATAGTCTTTTGAGAATAGTATATTTATGATTTATATTAATACATTATAAGTTCTAATATATTAATATGGAATCATATTATTTAATTAGTATTGATAAAGAACTAATTTAGAATTAATTAAGTGATCAAAAAGAACTAATTAAATATGGACTCTTATATATATGGAATGGGCCAAGTTCATTTAGGTTGGGCTAAGCTTTCATGGATGGTCCATGGAGCTTTTAACCCATGGATCCTATGTAAATGAAAGGTCATGGGTATTAGGGTTTACATGGATGTAACCCTAATCCTCCATAATGTATAAAGGGGTCCTTGGCTCACCAAATTGGCACAAGTGTGTGAAAATAAGAGTGGGCCGATTTTAGAGTGCGTACATATTCTCTCAAGTTCTTCCAAGGTGTTTTGGTGATTTGTGATTCCATTTGAGGCTTCCACACTATTGGGGCTAAGCTCTTAAAGCTTGAAGACATCAAGCTACATCAAAAGGTATGTCATCTAACTAGAACTTTGTAGTATAGGTGCTTCATAATATGCTAGTTAGGATGAAACCTTGGAATAGTTAATATTTGCATGTATAATAGAGAAAACATAGATCCAAGGTTTATAGGGTTGCATGTACACCATAGGAGTGTTAGAATGCTCAAAACCCAACAGTGGTATCAGAGCCATGGGTTGTTTTCTGTTATATTGATGCAAATGTTTTATTTTCAAGTTGGAAAAAAAAGGATAAAAAAATTGACGTTTGTCAAATTTTAAGATAATTACTTGTTTTGTGAAAAACGAATTATTTGTAAAATTTGAATCATTTGTTATATGAGTTGAATTAGGTCAAATTTAGTAAAAGATAAAATGATATGATTATTTTATTAGTTTTAAAAGTTTGATCTAAATGTTTTAAGGAGTTACAAATTTTGTCATAAAATTTTGGAGCTCAAAAGTTTTTTTTAAGTTGTGATCTTAACGGTTTTTGAAACTTCCATAAGTTATGGATATGAAAGTTTTTTTAAAAAAAATTTGATTCAAAGTTTTTATGGAGTTACAAAATTTGGTGTTAATGTTTTAAAGAATTCCATAACTTGTTCTTAAGTTATGGAACATGGAAAGTTTCATCATAAAACACCATTAATTCCATAAGTTATGGAATCCAAAGGTTTTCAAGAATTACAAAACTTGCCCTCAAGTTTTGGAATTTGAGAAAAGTATTTTATGAAAAAAAGAATTGAATTCTAAAACTCTTGGGTTCATAACTTAAACAATTAATTAAATGGTTTTAATTTTGAGTTTAATAATTGGAATTATGATGTTTTGTTGAATAGTTCAAATTAACTCTTATGGACTTTATTAATAGTTAATTAAAGCGTTTAATTAAAATAGTATTATTAAATCCATAAATATATGGTTTGAGTTTAATTAAATTAAAAGTCTAGTTTAATTAATAGATTAAACCATCAAGTATTTTAAATGTCTAAAATACACCCTTATACTATTATAATATTAAAAGTTTAATATATTATATGTATAAGAGCAAGTCGTCTTACCATTAGTAGGCCTCATTCACGAAGCCGGTCTATAAGGGGGGGTATAAGGTTGTTGCCTATAAAATGGCAGCTTAATGGGTGTCCACTCTCACCCACCGCTTCCTTGACTGGTGGAGAGTCGTTAGCCGAACAGGTAGGACAAGGACTATAATTCTCCCTTCATTAAAAGTATTAATGATAAATACTAAGTAACTAAACCTTTTATTAATTCCCAATCTTAGTTACTTAGGAAAATGTGAATAAGGTGCTAATCCATGAAATTACACTTTGCACTTTGTTTAAACCGTTAGTGGAGCATGTGTGGTTAACCGGCACACTAACCTGGATTTAACAAAGTAGGCAAAGGGTAACTTAATATTTATCATAGTATCGGTGGAGCTCGTGTGGTTAACCGGCACATCGATTGAGGGGTAAATATTAAGGGTACCAAGTATATTTTCATGGTTACTTCATACCTTGTTTTGTGATCCTCGGCATCCCAGTCACAAAACCTGAAGGGCACACTCAAGATTGAAACATGCCATTGAAAAGTTCAATGAATCTCAAAAGATCTAGGAGTTTCAAATCCAAGTAAAAAAACCTAATTAAATTATTTCGTTTTTCATGGTGGAAATTGGTAAATCGTCATTTACATACCTTCAACTATTTTATAACTCGGATTACGGCATCCCTCTTCCAGTTATAAATAGGTTGTTGGATCCTAGCCTTAATATTTCATATTGGGTGTTATATTAAGGACTTTAGATCAACTATCTTGAATATCTCCCAAAAGATGTCGAGTTCAGACATCTATGATCTTCCCAAATCTCTTGGAACTTTACTTCCTCCACCTCCTCCAATTATTCTCCCTAACCCACAAGTTCAAGGTCACTCAAGCCCAAATGGCAAGCAAGGTCTATGTGTGATCACATCTTAGAGATGAAGTCACATATTGACAAGTCGGGAGAGTTGGGTTTCAAAGTCTTGAGAAAGTTGGATGTTCAATCACTTTCTAAGTCACATAGTGAGTTCCTTTGGGACTACTATGATACAGACTATGACATGAACCTTAATGATTATATCTATTTTCTTGGTGCTGCTGAATCAGCAATGATTTGGAACGATAGTGAAGCAAATTTGATTAGAAGATCAACTTCCCAAAAACTTTATGGACAGTGACAATGGTGACACTGGAAATCCAGAAAAAGCATTCTCTTCCCAATGGAAAGGGATTGGCCATAGTCAACCCGGTTGACCAAATGGTGAAGAGAAAGGCTAAGTCTGAGATAGTCCCATTACCAAAGGGTCCATATGTTTATATTGCCAAAGGAAGGGGCGTTGATTGCAAAGCTGCCAAATTTACCTAAGGATGTTAAAGTCAATAAGTTTGACTCTACATCAGGTAGAGCCCATTATCTAACTCTGTTAAGTTCTATTCTGAGATCCTCATTACATGATGTGACTGGGTCACATGTTGATGTTTTAAGAATCAAAGAATAGAGAGAAATCTTAAAGGAAGTATATGCTGATTCTGATCGCGAAGGTGGATTTCGATCGCATCAGAATTTTGAGCAGTTGCTTAAGAAGTTATGATATATTGCTAAGGAATAGATAACAACAATTTTCCATGTGGATTGTAAGGATAAGTTTTTCCGCAAAGTTTTAAAATAAAAGAAAATTGTTTAACTTTATTTATTTGAAGTATCCTTACAATGGCATTTGTGGAAAATTGTTGCTTATATGATTCCACTGACAGCAATATTGGAAAATGGATTTGATTCTTTCATTTGGGGTAGTGTCTAAATTTACCAAATCAGGAAAGTTCCTCATCGCCCAAGTTTCAATTGGACCGAAACTTGGAATCATGCAAGTTAAATAGTATGATGAATGAGAACTTTCAAGCATTGGAAAATCAAGACTAATTACTTGTTCACATGGATGTGTGAGTCAAGTGAAGGAGTCAAGGGATCGAGTAGACATTCTTGTGCACTGGTCATGTCCACCACAAAGCTCGTTAAGACTATTTGATTTACTAAAGTTTAGTAAATATGGTTATACTTACAAGTTTAAGTATAATTCTGAAACATTGGAAAAGTCTCAATGTATGGCAGAACGAATGGGAAGAATCAAATTAGGCAGAAAGATAAAAGTTTCTCAAATCTGAAAAGATGGGAGAGTACTTTAGTATCATGTTTGTGATCATCTTAATGATTTAGAAATCATATCACAATTAGTCCTCTAAAGGTCATCTTAGTGCATTCTTATGACTAAGAAGAGGAGTCATGAATTGTTGAAATGGTTAGATCAGGAAGATGAGTCATACTTCGTTCCAAAACAATTCTTAGAGTCATACTCCAAGATTGTAACTTGAGTGACATATCTTAAAGAAAGGTTTAAAACACTTGTCAAATGTAAGAGTAAAAGTGTCCTACTCTTGTACATTTGAAATTGGTAAGTTGTGATGTTTTGGATAAAACAAAGACCAACTAAGGCCAATTGTGTGAAGTGTTTGTCTTGATAAAGAATCCGCACTATCTCTCGAATATTTGGCAAGATAGTCTTATATGTCAAGAGGATAGTGGGAGTCTTAAAGATCCTAAAAAGAATTTCAAGAACTAATCAAGAATAAAACCTGAGGTTCTTCACTAGCACACGACTTGAGGTTTATAACCTATCGTGTTGACATATTCTGTGCCCATTCCAGTTAAAGTTGGCTTTGCATAGGAGTTCTGAAAGTTCTCAATTGGTTGCATAACAACTTGGAAGCAATGGCAGGCCCTGTACTGCCAGGTGGCAAGAAGTTAAGATTGCATAAGTTCAGTCCATATGAGTTTGGATTTGTCATTATCCTTGTCTTGTGACTATGGTTTTGACGATTCACATGGATAAGAACACATACACCATAAAATCTAAGGGTCATAAGGTTTCTCTCCGATTCATGAAAATGATGGTGAGGAAACACTTCCACCAAGTAGATTTGAAGCAGATGGCAAAAGGTCTAAACAATTGAGACTATGATTACGGTACCCCTTTTCATAGTTCTGAAATTGTTTAGACACACATGCATGCTATCTAAGGAAAGGTGTATGATTTTGATAAAGTTTTATCAAAGCATCTCGTATCAGAAATCTGAACTTTGGTAAGAAAGTCAATAAAGTATTGATTTTTAGAAGTCCAGCTGATTTCTAAGTACATGTCAAAGCTAGTGGGAGCATAAGTGTTATGCTAATAATCATCATGTTAGTGGGAGCATGATAATTATTGTTAGTGTTGCAAGTTAGCAATGTTAATTACAGAAAACAAAAGTTCAATTCGTGAGGCTGCAGGGATTGAAAAAGTTGTTTTGCTATAATTAAGGGAGAGGATATACTTCATTTCTGTTCTAAAGGCTTAGATTGAGACCTTAATCATCTTTAGTCAAGAATATATATATGAATTTCATGTTGGATTGGTTCAACTTAAGGAAATTCTATATATTGCGTTCTCAAAATTCGATTATGATTACGGCATCCCTCTTCATAGTCAAATTTTGAAAACATGGCAAATAAAAATATTGTAGCAAAAGACTGGTCTAGAATCATGTCTTTATGTGAGACATCATGAATCGTGTACCATTTGCTTTGGGTACAGGATCGATTGCATGTGCTATAATATTTGTCATTTCTAAATTTTTCCAAATGCCCAGAGGCATTAAGAAGGGAAAAGTCTAGAATTGGATATGACTAAAATGATTAAGCAATTGTCGAGGACAATCTGAGGTTTACCAAAGATTGGTTGCTCAGGGACAGTTGGAAGTATAGTGCTAATTTTGGAAGGACCATATTGACATATTCTGAAAAGAGTCATCTCTTATTCAGAAGTGATAGTCAAGATGAGAATATGGAGTTATCTCCATAGGTGGAAGTTACCTGTGTAAGATTAGAAAACTTAATGCAAGAAGCATGTCCAAAGCAATGTACTTTGAATATGAGACTTAGTTTCCATGGAGTTGATCTCCATTGGAATACCTTATAATGACTGTTGACAAGTCTTTGTGACTTTGTACATATTCATTACAGGAGGGTCAGTGCATGTAAGTTTAAAATCTAAACAGATTTCGATAAATGATAGGAATTTTAAATTCTCACATTTTTCGATAAGGATTTGGGAGTGTGAAATTAGAATCATTGAAATTATGTTCAATTGGTTTATTTCACAAAGTAAGGATCATAGACAAACATAGAGTGCATACTTGGTGTATGGCAAAGCTATTGTTTAAGAAAAACATAGTGTACATGCTTGGAGCATGGGACAACTAGTGTTTTTAATTCAAATATAAAGTTGATAAAACCGAAACAATGAATAATGAGTAATCAGTATAGTGATAAATAAAAGTGTTTATTTATATTCATAGGGTTTGATACCATATTTGATTCATTTATTCTTGTGTTTCACTTTGCATGTTTTGACTTCCAGAATAACTAAGTCACTCTTCCTGAATGATTAAGTTATTCAAACCATCCACAGTCGGTCATATGTTGGAAGTAGATATGAATCAAGACTGTCATGGGTTGGTTTGTAGAGGTCAAAGTTGGTGGACAAAGTGGTGCTACAACACTCATGAGTGCTCATAAGTTCTGAGTATTGGATTCAACCCGCGCTCATTTGAATCACTTCATGGATTTTATCACGAGTGATCATGAGACGATAATATCTTATATTCTTCAAACCTAGAGATATGAGTTGTTACTATGAGTTGGTTATACATTGATTGCACGAAAACGCATTTGGTAACTCGATCTTATAAAATGTGTCTTTGGACCATTCTAATGGATAAAGTTGGAAACTTTATCCATTATGGAGTTATTAGGAACCATAAAAATGTAATCTTTGACCTTAATTTCCTTCCATGCATGAGCTAGGATGTCTTAAAGAATAAAGAAGTTAGGATTTTTGGTATTGAGCACTTATTAGCCATGCAAGATCATATGATTGAAACCTTTATGATTAAGAACATCCTTTGAGGGCTAGATCTGGATTTTGGATGAAGGAGCTTATCAATTAAGCTCTTAATGGGAAGAGTGGGTGACAGCCATGTACTCTGGGCGTACCAAAGGGTACGATGCACATACGTGATCAACCCCTCGACTCTGGTCAAACGTGTAGTATGCCATGCGTACTGTTGTGTACACCTAGCGTACTCACCTAGTTGACCCGGTTGACTTAAACTTTGACTTTGACCAGGGGTTCAACCAAGTTTGACCTAGGGGTATTATATGGATTATAAGTTAAGTTTGGGCATGTTCCAATGAGTAGGTGACAAATAAAGCTGATATTCGGAGTAGTGTCATGTTCAGCAATCTTTCAGATTGAGAGGTGAGTCTCTTCCCGGTGTTTGGCGGGTCGAAGGCACCAATGCCGGCCCATGGAATATTGTTATTTGTATGCTAGCTGTTTTTCTGACTCTTTCATGCATTGTATGTGTTTGTATGTATACCGGGCGGGGCCTGATGAGAACTTTGTTGATTTGTCGCAACAAGCATATTCTAGGTCAAATGCTACTTCATTGTTGAATTTTTAGGTCTCAAGTGTAAAAATTTTATCATAAAGCTGATGGAGATTACTGTTGGATTAATGTCTAAGTCCATAACTATATTTGGTATGTACTTGACCCGACCCGGCATGGTCCATTTGGGTTACACTTCACCGGCACAATTTATATGGATAGTCTTTTGAGAATAGTATATTTATGATTTATATTAATATATTATAAGTTCTAATATATTAATATGGAATCATATTATTTAATTAGTATTGATCAAGAATTAATTTAGAATTAATTAAGTGATCAAAAAGAACTAATTAAATATGGACTCTTATATATATGGAATGGGCCAAGTTCATTTAGGTTGGGCTAAGCTTTCATGGATGGTCCATGGAGCTTTTAACCCATGGATCCTATGTAAATGAAAGGTCATGGGTATTAGGGTTTACATGGATGTAACCCTAATCCTCCATAATATATAAAGGGGTCCTTGGCTCACCAAATTGGCACAAGTGTGTGAAAATAAGAGTGGGCCGATTTTAATGTGCGTACATATTCTCTCAAGTTCTTCCAAGGTGTTTTGGTGATTTGTGATTCCATTTGAGGCTTCCACACTATTGGGGCTAAGCTCTTAAAGCTTGAAGACATCAAGCTACATCAAAAGGTATGTCATCTAACTAGAACTTTGTAGTATAGGTGCTTCATAATATGCTAGTTAGGATGAAACCTTGGAATAGTTAATATTTGCATGTATAATAGAGAAAACATAGATCCAAGGTTTATAGGGTTGCATGTACACCATAGGAGTGTTAGAATGCTCAAAACCCAAGTGTCCTGTTGCGTTACACGCAAGAACAAAAAGAAGTAGATTTCAAGAGATATTTATTTGAGAGACATGTTTTGCTAATTAATTAATATTTTAATTAATTAATAGTAAATAAATGGAATATGGAATATTCCAGAATGATTTGAATATCATAGATAATTATTAATATATTTGGTAATTATCTCTAGGGTTTCAAATCATCTCCCTATAAACAGAGGGCTCCAAATCCGGTTTTGATACTTGAGAAATATACATCTAAGCTACCACAGTTCGTAACTCTCAAAACCCTAAAGAATCCTGAATATTCGTTCATGCGTCGTGGTAGTTTAATCCCCACGACGTGGTCGAAAAACGGAATTGAGATTTCGATTATGTTTGAAGCTGAAGCTCGATGATTTCTTGGATTTGTTTATTTTTTGCGTCTTGGGTGCGATTGAAAGAAGATGAAGTCTACTTTAGGTTCTCTAGTTTCACTTGGCAGAAGAAGAAACCAACTAAGAAATCGAAGATATGTTTCTATCTATTGAGTTCTAATAAGTTGCATAGATTAGATGAGTTCAAATTCTACATATTTTGAGTTTAGATCATATTTATTTATCATTTCCATTGCCCTATTTTTGATCTAATGAGGCTCGAATCCCATAAAAAACTACAACCTACCAAATATCATTTCACAATCGAACGTCGCTTCAGAAAATAAAGGCTTACTAGACGATGTCGTTCCTAAATAGAGCTCCATTATACACGCTATGTGGCTTAGCAACGCTCTACTTACGACAAATATAAAAAATCATTTTAATTGTATTTAACATGTGTTTTTATAACTATTGTAGCTCTTGTATTAACATGTGTTTTGATAACTATTATAGCTCTTGTATTAATAAAAGAGTTACAATAGGTATAACTCTTTTTATAAATAGTTCTAAAAACAAAAGTTATATTAATTGTATTTAGCATGTGTTTGTATAACTATTGTAGCTCTTTTATTAATACAAGAGCTATAATAGTTATAAAAACACATAAATACAATTAAAATGAATTTTGTTGATTTGTCATAAGTAGTGTGTGTTGATAAGCCACATAGTGTGTATAATGGAGCTCTATTTAGGAATAACAGCCTCTAGTAAGCCTTTATTTTCTATGGTGATGTTCGATTGTGAAATGATCTTCGGTAGGTTGTAGTTTTATGATAAAAAATTTACACCCGAGACCTAAAATTTTAACAATGAAGTAGCATTTGACCTAGAAATACGCTTCTTGCGACAAATCAACAAATTCTTCTTAAGTTATATAAGATCTAGATTGTATCTTTATGATTGTAGTAATGATATTTATTAAAGACAATCACAAAAATGGAGCTCTATTTAGGCCACATATATAATGAAGCTCATAAAAAATATAATGAAGCTTTATTTAGGAAGTGTATTTAGATGATATCTTTATGATTAAGTTATATAAGATATAGATTGTATTTTTATGATTGTAGTAATGATATGTATTAAAGACAATCACAAAAAATGGAGCTTTATTTAGGCCACATATATAATGAAGCTTATAAAAAATATAATGGAGTTCTATTTAGGAAGTTTATTTAGATGATATCTTTATGATTATAGTAATGATATATATTCAGGATAATAAAAAAAATTATCAAAAATGATGTATAAATTATCATATGAGTTTTTTTAGTAAAAAAGATTTAGACGGTATCTTTATTTTGAGTTTTTTAATAAATAATTAGAAGTTTTTTTTCAAATAAATTTAGTATATATAAGAAAAGTCTTCGGAAAACTCCTTAAACTTTAACCTTATTAACGAAAAAGTGATCATTAATTTTTTGTTTGCAATTTAACACTTAAATCCTGCAATAACCGGTTACAAAGGTTCTTTGCAAGTTTTTACCGGTTTTAGTGGTTAAATTACAGGAAAAAAATTAGGGATGACTTTTTTGTCAATAGAGCCAAAATATAAGGACTTTTTTTACAGATTTTTCTAAACTATTTTGTTGATTCCATGTCGGATCAGAAAAGTCAATGTTATTAAATAATTTAGTATTTATTTATCGAATATCATGTCTTCTGTTACATTTTGATTAAAAAAAGTTGTAGTATTCGACTTTTTTTTTTGGAAATAGGCGAATAATATAAATACAACCACATCAAGATGATGTGGGGAAAAGAATACAACGACAGTTTAAAATCATAAAATTACATACATTGAAAAGGATATAGATTTCACACTCTCCAATCCACCTTAGTGCATGAAGTTCTATGTTTGCACCAAATAAAAGTTAGAGCTTTTATCCTTTCTACTGTGATCGCTGGTGTTATGTGCATGTTTTCAAAAACTCATTTGTTTCTGTCAACCCATAAGCACCATAATGCTCCATATAATATCATATTCAGCAATCTTTTTTTCTTACTACACCTAGGCCATCTTGAAATGAAAAGTAGCATGTCCTTTACTGAAGTAAATCTTTCACAACGGATTTCGCACCAGGTAAGAATCAAATCAATGACTGCCATCGCCTTCGGGCACGTGAGCAAAACGTGATCACACGTCTCCTTTTCCAGCTTACAAGTGCCACACCTTGTAGATGAGATATTAATCCCACGTTTACTAAGTGCCACTGCAGATGGAATTTTACCTTGCTTAGCTCTCAAAATGAATGATACAATCTTGAACCGAGTCGTTTTACCCCAATCAAACGGTCCATCATTTGCCACATAACCTGCTAATTCAATTCGTTCTCGTAGCCGGTTTACCATAAAGCAACCATCTGATACAAATTTTGATTCCCATCGTCCATCGATCGAGTTCCAAGATATGATTTCATTAGGGTCAATGTTGACCTTTTGCAAATACGACCTGGATTTAGCTATATTTTACCATACCCCTTTACTTGATCTATTAGCGAAAACGGACCAGTGCCTTCCATCTAATTTGTGGATACACCAAATAATTTTCACCTAAAGTTTGAGTTATCAGTTTTCAATCGCCACATCCATTTCGCTAATAGTGAGATATTGAGAGATTTAATAGACCCAAGCCCAATACCTCCTACCTTCCTTGGAGAAATAAGTTTTTCCCAAGCAACCCAGCAAATACTTTTTTTTCATACTCCTTGCTCCAGATAAAATTCCTTCTGATTCTTTCCAAGGTATCGACAACTCCTTTAGGAACTGCAAAAATCGACATAAAGAATGTAGGAAGGTTGCCGAGAACTGCCTTGGCAAGAGTTACTCTACCACCGAAGCTCAATGATTTCGCTTTCCAAGTCGTAAGCTTTGCCTAGAATTTATCTATAATCGGTCTCCATGCACGTCTCAAATTCATATTTTCACCCACCGGAATTCCCAGATAGGTGAATGGGATAGACGAAGGTTTACATCCAAGAGGAGCTGCCCAGTTTGATACTTCCATATTTGATGCCCCTACCCCCTATATACCTTTGACTTCCTGAAGTATTCGACTTAACATAAGTTTCATCAAGTGTTTGGTTATAATTAATGATCTAAATGGTTAAAAAATAAAGAAATTGATTTGGCGATTAAGTTTGTGGCATTAAGCATAATTCGGATAAACATACTGTAGATGGTATGATTTTTTTTGCAAAAAAACAAAATTTAAATGGGGCTCCGAAGGGGACGAGAACACTATTTTTTTTCATTATTTATTAAATAGTTAAAGAAGAAAATTAACCATTTCTGGTTCGATGGTAGATGGATTATGGTTGACAGACCCAATGTTTGTGAAAGATGCGTTTTTTCAAGTTTAAAAGGATAAACTTAAAAGTTTTTATGATGCTAACATTGTTCACCCGAGTTCTCAGTTGAAAGTTTTATCATCGAATCAAAGAGAGGCTATGGTGTATGTGCGCCTTCGGTTGATGAAGTGAAGGAGGTTGTGTGGTCAAGTAGGAGTGATCGAGCATAGGGTCCTGATGGTTTTTTCTTACTCTTTATAACTTTTTTGGGACATGCATAAAGATGATATATGTAGCTTCGTTCAAGAATTCTTTGATTTCAGTCATATTCGTTCATTACGGGTGTAACTTGTCTTTTAACGCGTTAACTAGTTTATAACCCGTGGGAACCACAGTTACAAAATTGATTAAACTTTCATATTAAAAACTCAAAATTATTAATGAGTTATTTTAAATAAATTATTAAATAAGATATATTTTTTTAGTTATATAAAATTATAACTATTGATTTAAATTAATACGTGAAATTATATCGTCTTATAATATGTATTAACTTTATTTTAAATTTTATTCTAATTTTATTAATTTAATTTAATGTAATTAGAGTGGGAAATTTAAATTTTAAAATTTAGAGTGAAGAATCAATAGGTTGACAAGTGGCATGATATTAATTAGGAGGACTAACTGAGTGTCACATGGAAAAAGGAGAATAAACATATTCTTTTATTAGAATATGGAGATTCTGAAGATTGACAATCTGATTGGTATCAAAGATTATAGACCTATTAGCTTAATATGTATGCGGTATAAGATTATTGCTAAACTTTTAGCTAATTGGCTTGCTACTGTTATTGATAGTATCATTAGCCCGGAACAGTCTGCTTTTGTTAAAGGCGGGAAAATTTTGGATGACCCCTTGATAGTGAACGAAGTAATTGATTGGAATAAAAGAAAACAAAATGGTGATGATCTTCAAAGTTGATTTTGACATGGCATATGATTCTTTTAGCTGGGACTAATTGTTCAAGATTATGGTTTTCATGGGTTTTGACCAAAAATGGATAAGGTGGATAAAGGAGTGTTTGGTCTCTTCTTATGCTTTAGTGTAGGTGAATAGGAGCCCGACCATGGAGTTTTCTTTACAGAGAGGTCTAAAACTAGGAGATATGTTGTCGTTTTTTTGTTTATTCTTGGCATGGAAGGGTTACATGTTGATATGGAGCATGCAGTGGTTCAAGGTCTATTTCATGGTGTTGTTGTAAGTGAAGATGGGTTGACTCTGAATCATCTTTTTTAAGCGGGTGACACTTTTTTCTTGGGCGAATGGGATGAGGAATATCGCTAATTTGGTAACAATTTTGAATTGTTTTTTCTTAGTTTCGAGGTTGAAAATTAACTTGCTCAAATCCAATTTGGTTGGGGTTGGGAGATCTAGCCATGAGGTGGAAGATATTGATGTGTTTACGGGATGTTCTACTGCTAATATGACGTTCTCGTATTTTGGGTGGACAGTTGGTATGAGTATGATCCGTATAGATAATTACAAAATTGTGATTCAGAGATTCAAGAAAATGCTTTCTAATTGGAAAGTTAATTTGATGTCTATTGGAGGTCATTTAACATTAATTAGGTATGTGCTTGGAAGTCTCGGAAATTATTTTATGTATTTACCCTGATACAATTTATAAAATGTTATAATCATTAAGGATCTACTTATTTTGGTACCTAGATGATACGGAGCGGAAATTGTGTTGGGAAAAAAGTGGGATCAAACTCTTAATTCTAAAGAAAAATGCAGGTTGGGGATTGATAGTTTGAAGAAATTTTATTTGGCCTTGTTGCAAAAAATGGAAGTGGCTCTTTCTTACTTCTAGGAGTTTGATGTGGGTGAAGGTAATAAAATGATGTGTTTTATATGTTATAAATATATGCATAAGGTGGAAAAATACTTAACTCTTAAGTTCGCATGCAACCTATTTGGATCTATATTTCTCTATTGATAACAATAAACTATGAAGATCAAGAACCCTGGCAAACCCTAGGTAATTTCGAAAATACAAGAAAGTTAGGGTTTACATACCTTTTGATTATTATAGCAAATAATCAATTCAAATCCTTCTTCAAAAAACTTGGAAAGCAAGCACCATAAATCTAATACCTCTAATGGTTTGTACCCAAACCCTAGTAATAAGAAGACCTGATGAGGAAGAAGAAGATAGGATGACATTTTCGGCTATCCTTCTTGGATTAGGAGTGGACAAAAACTAGTAGGCAAGTGGTCATATCTATAGTTGAACTAAGGAACCTTAGAAACCTTAATTTGAATATAATACTATTATTTCAAATATCGTAATTATCCAACTCCTTAATTATCTTTAAGAATTAGTCTCGAACCCTTACAAAACTCCTCAAAATTGTCTACGACCCATGGAAGGTTTTGGAGCCTCTTTTGTTCAACTATTGAACAGTTACAACTTAAGTACCTGCACTTTTAATTAATCCAATTGATTTCAATTGATTTCTGATTAATTATTAATTAAATAATACTATTTCTAACTAATATATTAATCACATAATATATTAACAAATCATTTATTTCTATTTATTAATCACATAATAATTCAATAAATCAACCTCTCTCTCCAAAAGTCATTCTACACAGTTACTAGTTCTGAGGGCAACCCAAAAAGGACTTTGCTTCCATTTTCATCTTTATACCAATTTAGTTATGATCTTAGACACCTTAATCAAACAGTCTCCCACTTGGATAATTCTATAGCTACAATTGCATGTATAAACAATTAGTAAAGAGTTTTTTCCAAAGTCATTGTCGAACTCTGATCCAATCAGACATTGGCCCTAAGATAAGTGATAAGTTATTCATTCGTTCTTCAAGATATCGTATGGACATGAGATATGGAACATAATCAATCTCATTATCTAAGATTTTGTTTCCCAATTTGTGATGATGTCCTTAGAATACTAATTGAATACATCAATTTAGTCCTGGCTGGGCCCAACACTATAATGTCAACACCAAATCACCGATGGGGCCCAAAGATATTGCCTTTCCCGTTAGGGAAAAAGGAATGAATAAACTTTGACTATATAACTTTGTCCTTTACTCACCAAATCATACACGACACTACATTTTATAACATCATGTTACTGATGCGTTTTCGTAACACCAACGGATAACTGATTGTAAATCACAACTTTATATATCTCTTTTTAATGAATATAAAATATTATCGTATTAGAATTACTCGTGATTGAATCCGTGAAGTAATATCTAAGCGTGGGTTTATCCAATACTCAAATATCCATTTCTAACTACTCAAGAATATTGTAGCAATCCCATTGCAATGTCTAATCTCTTTAGACAATCTACAATCCATTCATGACAGTCTTGATTCACTACTTACTTCCAAAAGTATGAGCGACTGTGGAATTTTGAATAATCAAATCATTCAGGAAGTAAAACATAAAAAGTGAAACACAAGAATAAATAATTGAAGAAGGCAGTACAATACTCATAAATAATTCTCTATTATTTAATCACCAATATCAATTAAATTTATTTTGTTACAAAGTTTCAAAACTGTCAACTAACTACTAAAACTAACATCGTCTCTTAAGCCTATGCTCCTAGCATGCTGGTTGTGCTTAACCCTGCCCAGAGCCTTTGTCAAAGGATCTGCAGGATTATCTTCTGATGATACTCGTTTCACCAGGAGATGTCCTTCTTTAACCCTATGTCTTATATAGTGGTACTTGTTATCGATATGCTTGGATCTACCATGATCCTTTCGTTCTTTAGTCAAAGAAACAGTGCCTTCATTATTACAAAACAGTTCCATTGGCTCTTAAATGGTTGGGACTACTCCGAGGTCACTAATAAAGTTATTCAACCAAGCCGCTTCCTTTGATGCCTCGCTCGCTGCAATGTACTGTGACTCATAAGTAGAGTCAGCCACCATTGACTGCTTGGAACTCTTCCAACTCACTTCTCTACCATTCCACAAGAAAACCCAGCCAGATTGAGAACAAAAGTTGTCATGATCTGTTTGAAATTTGGCGTCACTGTAACCAATCACTCTCAATGTATCACTGCTGCCAAGAACTAGAATCATATCTTTTGTTCTCCATAATCACTTGAGAATGTTTTCCACTGCTGTCCAATAGGGTCTGCCTGGATTACCATGAAATCGACTAACCATGCTCAAAGCATAAGACACATCATGGCGAGTAAATGTCATAGCATACATGATCAATCCTACAGCCGAAGCATATAGGATTCGACTCATTTCATCTATCTCTTCGTCTGTACCGGGACTTTGAGTCTTACTCAATCTAATAGTACAGTGAATTAGCAAATCCCCCTTCGTGGAATTCTCCATATTGAAACACTTCAATACCTTGTCTAAGTATGTACTCTGGCTAAGACCAATGAGACTTCTCTTTCTGTCCCTCAAAATCCTTATCCCAAGAATATAGGCCGCTTCCCTAGATCTTTCATAACACTTCCCAAGCCAATATTTCACTTCTTTCAAGGTTGGGATGTCGTTTCCCATAAGGAGTATATCATCAACATACAATACTAGGAAAGTCACTATTCTCTCACTAGCTTTGACATACATACAGGACTCATCCTCACTCCTAGAGAATCCAAACTCTTTGACCTTCTCATTGAAACAAAGATTCCAACTACGAGATGCTTGTTTTAATCCATAAATGGATTTCTCAATCTTACACACTCTATCAAGATATTTGGCATGTAAAAAACCTTCTGGCTAACTCATATAGACGTCCTTAGATAACTTCCCCTTTAGGAAAGTGGTTTTAACATCCATTCTCCATACCTCATAATCATAAAAGGCTGGTATAGCAAGCATTATCCTGATAGACTTGATCTTAGCCACTGGTGAAAAGGTCTTATCATAGTCAACCCTGAGGTTTGAGTAAAGCTCTCCGCAATCAGTCGTACTTTGAACGTGTGTACCTTCCCATCCATGTCGGTCTTCTTCTTGAATATCCATTTGCAACATACTGTATTTTCAACCAGGTTCATGTTCAACCAAGTTCCACACTTGGTTATCATTTATGGATTAAGTCTCGTTGTCCATTGCCTCATTCCATTTGGCAGCCCCAGGGCCTGTCGTCACTTCCTTGTAGTTAGCAGGTTCTTCTGAATTTATCAGTGTTCTGTTACTGATAAATGTGTCCCCTTCTGTAGTAATATGGAAACCATAGAACTCAGGTGCAATGCTAACCCTACTTGACCAACGAATAGGTAATTAATGGTTAATTTGCTCAACAGGAGTCTCATCCTCTGGTTGAGAGCTAGTGTTATCTAAGGTTCCTTTGTTGGATGACTCTGGAATTTCTTCCAAATCAAAAGTACTCCCACTGTCCTCTTTGAATATGAGCTCTCTCCTGCGAAAAACTCCTCTTCGAGCTACAAAGACCACATTCTCACTAGGTTTGTAGAACAAGTATCTAAAAGACTTATGTGGCTAGCCAATGAAAATACACCTCTCAGCACTAGGTTATGAGTTTCTCATATCACGAGAGCTTCACAACCCCAAACCTTGATATGTGCCAATGAGGGAACTTTTCCTATCCACATCTCATTAGGAGTTTTGGCAACCTTCTTAGTGGGACCAAGATTTCGGATATGGGCAGATGTCTTGAAGGCATACCCCCATAAAGATATTAGAAGTGAAGCTCGACTCATCATGGAACGAAGCATGTCTAACAAGGTTCGATTACGCCTCTCAGCCACACCAATAAGTTGTGGTGTCCTAGGAGGAGTCAATTGTGAAACAATTCCACATTCATTTAGATAGTCATGGAACTCGATATTAAGATACGCTCCACCTATGTTAGATCAGAGCATCTTTATCTTCCTACCCAATTGATTCTCGACCTCGTTTCTAAACTCTTTGAACTTTTCAAAGGTTTCTGATTTATGTTTTATTAAGTAGATATATATGTATCTGTTATAATCGTTTGTAAATGTCACGTAATATCGATTGGCATCCCTAGTAGAAAATCTGAAGGGCCCACATACATCAGTATGGATAAGATGCAAAAATCCTTCACCTCTTTCACGTGTTCCAGTGAATGGTGATTTTGTCATCTTGCCCAAAATACACGATTTACATTAGAGCTGGAAAAATCCACCCAACCCGAACCCGACCCAATATTAGCAGGTTTGGTTGAGATTTCCAACTCATTTAAATTAAATGGGTCAACCCACCTAACACATTTAATTAAATAGGTTGGGTTGGGTAAAAGTTATCAACTTGTTTTCAACCCACCAACCCATTTAATTTATATATATATATATATATATATATATATAATTTAAAAAGTATTATATACAATGTATTAATCTAAGTATTAATTTATAAATTATAACGTTGTGTTATTATTCATGTTTTTCAAAAAATGCAATTTAATTCTTATCTTCTTTTTTAGCGCCAACAATACTATCCATTTTTGAAAATCACTTCGAAATCAATTATTATTGTTGTTATTTGAACATTTATTTGTATTTGTGAATTGAGATTATGTTTTTAACATACTTTGAAATTCTATTTAAGTTTAGTGCTAATTTAAATGGTGTAAACTTTAGTTAATTTATTTACTTATTTTAATTTTAAATGGGTTAACCCAGGTTGAACTCATTTATTTAACAGGTTGGGTTGGGAAATACATAAACAGGTCAACCCAATGACAATCCATTTATCTGAAAGGTTGGTTTGGGTTGGAAATATCAATCAATTTAAATAAATAGGTTGGGGTGGGTTGAAATCTTCAACCCAATTAATAAATGGGTTGAACCCGAACCCAACCCAGGTCGACCCATTGCCAGCTATAATTTACGTTCATCATTTGACCTTAATTCAAATGATTCCAACACTCCATCTTTTTGGAGTTGGGCGATGCATTTCTTATTAATGTTCCCAAGACGACAATGCCACAAGCATGCTTTTGATTGGTTTTATAGGTTATATTTAAAAATCATGTGGCAGAAAAACTTAACCCTTAAGTTCACATGAAACCTATTTGGATCTAAGTTTTCTCTATTGATAGTTATAATCTATGAACATCAAAGAACCCTAGGAACACCTTATGATTATCGAAATTCATAAAGGGATTAGGGCTTACATACCTTTTTTATTATTGATGTAAATAATCAATAAAATCCTTCTTGAACAAGCTCCAGAAAGCAAGCACCAGAAATCTCGTGCCTCTGATAGTTTGTACCTAAAACCTAGCAATTAGAACACCTGAGGAGAGAGGAGAGGGGATGATTTTCGGCTATACTCTTGAGGTATCAAGTGGCCAAAAATTGCAAGCTAAAGGCCTCTATTTATAGCTGATAGAAAAACCCTGGATAACCCTGATTTGAAATAAAATAATATTATTTCAAATCTTGGTCATCTATTAGGCAAACCAGGTGATCCTTCTGCTAATTTGGACTATCAATCAACATGTTATGTCTATGTTTGCACTTATTTGATATATTTCTTTGGGATTTCCAACATCAATTATCAAGTGAAAATAAATTCATAACTATGGTAAGTGGTTTTTTATCATATAATGATCTTATCAAAATGACAACCATTCATTATACAAAATGTGTTCCATTCCAAAGTGTTATGTACTCAACTTTGGTGGCATGTGATTCTTGTCCAATCTATTTTGTTTTTTCAGCTACAATAAACACCACACTTTAATTGTTTATACATACACACAAATTGTCATTAAAATGGTCATTGCAACTCGATACCTCCTTAACTAACCAATTAACTAACTCTTCATTATAAGTGGTGTCTTCTTACCAAAAAAGTCTAACTCTCCAACCTCTTCTTCATTCTCCTGATAATTACTCACCTTATGTGAAAGACCCTTAGGATCCTTATTCAAAGAGTCAACCCCATTGTCACAATGTTGAAAGGATCAATTCACTTCATCAATCCCTTCAAGGTACCATCTTCATTCTTTATTTGTCTTTATATTTCAAAAAATTTATGCGAAATCCCTTCCGATAAGTCTTTTCCTTCATCATTGTTTTTTATATGTACGATTATTACTCAAGTATGGTTCGTATGAACGACATAATAACTCATTATAATGACTTGATTTAACATCCACTACTCAAACATGACATGGTAAAACCTCTCGATAGACCATGGTCCAATATGAAATTCATGCATGAAAATTTGATATACATCTTTCTATTACAAAAATTATCTTATGGACCATGGTCCAAATAAACATGACATTGCCCCATTTTGTTGGCCACATTTGTGAAGAAATAGATGCACCATGCACTCGATTTCAATCCAAAAAATCCTTTTGGGGACGAAAAACTTTCTCTATAAATGTAAAAAACTAATAAACAATGGTCTAACATTTGTATTAGTTTGAAATCTATTACAATAAATGTTAGTTGGAAATTCTAACATCATCCACAAATAGCATGATACGCAGTTAACTATAAAAGATGTTGATGAGTGACTAATCATGAAATCATCCCATTGTAAATTCCAACATCACCACTTGGTTCCGTATCATTTTACAGTCCCCCAAAAATGATATTTGTATAAGATTTAAGTCCACCATTAGTGCTTAGGATAAGGAGATAAGGCAGCTTGATTATTATATTAATTAATCTTGGCTTTATCCCAAAATCCCTAGCTTTGGCCTCAAGTTTCCTTAAGCTATATAAACCCCTCCCTGGCTCTCATTATTTCATCCAGTCCTTCTAGCCTTCATAGATCCGAAATTTTGCTCAAGCCTCCTCTCTCATCAAGTCTTCTTGCTACTAGGGTTTTGGGTACAAGTCATTAGAGGCATCCATTCCTTTGGTGCTAACTTTCAAAGATTTTGAAGAAGGATTCTACTTTGATTATTTACAATAATAATCAAAAGGTATGTAACCCTAATTTTGTATGAAATTCGATTTTATAGCCTCTCTTCTAGGCTTTCTTGATATTCATAGTTAGTTGTTATCAATAGAAAAAACATAGATCCTTTTTAGGTTATATGTGAACTTAAGGGTTTAAGTGTTCTTTCCGCCACATGTAATTTTGTTTATAACCTAGAAAACCCATCAGTTGTATCAGAGCCTTAGTTTTCTATTTGATTGTGCACTAAAATGAATTGATTGAAATTAGGGTGTTGAAGCAAAAAGTGACCCTTTTAAACTTAGGTCATCCTCAATCATCTCTGTCTACCGCAACTTGTTCTTTTGCTACCGCAACTCTTTTCCCTACGGTAATTAGACTTCTCTACCGCAGTGTCAAAGAAGTGAACCGCAATCTCTCTACTCTAGTGAAGACTTAGTTACGTCCAACTGACTTAGTGTGATAGTCTCTTTATCCAATGGACCTTGCATGGTCATGTTAGTCAGAAGTTTATTAGTTGTTTATTCAGGATGTAACTTTTAGAGACTCTATAAATAGAGTGCTCATCTTTTGTATCAAACACTTCTCACCTCTTATCTCTTAACTCTTACCACTTCTCTACGATCTTTTGATCTCTCTGAAATATAAAGATCACTTTTTCTCATCTCTATCTTACTGATAATTATCGAAGACCCTCTTCACTTTAAATTGATCTCATATACTAACTCGTGTTTAAATGCAAACCTTGTTACGAATCAGTTTAGTGTTTACTTGATATATATAACTTGTTGTCATTTACCTTTCCTTTACTTTTTGCACTTTACATTTCCGCAACTAACTATCTAACAAATCTAACTTATTATTGTTGAGCTCTTATGATCCTTTGAGATTAACTTATTCCGCAATCTTACCTTGTACTAACATTTGTTCAAGTGTTTCTCAAAAAAATTTCTCTCAACATAGGGTTTATGGAAATTAAACCCTAAAGGCTTAAATTTCGACTTGGCTAGGGTTTTCTGAATCCCTAGCCACCAACCCCTAATTTTCGAAAATTGTATACTTATCCCTAGAGTTTCAAGTTTACTTGTTTATTATTTTAATATGATTTAAAATTTAAATAATTAAAACCTGATAAACCCTACCCTTTTTCAAAAATTAGAAGGATAAGGGATTAGGATTAAATTTGAATTATTTAAATTAATTGTTTAATTGGTAAATAACTATTTAATCCATGAAAATAAATTATTTAATTAATTGTTTAATTGGTAAATAATATGATTTAAATTTATTTAGTAAACTATTTAATTACGTAAAAGATTAAATCATTATTTAGTCTAAAATTAATTATTATTAATTGTTTAATTCGAAAGATTAATTTTAAACCCTAGTATTTTGAAAATTTTAAAATACACCTTATATATATATATATATATATATATATATATATATATATATATATATATATATAAATTTAAAGTTTAATATATTATATGCATAAGATAAGTCAAACAAATCGCTAGTACGCCTCATTCACGAAGCCATACTATAGGGGGTATAAGGAAGCGGCCTATAAAATGGCCGTTGAATGGGTGTCTACTCTCACCCACCGCCCCCTTGTGTGGTGGAGCGTCGTTAGTCGAATAGATTTGATAAGACATAACCTCTTAAAAGTATGATGCTATTAAAGTAATAAAACCTTTTTGTAACACCTGTTCCAAGTATTATTTAAATTATCTAAGTTTTTAGGGTTTTGTGCTTGGACTCGGCGAGTTGCGGAGCTCCAAATCGTCGAGTAGAGGTTATTATGAGAACGCATGACTTCGGATCTACTCGACGAGTTGGAAGGCCTGACTCGACGAGTAGGCATGGTAAAGAGAAACCCTAATTTTTAGGGGTTTGTACCCTATTTAAAGAACTTATGGCTCATTTACAGCCTCTATCATCATTCCTACAGCTAGAGAAAACCCTAGTTTGAGCCTTGCACCTTCTTAAGAGAGAGAGAGAGAGAGAGAGAGAGATAGAGCTTTTGAGAGTGATTTTTGGTGTGATTATGAAGATTTTGGAGCTTGAAGAAGAAGGAGCAAAGAGGGAAGCAGTAGATCCGACATCTACTCTGTATTGGCGACCATATTGAGGTATAAAGTCACTAACTTGACCTTTGGTTGCTTAGATCTCTTTTCTTGGAAGTAAATGGTCACTTTTGGTGCCAAAAGGGTGTCATACTCGGATTTGGACTTATCACAAGGATATGGTTCTAGATCTGGACATTTCTAGGTCCTTAATGACATAAAGTTGCTCACTTTATCCAGCTTAGGACCTTTCCATGAACAAAAACCTTGTAGGAACCCTAGTTTTGGTGTTTTAGCCTTGTGAGGCATTGCATGCACGTAAAGTTTGCAACTTTATGTGGTAACTGCACTAGGAGAAGTTGGATCTAAAGTTTGGGACCTTGGATCCCTCTGGAAAGGACTGAACACAAAAAGGACTGAAGGAACTCGTCGAGTCCCTTAGTCGACTCGACGAGCCGGGTAGGGTTTACCCGTTTTCGAGATTCTGAATGAGTGTAATGAAGGATTAGAGTTTTGGTATGCACAAACTTTTGGTCTTTTGGACATTTGATGAACTCGACGAGATACTTAGGTGACTCAGCGAGTTGATTCAGGATTCAGTGGAATGGACTCGGAAGGAACTCGACGAGTTGCTGGATGCACTCGACGAGTTGAGGTCAACATGGACTGTTGATCTTGACTATTGACCTTGACTTTGACCATGGTTGACCAAAGTTGACTTTGAGGATAATATTATGGTATTTCGGGATTGTGACAAGTTAATCACATGATGATTATAGGCAGTTGAGTTGGAGCAGTGTGTGGGATTTATCTGATCTTAGCTTGTCAGTTCAGCATTCGAGAGGTGAGTCTTCTCACCATACCAATGGGTCTAAGGCACCAAGGCCGTCCCATTCTATGATATGTAGATTATCGATTGGTTATGCGTTATGTTAGTATGACATTGCATGGAAGACCCCGGGGGTTCCCGAGGCAGTAGACTAAGACCATGTAGGGGTTCCCATGGCATTTGGTGTAAGACCTTGGAGAGTGTCCATGGTATCCTAGTATATTTGCATGTATAATTTGTATGATAATTGCTTGGTAGTGAAGACCATGTGGGGGTTCCCATGGCAGGTAGTTAAGACCATATGGGGGTTCCAGTGGCACTAGGTGTAAGACCCTGGAGGGTTTCCATGGCTTCCTTATATGTTTGTAGGCACGGCTTTTGTGGTTTATGTAGCTTTTATAGCTAATATGTTTATGTGATTATGTAGATTGTCTGGGATATGCTCTGGGGGACTCACTAAGCATTAGCTTACAGTTTGTGGATTTGTTTCAGGTACATTTGAGCCCAAGGGCAAGGGTAAGGTCTGATGGCGCAACATGCACTCTCTCTCATGCGTTTTTATGGGACACTCTGATGATTTGAAATAATATCGATATTGTTATGGATTTGAAAACAATTGTAATTGAGGTTTTGTGGTTTATGGAAAGTGTTTTGACTAATTAAAAATGAAAATTTTCTTTTGAAAATTGGGTCGTCACAAGTTGATATCAGAGCCTTGGTTTGAGTGATTCGGGCACACTCTCGGATGTGTCAGGACTCAAACTAAGGAGGGGTAAAAAAATTGTTTTCAAAAAAATAAAAGTTAAAATTTTTTTAAGAATGGAAAAGAGGAGAGTGCAATGCGCGTGATCGGTCGATCTAAGTAAGTAGTTCCCCAATATGTTAGCCATGTTATACTGATATTTGAGTTATGATAATCGTATGGATCTTGCTATGTGTATGCTTTTAAAATTATATACGGTTAGGAGCTTATAGCTTTAGAATGATTGATTTGGCCTTATTTCCTATTCCTTGTCTGGTTGTGATCCTAGGGTAGAATTTATTATTCGAAAGTCTATTTGATCATTTTCTGTGTATAATTTGCATGTATAAAGGCAACCTGTTATGATTGGTCTGATTGATGCAGGTAGAGCAAATCTTAGGATAGCCTAGGATTTGAGTGATGTTGTAGCTTGTGGGATATGTTGTTATGGGATGAATTAGAGTTATTAGGTAGAGCCGTGGAGAAGGTACAGGTAGGTGTGGAACGTAGTATTGGGCTTGTACTACTGAAAGCATAGGACCTGTACCCGAACCAATGTTAGACCTGGAAGCTCTAAGGAGGACCGGTGTGGGAGGATCCCCTATTGGGATATCCTGATCATTATGACTTATGACATTGCAGTTCAGTATAGTGGTGACACGACATGGAGCTGGGGGATCAGGATCAGGATCCAGATCTGGGTCAGGCGACGGTACCGAGCCCATTGATGAGAGGATGCGCGAGCTCATAGCATCCGAGGTGACGAGGGGAATTCTTGACGCTACCCCAGTGATTTTTGGGACGGTCAAGGAAGGTATGATGGAAATCATGGAGTAGAGGCTCATGGAATTCAGAGCCGAGATTGCTGCGGGCCAGGTCGGGGCCCAGACTCCCTCGTTCCGGGAGTTCAAGGTGTGCAGGGCGCCGGAGTTTTTCGAGGTTAGGGACCCCATTGTTAGCCGACGCTGGGTGGCGGACATAAAGAACACCCAGCGCACGAGTTATTGCCCTGATGCGTAAAATGTGGGTTTCGCTTCATGTATGCTGAGAGATCGAGCCCGAGACTGGTGGGGAGAGGTGACTAGCCAGGTGGGAGCAGCCGGTGTGGCTGAGATGACATGGGCAGAGTTTGTCAGGCGATTTGACCTGGAGTTTGCACCAGCTATTGAGGTGCAGCGATTGGTGAGGGAGTTTCAAGAGCTCCAGCAAACCACCGAGACTGTGGTGGAGATCACCGCCAAGTTTCGGGAACGAGCATTGTTGATCCCATAGTATGCTACATATGAGGACATGAGGAGGACGAGGTATCATTCTATGTTGAGGGATGGTATCCGGGAGTTTGTGAGCTTCACAGGGTGCAAAACCCTAAATGAGATGGTGGAGAAGGCCTGTGAGCGGGAGATGGAGTTGGACTTCCGCACCAAACGGAAACCCGAGCAGGCACAGAAAACAGTAGGTCGGGCTAAAAAGCCTAAGACCTCAGATTCTTCCAGTAGGGGCCAGCAGGGTCATGGCCAGTGTGCCAAGTGCAGTAAACCGCATAGTGGGGCTTGTCGGATAACGGGCTCAGGATGTTATGCACGTGGCCAGCAGGGTCACTTGAGCAGGGATTGCCCCAAGAAGGGCTTGATTTGTTTTCACTGCAACCAGACCGGCCATAAGCGGGTCGATTGTCCAAGGTTGCAGGGAGGGGGAGGAGTAGTGGCGGCGCCTGCGCCCGCCACAATGAGGATCACTGATGGCCGCCCTGCTCAAGCGGATGCTTCTGCGGCGAAGAGTCGCGCATTTCAGATAACCACCGAAGAGGCTCGGGCAGCGCCAGATGTTGTGGCTGGTACGTACTTTATCTCCCTGCAATAGATTTATTACATTGCTTATGTATATATGGTGCTTATGTATAGGGACCTTTTTGGTCAATGGTATGTCGGCTCACGTTTTATTCGATTCGGGGGCTACCCGATCGTTTGTGTCTCTTGCACTAAGCAAGAAGTTTCGGGACGCGCGGGGGACTTTGGATTCCCCGCTTGAGGTTGAGATTGCGGATAACCGCACAGTGAGTGTTGCGAGGGTGTATCAGGACTGTGTCCTGAATGTGCTTGGGGAGAGGTTTCATTTTGATCTAGTCCCAATACCTTTACGAGGGTTGAAGGTGATTGTCAGGATGGACTGGTTGGGGGCCAATGGGGCCATGATCGATTGCGAGCGCCAGTTGGTGAGGGTTCGAACCCCAAGTGGGAGGGAACTCGTTATTCATGGTGAGAGGGCCTCGCAGGGGCCAACCCTCTGTTCAGCTGCGAGGGCTAGGAGATTTCCGAAGCAGGGTTGTACGGGATTTCTGGCATATATCTCGGATACGAGGGTTGAGAGCATGACGGACTTGGGTAGTTTACTAGTGGTACAGGAGTTTCGGGATGTCTTTCCCGAGGAGTTATCGGGAGTTCCTGCGGAGAGTCAGGTGGAGTTTCGCATTGATTTAATACTGGGTGCCGCTCCGATAGCAAAGTCACCATACCGGCTAGCACCGCCCTAGATGCAGGAGCTATCTACGTAGCTTCAGGAGCTGCTAGACCGAGGGTTTATCTGTCCGAGCAGTTCCCTGTGGGGAGCTCCGATCATGTTCATGAAAAAGAAGGATGGGTCCCATAGGATGTGCATTGATTATCGAGAGCTGAACAAGCTAACGGTGAAAAACCGTTATCCGCTACCGAGGATCGATGATTCGTTCGATAGGCTGCAGGGTGTGTCTTGGTTTTCTAAGATTGATCTTCGTTCAGGGTACCATCAGATGAGGATTCGGGATGAGGATATACGGAAGACAACTTTCAAGACTCTGTACGGGCACTATGAGTTTGTGGTGATGCCATTTGGGCTAACCAATGCCCCAGCAGCGTTCATGGATCTCATGAACAGAGTGTGTAGACCGATGTTGGATCGGTCGGTGATAGTTTTTATTGATGATATCCTGGTCTATTCTAAGACCAAGGAGCAGCATGAGCAGCATCTGAGGGAGGTATTGGAGACATTGAGAACGGAAAAGTTGTATGTCAAGTTCTCAAAATGTGATTTCTGGCTGCGTGAGGTGCAGTTTTTGGGGCACATCATCAACCAGGAGGGCATTTCGATTGATCCATCCAAGGTTGAGGCAGTGATGTGGTGGGAAGTACGGAAGAACACATCCGAGATCTGTAGCTTCTTGGGTTTAGCGCGCAATTATCGGAGATTCATTCAGGATTTCTCCAATATTGTTGTGCCTTTGACCCGCTTGACCAAGAAGAATGTGACATTTAGATGGGGCATGGATCAGCAGTTGGCTTTTGAGACCCTGAGACAGAGGTTATGTGAGGTGCGGTACTGATGTAGAGGGGGCATGTGATCGCTTACGCCTCGAGGCAGTTGAAGCCTCATGAGGTGAATTACCCCACTCACGACCTGGAATTGGGGGAAGTGGTGTTTGTCCTCAAGATTTGGAGGCACTACTTGTATGGAGTGCGATGCACTATTTTTACTGATCACAAGAGTTTGAAGTATTTGATGGATCAGCAGAACCTCAACATGAAACAGAGAAGGTGGTTGAATGTGCTGAAAGATTATGACTATGAGATCTTATACCATCCAGGGAAGGCCAACGTGGTGGTCAATGCTTTGAGCCGCAAGGTGGCGGGTTCCCTGATTGGGAATGTTTGTTTGAGGATGACGGTGATCTCTCCATTGTTGGATATGATCAAGGAGGCTCGGGTCGAGGGTGTGAAGAAAGAGAATTGGAAGATAGAGCGGATTCGGGGTCAGTATCCCTTGTTTGTTCAGGATTGTAACACTAGTCAAAATAGGTCAATAAACAATCACATATGATTATGCCAATCATGTAATGTGATTTTGTTAAACTAGTAATGTGATAAGAGTGCTATGTAGTTCATGATAAATTCTAATACAAATATGAAATTTCTTTATGATACAACTCAAAGTATACGTCAATACGATTCCAAAAATATAGGGAACGTCTGAATCTGACTTCGCATGAAGAAGTTATGATAAACCGAACACTATAAATCTCTATAGTAAGAGGAATTTAAAATAGACTTAGAATTAGCTATTTGAGTCTAAAAGAGAGTTGTAGTACTTGTAAGTACCTACGCGTGCACATAAAGAACGTCAAAAACGGAGTTCGTATGCAAAAGTTACGACCTTCCGAAGATACAGGTGTCAGAAACCCTAATCTGACTGGACTCATGAGGTGAGCATAGATGTTCACGAGGTGAGGAGTCATTTGGCCACATCTCGGAATCTAGAAGGTGTGACGAGGCTACGAGGGGATAAGATCCAAACTCACGACGTGAGCAAGGATTGATTCACGTCGTGAGGAGTCAAAGGGACACCTTCCGAAGCTAGGGACGCAAATGGCAAGTCTACGGGATAAGCATGCATGACTCACGACGTGAGAATCCAAAATCCTTACTATAAATAGCAGGACCGACTTCAGCTATTCCTTACACCATTTCCCTTTCTCCTCTCTCCTTTGCTGAAGCCATCTTGCATCCCGAACCCCGACGACCTCGTACGCTGACCGTTTCTGCTTAGATTACATAAAATCACGCTATTAGGGTGAGTTTCACGGCCTCACTTTCTAATATTTTGGGGGAAAACGCATGCTAAATGTTGTATATACGTTATTATTATGTCTATATGATAGTATATCAGCATCAACGTAGATAGTTATAATAACCAGGATATAGTTGTTCTAAATATAATATTTTGAATATATACAACTATCATCAATTTGTTAGCATGTTATTATGTAGATCTTGAGTTATACTTAGGATTCTATATATATATATATATATATATATATATATATATATATATATATATATATATATATATATATATATATATATATATGGTGTGTGCGATATAGATCCGAAGTTATATTCGGAAGTTCTATATGTTAATTTATAAAGTATGTTGTTATTGTTAGTTTTATGACAAGATAAAACTTGGTATGTTATATGTTGTTGTTGTTATTGGTTTTATGTCAAGATAAAACCTGGTTTTACTTCAAGTTATAGCTGTTATACTGCCTAAATATTATGAAGTTAGGAGTACTGTTTAAAAGCATAGTCTAGTAACTTAGGGTTTTAGACATGAAAATGCTTTTGTTGTTAGAGCTATAGGAAGTCGTCGAAGTCTACATGAGTAATTGTATTCATCAACTAAGATTGGGGATCTTAGCGGAAATCCTCTGAACTGTAACCGTTAATCCCGTGTGAGCGAGGAAGTCGTGTATAATTAGTATACGGGTTGACCACCCCACTTGTGACTGTTAGCTACAGTCAACCATTAGCAAGTGACGAACTATCCTTTTACTTGTTATTGTTCCGGCGTCGATGAAGCGTACGGTGTTGTTCTCATGGAAATCATGAGTGTTGTTTCTCATGGAAATCATGAGTGTGTTATTTCTCATGGAAATCACGAGTGTGTTTTATCAGAGGTATTATATCATAGCAGCGGTTACAGGCTCATGGTAGCAAATTGTTAGAAACATTATACTTTGTCGTATACAAGTATTAATGTTAAATATAAGTTTCCCCCTACTTATACCTTAGGCTCAAGGAATGTTTAGGTATAACACTTAATTGATAAGTAAACTATTATACCTAATATACATACTAAATGTTGGAGAGTCAAAATGATACTTTCAAAACTATACTTTTGAACGTGGAAAATGTATTATTTTATGGAGTCAAAACCTATGGACTCACCAACTTTATGTTGACGTATTTTAAAATGCATGTGTTTTCAGGAACTTGAAAAGCTGGTATGTATTCGAACAGGAGAAGTTTTACTATTACCTTTCTGTTCATTAAGAAGGATGTCATAGTCGGATATTATGTAATAGGTTCTAGAAAAAAAAACAGTTATGTAACTTTCAATTATCAATAAAGGTGTATATTTTCTTTAGTACTACTCAATGTATGTTATATAACTGTGATACGAAGAATGACGTTACACCACCCGGTGTTTCCGCCGACGACTGGGGGTGTGACAGATTTGGTATCAGAGCTATTAACTATAGTGAACTAGTACTTTCTTAGGAAAGCACGTCTATAGTTTAAGGCTTACTCTATTAGGTTTAGGTATATCCCTTAGCCTACATTAAAAAGTATTATTAATTATTCTACTGAAGGACTACTTACGGGAGCGATGACAAGGATAGACATGTCGATTTGGGTTGCTGGATTCCAGAACGGCTATATGCTAAAATGATCCTGCCCTTTCGACTGTCCTGACTGGCCGGAGCCTTATCAGATAGATCTGAAGTAACAAACAATAGTTAAAGCGTGAATACAATAAATAAGAATTAAGAGTCATATATAAAGACTCAGACCCGCAATGAGAATACACCTTAATACCCGGAATGTTTTTGATCTCAAGGATTTAGATCAAATATTCCAACTAAAGTTTATATGTGCGTATATCCTATCACAATTAGGTGTAGGTGCGCAACTACATTTTATTATGATCAAATCATATGACTATTTAATTTGGGAGTAATATTTGATAGACTAAACTCTTGGTGATCCAAAATGTATAGGAATTCGACATGGCACATTCACGAGAATGGATAATCATCGAGGATACGGATGAAGAAGAGGAAGTTTCATTCCCCATGATGGTAGGCGATCCTTACTACCCTATAAATCCAACCACCTTTCATCCAATACCTTCTGATGATGGAGCACCTTTACCCTCCAACGAATGGGAAGAGAGTGAACCAATGGAAGAGAGCGAATCAATGGAGGAGACAGAATCGGTGGCATCATCTTTACCACCAATGAACACTCTTTACCGTCAAGTTCCAGGAGGAGCAAAGATGAAACGCACGACACGTAAATCCATACCAATATGGAAAAGGATTAAGAAGAATCAGAAGGCGACATCTTCAAGAAGTCATAGAGTTCAAGATGAACCTGCACGGATCGCACAAACCGTTGATAGGTGGGTGACGGAAGAAAGAGCTGCTAAGATGTATGAGACTGGTCAATCATCTCGACCACATCTCCCACATTCTTCTGAAGTTAACACTTTATCTCAATTGTTCGAGAAAAGTATGAAAATTGAAGATAAGATGGAAATTTTCGAAGGAAGGGCTACTCATCTCTCTGGAAGAGTACAAAGGCTAGAAGGACAAAGGATGCGAGATCAGGAATCGGTAATGGATGTCCATCATCGTATAAATTTCGCTTATAACGACATGATTACTCACGATGCAAGGATTACAGAGTTAGAGCTCTACAATCAAACCTCAAGAAATGAAGAACGCACGGGAAGTCTTGAGCAGAGAACTCAAGCACTTGAGGAGCAAGTGGTTAATGTCACTGACGTGCTAGGTCATCACTTAGGTTTCTGGTAGATAAGCTAAAACTAGTGGTCGTGTAAATAGAGAAATCAAACTAGTTAAGGCGAGAAGAGTAAAGTTTATAGCAAGGATGTAGAAAACCTTGCAAATTTTGCAATGTTTATAGAAACTTTTCTCTTATAAGCCTAAATAAACTGATGTAACCACTGGTAATAATATGAAGCATATATTACAGTAATCATTGTGTTATCCATTATGTTTTACACTTTGAAGAATAATTGAAGTATTTAGTACTCTTGTATTAAATGACTAACAAAACTCATAAAATTCTTATTATTTATAATAGGAACTAAAACAAAATGCCTAGAAGGAGTAGCGCTCGGCTAAACCCTAATCGACGATCAGCACCACAACAACAACCACCAGAACCAAACCCCCCCAATAAGTACAACACAACTTGAAGAAATCATAGCTCAAAGAATTGTTGCGGCTCTATCTAATGTCACAAGAGATGAAGTTAGAAATGAAGGCCATGTAGGGACCGCTAGAACGTGTACCTACAAAGATTTTATGAATTGCAGGCCAAAGAGCTTTCATGGAAATGAAGGAGTTGTTAATTTGACTAGGTTGATAGAAAAGACAGAGTACGTCTTTCAAATAAGTTTTTGTCCAAACGACTGTAAAGTACGATTTGCAACATGTACTTTCGTTGATGCAGCACTTACATGGTGGAACAGCCATGTGAATACAATGGGAATTGATACTGCAAATTCCATGAAATGGGAGGAGCTAAAAATGATGCTGGTATAGGAGTATTATCCTAGGGAGGAGATACATAAGCTGGAACAAGAATTGTGGACCCTAACCATGAAGGGTTCAGAGATAAAAGCTTATACCACTAGATTTAATGATCTTGCAGTAATGTGTCCAACACTTGTAACCCCTGAATATAAGAAGATTGAGCGGTATATATGGGGTTTAGCATCGCAAATCAAAGGCATGGTGATCACATCAAAGCCTACGACCTATGACAGCACCAAGAGAATAGCTCATCAGCTAATCCTCACAGAGATCCAAGGAACAGAAGTGGTCTCAAAGGCTGAGTCTCCCAAATTTGGAACAAACAAGCGCAAGTTTAATAGGAAGAATCCCAAACAATCATCTGAGAAAAGACAAGAAGTGGCAACCAATTATGCAGCCACGACAGCAGTACCCACTCAACCAAAATTTTCATGGTGCAATCAGTGCAACCGTCATCATCCAGGTGACTGTTTTGTCTGCACGAAGTGCAAGAAAAAGGGGCATACTGCTAGTTACTGCAGGAGCACAACACCTGCAACAGTGAATCAGGAAACAAAGACTGGAACAGGCCGTGGTGAAGGAAGAAAGTGCTATGAGTGTGGAGAGGTTGGACACATTAAGAAAGAATGTCTAAAGTTAAGGAGTCAATGAGGCATAGGGCGTGGCAGGGCGTTTGTGATCGGAAGCAGAGAGGCTATCCAGGACCCTTCAGTCGTATCTGGTACGTTTCTCATAGATAATTTATATGCTACAATACTCTTCGACTCTGGAGCAGATAGAAGTTTTATAACTCCGACGTTTAGAAAATTGTTAAGTCATGAGTCTAGCAAATTAAAAGAAATCTATGAAGTAGAAATCGCTAACGGTCAAACTGAGAAAACACATGAAATCCCAGAAAACTGTCTGTTAACTCTTAATAACTACCTTTTCACGTCAACCTCATGCCAATGCCTATCGGTAGTTTTGATGTCATAATTGGCATGGATTGGTTATCTTCACACCACGCCGAAATTCTATGTCATGAGAAAGCCATACGACTACCGTTACCAAATGGCGAAGCCCTGATTATCTATGGTGATAAATCTGGGAAGAACCTCAAAGTCATCTCTTGTACCAAGACCCAGAAATATCTACATAAGAAATGTAGCGCATTCATAGCCCACATTGTAGATATGAAGAGAAAGACAAAAGAGATCAAGGACATACCTCAAGTATGTGATTTCCATTACGTGTTTCCTGAAGATCTACCTGGAATACCTCCCGTCCGACAAGTCGAGTTTCGAATCGACTTAATTCCAGGAGCAGCACCAGTAGCAAAATCTCCTTATCGGTTGGCTCCATCCGAGATGCAAGAATTGTCTAGCCAACTACAAGAACTTCTTGACAAAGGCTTTATCCGACCCAGTTTTTCACCTTGGGGAGCACCAATCTTGTTTGTCAAGAAGAAGTACGGATCCTTTCGAATGTGTATTGATTATCGGGAACTGAATAAGCTAACGATCAAGAATCGTTACCCGCTTCCAAGAATTGATGATCTATTCGATCAAATGCAAGGATCCAGCTACTACTCAAAGATAGATCTCAGATCAGGATACCATCAACTCAGAGTACAAGAAGATGACATTCCAAAAACAACATTTAGAACTCGTTATGGTCGTTATAAGTTCTTAGTTATGTCTTTTGGATTGACCAATGCCCCAGTAGTGTTTATGGATCTCATGAATCGTTTTTGCAAACCATACTTGGATAAATTTGTGATTGTATTTATCGATGATATATTGATATATTCACGAACCAAGGAAGAACATGGTCAACACCTGCAAATAATCTTGGAGCTACTAAGAAAAGAAAAGTTGTACGCCAAATTCTCCAAATGTGAGTTTTGGATTAGAGAAGTACAATTTTTAGGTCATGTAGTTAGCAACGAAGGAATTCATGTTGACCCATCCAAAGTTGAAGCGATTAGGAATTGGGAAGCACCAAAGACGCCAACAAAAGTGCGTCAATTCCTAGGACTTGCTGGCTATTACCGTAGATTCATAGAGAATTTCTCCAAAATAGCCAAGCCGCTTACAACACTAACCCAGAAGGATACAAAGTTCAACTGGGAAGACAAACAAGAAGCTCCTTTTTAGAAACTGAAGCAAATGTTGTGTAGTACACCAATCCTATCCCTTCCAGATGGGACAGAAGATTTCGTCGTATACTGCGACGCATCAAATCAAGGATTGGGATGTGTGTTGATGCAAAGAGGAAAAGTTATCGCCTATGCATCACAAAAACTTAAGGTGCATGAGAATAATTACACTACCCATGATCTTGAATTGGGAGCTGTAGTTTTTGCACTAAAAATTTGGAGACATTACTTATACGGTACTAAGTGTACTATTTTTACCGACCACAAGAGTCTCCAGCACATCTTCAACCAAAAAGATCTTAATATGAGACAACGAATATGGGTCGAATTGTTGAATGATTACGAATGTGAGATTCGTTATCATCCCGGAAAGGCAAACCTGGTAGCAGATGCCTTGAGCCGGAAAGAATATATTAAACCCCGACGGGTACGAGCATTAACTATAACTATCCATTCTAACTTTACCGCACAAATTAGAGAAGCTCAACTTGAGGCTCTAAAAGAAGAAAACATCAAGAACGAAGCTTTGCGAGGAATGGAAAAGAAACTTATACAAAAAGATGACGGAACGTGACACTTTATGAACCGAATTTGGACGCCTAAGTTCGGTGGAGTCAGGGACTTGTTCTTAGAAGAAGCCCACAAGTCCAAATATTCTGTGCATCCAGGCTCTGACAAAATGTACTTAGATTTAAAAGTACATTATTGGTGGCCAAACATGAAGGCAGAAATTGCTACTTATGTGAGCAAATGTTTGACTTGTTCTAGAGTAAAGGCAGAACATCAAAAGCCTTCAGGTTTACTTCAACAACCGGAAATACCTGAATGGAAATGGGAGCAGATATCAATGGACTTCATCACTAAGTTACCTAAAACTCCTAGTGGGTTCGACACTATTTGGGTAATAGTCGATAGATTGACTAAGTCCGCCCATTTTTTACCAATTAAGGAGAACGAAAAGATGGAGAAGCAGACTAGAATTTATCTTAAGGAAATTTTCAGATTGCATGGAGTTCCAAATTCTATTATTTCTGACCGAGATAGTAGATTCACTTTACGATTTTGGCAATCTCTACAAAAATCCTTAGGAACACGTCTAGATATGAGTACAGCTTACCATCCACAGACTGATGGTCAGAGTGAGAGAACCATTCAGACCTTAGAAGATATGCTCCGAGCCTGTGTAATAGACTTTGGAAATGTGTGGGATACTCATTTACCGTTAATTGAGTTTTTCTACAACAATAGTCATCACACCAGCATCAAGGCTGCACCGTTTGAGGCTCTTTATGGACGAAAATGTCGTTCCCCAATATGTTGGGCAGAAGTTGGAGATACGCAGATAGCCATAGAACGTACGGGCGATACCCTACGTACTGGACTAGAAATAATCCACGAGATAACTGAAAAGGTCGATCAAATTAAGGATCGATTAAAGGCTGCACGTGATCGTCAAAAGAGCTATGCTGACGTAAGACGTAAGCCTTTAGAATTCCAAGTTGGAGATAAAGTAATGTTGAAGGTCTCTCCTTGGAAAGGCATAATTCGATTCGGGAGACGAGGAAAACTAAACCCACGGTATATAGGACCTTTTGAAATTCTAGCAAGAATTGGTTTTGTCGCATACCAACTCAAGTTGCCTCAAGAGCTAAGTAATGTGCACGATGTTTTTCACGTATCAAATCTCAAAAGATGTATTTCCGATGACACTCTTGTTATACCTCTCGAAGATATACAAGTCAATATGAAACTCAACTTTGTAGAAGAACCTGTTGAGATCACGGATCGAGAAGTCAAACGATTAAAGCAAAGTCGTATTCCAATAGTGAAAGTTCGATGGAACTCTTTACGAGGACCTGAATCTACTTGGGAACGTGAAGATCGGATGAAAGAAAAATACCCCCAACTGTTTGACAAAACCCCATCTATAAGATAAATTTCGGGATGAAATTATTCTAACGGGGGGAGAATGTAACACTAGTCAAAATAGGTCAATAAACAATCACATGTGATTATGCCAATCATGTAATGTGATTTTGTTAAACTAGTAATATGATAAGAGTGCTATGTAGTTCATGATAAATTCTAATACAAATATGAACTTTATTTATGATACAACTCAAAGTATACGTCAATACGATTCCAAAAATCTAGAGAACGTCTGAATCTGACTTCGCATGAAGAAGTTATGATAAACCGAACACTATAAATCTCTATAATAAGAGGAATTTAAAATAGACTTAGAATTAGCTATTTGATTCTAAAATAGAGTTGTAGTACTTGTAAATACCTACGCGTGCATATAAAGAACCTCAAAAACAGAGTTCGTATGCAAAAGTTACGACCTTCCGAAGATACAGCTGTCAGAAACCCTAATCTTACTGGACTCACGAGGTGAGCATAGATGTTCACGAGGTGAGGAGTCATTTTGCCACATCTCGGAATCTAGAAGGTGTGACGAGGCTACGAGGGGATAAGATCCAAACTCACGACGTGAGCAAGGATTGATTCACGTCGTGAGGAGTCAAAGGGACACCTTCCGAAGCTAGGGACGCAAATGGCAAGTTTACGGGATAAGCATGCATGACTCACGACATGAGTCTTATAAAACTCACGACGTGAGAGTTCAAAATCCTTACTATAAATAGCAGGTCCGACTTCAGCTATTCCTTACACCATTTCCCATTCTCCTCTCTCCTTTGCTGAAGCCATCTTGCATCCCGAGCCCCGACGACCTCGTACGCTGACCGTTTCTGCTTAGATTACATAAAATCACGCTACTAGGGTGAGTTTCACGGCCCCACTTTCTAATATTTTGGGGGAAAATGCATGCTAAATGTTGTATATACGTTATTATTATGTCTATATGATAGTATATCAGCATCAATGTACATAGTTATAATAACCAGGATATAGTTGTTCTAAATATAATATTTTGAATATATACAACTATCATCAATTTGTTAGCATGTTATTATGTAGATCTTGAGTTATACTTAGGATTATATATATATATATATATATATATATATATATATATATATATATATATATATGGTGTGTGCGATATTGTTCCGAAGTTATATTCAGAAGTTCTATATGTTAATTTATAAAGTATGTTGTTATTGTTAGTTTTATGACAAGATAAAACTTGGTATGTTATATGTTGTTGTTGTTATTGGTTTTATGTCAAGATAAAACCTGGTTTTACTTCAAGTTATAGCTGTTATACTGCCTAAATATTATGAAGTTAGGAGTACTATTTAAAAGCATAGTCTAGTAACTTAGGGTTTTAGACATGAAAATGCTTTTGTTGTTAGAGCTATAGGAAGCCGGCGAAGTCTACATGAGTAATTGTATTCATCAAATAAGATTGGGGATCTTAGCGGAAATCCTCTGAACTGTAACCGTTAATCTCGTGTGAGCGAGGAAGTCGTGTATAATTAGTATACGGGTTGACCACCCCACTTGTGACTGTTAGCTACAGTCAACCATAAGCAAGTGACGAACTATCCTTTTACTTGTTATTGTTCCGGCGTCGATGAAGCGTACGGTGTTGTTCTGATGGAGATCATGAGTGTTGTTTCTCATGGAAATCATGAGTGTGTTATTTCTCATGGAAATCATGAGTGTGTTTTATCAGAGGTATTATGTCATAGCAACGGTTACAGGCTCATGGTAGCAAATTGTTAGAAACATTATACTTTGTCGTATACAAGTATTAATGTTAAGTATAAGTTTCCCCCTACTTATACCTTAGGGCTCAAGGAATGTTTAGGTATAACACTTAATTGATAAGTAAACTATTATACCTAATATACATACTAAATGTTGGAGAGTCAAAATGATACTTTCAAAACTATACTTTTGAACGTGGAAAATGTATTATTTTATGGAGTCAAAACCTGTGGACTCACCAACTTTATGTTGACGTATTTTAAAATGCATGTGTTTTCAGGAACTTGAAAAGCTGGTATGTATTCGAACAGGAGAAGTTTTACTATTACCTTTCTGTTCATTAAGAAGTATGCCATAGTCGGATGTTATGTAATAGGTTCTAGAAAAAAAACAGTTATGTAACTTTCAATTATCAATAAAGGTATGTATTTTCTTTAGTACTGTTCAATGTATGTTATATAACTGTGATACGAAGAATGACGTTACACCACCCGGTGTTTCCGCCGACGGCTGGGGGTGTGACAAGGATAGCCGAGGTCTTCTGACACAGTGTGGCCGGGTGTGGGTACCGGTGACTGGAGGAGTGAGACAGAAGATTTTGGAGGAGGCACACAAGTCCAAGTTCTCTATACATCTGGGGGCTACGAAAATGTATAGAGATATGATACTGAACTATTGGTGGCCCTGCATGAAGCGGGAGATTGCTTGGTTCGTGGAGCGGTGCTTGACCTGTAGGAAGGTCAAGGCCGAGCATCAGCGGCCTCATGGCAAGGTTCAGTCGCTACCCATTCCCATGTGGAAGTGGGAGGAGATCACCATGGACTTCATCACGAAGTTACCGAGGACAACAAGGGGTGTGGATGCCATATGGGTGATTATGGACATGTGGTGGCTAGACACAGGGTGCGAGTGTCGGAAGTCTCTGACAGAGATGTTCGATTTACATCGAGATTCTGGAAGAAGTTCCACGAGGAACTGGGCACTCAGTTGCATTTTAGCACGGCGTACCACCCCCAGACAGATGGCCAGAGTGAGAGGACGATCCAGACACTTTAGGATATGATTCGGGCATGCGTGTTGGATTTTGGAGGGAGTTGGGATACATACCTCCCGCTAGCAGAGTTTTCATACAATAATAGTTATCATTCTAGTATTGACCGACCACCGTTTGAGATGTTGTATTGTCAGAGGTGTAGGACCCCCTTGTTTGTTGGGGCGAGGTAGGGCACTGGGTCATGGGGAGCACCGAGGTGGTGCTCAAGATGACCGAGTTGATTCAGCAGGTGCGTGACAGGCTACGAGTCGCACAGAGCCGTCAGAAAAGTTATGTTGACCGACGACGATCGGACCTTGAGTTCCAGGTGGGGGACTTTGTATTACTAAAAGTGTCTCCATGGAAGGGAGTCATCAGATTTTGGAAGATAGGCAAGTTGGGGCCCCGATATATTAGACCGTTCAGGATTACGGCCTGGGTAGACAAGGTGGCCTAGCGTTTGGATCTGCCGGAAGAGCTTAGCCAGATTCACAACACCTTCCATGTGTCACAACTGCGGAAGTGTGTCACCGACGAGGCCGCGATCCTTTCTCTGGACGACATTAAAGTGGATGAGAGCTTGAACTACAATGAGAGGTCGGTTGTGATTCTAGATAGGAAGACCAAGGTCCTTCGGAACAAGGAAGTGCAGCTAGTAAAGGTGCAACGGCAGCACCGAAGGGGCTCCGAATGGACATGGGAGCCGGAGGATGAGATGCGATATCACTATCCGGACTTATTCGCGTCAGCAGACTTTGAGGATGAAGAATCGGAAGGTCCGACTCAACGAGTAGGCACTGTAAAGAGAAACCCTAGTTTTTAGGGGTTTGTACCCTACTTAAAGAACTTATGGCTCATTTGTAGCCTCTTCCATCGTTCCTACAACCAGAGAAAACCCTAGTTCGAGCCTTGCACCTTCTTGAGAGAGAGAGAGAGAGAGCTTTTGAGAGGGATTTTTGGTGTGAATGTGAAGATTTTGGAGCTTGAAGAAGAAGGAGCAAAGAGGGAAGCAGTAGATCCGACATCTACTCTGTATTGGCGACCATATTGAGGTATAAAGTCACTAACTTGACCTTTGGTTGCTTAGATCTCTTTTCTTGGAAGTAAATGGTCACTTTTGGTGCCAAAAGGGTGTCATACTCGGATTTGGACTTATCACAAGGATATGGTTCCAGATCTGGACATTTCTAGGTCCTTAATGACATAAAGTTGCTCACTTTATCCAGCTTAGGACCTTTCCATGAACAAAAACCTTGTAGGAACCCTAGTTTTGGTGATTTAGCCTTGTGAGGCATTGCATGCACGTAAAGTTTGCAACTTTACGTGGTAACTACACTAGGAGAAGTTGGATCTGAAGTTTGGGACCTTGGATCCCTCTGGAAAGGACTGAACACAAAAAGGACTGAAGGAACTCGTCGAGTCCCTTAGTCGACTCGACGAGCCAGGTAGGGTTTACCCGTTTTCGAGATTCTGAATGAGTGTAGTGAAGGATTAAAGTTTTGGTATGCATAAACTTTTGGTCTTTTGGACATTTGATGAACTCGACGAGACACTTAGGTGACTCGGAGAGTTGACTCGGGATTCAGTGGAATGGACTCGGAAGGAACTCGACGAGTTTAGGTCAACATGGACTGTTGACCTTGACTGTTGACCTTAACTTTGACCAGGGTTGACCAGAGTTGACTTTGAGGATAATTATGGTATTTCGGGATTGTGACAAGTTAATCACATGATGATTATAGGCAGTTGAGTTGGATCAGTGTGTGGGTTTTATCTGATCTTAGCTTGTCAGTTCAGCATTCGAGAGGTGAGTCTTCTCACCATACCAATGGGTCTAAGGCACCAAGGCCGTCCCATTCTGTGATATGTAGATTATCGATTGGTTATGCGTTATGTTAGTATGACATTGCATGGAAGACCCCGGGGGTTCACGAGGCAGTAGACTGAAACCATGTGGGGGTTCCCATGGCATTTGGTGTAAGACCTTGGAGGGTTTCCATGGCATCCTAGTATATTTGCATGTATAATTTGTATGATAATTGCTTGGTAGTGAAGACCATGTGGGGGTTCCCATGGCAGGTAGTTAAGACCACATGGGGGTTCCTATGGCAGGAAGACCATGTGGGGGTTCCCATGGCAGGTAGTTAAGACCACGTGGGGGTTCCAGTGGCAGTAGATGTAAGACCCTGGAGGGTTTCCATGGCTTCCTTATATGTTTGTAGGCATGGCTTATGTGGTTTATGTAGCTTTTATAGCTAATATGTTTATGTGATTATGTGGATTGTGTGGGGTATGCTCTGGGGGGCTCACTAAGCATTAGCTTATAGTTTGTAGATTTGTTTCAGGTACATCTGAGCCCAAGGGCAAGGGCAAGGTCTGATGACGCGGCATGCACTCTCTCTCTCTCTCTCTCTCAGGCGTTTTTATGGGACACTCTGATGATTTAAAATAATATTGATATTGTTATGGATTTGAAAACAATTGTAATTGAGGTTTTGTGGTTTATGGAAAGTGTTTTGACTAATTAAAAATGAAAATTTTCTTTTGAAAATTAGGTCGTTACACTTTTGAATAAAACCAAACTCTAGTTACTTTAGGAGAAAAATGTGAAGTGTATGCTAGTCCATGAAAACGCACATCACTCTTTATATTTCGTTAGTGGAGTGTGCGTGGTTAACCGGCACACTAATTTGGGACTATAAAGTTGAGTGATGTACAAATCGAAAATTATCATTGTTAATGGAGCGTGCGTGGTTTACTGGCACATTAATTTGACATGATAAATGACATCGAGGTTGTCAAACGGGTTTGCACGGTTATTCACATCTTATTTTTGATCATCTGCATCTCAATCACAAACTTGAAGAGCATAATCTGAGATTAAACATGCCATTGATAAGATTCAATGAATCTCAAACGATCTAGGAGTTTCATGCTAGATTGAAATTGGTAAATTTGTACTACCTACCTTGATAAATTTGCAATGAGATTACGGCATCCCTCTTCTTTGTTGTCAATTGTATTTTGGATCCTAGCCTTGAATGTTTATTTTGGGTTAAAAATAATAAGGATTTGTATCACTAACTAAAAAAACTATGTCCCTTTATATAGATGTCTGGAAACGGTGAACTCACTACTACTCAAGTGGGCTCCTCCAACTCAAACTTCTCTCTACTGTCAATTTTGTTGAAAGAAAAACTTATCGGTGCCAACTACATGGATTGGATGAGGAACTTGAAGATGACTCTTCATTATGAGGGAAAATAATATGTCAAAGAAATCCTATTGTCGAAATCAATGAATCCACCGCTACTCCTGAGGAGATTTCCTCCTTCAACAAACATTCTGATGATGCCACAAAGGTTGCTTGCATCATGGTGGCCACTATGGAACCTGAGTTGTCCAAGTTCTATGAGGACTACTGGCCATACGAGATGGCTCTCGACCTTGCTGGAATGTTCCACAAGAAGGCGGGACAATAGCAATTCGAAGTGGTCAAAGCTTTCATGGTATGCAAGCTCAAGGAATGAGAACTTGTTTGCCCTCACATACAAAAGATGCAAAGGTACGTGGAGTAACTCCGTAAGCTCAATGTGTCGTTTGATGATGAGTTTTCCATTGATATGGTCCTTAACTCATTACCTCCTAGCTATGATCAGTTTGTTATGACCTATCATTTGAACAATACGGAGACGACATTGACTGAGCTTCATAATTTTGTTGCAAAAACTGCTGAATCGGGGATGAAGAAAAACTATGCCTCTAATGCAACAAATGTTCTTATCCTTGACATTGGATCTGGAAAAGGGAAGAAAAGGAAGGCTCCTTCCCAACCTGGCAGGAAAGGGAAGGCCCATGTTGGAGGGTCTAGCAGTGGCTCAAAGTTGAAGCCCAACTTTGATGTCCCCGCGGTCAGTGATGCAAAGGAGGCCACTTTCATCCGTTGTGGCGAAAAGGGTCATTAGAGAAGAAGCTGCCCTAAGTACCTTCAGGACTTAAAAGATGGAAAGATCAAGGCGTCCTCTCTAGGTATTTACACTATTCAAGTTAATAACTCACAACTTTCTCATTCTTGGGTCCTTGACACAGGATGTGGTTTCCACATTTGTTCTGATTTGCAAGGACTATGTGAAAGTGAGGACGTGGAGCATGGGAAGCTCAATCTAATCATGGGGAATAGGTGATCTTCACTTGTTACCAAGATTAGAACATATGGGCTTATGATTAGTAGTGGTGTTAGAGTTAATTTAATTAATTGATGTTGTTCGTCAGATATGACGCGAAACATTATTTAATTTCATGCACTATTTAGACAAGGTTTTGGATAATCATTTGATAATGAAATTGGTTCTATTTTTGCTTATCATAATGGTGTTTTTGTGTTTTAATCTTTACCTTGTAATGGTGTGTATGAAATTGTGACTTGTTTTGATAACCTAGGCAATAGTGTGTTTCATATTGATTTGTCCAATGGTGTGGACAAAGCATGTTTGTGGCATTATCGTATTGGGCACATAAACAAGAAACGCATTGCCCAACTCCAAAAGGATGGAGTGTTGGAATCATTTGATCTTGGGACAGATGATGAATTCAAATCTTGTATCTTGGGAAAGATGACAAAATCACCTTTCATTGGAACATGTGAAAGAGGTGAAGGATTGTTGAACCTGATCCATACGGATGTACGTTGCCCATTTAGATCCACCTCAAGAGATTTTAATCGATACTACGTGACATTTACAGATGATTATAGCAGATATGGTTACATCTACTTAATTAAACATAAATCGAAAACCTTAGAAAAGTTCAAAGAGTTTAAGCACGAGGTCGAAAATCAATTAGGCAGGGAGATAAAGATGCTCAGATATGAAAGAGGTGGTGAGTAGCTTAGTATAGAGTTCCACGAATATCTTAAGGAATATGGAATTGTTTCACAATTGAATCCTCCCAGAACACTACAACTGAATGGTGTGGTAGAGAGGCGTAATCGAACCTTACTAGACGTGGTTCATTCCATGATGAGTCGAGCTTTTCTTCCTATTCATTTCTGGGGATATGCCTTGGAGACATCCGCCCATATCGTGAATCTTGTTCCAACAAAAAAGGTTTCTAAAACACCTCATGAGATGTGGACATGGAAAGCTCCCTCGCTCGCACATATCAAGGTCTGGGGTTGTGAAACACTCGTAAGATGAGAGACGCATGATAAACTTGAACCCAGAGCCGAGAAGTGTTATTTCGTTGGCTACCTAAAAAAGTCCTTTGGATACTTGTTCTACTGACCTAGTGATAACGTGGTCTTTGTAGCTCGAAGATGAGTCTTTCGCGAGAGAGAGCTCATATTCAACAAAGACAGTGGGAGTGCTATTGATCTTGAAGAAATTCAGGAGTCATCCAATAAAGGAACCTTAGACAACACTAGCAATCAACATGAGGAAGAGGTTCCAGTTGAGCCAACTGACAACTCATCACCCCTTTGTCATTCCAGTAGGGTTAGCATGCCACCTGAGTTCTATGGTTTCCATATTACTGCAGATGGTGACACATTTTCCAGTGATCGTACACTGGTAAATTTGGATGAGCCTGCTAATTACAAGGAAGCAATGGCAGGCCCTAAGTCTGATAAATGGAAGGAGGCAATGGAGAGTGAGATTCAGTCCATGTATGATAACCAACTATGGAACTTGGTTGATCATGTGCCTAGTCGAAAGACAATAGGGTGCAAATGGATCTTCAAAAAGAAGACCAATATGGATGGGAAGACACACACCTATAAAGTTAGGCTGGTTGCAAAGGGATTTCCTCAAACCCAATGGATTAACTATGATGAGACCTTTTAACCATTAGCTAGGATAAAATCTATCAAGATTGTATGAAATTTGGCAGATGGATGTTAAAACCGCTTTCCTTAATGGGAAGCTATCTGAGGACGTCTACATGAGTCAGCCATAGGGTTTTGTACATGCCAAGTTTCCTGGTAGGGTGTGTAAGCTTGAGAAATCCATTTGTAACGCCTGGATCTTAAGGTACATTATTCATAAATTAATTATCATTTTTGAGGATTACCACGGCGTGGTGGAGGCACAACCACGACGTGGTGAGGCGAGAAGGGTCCGTGTGTTTCATTTAAGCCCCCCACAGCGTGGCATTATTGGCCACGGCGTGGAGGAAGGCTGACGTGAAAACCCTATTTTTCCAGGATTGCTCCCTATTTAAAGGAATGAGGAGGCTAGGGTTTGTTCATCCTCAGCCTCCATCGGTCCCCTTAAGCCCTAAAGAAAACCCTAATCACTTTTCTCCATTATTGACCTAGTTTTGTGTTCTTAAAGCTAAAGAAGGAAGAAGGAGGAAGAAGAAAGCAAAAATCAAGAAAGAAAGTCTCCATTCTTCACCGTAGCACTCTTCTGGACCTTTGTAAGTGTCCAAGACTCGATTTTTATCATGCTAGGTTGCTAGATCTTGAGTTTTGTCCCATAAACTTCTTGTTTTTTCTTGTTGACAAGGTTGTAGAACTCGCTACTCGGGACCTGTTCGACTGACTGTCGAGTAGCGAGTACTCGGGAGTACTCCGGGAGTACTCGGATTCAGTAATTCATGTAGAAATATTTTTAAGGAAATTATATCTGTCAAAAGCATAAGTTAAATCATATGTTGATTGAAATATATAACAAAATTAGATACATTTGAATACACAAAAACTAAAAAACACACAATGGTCTCACTTCGTGAATAATTACTGAAAATTTAAGATATATATGTAGTAATAATCACATGTGTGTGTTAAATAATAAATAATTAAGTATATTATACATATTAATCACTGAGTTGGCCGAGTTTTACAACATTGCTCGCTTCAGTAAGGGGCCAATTGGAGAGTACTCGGATTCTGTAACTCGCCTCGGTAACGAGCCGAGTAGGGAGTACTCGACCGAGTAATCAGCCAACTCGACAAGTTTTACAACACTTTGTTGGGTTATTAATGTGTTATGTCAAATTTTTATGTACTTATTTAGTCTTTTATTAACGGATTGGGCCTGTCCATCCGTCATTATGTTGCTAGGGTTAGACTATTTAATGTGCATGCATGTATCGTCTTAGGGTTTATCGATTGTATTGCCCTACTAAGCTTTTACAGAAAAGTTCACATTGAACTCTTCCAAAGCTTTGATAATATTAAAACATTCGGCACATATTTTATCATTGTTCTTATTATTTGATTCACTTTACTATTTAGAATCTATCGATCTTAAGGTTTATTGTTCCTACAATTGGTATCAGAGCAGGAGATTGTGTAACTCATACGTTAATCTTCTGTCGAGCTCTATTAGGGTTTGCGTTTTTATTTGATCTGTTATGTCATCTTCATCATTTCCATCGATTGTAGATTTCATATCTAAATCCTATATTCACCCTAGACTCGTTTATCGTTTTACACATCTGATTCTATACAAGTTCTGTAAATCTCTAAATCATGCAGCACGAAGATCCTCATAATTTTTCCTTCAACTTGTCCAGTAGCACCGGATCTACTACTAGAATCCCAATCCTTTTTCTGCAGGATTATGAAGTTTGGGCACTGCACTTCGAAGACTACGTTCTCGGCCTTGAAGAACATGGCACCCTAATATGGGAAGCCATGACACAGCAGACATTCACTCACACTGCTACAAGGAGGATCATCAAAACTCAAGCCGAATACAATACTCTTCTTGTTGACGCTAAAGATGTTCCTCAAGATGAAAGAGACAAGTTGTTCAGCAACATCAAGGCAATGAGAATAATCAGGTTCGCTCTTCCTCCATACGCCTTTCATCTGGTGAGTGCTTGTGAGACTACGAAGGAGATATGGGACATGTTGAAAAAGCTTTATTCAAGCGTTGCAGATTTGGAACACTCGGTTCAAACATTGCTTCTATCGGAATTTGGTGCCTTTGTTCAAAAGCCAGAAGAAAAACTTGATCAAACATTCAATCGTTTTAATCATATTTTAAGTAGGATGGTTAAACACAATCTCAAGCGTGAAAAGATAGAGCAAAATGTTACGTTCATGAATGGGTTAAGGTCTGAATGGAAAGCGGGTGTGTCTACAGTGAAAGCTCATGAACAGTTCAAGACCTACACTCTGGCAAAGCTTGTGGGTATCCTTAGATCCCATGAAGATGAAGTAATGAAGGATGCAAAGCTTGTTTCCAGCATGGATTCATTGGCCTTGGTTGTGAAAGGAAAAAAGGTTGTTGAAGAAGATTCTGAATCCGACTTTTCAGATAGCAAACTTACCAAAGAGGAACATTCTCTTATGGTATCTAATCCCAAAAAGTTCATCAAAAAGAACTTTGGTCGATTTAAGAATAGGAACAGGCAAGGAAACTTCAGTTCATAAATGTCAAGAGAAGAAAGCTTCAAGAACTCTCAAAAGGAAGAGGATAAGCAGGAAAAGAAGTTGTTAGGAGATTATGGCTATGATTGCAATTACTGCCATGGCAAGAATCATTTTGCTAAGGAGTGTATGTTAAGAAAGTTGAATGAGAAGAAGGAGGATGAGAAAGACGGAGCCTACCATCTTCAAAAGATACAGGATTTGAGGAAAAAGAGTGTCGTGAATGCAAAGCCTACTTTGATAGTGCAGGAAGGTGATGAAGAATTTGGACGAGTTGAAGTATGGTCCACAGATTCGGAAGATGCAGAGGTTCGGAAGCCCAAACATGGTTGGTGTTTTGTTTCAAAGTCTAAAGTACATAAATACAATGGAAGATGTTTGATGGTTCAGAGCGGGGTCTCAGAATAGAGGGGATACGCGACTGATAGCGGCCAACCCTTTGAAAACTGTTTTTCTGCGAGACTTGTTTCTGGACAGGTGAGTGAATGCGAGAAGGTCATCAATAAGTTACACTCAATACTCGAATCTATTAATATTCCTGTTACACAATACGAATCTGAATTAGATGATTTAAATTACACTTTCTCTAATTTTAACGATTGTTTAAAGAGAACTCGTCTAAGCAATTCTAACCTAAGTGATCAAATCAGCAAGGTAAAAAATAAAAGTGAAGAGAGAAGGATGTGGATAGATAAGTTCGAATTAGAGCTTAATAGGTCAAAGGATGATGTCCTTTATCTTAAGAGAGACAATTTAGCACTTTTGAAACAATGAAATATTTTTTGTTTAACTGCAAAGCGTTTATATTTCAATATTACTCAACTGCATCTTGATTGTGAAATAGGTAAAAATATACACAAAATGATTTTACCCTTTCTCAAATTGAAAGAGGATGAAATCAATGCATAGTGTTATAAGTGTGAATTTATTGTGTCCTTTGATAATGTCTTCGATTCGTACAAAATTGGGTTTGACAAAATAGAAGCTTACATTCAGTCCAAAGAAAATAAGAATATGTTAAAGCAAATGTTGTATGATAAGGATAAAGAAAAAATAAAATCTAATACTATGCAAAAAATTTGAATCGTTGTGCACAAAATTGAGTTCAGAAAATACTTTTGATGCTGAAAATGTTTCTGAATTTGATGAAAGCGACATGAGTGAAATTTCTGTAGAGGATGAGATAGATTGTTCAGCATTTGTACAAAATGAGACTGGACCAAACAAAAAGCTAATTTCTGGAAATTCAATTGAATATGTTCGTGTTGTTAAAAATAAAGGTTCGGAAGTTAAAAGTAAAAGCCACAGTTTTTCCGAAAGTAAAAACTAATCTGAATCAAGTTTTCGTAAAAACCGGACTGAACAAAAACGATACTTCAGAACTAACGTCAATGGTAGATAATGATAATGGAGAAGGTTGCGACGAATTCTTTTGGTCAGGTCCTATTGACAATGCAGATGAAACTAAAGGTCTTTCCGAAATGACCTCATGGAAAACGAAAGTGATATATGTTGCAGAACCTCTAAATCGTGTAAATCACTGTTACAATAAGGTAGTAACTAGTGGCACGAAGGATATTCCGAGTGATATCTCTTCGGAACAAACTGACACTCCATTCAGAAAAGAGAAACCTAGAACTAACATTCATAAGTCAGCTGAGGATCTCATTGCTAAGAAACGACAACTGAATGCTAGATATAGGAATAATTTGCAAGAAAGAAAACGTTTCTGGAAAAACAAAAATTCTAATCAACATTCTGTTAATTCCGAAAGATCTTCAGTCCAAAATACGAACTCTTCTCCAATTCAGAAACCGAAAGCTCAACCTTTTTCAAAAACACAAGTTTCAAAACCCCAAGTTTTAAAACCTCAAGTTTCAAAATCTGTTGAAAATCAAAATCCAGTTGTCCTCCGAAAAAAATCTTTCAAAATCTGTCAACACATCAAAAGATGTTAAGGGAAAAAATAAAGTAGTTTCGAAACCAGAGATCTCTCTCGAGGAATATGAAGCTAACTTGAAAAGAGAGGCAAAGGAATTTGCGAAAAAGGTGGCTAAGCAACACAAAGATTCAAAACAAATGAAAACTCCTTTTGTTGAAGTTAATCTTGATGAAAATAAAATGAAGGTTTTTAAAATATTCAAATGAGAGAATAGTGTTTTGCTAAAAATAACTTTCTGGGTTGATACGAATAAAACCTTTCCTGTTGTTAAGAAATCCTCACAAGGACCCAAGAAATTTTGGGTTCCTAAATCTCTCTGAATTTTGTAGGTAATACGTGATGAACAATACGACTCTAAATGGTACATCGATAGTGGTTGTTCGCGTCACATGGCTGGAAGGAGAGAAGAACTAAGAGAATTTCGTTCGTTGAAGGATGGTGGCAGAGTAAAATATGGAAACAACGCCACAGGAGAAATTAAAGGCTACAGCATGATTACGAATGGCGAATTCTCCATTCGGAAGGTAGCTTATATGGACGGCCTGCAACATAATCTAATAAGTGTTTCTCAATTGGTTGTAGGTACAGGGCTGAAAGTGTCATTCGATGATAAGGGATCAGAAATTATTGAGAAAAAGTTGAAAGTTGTGCTTCTGAAATCACAAAGAAAAGGCGAAATGTATCCTTTGAATATGAAATCGATTAAAGGAAAGCCAGCCTTTTGCCTTCTTACGAAAGCATCTGCGGATGATAGTTGGTTGTGGCACCGAAGGCTCTCGCATCAAAATTTTAACGATATAAAAAAACTTGTACTTGGTGATATTGTGCGAGGCTTGCCTCTTCTGAAGTTTGAGAAGGAACATCTTTGTGCTCCTTGCGAGCTAGGAAAGCAAATTCGTAAAAGTCACTCGACTATTATCAATACCAAAGTAATCGAACCACCAGAACTATTACACATTGATCTTTATGGTCCATCAGCCATCAAGAGCATTGGTGGTAATAAGTATATTCTAGTTATAGTTGACGATTTTCCAAGATTTACTTGGGTTTACTTTCTTAGACAGAAATCGGATGCGACAGCTAAAGGATTTTATCAAGCAGATCGAGCTTCAACTGCGAAAGGTCGTGCGGAATGTTCGCAGTTATAACGGTTCTGAATTCAAAAACCAAGTGTTTGAATAATTCTTGACTGAAAAAGGGGTTGCTCACAACTTCTCTGCTCCTTACACTCCTCAGCAGAACAATGTCGTTGAAATAAGAAACCGATCTCTTTGCGAAGCTGCAAGGACCATGCTATCTTTTGTGAACCTTCCTCTTTACTTCTGGGTTGATGCTATCGGAACTGCTTGTTTCACTCATAATCGCTCTCTAATCAATAAGAGATTCCTTATCACACCTTATGAGATTCTGAATAAACAAAAAGCTAACGTTAAGTTCTTTCATGTCTTTGGTTCCAGGTGTTTCATATTCAATTCCAAAGAGCAACGGAACAAATTCGACGTAAAATCAGACGAAGGAATCTTTTTGGGGTACTCTCTTACTTCAAAGGCATATAGGGTTCTGAACAAAAAATTCAAAAAGATAGAAGAAAGCTATTATGTTACCTTTGACGATAATTATCTAAAGAAGTGTCAAAATGCTGATTGTCCATCTGAGGAGATTTTTCCTTCGAAAAATCCAATGTCGATTCCTCTTGCAAATCTTTACGAGGAATTCATGAACTTGTTTGATGAGCCCGAAAAGGCCATTTCTTCAGTATCAAAACCAGCAGATAATAAGGACGATGAACTGAAGAAAATCATTGATGATGTTGCCAAAGATCTTGGAAATGAGCCACCTATTCCGAAGAGTTCTGAAATTCCACATTCGCCACAAGCTTCTAATGCTCCAGCTCAGGGGGAGGGTTCTACTTCAACCTCCACAACTGATACACCTGTTCAGGGGAAGGATTCAAATCCCGAAGTCAAAACTGATATTCCAATCCAGGGGAGAATCTGATTCCGAACGTAGAGTCGCATGTTAACTTCCAGGGGGAGAACGAGAATGAAAATAATGACTCTGACGCTCAATCGGAATTTGAAGACGTGAATGCAGAATTGGATCCAACTTATGATCCGAACTATCCTCCATTAGTGAAATGGACCAAAGATCATCCTTAATCTCAAGTTATCGGAGCAGCCTCGTCAGGAGTTCTCACGAGAGCTCAACAAAAAGCGAATCAAACAACATTATTTTCAAAAATGGAATTTTGCATGTTTAATTCGTTCATCTCCAAAATTGAGCCTAACTTTGTGAAGATTGCTCTTGATCATTCAGATTGGGTACAAACTATGCAGGAAGAGCTTAATGAGTTCGAACGTAACAAAGTATGGAGATTAATTCCAACTCCGAAGGATGCATCTGTGGTCGGATTAAAATGGGTATTTCGGAATAAGCTTGAAAAAGAAGGCAATGTGATTCAGAACAAATCATGGTTGGTTGTAAAAGGGTATTGACAAGAGGAAGGTATAGACTACGAAGAAACATTCGCACCGGTTGCAAGGCTAGAATATGTTTGGATTTTCCTTGCCTATGCAGCTCATAAAAATTTCGAAGTCTATCAAATGGACGTGAAATGTGCATTTATGAATGGTGAATTAGAGGAAACAGTCTATGTGGAGCAGCCACCAGGTTTCGTAAATGAAAAATATCCAAATCACTGCTACATCTTGGATAAGGCTGTGTATGGTTTAAAACAAGCACCACGTGCATGGTATGAAACCCTTACTCGTTTTTTAAAGCAATCTAAGTTTAAACAAGGTTTGGTCGACCCAACTTTCTTTTGCAAGAAAGATGGTGACCATCTAATGATTGTCCAAATTTATGTTGATGATATCATTTTCGGATCAACAAATCCTAGATTAACAAATGAATTCCGAAAACTGATGGAAACTAAATTTGAGATGAGCTCAACGGGTCCTACTAACTTTTTCCTTGGTTTAAACATTAGATAGAGTTTTGAAGGTATTTTCATTAATCAAGAAGCTTATACGAAGACTTTTCTTGCGAAATTTGGCATGGTGGGTGATTCGAAGGTCAAGGTTCCAATGGTGTTCGGAACCAAGATCACTCCATCCTTGGACAAGCCTGTAGTTGATATAACTCTTTATCGACAAATAATTGGGTCTTTAATGTACTTAACAGCTAGTCGTCCAGATATTATGTTTTTTGTTTGCTATTGTTCCAGGTTTCAGGCAAATCCTCGTGAACCCCATATGTATGTTGTGAAGAACATCTTCCAATACCTAAAAAGAATGACCTCTCTCGAAATCTGGTACCCTTCCAACTCAGGATTCTTTATGCAAGCATTCTCCGATGCGGATCTTGGTGGATGTGGTCTCGATCGTAAAAGCACTTCTAGGGGATGTCAGTTTCTAGATGGCAAACTTGTAACCTGGCAATCAAAGAAGCAAACGTGTGTATCCCTATCTACTGCAAAAGCTGAATACATCGTAGCTGCATCATGCACTTCTCAAATCATTTGGATTCAAAATCAGCTAAGGGACTATGGGATCAACATGAAGAGTATCCCTCTTTACTGCGATTCAGAAAGCGCAATTTGGATATGCCATAATCCAGTGCAACATTCTAAGACAAAACACATTGCACTGAGATATCACTTCATCAAGGATCACATTGAGAATGGAAACGTTGAAGTGCATTTTTTTCGATCCTCTGCTCAATTAGTTGATATCTTCCCGAAAGCCTTGCCTGAAGCAACATTCAATCATATTTGCAAGGTCTCATAATCATAGAAGCTGAATCAGTTCCGAAATCTCATTCGTAATCAAATGTTACTATTCACTTCCGAGTGTTCGCAATCATTTGGATTTTACTGTTCACAATCCGAGCTTCAGAACGGTTTGGAGCGCACTGTTCATCTGGGTTTCGGAACGCCTCTGTATACTTTGTATATTCACTGTCTTCCAATTGATTCCGAGCTTCAGAATACTTCGGAAGCCACTGTTCATTTGTGCTTATAAACTTATTTTTCTTAATATTTTTTTTTATCTATTTCTTTTTTTATTTCTTTTTCAAAAAATTCAAAAATCACAAAAATATTTTTCTCTATTTCTGTTTTTATTTCTTTCAGAAAAAATCAAAAACTACGAAACTATTTTTCTTCATTGTGTGTGTGTTATCTTAAGAATACGTTCTTGTTTAAGGTAAACTTTTTGTAATCTTCAATTCTGAACGATGGAGCAGGTATAATATTTTGAATCTTTGTACTAGCTAAATGTCCCTAGAAGCATGTTGTTGCATGTTGACCCAAGCATCTGAGACTCTATGTTTGAAGCCTTAATGAAACTTTAACTCCGATTGTTTCTTCCCAACCAGGCTATTATTCACATAATCCATTGAGCTGCCTTACTCTTCTCACAGTGAGTTAAGAGTTGACTGCTTAGTCATTATTTTATAGCAGAACTACACTTTTCTTTTCGGAACCATCTCTAAAATTTCTCCATCAACCTTACCTTCATACAATGTAACCCTTAATACTCTCAGAAATTACCACTTAGGTTTATAGTTGCACAACTTCTGTGTTCATGATCTTTAATTCGTTATGACCACGATTTAAGTGAAACCCAAAATCCGAAACCTACTTCTGAATTGACGGTGAACAATTAATATGTTGTAGATTTTTCACCATGGAACTGACGTCAAGCAACCCTTGTGGTTCGTACCTTGGAATCTCATTTTTTTTATTTTTGTGTGATCTTAATGAAATGTTCTCGACCCAAGACATTTCTTCACAATAGATCCATGTAACATCCCAAAAATACAGTCTAAAAATTTCGTTTTAATTTAATAACAAAACCATAGTCATCGAACATCATATAAAAATCATAAACAGTGTATCTTAAAATATCGTAACAATTGTCAACATATCAGAGTATAAACATCCCAGGCTGAACAGATGGTGTGTGCACTGCAATCTTCCCGAGCTCCTCTTTTGAAAACTGAGTACCTGAGACCAAAACTGAAATTGTAAGCACGAAGCGTAGTGAGCTCCCCCAAACTACCACATACCATACAATAACATATAAAGCACATAATTGGCCTTGCCCACTGCATCGGACCGAAGTCCGGAACTGACTAGGGCCTTGCCCACTGCATCGGACCGAAGTCCGGAACTGCATCGGACTGAAGTCCAGAACTGACTAGGGCCTTGCCCACTGCATCGGACCGAAGTCCGGAACTGCATCGGACCGAAGTCCAGAATTGACTAGGGCCTTGCCCACTGCATCGGACCGAAGTCTGGAACTGCATCGGACTGAAGTCCGGAACTGACTAGGGCCTTGCCCACTGCATCGGACCGAAGTCCGGAACTGCATCGGACCGAAGTCCGGAACTGACTGAACATAGCATAACATAATCATAGCATATAATATGAACACATATACTGCATACTGCATCGGACCATAGTCCGGGACACATAACACATACCATGCCTGTATCACAAAGACACGAAGCATACTGAACTACTGCATCGGACTGTAGTCCGGAACTACTGCTAACTAAACGGGCCGGCATTGTGGCCGTAGACCCGTTCCTACTGAAAGGAAAACTCACCTGCAATGTTGAACTCTGCCGATAACCCTCTGGCTGCTATCCGACAACTCTCCGAAACGTTGCTCCTCTAGCTCCCTGAGCTACCAATACCAAAAATAATACTTAGCCTAAACTGTCCTCCAGAGGTCAACTAAGTCAACTCTAGTCAAGGTCCTGGTCAAATTCAAATTTCCAGTTGACCCGACTCGCCGAGATGTTCTACCAACTCGCCGAGTCCATGCTCCTCAAATCCCAAAACAACCCCGACTCCACTCGTCGAGTCTAGTGAGAACTCGACGAGTTCTCCTTCATCTAACACTTCGGGACTATCTTCCACCGACTCGCCGAGTTCATCCTTATCGTATGAATATCTAGGCCATGACTCGCCGAGTTGTATGAACAACTCGTCGAGTTCGTCTTCATAACTAAGAAGATTGTCTTGGACTCGCCGAGTTCCTCTTCGAACTCGTCAAGTATTATGATCTTCATGTCCATTACGGATCCAGTCTGGTTGAATCCTTTACTAACTCCACTCACTGATCTGAATCATAAACAGAAGGTTTTGGGTTTGCGACCCGACTCGCCGATTCCACCTTGTGACATCTCTATTCTGTCGATTACAGTCCCTTCCAACACCTTCAACCCATAGATCTGGACTTCTAATGCTAGCATTGCACGTAAAGTTGCTAACTTTACGTGCATGCAAGGTGTTATGAGGCTAGAACACTTAATCCAAGCTACAAAGAAGGCCTAGGTCATGAAATGAAGCCATGGCTAGGTAAAGCTGCCCCCTCAGAGCTTCTAAAGCTCAGAAATGCTTAGATCATAAGTCCTTTTCGTCCTCAATGGCTCAATGTTCGGATTGACCTTGGAAATGGTCCAAATGTGACAAAATCTATGCTAGAAAGGGGATCCAGATGATTAACAGTCAAGGTATAAGCTTTTTACCTCTAAATGGTCTGAAATGCCACCCCAACTCTAGATCTATAGCTTCTTCTTGCACCACCAAGGTCCTTCTTCCTTCTCCAAGCTTCAATTTACTCTCAAGGCAAGAACTAGCTCAACAATGGAGTTGGGTGGCTAGGGTTTAGAGTTTTGGACAATAGGGGCCGCAAATGAGCCCTAGGGAAGAGAATAAGATGCTTAAATAGGGTACCAAGTCCCGGAATTAGGGTTTCCAAAAGGGTTTTTGACTGTTTATTTCTCTCACTGCTCACAAAATACTCTCGAAGCAAAACCCTTTTTCTCTCTCTACTTATTGTTCATCATCTTCCTCGCTGATTCAACGGCTGGTTCATCTGAGACTGCTTCATTTGCTGACCAATCGACCTCAGTGGTTATGCTTAATGTGAAACCTGGTCAGAATTTGATCCTTGATCTCATTGCCTCACGCTACAGTGATGTTTTACAGCCGATGATTGAGTGTTTGCGTTTCTCGCCATTGGCTCAAGCCTTGACCATGGCAGAATCCATTCCTCTTATCCATCTTTCAAAGGCATTCTCCACTGCATCTTATGTTCTTGTTGATGATGCGATTAATTTTGAGGTTGATTCTCGAAAAACCTCCATTACCAAGGCTCGATTCTACAGAATGCTAGGGTTTGGTACATCAAAGGGCCTGGTTGATCCTGATTCGATTTCTTCAGTCGATATCATTCAGATGTTTTATCAAATGGGCTATAATGGTGAGCTTACTCTCCTATCGAAGTTCAAGAAGTCTAACCTTCCCCTTATTTGGAATGGTCTCTTCACCTTGTTGTTCAAGAGCTTCTCTGAACGCGTTGTCGGCTCCGACAGTGCAAGTAAGCTCTTTACCACCATCATTTACAATTTTTATCACGGCATCAACTTGGATTACGGATCTATTCTCTGGGCACAACTTATTCAAAGTACATCTTCTACCACTCGGAATTCTGAAATTTCATGTTCTCGGATCTGGTCCATTATCGTCAAAAGAGCTCTGGTTTACTTTAATGTTTCTTTCGCTGATGATTTTGTTGTTGCTGCGATTCTGATCCTACAAACGTCAAGTTTTATGTTGACTGATCCAACTAAATTTAGTTTCATTGGATCGATTCCAGAGTTCATGCTCGCAAAGGTGCCTCGGGACAATGCTATAGTCAATGCCTATCGGAAGTTGCCTTCATCAGGTCCTCGTCCAATGAAAGATGAATTATGGACGGGAAGTAAAGATGTCAATAAACCGAATAAGGGAACAAAGAGAAAGGGAAAAGTTGGTCCTTCGGAAGTGGTTAAGACTCTGAAGAAGAAGTTCAAAAAGCAAGCTCGCAAACCAAAGTATCCTTCTCCAGTCGCCGAAGAGGATTTGAAATCCCAGGCTGTTTCAGATTTCCGACGGGACGATACTGTCCAGCATGAAACTGATGACACTGTTGCGACCTCGGCACCTCAAACCTCCACTCCAGTTCTGAAGGTATCTTCTCCACTCACTTCCACTATGCTATTTTCTGATTCTTTTCAGAGGCACACTCCTCCAACTTCTCCGACCACCACCTCATCTCCACTTACTACAACTATTCCTATCTCTACCATTCCTCCACTACCACCAAAGACATATGCTGGAGTCTCTATGCCACAAATTTCTATTCCATTGACCACTCCATTCTTTACCGACTCGACTGCCACAACAACAACAACGAGTACTTTAAGTGACTATAAACGTATCTGATACGGGGGCAGGTGCTTTCAGTGTTACTGTTGGTCCAAGCACCTCTACAACTTCTCCTCTACACGACGATGATCCTGATATCATGTATGGGGATGATTAGGATGACTTTCAGAACTTTGTCTTTAACCCCTTTACAGTTCATTAAACCAGTGATGACGATGACGCCCCTATAACGAAAGGGCAGTTCAAAGCTCTCAATGAAAAATTGGATTCTCTACTGGAGTCTTCAAAATCCTTGTCAAATTATGAGTATTTGCTTCAGTCTCATAAAGCATTAATTGAGACGTTAACTAAGGAGCATGCCAAAAGCCTGGCTTAATCTACAAAAGCAGTTGAGAATTCTGAGAAAACTGTTAAGCAAACGACCGAAACAGTCGAAAAACTACATGCTGAAATCCAACAGTTTATGGCTGATTTCAGAAGCTCATCTGATAAGAAGACTGAAACGGCTAACAAAGTCATTACGAGTCTCATAACGACTTTACAAACTGAAAGAGAAGCCTTTTCTCATGTTCGGGGTGAACTACAAACTGACTCCTCTAAGATGACTACTTATATTGTTTCGAAGATCGAGCAGCTTCAGAAAGATCTTGCTGCTGAAAATGCGATCAAGGAAAAATTGGCTCAGAAGACTGAAAAATCCACCGTTCTCTCTATCAAGCTGAATTACGCATCCACGCGTCTGGATCATCTGGAATCCGATAAGACTGTATACCGAAGTTGTATTTTTGAGATTAATCAGTTCTTGCAAGGCCTTATTGAGTCTTGCGATTCCATGCTCACTATCTCAGTCCGACAGTACCTCTCTAACAAACTCAAGCCTGTCTTCGCACTGCTTAATCAGTTACACCGTGTTTCGGGAAGCAGCGTTATTCTGAAACAAGGAGGAGATAATGTTACCAAACAAACTCGCAAAGAAGGACCCAAACCCCAACCTAAGCCAAAATCTGATGAGCATCATGAAGAGAAACCGAAAGTTGACCAGAAGGGTAATGAAGCTTGTGGGTCAAAAGGAAAAGAAAAGATTGATGATGATGATGAAGAAGAGGTGTTATCTGAAGGAGAAAAGCTTGTCAGAAAAGAAAGGAATAAAGAGCTTGATGAAATTTTGCGTGTTCGTTAAGAATTAGAAGCTCAAGAGAGGGAAGCTATGGCTGCGAAAGTTACTCTAAAGACACAAGAATCCCTTTTCCTCCTTGGACAATGGAAAGGATTATGAATGAGGCTGTCGACAATCCAAGCTTGCATTGGTTGGAGCCTATGGTATCCTTCGAACTGGTGAGTTCGGGTGATTCTCAGTTTAATTTCCAGTTACTCCGAGGGCAATCTTATTTAGAGGCTTTGAACATATTGAGAGAGCTCCACTTTTGGACTACGTTGTCAATAATAAGCTCTTCTCATATTATCTCAAGTATGGCCAACCTCAGTACAAAGTATGGAGTTTACAGAAGATGGTCGATGTGAAAGTATACGATCCGTTTCCTACTGAACATTTCACTAATGTCAAACTTAAGGGATTCTGAGGAGCTAGTCGCATTGAAGAAGATTTCACTCTTGCTGATCTTCCTTGTATGAATCCGAATGACTGGATTTCATTGTTTTTGATTCTGTCCAAGGATGAAGTGAAGTGTGATCTGATTGTTTCTCATTTGAAACGAATGTTGATTTGCTATATTCATGAAGTAGCAAAGATGGATATAGAAATCACTGTTGTTTTAAAGAAAAAGCATGTTGTGAATCTTGAACCAGAACCGAAGGACTTCCGAAAGTTGAAGTTAGTTCAAATCAATAAGGAAAACTGGAGTGTTGTGTACCATCGAAGGGATAACAAAAAGGTTGTAAAAAGCTTGTTCTTCCTTCTCGACAAACATTTATACTCCACGTCTGCTCTGAATCACATTTTAGGTCTGGTTGAAGCTACAAAGTCAAACAATGTTGATGATTTGAAGTGCTTTACCGACATGATCAGTTGGTATCTCACGCTCCGACATACCTTTCTGAGTATGATGACTCGGTTGTTCAAGGTTGAAAAGAGACAAACATGAAGATTCTCTTTTCCTTATTTGACACAAATGGGGAGATTGTTGGGTTATTAATGTGTTGTTTCAAATTATTATGTACTTATTTAGTCTTTTATTAATGGATTGGTCCTGTCCATCCGTCATTATGTTGTTAGGGTTAGACTATTTAATGTGCATGCATGTATCTTCTTAGGGCTTATCGATTGTATTGCCCTACTAAGCTTTTACAAAAAAGTTCACGTTGAACTCTTCCAAAGCTTTGATAATATTAAGCATTCGACACATCTTTGATCATTTTTCTTGTTATTTGATTCACTTTACTGTTTAGAATCTATCGATCTTAAGGTTTATTATTACTACACACTTCTTGTTGGGATGGTGAGATCTCTTAAAGTTTGCAACTTTATGAATCTCTGGGCATTTGGTGTATTTTCTGCCTTGGGTCTGGAGTTTGGTTGGATTTTCAATCCATGCATGAGATTTAGGTCATAAACCCCCATTTTGACCTAATATTGGTTCAGGACATGCATTGGAAATACATGTCTATAAAGAACCACCTTTTAGGATAGTTTTGGTGTTAGAATCACTTCTGGAAAGGATGGACTTCGGACTTTATGGAATAAGTGATTATTGGTTAAGATCATGCATTATTAAGCCTTTTGGGACTTAGGGATTTGGGTTTTGGACCTTTTGGGTGGTCCTAATGGATGAAGTTAGAAACTTCTAGATCAATTGTGGACCATATATGCGCTTTAGATCTCTTGGAATCGAAGGAAACAGCTTAATGCATTAAGCTGTTGGAACCCCCAGCTACCACGGCGTGGTCCTAGGCCACCATGGCATGGCGGTTAAGATTTTCCCGACTGTTTGGTCGTATACGGGCCACAACGTGGCCAAGGAAGACCACGTCGTGGCGGTCGGCTAGGGTCAACATTGGTTGTTGACTTTGACCATTGACCGTAAAGGTTGACTTTTGACTTGTGGACTTTTGTTCACTTGATAATAGGTAGATTAAGGTCTTGCTTGTGTGATTATCTAGGTGGCGTTTAGCACCTGTTGTGGGATTTTGAGAGCATGTTGACTTTTGAGCTGCTTGGCGAGGTGATTTTTTCCTTCATTATACTAGTGGGTCGAAGGCACCAATGTCGGCCCAATGGATTATGTTTGTAGAATGATAGTTGTCTTTGTGAAACTTAATGTTATGCTCTCATGTGCCTGTTGTCTTCGTGACTCTCGCTGATACGATCGTATGCTTAGTTGTAGGGAGTGAAATAGACCCAATATCAGTTGAAAGATATCTAAGGGGGTGAAATAGACCCAGTACCGGTTGAAATATACCGAAGGGGGTGAAATAGACCTAGTATCGGTTGAAAGATACCGAAGGGGGTGGAATAGACCCAGTATCGGTTGAAAGATGCTGAAGGGGGTGAAACATGCCCAGTTATGTTTTGACTGTTATGTATGTATGGTATGAGGTATATTGGCGAAGCTCGCTAAGCTTTGTGCTTACAGTTTCCAGTTTATGTTTCAGGTACTTCCAACTCGAAAGGGAAGGGCCCGGCCTGATCGCACTGCATCCGCCCATGTTTTCCGCATTATGATTTTTTGGGATTATGTACTCTGATGATATTTTTACTATGATACATTTTGGTTGATTTGACATGATTTCTTTTTGTTTGAGAATGATTTAAAAACAAAATTTTTAACTGAATTTTTGGGATGTTACACCATTTATGGATTGAAACAAGCATCTCGTAGTTGGAATCTTTTCTTCCATGAGAAAGTCAAAGAGTTTGGGTTCTCTAGAAGTGAAGATGAGTCATGTGTATATGTTAAAGCTAGTGGGAGTATAGTGAATTTCCTAGTCTTGTATGTTGATGACATACTCCTTATCGGAAATGACATTCCAACCTTGCAAGAAGTTAAGTATTGGCTTCGAAAGTGTTTCGCTATTAAGGATGTAGGGGAAGCGTCCTATATTCTAGGAATAAGAATTCATCAGGATAGAAAGAATCGTCTTATTGGTCTTAGCCAGAGTACATATTTGGATAAAATACTGAAGCGTTTCAATATGGAGAATTTAAAGAAATGAGAATTGCCTATTCATAGTACTATCAAGTTGAGTAAGACTTAAAGTCCAAGTACTGATGAAGAGATAGCTTTCATGATTCGAGTCTCATATGCTTCGGCTATAGGATCGAAGGATTCTACTTTGATTATTTACAGTAATAATCAAAAGGTATGTAACCCTAATTTTATATGAATTTCGATTTCATAGCCTCTCTCCTAGGGTTTATTGACATTCATAGTTAGTTTCTATCGATAGAAAAAACATAGATCCTTTCTAGGTTGCATGTGAACTTAAGGGTTTAAGTGTTCTCTCCGCCACATGTAATTTTGTTTATAACCTGGAAAACCCATCAGATTAGTATGTGTTAAATTATAGATTGCTTTGATATCTCATAATTAGGATTTAACCTCATATAAATAGAATATAAAATAAGCACTTAGCGTAACCTAAATCCTAATGGGCATTAGCCTAACCCAAATCACTAATTCCTCCCACAATTTAATTGGGAAGAGACGTAAACTGGGAAAAATAAACAAAATAGAAAAACATAAAAACATAGATGAAAAAAGAATCAATGACGGTGGCAGAGTTCTGAAGATGACGACTAATAGTGACTGCTCGTTAGAGAAGAAGAGAGAAGAAGTGGCGGCCAGAGGCAGTTCCGTTGTAGAAGAAGAGAGAGTTGGCAGCGGTGGTGATTATCATGGGGTCGGTGACAGATGAATATGAAGAAAGGCAACGAGAAAGAAAGAGTGTTTGAGTTGCGACAGACGGATCCATTTCCAAGAAAGGATCTATGGTTTGGTTCCAACAACTGTATGGTTATTTAGGAGGAGAAAAAAGAAAGGGAAAAATTAAGCATAATGAAATCCACCTCTAACGACTATTAGAGAAGGTTGCTGGAGTTTGAAGGTCAGCATGGGTGGGTTGTGGTCAGCAATAGAGTTTTAACCTAGAGATCTGATATTATATTATACTAGAGAATGTTTTGGTATGTCATAATGAGCATTTAACCTCATATAAATAAAAAAGGAAATCTACTTAAAGTTTTTATATTTTAACCTCATATTTAAATAAGTCCCTATATTTTTTTATGATTAAGTTCTGAATACCGATAATTGTATTCAATTTCACCATATTTACCCAATAGGTCATTCACTTTCAAAATTTACACTTTTGGCCTAGATTTCAAAATTTTGTTATGAATTCATCCTAAATTAGTATTTTTACATATATTTTTTTTCAAAATTTAGCTTCGAATATTTTTTTTTCTTTATAAAATCATATTTATAAAAAAAACATATATGAGAAATAAAAAAACATTCTCTTTTCTATATAAAAACCATTTTTTTTAAAAAAAACATTTTTGTTAAAAAAGGTTTTTATATATGAAAAATATATAAAAAAAATCATAAGCAAGAAACGGTGGTCACATATTGTTTTATTACCATCATTATATTGTTATTTTCACCAAAACTTATAAAATCATAGTTTCTTCATATGAACTATGTTTTCGACGTTCTTTATATCCACGTGTTCATCTTGACTCTTGACAACTACTACAACTTTCATGTTAATTATTTTCGCTAAAAAGCAATATATTTTTACTTTCATTTTTATAAACAAAGGTTTATATTTATTAATTTTTATAAGTGAAAATGGGTATTACAATTATTGATATATATTAAAATAAAATAAAAATAGAAAACCTTGGTTGAACAATAAGTAAGTTAATTATGTTTACTAGAATTTGGTTAAAAACTAAAAAATATAAAACGTATTAACGAAGGATGGTCGTATGGTATGTATTTATTAATAAATATATGTCTAAATTTTTGGAAACGGGATATATGTGTAAATTAATAAGTAAAAAGCTGCATAGATATATTACTAAACATTGTTATTAATATAACTTTTTTAAAGAGCATAAATAACTGTATAACAAATAAATTTAGATAAATATTTTTGAAAAAAACTACTTTTAGTCGGGTAAATGTCTTGATTTTTTAAAAATATGTTAAAATATATGATAATATAACAACATATTTTACACATATAAAAACCTCTTTTTATACAAAAATATTTTTTTTAAAAAGGTTTTTTGAAATAAAAAATATAGTTTTATTTCTGAATATTTTTTTTTTGTATAAATATGATTTTATAAAGCAAAAATAATGTATCCGAAACAAAATTTTAATATATATATATATATATATATATATATATATATATATATATATGAAAAAAAAATCTAAATTTATGATAAACTTGCAACAAAATTTTGAAATTTAGGTCAAATGTGTAAATTTTGGACCAAATTGGTTATAAAATTTAAAATATATGCCAAAAATATAAATTTTGAAAGTGGATGGCCTGTTGACCGGGTAAAATTGGTCAAAATGAATACAATTACCGATATTCGGGACTTAGGAAGGATATATATATATATATATATATATATATATATATATATATATATATATATATATATATATATATATATATATATACATATTTTAGGTTCTATGGAAAACAAAAAACCCTAAAAATCATAAAAATGCATAAAAAAAACTTAGAGATCACAAAACTTTTTTTTGAATTTTTTTTATAAAAAATCGCAGGTTTTTATTAAAATTCGCTGAAAAAAAAATAAAAAATCAATTTTTTTTTATTATTAAAAAAAAGTTTTTTTTCAAAATTTTTTTCAGCGAATTTCTTTAAAAACCTGCGATTTTTTCATAAAAAATGTCAAAAAAAAGTTTTGTGATCTCTAAGTATTTTTTTTTATGTATTTTTATGATTTTTGGGGTTTTTTTAGGGTTTTTTTGTTTTCCAAATAACCCAGGGAAGGGTTATTTGGAAAACAAAAAAACCCTAAAAAAACCTCAAAAATCATAAAAATGCATAAAAAAATACCTAGAGATCACAAAACTTTTTTTTGACATTTTTTATGAAAAAATCGCAGGTTTTTAAAGAAATTCGCTGAAAAAAAATTTGAAAAAAAAAACTTTTTTTTTTATTAAAAATTTTGTTGTTTTGATTTTTTATTTTTTTTTTTCAACGGATTTTAATAAAAAGCTGCGATTTTTTATAAAAAAATTCAAAAAAAAGTGTTGTGATCTCTAAGTTTTTTTTTATGCATTTTTATGATTTTTAGGGTTTTTTGTTTTCCATAGAATTTAAACATATATATATATATATATATATATATATATATATATATATATATATAGAGAGAGAGAGAGAGATAGATAGAGAGAGTGTGTGTGTGTATGTGTGTGAGAGAGAGAGAGAGGTAAGTTCAATTGAGAAAATAAAAAAGATTGAGAATAAGAAAATCATTCTCAGTCAATCATTTATTTTTGCCGCAAAACCCTACATCGTTCCGGTGGAAACATTAAATGAATACATATGTGTTTTCCAACCTAATATGTTTCCTTAAACGATACTAATCCTTACCATTAATATACAAAAACATGGTTTTTTTTGTTTTTTTTTGTTTTTTTAATTTTTAAGTAACTATTTTTATCGAAAAACTATTTTTAATATATCAAAATTCACAATTTTTTATTCTCCATAAATAGTCATTCATAGATATAGTTTTAAGATAAAATAATTTTTTTTATAGTTTCAGCTCTCATTATTCATAAGTGAATAAAAATGCATTATATTTTTATTATAGTACATTCGTTAATCACTTATGTATAAAAAGTATGTTTAATTTTTTTTACAGTTTAAGTATCATTTATATATGAATATAACATGTAATAAACTTTTTACAATTCACATCACTCTCGTGACAATTTATATTCACATATGAATAAAACGTTTATTACCACTTCTCACAACTTATATTCATATATGAATAACACATTTATTAGAATTTTGTTACAGTTCATTTGTTATTCATATATGAATATGGAGTTCAAATTTTTAAAACACTTCGTCTTTTATTAACATACTACTTATTCATATATGAATAACAAATGAATTATAACAGAAATCTAATAAATGTTTTATTCATGTATGAATATAACATATGACGAGAACCAATACACGTTTTATTCATATATGAATATAAATGTGACGAAAGATGATGTAAAAAAAATATTTTAGGTAAGAAAACTTTATTACGTGTTATATTCATATATGAATGATACTTTAACTGTAAAATAATAATAATAATAATTTAAGTATACGTTTTATTCATAAGTGAATAAAAAATGTATTGTAATAAAAATCTAATATATTTTTATTCACTTATGAATAACGAGAGCTGAAACTATATAAAAAAATATTTTATCTTAAAACTATATCAATATAGATGTCTATTTATAGAGATTAAAAAAATTATGAATTTTGATATATTTAAAATAATTTTTTGATAAAAATAGCTTCATAAAAATTAAAAATACAAAAAAAAATATATGTTTTTTATATATTAAGATAATGATTAGCATAGTTTAAAGAAACATATTTGGTTTGAAAGCACACGTGTATCCTTTGTTCATTTTTGCGGGTATATTCAAGTGTTTTGCGGCAAAATAAATATGTGGCTGAGATTGATTCCCTATTTTCATCTTTTTTTTATTTTCTCAATATATATATATATATATATATATATATATATATATATATATATATATATATATATATATATATATAGAGAGAGAGAGAGAGAGGTAGATTCAAATGTTTCTCACATCTATTGTGTGCTAGAATTCCCCAATAGAAATTTAGTATTAATTATATGTATATTAAATGCTATCCATACTTATAACTCATTTTTATGGAAACTAATTAAATTCGTCATTAATGTCAACAATAATATTCTTTCAGAATGAATTCATATCTAGAAGAATGAGAGTGTATTCCAGCAGAATGAAAGTGTATTCTAGTAGAATACACTCTCGTTCTTCATATTCCATACAACTTTATTGTATTTTAAGTGAGTGAGTCCTGAAACAAAATACGAACTCATATATAAAAACCTAGATGTGAATTCATTCTAAAAGAATGTTATTGCTGACATTAATGACGGATTTAATTAGTTTCCATAAAAAAAATTATAATTATGGATATCATTTAATATACATATAATTATAGAAATCATTTAATATCTTTATTTGTTTAATTAAATAATTATTTAATTTTACTAAATTTTATTGGTGCATTCTAACACACAATAAATGTAAAAAAACAAAATAACCTATATATATATATATATATATATATATATATATATATATATATATATATATATATGAAGTTAAAATATAGAGACTTTATAGTAGATTTCCCAAAATAAGTTTTTGGCCTAACCTAAACTGTAATGTGTATTAACCTAACCTAATCACTAACGGTATGTCTTCTGTTAATATCTAGCAAGTAACACAAATATTTTAGAGTGCTATTATAAATAACTTCCTCACTTCTTAAAAAATAATAATAATAATAATAATAATAATAGGGCACAATAAGTCAAATCTCCATGATAGACAATAAAGCGATTTGAAGGGTACTATATGAAATTAGTCACATTTTATAACTATCAATCCATACAGACCATAGCATACGGAGCATAGGTTGCTTGTAAGAACATCTACCTTGTCATTTGTCAACTTTCAAGAATTACACGAACCCATATATTTTTTTCATGTTTGATACCATTTAAATTTGGATAGTATCGAGTTCAACCACGTGTAAAATATTCATTTATAAATTATATGTATATTAAATGCTATCCATACTTATAACTCATTTTTATAGAAACTAATTAAATTTGTCATTAATGTCAACAATAATATTCTTTCAGAATGATTCATATCTAGAAGAATGAGAGTGTATTCCAGCAGAATGAAAGTGTATTCTAGTAGAATACACTCTCGTTCTTCATATTCCATACAACTTTATTGTATTTTAAGTGAGTGAGTCCTGAAACAAAATACGAACTCATATATAAAAACCTAGATGTGAATTCATTCTAAAAGAATGTTATTGCTGACATTAATGACGGATTTAATTAGTTTCCATAAAAAAAATTATAATTATGGATATCATTTAATATACATATAATTATAGAAATCATTTAATATCTTTATTTATTTAATTAAATAATTATTTAATTTTACTAAATTTCTATTGGTGCATTCTAACACACAATAAATGTAAGAAACAAAATAACCTATATATATATATATATATATATATATATATATATATGAAGTTAAAATAGAGAGACTTTATAGTAGATTTCCCAAAATAAGTTTTTGGCCTAACCTAAACTGTAATGTGTATTAACCTAACCTAATCACTAACGGTATGTCTTCTGTTAATATCTAGCAAGTAACACAAATATTTTAGAGTGCTATTATAAATAACTTCCTCAGTTCTTAAAAAATAATAATAATAATAAATAATTAAAAACAATAATAATAATAATAATAATAATAATAATAATAATAGGGCACAATAAGTCAAATCTTCATGATAGACAATAAAACGATTTGAAGGGTACTATATGAAATTAGTCACATTTTATAACTATCAATCCATACAGACCATAGCATACGGAGCATAGGTTGCTTGTAAGAACATCTACCTTGTCATTTGTCAACTTTCAAGAATTACACTGAACTCATATATTTTTTTCATGTTTGATACCATTTAAATTTGGATAGTATCGAGTTCAACCACGTGTAAAATATTCATTTATAAATATCTAAACATATATATAATTTAACAATATTAGCATGGTACTCATAAAGCTTAATAGAATTTCAAAGTTAATTAATAGATAATTAATATACCATGCAACGGAGATGGTATGTAGCTATCACTTATGAAGCCGACCAACCATTCACGCATTCACCCATCATCACTTTCGTTGACAATAATTTCATATAAATAATGCCTAATTGATGAAAAAGTCAAACCGTGGATTTCTGTACGATGAATTTAGATTCTTATAAACATTTTAAGAAATAAGTGGTGGTATGTTTTTAATTTTTATCCAAAAATCTAGGCATGCTAATTGAGTTATATTAACTTTTTGCTTGTCAACAATTTTTTAAACAAATTTTGTTTTATATATATATATATATATATATATATATATATATATATATATATATATATATATATATATATATATATATATATATGCCAATCAAAATTTAAAATAAAAATAAATAATTAAATAAATAAATAAGAGTAAATAGGTAATTTGATAATTAGTTTCTACAAATAATATCTTATAATTATGGTAACCATTGACTTTTTAAAACCACCTCCAATGTAAACCGTAACCCTAATCAAACCATCTCCAGCCATCACCTCCATCCTTATGCCTCTCACCACCGGCCGCCACCTTACCCTCTTGCTCCTCGGACCACCGTACCCACCGCCATGTCGAGGGTTGTTGTTGCTATCTTTTCGTGAAGGCTGAAGACAGAGACTGACGAGGGGTTGCGTCATTTCAGTCGTGTGTAAGGAGGAATACACCAAAGCCGCCCGTCGCTACAGTTGCTGCCGCTCGGAGACGCGTCCATCGTCGGACGCCGCGACGTTCTTGCCTGAGAAGGGAGCTGTGGAGGAGCCGCTGCCATTGGTCGAAGTCTGTTGCCATCATTCTACTTATTCTCTTCTTCCACTAGTTGCCACATGTGTCAATGACCTTCTTCTTATATGTAAAGTACAAAGTGAAGGTAGTTTTCTTATATGTCAATTCTGTTGGAATGGAATTACGAATTCCAATTATATTGGAATCATAGAAGTTGATGCTTGAAAAACGGACTACAAAATTGAAAGTGATTCTAAGCAACATTATTCTTTTAGAATGTATTAGTGTCGTTGTTAGATTTTGATGTTTTCTTTCCCGTTTTGAAAGTTTTTTTAGTTTTATTCTTTAACAATAAATGTAATTCTTAACAATTGTTACCAATATTATATAAAAAATAATGTGTTTTTTGTTTTTATTCTTCAATTGATTGTTCAAAAATTTGTTATTCTAGAAGAAGTTTTTAAAGTCATGATCAAGAAATAGGTTCAAGAATATTTTTATTATTTATGGTTCAAGAATATTTTTATTTTTTAATATACTCATAAACATATTCTGTCAGAATGTCCGAATTAAAAGAATTATAATTCCTAAAATCGGATTTTTAAAATTAATAGAATTTATGATCCCTTAAAAAATGCAATTTTCCTTTATTAAATCTATATTAGTTGACTAAATTACCCTTGTAATTAATTAAGATGATATTTTTTAATTATATTTAATTCAATAATATGTATATTAATCACTTTCTTAAAATAAGTAAATTTGATTGGCTCACATTTATGCATACAATAACACAATAATTATCTTATATATATATATATATATAAAAGATCAAATAAATACCATAAAAAGTTAATAACCATTTAAGAACTCCTAAAATTGAGGGTATTTTTTGTGTTTCTTATAACATGGATCAGATTCACATTTTTTATTCCATAAATCAAGTCTAAAATAATAAACCTATCACCACCCTCTCCATCAAGTAAAAACCATAACCCTAAGGTTGTAGAATTCGCTATTCGGCACTTGCTCGACCGAGTGCCGAGTAACGAGTATTCGAGAGTACTCGGATTCGGTAATTCATGTAGAAATATGTTTAGGAAAATTATATATGTCAAAATCATAAGTTAAAAGTAATAATTTGATTGAAATATATAACAAAATTAGATACATGTGAATACATAAAAACTAAAATATATACAATTGTCTCACTTCGTGAATAATTACTGAAAATTTAAGATATATATGTAGTAATAATCACATGTGTGTGTGTTAAATAATAAATCATTAAGTGTATTATACATATTAATCTTGAAATTCTTGATATTTTTCTCTTTTTATGACAATTTTGGCCATTTGACCGAGTTTGACTTTGTTGACCAAGTAGGCCCGAGTAATATTTTTGACCGAGTTTGACTTAATCCGAGTTTTTTTTCCGAGTTCACATAACTCGCCTCGATGGAGGGTCGATTCTGAGTACTCAGCCGAGTACTCGGCCAAGTAGGCCGAGTTTAACACTATAAAATACTTCCAACTTTTTCCGGTCACCATCTAACAACCGCCCCCGCCGTCGGCCTACCACCATTTCTGTCAGATCTCTACCTCTTCATCTCCTCCGAATAGATCAGCTACCATCATCTCATCTGTCAGCTATTATAGACCGATCGACCACCATTTTTATCAGATCTCTTCCCCTCCCTCTCCCCCGACGACTTCTTTCGTCGTCATCTCCTCCATCAGCTATTAGAGATCGAGATCTCTAAGAGTTTTACGATATCAATTCCATCATATTTGTTCCACTTCATTTGCTCCGACGAGACCTGCTGCCGTCATTTTTGTTATCAATAGATCGGTACACCATCATTTTCGTCAGATATCTTCCCCTTCCTTTCCTCCGACGACTTCTATTGTTGTCTTCTCTTCCATCAGCGATTAGAAACCGAGATCTGTAAGATTTTTCTAATAACTTTTTCATTTAAATTATCAACAACCACAACATAGTGCAAACCAGATATGAGAATGTGATGCTTTTCAGTTGGCGTCTTCCGACAAGGTCTTCCGATGGCGGTTTAGGCTTTCCAGTGAGTTCAACATGATGAGGTATGTTGTTTGGTCACAAGTTCCGACAGAGATATGTTCAGAAAAGTATTTTATTTAGTTTTGAAGGATTGCCATTAAAAATAGATTGAAGTTTGCAAGTAATGAGAGGTCAAAGTATTATTCTTCAATGATGTTATGGAGATGCTAAAACAATTGCAAGCAAATTTGATGTATCAAAGGTTATGCAACGGTATCATTTGCTTGGATCGAGGTTGCTTTCTTGTTGCCATGGAGCTGGACAATCATAATAAAAATGTGGTATACCTTTTTCCACTTTTTTTCCACTGTTTGCATTTAATTTAATGAGTTTAATTTAATGAGTTTAACATGTCTAGAAGGAATAATTATTAATAGTTATAAACGATCAATTCCATAAATATATAGTATATGATTTTTTTATGTGAGATTAATTATGTGAAAAGTAAGCATTAAATATTATCTAGTATTAAATTTTTGTATATAGTGTTTGATTAAATTTCTCAAGAAGATTTATAAGTTGTCGTAATAATTAAACTGTGAATGATAGCTTTCAATGGAATTGTTAATTATGTGAATGAGAGTCTTTAACTGTTTTATTAAACTGTGAATTAAAGTCTTGAAATATAAGATTTAAGTTGATAATATGGTTGTTAATGTATAATTTGTGCATATTAAACTGAGAATTTATTGTATCAAGTTGTGAATTTTATGTATTAAACTGTGAATTAAGTGGATTAAGCTTGTATTAAACTGTGAATTAATTGTATTAAGCTGTGAATTCTTTATGAATTTTGTATTTACTTCTGAAATATGAGAAGAAAGAAGCATTATATATAGATGTGATTTTTTTTCTAATTTTGAATAAATTATATAAAAAATAAACTGTGAATATTGTATAAATTAGACTTTGAAAAAAGCACTAACATCTATATCTAAATGTATAAATATAAGTTTTAAGTTAAAATATGACATTTTTGTGTATTAAATTGTGACTTTATTATATTAAGTTGTGAATTTAGTATATTAATGACTATATTAAGTTGTGAATTAACTGTATTAAACTATGAATTTTTTATAAATTTGTGTTAAAATACGAATGAATTATGTATGGATTTTTGTACTAACTTTCTTCTAAATATATTTATTTTTGTCTTGTATAAGTATCTAAAAAAACCCTTTAGTTTTTATAATTGTTTTACATTAAATTCAAAAATAGTGAATTAACAGGTTTATTAAACTGTGAATATAAGATTTAAGTTGTCAATGCATGACTTTATATATATATATCTAATTCCGAATGAATGATGGTTGCGACGGTAGCACCGGTGGTTGATGGCGTCGTGTGGTCGAGTTGATGGTGCTAGAGTTTGGGCTCCAATTCTCTGAATTTGTTAATTAGTGTAAATTTGATTGTATTAAGTTGTGAATTTATGTATTAAACTGTAATTAGACTTTAATAAGTTGTATTTTATATAAACTTTGTGTTCAAATATAAATGAATGTATGAATAAAGATATTATATTATAAAAATTACGATTTTACCATTTTCGTACCAAAACAGCAAATTATTATTTTAACATATGGAATTAGTATTCACAATACATATTTACTTATAAAATAGTGGTTCTTATGGTTCTTAATCTTTTGTGGTTCTCATTTGAACCACTTCCTACATAGGGTTAAGTTCATGTCAGACGATCTAATTTTCTGAGACCGTGAGACCACTTTTTTCTAGTGAAATATTCTAATATTCTAGTGTTCATAAAAATTAAATATGTGTAATATTCTAATATTCTAAAACAATAATTTTAACATATTTTATATTGAAATATTCTAAAACATATGATGTTAGAATATATTGTATATTCTATTTTTACGAACAATAGAATATTAGAATATTTCACTAAAAAAATTTGGACTCACGGTCTCACAAAATTTAGACTCACGGTCTCACATATATATATATATATATATATATATATATATATATATATATATATATATATATATGTCGTTTTGTTAAATAATACGTAATCCTGCTTATTTTTTACTACCATTTCGTCCGGACGTCCGGTCCAATAGATCAAACCGGTGATTCTCCCTTGATTTCCCGTCGAAGAAGAGACCAAATTCGAGGTAATTTTACATAGTACTAGCTTTCTTAGTTCTTCTTCGAATTTGTTTATCGCCTCCCTCATCTTCTTTTTCTTAAGTTGTTATTACACAAACAAAAATCATCCTTCAAACCAACTCGGCAACCATTTTTTTTGTTTTTAACGATATTTTTTGTTTGATGGATAGAACACACTTAATATGTATTCTATTCTCTAAAAAATATTTAATATGCTGGAAATAGTTTAGCGTTTTTTTCATTATTTAAGGGTTAGTGTTTATTTGAAATGCACATCAGGTGTTCGGTGAAATCTTTTTTGAGATTTTACAATAGGATCAGACATGGAATGCCAATTGAGTTATATTAACTTTTTGCACGTCAACAATTTTTGTAATACATATATATATATATATATATATATATATATATATATATATATATATATATATATATATTAGCCGATAATTATTATAATTATCTTTTGTGTAAATAGTTTTTTAAGTTTCCTTTTTATCAACTTAATTGTTATATTTGTATCTTGTATATATACAGTACCATGAATGAAAAGAATTATTCAAGGGAAAATATTTCTTACATGGTACTAGCCAGGATCCTTAAACCCTAGTCGGACCTGTCTCCTCTTCTTCACGTCTCTTTCTCTCATGGCTTCTTCCTCCTCTAAACTTCTCCTTAACACCATTCTTCACCTTCTCAACATCAAACTATCATCCTCAAATTTTCTTCTCTGGAAAAATCAAATTTGTCCCCTCCTCTCCTATCAAAACCTACTAGGGCATGTTGATAGCTCTTCTCTCGCTCCACCCATAACAACAGAAGTTGAAGGAAAATCAACACCAAATCCGGAGTATCAGACTTGGTATCATGATGATCAAAAGGCTCTTCTTATTATTCAATTTTCATTAACCGAAGAAGCTATGCAGAAACTCTCGGTCTTAACACTGCCCATGCAATTTGGCGTGCACTTGAGAATGCCTACAACCATGATTCGCGAGAACGATTACCGACTCTAGGTGACTCCCTTCACCAACTACAAAAAGGATCCTCTTCTGTCACTGAATTTGGTCGAAAATTTAAAGCCATTTATGACTAGTTTTCTGCAATTGGTCACCCTGTCGACGACTCAGACAAGGATCGTTGGTTCTTATGTGGACTTGGGTCAGCCTTTGAATCATTATCCACAGCTCACCGTGCGGTCACCCCTTATCCTCCATTCCACACTCTCTTATCTCATGCAGAAAGTCATGAACTATTTATTGGTTTCATTCATAGCCTTGTCACCACTCTTGTTATTTTTACCGCTCAATCTCAACGAACCCTACCAAAAACCTCTACCCGTGGAGGTTTCTCCAACTGTGGGCGGGGCAAGAACAATTTTCCTGGTGGTAGAGGGTGTGGCAAACGACATCCCCATTGTCAATTATGTATAAAAACGGTCACTATGCGTTTTCATGTCCAGATCTCACTACTTTTCAACAAGGCTCTTCTATTGATGCAAACTTAGCTCATGCGTTTCAAAATCAATGTAACTTAAAGCATTCAAATCCATATTGGTAAGTTGACTCCGGAGCTTCTACTCACATGAAAAACTTTGCATCCAATCTTGACTCTTCTTCCTCTTATATTGGGAAAGATCAAGTAGTTTTTGGAAATGGTAATGTTTCAAACATATCTCACATTGGTAAATCTTCAATTTCGAAAAACCTAACATTGTTGGATGTTATAGTTGTCCCTCATCTTACAAAGAACCTTCTTTCTATTAGCAAGCTCACTAATGATTCACCGGTTGACATTATTTTTTATAATAAATTTTTTGCCATTCAGAATCACAACACCAAGGAGGTAATCGCAAAGGGTAGAGTTGAGGCATGTCTTTACTTATTGGAGCAAGGAAATAAAGCTTTCATAGCTAGTTTAAGAAATAAAAGCACCCATGCTTCTTTTGAAATTTGGCACAATAGATTAGGACATGTAGCTTTTGACATTGTTTATTTATTTCAAAACTTGGTTTGTTTATCTCTCACCTCTATTTTACCAAAACCATACATTTTTTCCTCTTTTCAAATCTCAAAAAGTAAACGATTGCCCTTTGATGAAAATTATTAACGAGCTACACACGTACTTAATCTAATACATTGTGATTTATAGGGTCCATCACCTATACTATCCACAGATGGTTATCATTACTATGTCATATTTGTGGATTATTATTCAAGATTCACATGGTTCTATCCACTCAAGCTCAAATCTGATTTTGCACAAATTCTTACAAATTTCTTAACATTTGTTCAAACTCCTTTTTCATGCAAGGTTAAAACCTTTCAAAGTGATGGAGGCACGAAATTTATAAATCAAAAAGTTCAACAAACTTTTCTTGCAAATGGTACACGTCATCGAATATCGTGTCCCTAGATCCCACAACAAAATGGAAGAGAAGAAAGAAAACATTGACACATAACATAAACTGGTCTTTCCATGTTATTTAATGCACAAGCACCCCGCCTCTTTTTGGGTTGATGCCCTCACTTCAACAGTTTATATTATCAATCGGTTGCCTACCAAAATCATTGATCACAAAGCCCCATTAATGTATTGTTCATCATTCCTAATTATGACATCTTCAGGTTCTTTGGATGTAGGGTGTATCTATATTTTCATGATTATGCAGCTCATAAATTAGCCCCTCGAAGATCACCTTGTATCTTCATTGGGTATAGCACAAACTACAAGGGCTATTGTAACATCCCAAAAATACAAATAAAAATTTTGTTTTTAAATTCATTCCATTCATAAGAAACTGATACCAAAATATTCAAAAAGTCATATTGTATCATAACATCAAAGTACAAATCCCAAAATCACTAAGTGCGGAAAAACATGGAGTGATGCGGTGCGATCAAGTTGGGCCCTTCCCCTTCGAACTAGAGGTACCTAAAACAGAAACTGAAAACTGTAAGCATAAACCTTAGTGAGTTCCCCCAACATACCACATACAAATCAAACATAATGCACAACATACTAAATAAACATGGTGCCAAGAATATTTGGGTGCCGACCTGCCCCTTCGGTCTATTTCAACCGGATACTGCCACGCATATCTGGGTGCTTGCCTTCCCCTTCGGTCTATCTCAACTGGATATTGCCAAGCATATTTGGGTGATGGTCTGCCCCTTCAGTATATTTCAACCGGATATCGGGTCTATTTCACCCCCTACTACTACCACATTATATCATAATTGTAATCACCGAGTCATCATACATATACAAACATGACTGGCAATTATCACAAAGACAATCATCATGTTATAACATAACTAGTGGCCCGGCCTTGGTGCCTTCAACCCACGACTATTGCGAAGGAAGACTCACCTCAAACTGTGGGTGTCAAATCATACTCAACGGATAACTCACGAATTCCTTTCCCTATCGCACAAGCATAAAAATCTAATTAGCAATTAGATCACTTTCCAACCCCAAAGCTCCAAAACCCTAATCCCCGACTTAAGGCAAAAAGGTTCCTATACCTTTGCCTTATTGGGCCTCCTCCCTCCAAGGCCCAAATCCAAAACACCCAAAAATGTCCAAGCCCAACCAAAGAGGCTTTTAAGGCCCAATATGGCCAAAAGACATCTAACATGGTCCTAGGGCCAAAATGCCTTGTTACAATAGGTGGGCTTGAGGCCCAACCTAGACAAGCCCAAAGCCCAACAAAACCGAGAGCCAAAAAAATCCATTTTTCCCACTGCTTACGTATGCGTGGCGTACTCAGCATGTACGCCTAGGGTACGCTGGCCTTGACTCGGAATCAGGGTGTTGACCCAGTACGCGCAACGTACATGGGAGTATGCCCAGCGTACTGGTCAGCCAACCTAAAAGCACCTCCATGACTCATTCTATTAAAGACCTAACACCCAAAACTTAGATCCAGACCCCTAGAAACGTCCTAAGGCATAAAGTTGCAAAATTTATGCTTTTTCATGCATGGATGGGGCTCAAAACATGAATCAAGTCCATAAACACAATTGGTTGGTCTCTAGCACTTGCATGGTTGAGGCTTAACCATCAAGATCCAATTTTTATGACTCATGACACCTCCAAGAGCTTAAAAGGACAACTCATATGGATTAAAGTTCCTTAACTCCAAGAATCCAAACTATGGGACCAAAAGATGACATATTCCACCCTAAAACGAGATCTAAGCATGCAATGGTCAAGGTTCAAACTTTATACCTTTAATGAGTTGGAAATGGTGCCAAACTTCTGGATCTACAAGCTCCTTTCTTGACCTTGCTTCTTCCTAAACTTCCTTCTTCTTCAAAACCAACAAAGATCACCAAAAACACCAAGGCAAGCTCAAAAATGCATGCAAGAGGGTTAAGGTTCGAGTTTAACACTTAAAGGACAAGGGAGGCTGAGAGGGTGAAGATCATGAGGGATTTAAGGTCTTAAAATAGGATGCAAACCTTAAAATTTAGGGTTTTCCCCTGCCATGAGTACGCCCTGCGTAACCCCACGTACACCAAGCGTACGTGGGCGATGCCCGCGACCAAGATTCAGCTAGTACGCTAAGCGTACTCAAAGAGTACGCCCCGCGTACTAGCCAAAAGACCATTTTTGCAAAGATTTAACTTAAGGAGGGTTGAGAAGGAAACTTACAATGGTCCGGATGTTACAATTTTTCCCCAATTGAATCAAAATTCATCCTCGAAGTCCGCTGTTCCAAAGAATCTTGGGTAGTGCTCCCTCATCTCATCTTCTGGTTCCCACGTCCACTCTGAACCCTTGCGGTGCTGCCAATGCACCTTAACCAGATCGACAACCTTGTTCCGCAAGGTTTTCGTCTTCCTGTCGAGGATCGCCACAGGTCTCTCAATGTAGTTCAGGCGTTCATCCACCTGAATGTCCTCCAATGGAACTATTGAGGAATCATCAACTAAACATTTTCGCAGCTGCAAGACATGAAAAGTAGTGTGAATCTGGCTAAGCTCCTCCATAAGGTCCAATCGATATGCCACCCTGCCCACCCGGGCTATAACCTTGAACGGACCGATATACCTGGGGCGCAGCTTTCCCTACTTCCTGAATCGGATGACACCTTCAGGAGAACCATATCCCCAACCTGAACTCGACGAGTTGGAGTCCCCAACTCGTCGTGTCAAACCTAGTTAGCCCGCGTGAATTATGACTTCTCTCGACGAGTCGGAGGACCCCGACTCGGCGAGTAGGAGCTGGAAAATGAAACCCTAATTTTTAGGGTTTGCACCCTATTTAAAGGACCTTAAGTCCTTCCCTCCAGCCCCTTACTACCCTTTTGACGGCCAGAAGAACCCTAATCAGTCTAAGCTTTGTTCTTGAGTGTTTTGTGAGACTTAAAGAGTGTTTTGGTGGATTTTGTGAAGAAGACTTGAAGTCCAAGGAGCTTGGAGCAAAGGGAAGCTTGTGGATCCGACTCTACTTCATCTTGTCATCATTTTGAAGGTAACAAGTCGTTACCTTGACTTACCTTTAGCTAGATCTCTTCATGCATTGGTTTAGGGCCATTTTTTAGCATATTTGTGAGTCTTTCCCTTAGCTTGGTTTTGCATTTAGGACCATGCATGTACGTAAAGTTTGCAACTTTACGTGGAAACTATGCCCTAGGCGGTTAGATCTGCAGTTTGGAGATTCAGGGTAGCTTAAAAACGTCTGAATAAGAAATGGACTGAAGGGACTCGACGAGTCGCATGGCCGACTCGACGAGTCGGAAGAAGATTACATGTATTGGTTCTGCATGAACTCGGCAAGTCAGTAAGAAGACTCGACGAGTCAGTTAGGGTTTTTCCCGACATTTGGACACGCATGGACTCGACGAGTTGGTTGGATACTCTGCGAGTCAATTAGGGGTTCTCACGAGTTCTCGAGTTATGGAAGGACTCGACGAGTCAGTAAGTTGCACTCGACGAGTTGGGTCAACATGGACTGTTGACCTTGCTCATTGACTTTGACTTTGACCAAGGGTTGACCAGTTTGACTTCTAGAGTTATATTAGTAAATTGGGAATTTATGGAAGTGGTCCTATGATGAATATAGGTGGTGGAGTTTGTGGTTGTGATTCGAGAGTTTGATCTTATCACTATAGTTCGACATTGTGAGGTGAGTTTTCCTCACTATATTCAAGGGTCTAAGGCACTAAGGCCAACCCTTCTGGATTGTTATCCTGATATGTTATGCTAGTATGATCTGTTAGATCGGTATCCTGGTAGATAGGATATTATTAAGCTGTTATGATCTGTTAGATTGGTTTGCTTGTCTATAGACTGTTATGTGATTATCTGATATATGTGTACATATTTGATTAGTGGTTGGGGCTTATCTGCTTTGTGCGAAAGCCAACAGACCTAGGCATTCCAACTCGATGGTTGTGGGCCGTGAGTATTCCATCTCGAGGATGATTGGACTCGTAGTATGTGGGCATTCCAACCCGATGGTTATGGGTCGAGGGTATACCATCCCGAGGATGACTGGACCCGTAGTATGTTGGCATTCCAACCCGATGGTTGAGGGCCTGGTGTATTCCAACCCGATGGTTGATTGGACCCATAGTATGTTGTTTGTGATTACGTGTATATTGTTATGTGTATGGGTATTTTGGGGGAACTCACTAAGCTTCAGGCTTACAGTTGTTGATTATGTTTCAGGTACTTCCGATGATCGCGGGAAGGCGAAGGCGTGATCATGCACCTCCTCTCATTTTTATGATCTTGATTTCTGGGATACTCTGATGTTTAAACTATTTGAAAACAATTTGTAATAACTTAATGGTTTTGAATGATTGAAAAGTTTTAAATTGGCTTAATTTTTTAGTGTGTTGCAAAAAGGCTAAAATACACAGTAACCAACTAGCAAGTGCGGTAATAAAAATGAAACATAATAAGAACCAAATGCTGAAATGTCTCTGAAACTCTGAAGTTTCTGTGATCTCTGATGTTGGTCATGAATCTCTAATCGGTAAAGGTCTTAGCTTTAAGGTCACCACTTTTGAGGCAAAAAATAAGATCCAAGTCTTCAAACTCATCACAAGCCCAATGATCAAGTTGAAGATCCAATCAGAAAAACACTTCGACTTCAAAAAGTCTGAAACATCTCTAGTTCTCGAATAATAATACACCCAAAATTCTTCAAAAGAATAACTCGCTAAAAATATGAAACATCCTGAAGTAGAGTCTGGATAATAAATAATTTGGATTCGGGAAACATCTAGTGAAGCCAAAAATTTGATCAAAAGATGACCAAAAATCAGTGCCACGTCGCATCACTAAATAAATCATCGTCTTCAGAATTCTCGAAAATCCAAGCTCAAACAATCATAAAATCATATTCGGATGACAACATAATATTCTCTCCCTATTTTTGATAACCAATGCATGAATATCAAAAATAAATAAATCAATCTGGATGGAGAGTGTTGGATACCAAGAGCTTCGCATGCTCTCCCTAGATATATGAAGGGTCTCGATGAAACACGAGAATGAGAGTAAAATAAATACTCTTCGGTCATAAGTAACCGGTTGATTCTGTCGTTGAAAATTGTCTGAACAAATACCGTAGTAACAAATAAGAACTCTTCATAAAAAATCTCTGCTCTGCTGAAAAATGCTGATGTACCCAAACTGCGGTGCCGGAACTCCTTAAGCGGTCTTTAAAAAAATAAAGTCCACTTGCTCAAGACACATGGTTCATCAACCGAAGATAAAGAGCGACAAGTCATAAAATTCCCATAGAGCAAAGGTTGTGAAGTAACTTTGTTGATAAGACGCAACTGCGGTGCAATCCTCGCGAAGAAAAATATGATGTCCGACTGTGGTATGGAGAATAACTGGTCCGTAGACACTGATCCAAGGATTGCTAGTCGAAGGACCTTGATTAAAGGGAAATCCTCATGGAAAGAGTAATAAAATTCTTCCAATATAATCAGTAAGAAGTAATCCATCGTGACGATCGAAGCTTGAATAAATATCCAATAATAATCTCTTTCGTGAAGACAATAAATCGAGTCTTGTAAGAATTATTTTTCACAAAAGTGATTTTGATCATGGGCTGGGTTGTGGCAAAACTTGGTGTTAAAATAAAATAATTGGTTTTTAAAACAAAATAAAGAAATGAACTGGTTTTAATAAAAAAAGTTAAAAGGCTGAGGTATTTGTTGGGTTTCAGCAAAAAAATGGCTAAATAAAAAATTGGTTTAAAAAAAATTAAATAAGTTTTAAATAAAATAATGGGTGTAAAAAATGAGTGTTAAATAAAATAATTGGCGTTAAAAAAATAATGAATGTTAAATCAAATAAATGGGCTGAAAAAAAAATTGCCTAAAAAAATGGTTGCGGTATGAGAGGAGTATAGGCTGAGGAGTTAGGAAGGCTGAGAGGGGCTGAAGGGCAAGGAGGGGAGGGATACTGAGCAGGGGATACCGAAGACCTGAGATCTCCGGGTGAGAAGGTAAGGCTGCAGTGGGCGGATTTAAGGAAAGGAAAAGAATTGCGAAAAGGTGGTGAGTATCAAAGACTAAGGTCTCCGGTGAGAAGGTTGGGTAGGTACCGAAGAGGGAGGTCTTTGGTGGGAAAGGAAGGAAGTACCGAGTAGTAGAAGAGAAGAGTGAGGGGGTGCGAGTTGGATTGTTTGCGTAGAGAGGGTAGGTTGCGGTATGCGAAGAGTGGAAGCGAAGAACAGAAGGGGGTTTCCGGTATGCTAAAGGTCTGCGGTGTCAGGTCTTCGGGTTGAAGTCTCCGGTCTGCGAGGGACCGCGAGGCTGCGCATAAGAGGACTTTCAACAGACTTCTGTTGTAGCATTTTCTCTTTGGTATGGACTTTAGCACTTCGGGTAGGGAAAGTCTTCGGTCTAGCTTTAGGTCTTCGGTGCTGGGCACCGAGGATGAGAGGGCTGATGACGAAAAATGTCGTTTTTCATGAAATTTTGATACTGTAGAGGCTATATCTTTGTGATTATCAAAGGGGATCTTTCCTAAAACATATGGGGACAAAATGGAGTGTTGGGAAGGGTAAAAAGTGGCAGAAAGTAGGAGAGAGAAAGACAAAAAGGTGAGGGGACAAGGCATGTTTAAAGTAAAAGGTGGAGTGTGTAGGGGACAAAAAGGTGGGTAAAGGTTGTTTGTCACATGGTTTTGTTCAGGAGGTCATGGGCAATGCATTACATGGTGGAGTAAAGGACTTCTTTCTTAACACAATTTCATACGTCCAAGATTTCAATAAATATCAACATCTAATGAAGAACAAAAAGAGCTTCATACCTTTTGTGATGAACTAAAAAATAAGCTGATAACTTCTTCAAAAAAAAATTCTTCTCCAATCTTTTGCAAGATAAAAAGCTGCAAGCTACAAGAACTCAAAAATTCTTTGAAATCTTCCTCAAGAACCATCTTTTTTCTAACAAAACCCAAGATATTGTGTCTTCATTCCATAAAATAATAAGTGCCTGGAGCATAATCTTCAAGAGTTTTAGACCACAAATATCATCTTCCTTCTTCTTTTTCTTCAACAGCAAGATAAACTCTTCTTAAACTCGGATTTTCAGCAAACAAATGAACAAGACAACAGAAAAATTTATTCTTGAAAGCTTTAAAAAGCTTGAATCAACACTCAAAAAATCGAAAACTCATCATAAGAATATCCGGTTGCGAACCCATAAATTCTTGGTAGAAAATCAAAAAATCATCAAGAGAAGATAACCGATTGGGAGTCGTTCCATTGAAATAATCGCTTAGATCTTCAATGTACGACTCTGATACCAATTATAGGAGCCCATTTTGACGATCAGCTTGTGCGGAAGAATAAGATCTTGCGATTTAACGATGACAAAAATATGAAGAACACGATGAGATGAGTAATCTGATAATTTTATTAGAAAGAAAGAGTTACAATATGAAAATGAAAAACACTTGGTGGGAGAGATCCCACCGCACTCTCTCTAACCAGAGGACTACATTTTGGATGCACACCCAATACATGACCACTCCCTCTCTACTTATAGAGAGAGGTAACTAACAATACAATAAAGGGAATAAAATAACCTAACTTATCACTCATAATTTGTAGAGCTTTTTTATGGTCCAACAGGAACCCACACTCTCTGATGGAGACTCAATAATCCATGGCTATCATAATCAAAAGAAGCCACTTGACCCACAATACGCTCACTCTTGCGGTGCTCCTCCTTCACAGCCTCAACCTGTTCCTCCTGAATCCACTCTAGAAGCGGAGTAATCACTGTCATCCTCAGACAGATATCCCTGATCGGAGCCGCGACTACCTTACAGCTAAGAGCATCGGCCACCACATTGGCCTTCCCCGGGTGGTAAAGGATCTCACAATCATAATCCTTCACCACATCCAACCATCGTCGTTGCCTCATGTTTAGATTTGGTTGATCCATCAAGTACCTCAGGCTCTTGTGGTCCGTGTAAATAGTATAGCGGACCCCATAAAGGTAATGACGTCAAATCTTGAGGGAGAAAACCATAACCCCCAACTCCCAATCATGCGTCAGATAGTTTGCCTCATGAGGCTTCAGCTGCCTCGAGGCGTAAGCAATAACGCGACCCCTATCAGATAGACACCTCGGAACCTCAAAATCCAGTGATTGACGCGTCACAGTAAACCATAAAATCCTTGATACCCTCGGGTAGGGTCAGAATCGGTGCCTCACACAATCTCTCTCTCAGGGTCTCAAACGCTGCCTGCTGCTCAGACCCCCAACAAAAAGTGGCAGTCTTCTTCGTCAGTCGGGTCAGGGGAACAACTATCTTGGAAATTTTTTGAACAAATCTCTTGTAATATCCTGCAAACCCAAGGAAACTCTGAATCTCAGATGGAGACCTCGAAACCTCCCATCTCATCACGACCTCCACCTTGGCCGGATCGACCAAAATACCATTCTAGTTGACAAGGTGCCCCAAAAAGTGCACCTCGCGTAACCAGAACTCGCACTTGGAGAACTTCGTGTACAACCTCTCCCTCCTCAGGGTCTCCAACACATCTCGCAAGTGCTCCTCATGCTGCTCATGGTTCCTAGAATAGACCAGGATATCATTGATGAATACAATCATGGACCAATCCAACATCGACCGACACATGTGGTTCATGAGGTCCATGAATGCGTCTGGAGCATTGGTGAGCCCGAAGGGAATCACCACGAACTCATAATGGCCATAGTTAGTCCGTAAGGCCGTCTTCTGCACAACGTCCTCTCTGGCCCTCATCTCATGATAACCCGAACGAAGATCGATCTTGGAAAACCAAGATGCACCCTGAAGCTGGTCAGACAGATCGTCAATCCTCGGGAGTGGATAACGGTTCTTCACCGTTAGCTTATTCATCTCTCGGTAGTCAATACACATCTGGTGCGTCCCGTCCTTCTTCTTTACAAACAAGATCGATGCACCCCAAGGCGAGCTACTCGACTAGATGAATCCCTTGTCTAACAGCTCCTGCAGCTGTGTAGACAACTCATGCATCTCTGTTGGAGCTAATCGATATGGTGCTTTAGTTATCGGAGCCGCACCAGGGACCGGATCAATCCGAAATTCCACCTGCCTCTCTGGAGGTACTCCAGGTAAATCCTACGAAAATACATCTGGGAAATCCCACACAACCGAAATATCATCAATCGATGCCCGATTCCGCTCCCAGGTATCCATAACATAGGCAACGAACCTAAAAAAACCATGATAAAGGTAGCGTCTGGCCCTAGCGTCTGAGCATAGGACCGGCCCGCGCTAAGCACCCTCACCATGGACCACCAACTCTCCCCCACTTGGGGTCCGAACACGTATCAGCTGCCGCTCATAATCAATCATTTCCCCATTGGGGATCAACCATTCCATCCCCACTATAACCTTTTTCCCGCACAGAGGAATGGGAACCAAATCAATCGGATACCGCTCATAATCCATCTCCAAAACAGAATCTCGATGAACCCTCGATGCCCGGACGGATCGATCATCTGCAATCTCAATATCTAATGGATGACCCAGCTCACTCAGAGACATGACAAATCTCTTGCTGAGCACAAGAGAATGAGAGATACGAAAGATCGGGTAGCCCCCGAATCAAATAATACCAAAGCAGGGATACCATTCACAAGGAACGATCCTAAAACAAAACACATAAAAGATATAATCACGAAAACAACATAAATAAAGATTTAAGGAGAAGAAACATACCTGTCACCAGATCTGGTGTAGCAAGCGCCTCCACGACGATCAACTGAAAAGCCCGGCTCCTCACCACAGAAGAATCTGCCTTGCCCTAGCGACCATCTGTGATCTGTAGGGTCGCAGGAGCTGGTGCTACCACTGGTCCTCCTGATGCTAAACTCGAGCAGTTGAACTTCTTGTGGCCCCTCTGATTGAAATTAAAGAAAATCAGGTCTGATTTCTGTGTAGTGGTGATAGAAGCAGTATAATCCTTTCTAAAGTGCCCTGACTTGCCGCACTTGTAGCAATCCGAACCACCCGCCCTGCAAAGCCCATCATGTGACCTGCCACATTCTCCACAACGGTTCCGACCCTGTTGGCCCTTCGACCTAGAGTCTAAACCCTTGGGTTTCTTTGCTGAAACCTCAACTGTCTGCCCAGGCTCTGCCTTCCTCTTCCATATGTGCTCTAGGTCAATATCTCGCTCCCACGCTCTAGCTATCATGTCATCCAGTGTCGGGCAGGCAAAAAAGCTAACAAACTCCCTGATGTTGGATCTCAGCATATAATGAGTAATCAATATGGTGCTTAGATAAAAGGTGTTTTTATTTACACTCAAAGTGTTGGGGCCATATAGGATTAGTATTATTCTTGTGTTTCACTTTGCATGTTTTGACTTCCCGAATAACTAGGTTATTCAAACATCCACAGTCGGTCATACGTTGGAAGTAGGTACGAAGCAAGACTGTCATGAATGGGTCTGTAGTTTGTCTAGGTGGCTAGACTTAGCTGCAGTGTTCATGAGTGCTTCTGGAATAAGATTCGAGTATTGGATTAAACCCATGCTCATTTGAATCACTTAATGGATTTTATCACGAGTGAATCATGAGACGATAATATCTTATATTCTTCAAACCTAGAGATATGAGTTGTTGACTATGAGTTGGTTATACATTGATTGTACAAAAACACATCAGTAACTTGATGTTATAAAACGTGCCTTTGTGTATGATTCAACAAGTAGTTAGTACAAGCATATGAGTCGAAGTTTATCCATTCCTTTTACCTCATAAGGATAAAAGCGATATATGTGGGCCCCTCGATGATTTAGTGATGACACCCCTGAGTGCTTGGCCAAGCCTGGACTGATTTGATTTGTTCAATTAGTCGGTCGTCATAAATCAGAAATCGGGAAACAATAAATGGACAGAGAGAATGATTATAATCCATGTCTCGGTCCATATGATATCCAGAATGGAGGAATATATGATCCCTTATCTAATGGACGCGTCATTGATTTGTTCAGAGTTCGACAGCGGCTTTAAGAGCTACGATTGCTAGTCGGGTTATGAAGTCGTACTTGCAATAATAGTTATTAGACTTATCCAAGTGGGAGACTGTTGGATTAGTGTCTAAGTCCATAACTATAATTGGTATATACTTGACCCGACCCGGCATGGTCCATTTGGGTTCCACTTCACCGGAACAATTTGTATGGATAGACTTTTGAGAGAAGAGGTTATATATGATATATTAATATATTATAAGTTATAATATATTTATATGAAATCATATTATTTAATTAGTATTGATCTAGAATTAATTTGGAATTAATTTAATGATCAAAAAGAGACTAATTAAATATGGACTCTTAAATATATATGGAATGGGCCAAGGTTTACTTAGGATGGGCTAAGAGTGTATGGAAGTCCATGGATAGTCCGTGGAGCTTTTAACCCATGGATCCTATGTAAATGAAAGGTCATGGGTATTAGGGTTTACATGGATGTAACCCTAATCCTCCATAATATATAAAGGGGTCCTTGGCTCACAAAATGGGCACTAGTGTGTGATATGAAGAGGTGGCCGATTTTAGTGAGCTCCATATTCTCTCAAGTTATTCCAAGTTGTTTTGGTGATTTGTGATTCCACTTGAGGCATTCACATTATTGGTGCTAGGCTCTTAAAGCTCCAAGGAATCAACCACAAGAAAAGGTATGTCATCTAAACTTGTTTTATTACCCAAGTGTCAAACCTTTGTATGCTAGTTAGGGTAATACCTTGGAAAGTTCATATTTGCATGTATAATAGAAAAAACATATATCCAAGGTATTTAGGGTTGCATATACACCTTAGGAGTGTTAGAATGCTCAAAACCCATCAGTGGTATCAGAGCCTAGGGTTGTTTTCAATTATACTTGTTGCAACTCATTTTTCAAAGCCAAGAATCTGCCCAGACATGAAACTCGATGAGTTCTGGCCAAAAACTCGATGAGTTCATGTGTTAAAGCGTGAACTCGACGAGTTTGTCTCCCAGAATGCATATTTTCGAGTTTCTTGGCTGTAATTGGACTAGGAACATTATCATAAGCTGTTTTTGAACCTATAAACCTGTTTTGATGTGGTAATGATCATTCTAATCCAATTCAAAAGATAATTGTCAAATGTTTCATATTTTTTATTAGTTTAATGATTAGGCTATTTACATATCTTGTTCATATGAGTTTAAATCAAGATTATGAATATTGCTAGATATGTTTGTGATAGTTGATTGTTTGATTTGAATTGTCTTGTTCATATGAGTTTAAATCAAGATTATGAATATTGCTAGATATGTTTGTGATAGTTGTTTTAATCTAAATTGATCTAAAAGTTATTCATAATATATGCTTTTGTAACTTGTCCTCAAGTTATATGAAAAGTCTCATTTATGAATTTTATTAAAAAACCATAGGTTATGAACTGGAAAAGTCTTTTCCCATAAATTGTTTTATGAACTCCATAACTTGTCCTCAAGTTATGGATGTTCAAGAGTCTCTTCATTAAAAGTTTTAAAACCTATATTAAACTCATATGTTATGAAATTGAAGAGTTTTGAAAAATTTCAAAACTTCCCCTCAAGTTTTGGAATTTGTAAAGGTTCACACACAAGTACCTTAATTCCAAATCAAACCCTAGAATTTTAAAAGTTTAAAATTCAACCCTCATACTATTATTATAAGTTTAATTATATAGATATGTATAAGAATAAGTCAGTCTTACCGTTAGTAGGCCTCATTCACGAAGCCGGTCTATAAAGGGGGTATAAGGTTACTGCCTATAAAATGACAGTTTAATGGGTGTCCATTCTCACCCACCGCTTCCTTGACTGGTGGAGGGTCGTTAGCCGAACGGGTAGGGCAAGACTATAATTCTCCCTTCATTAAAAGTATAATGATAAATACTAAGTAACTAAACACTTATAAATTCTCAATCTTAGTTACTTACGGAAAATGTGAAATGGTGCTAACCCATGAAATTACACTTTGCACCTTTGTTAAGTCGTTAGTGGAGCGTGTGTGGTTAACCGACACACTAACATGGGACTGACAATGTGTGGCAAAGGGTAACTTAATGTTTATCATAGATTGGTGGAGCGCATGTGGTTAACCAGCACATCAATTAGGTGATAAATTTAAGGGTACCAAGTTAATTTGCATGGTTATTCACACCTTGTTTGTGATCCTCGGCATCCCAATCACAAACTTGAGATGGCACAATCGAGATTCAAACATGCCATTGAAAGTTCAATGTATCTCAAAAGATCTAGGAGTTTCAAATCCAATTAAAACTTAATAATCTATTTTCGTTTTCTTGGTGGAAATTGGTAAATCGTCATTTACCTACCTTCAAATATTTTATAACTTGGATTATGACATCCCTCTTCCAGTTATAAATAGGTTGTTGGGTCCTAGCCTTAATATTTCATATTGGGTGTTATATTAAGGACTTAAATCAACTAACTTGAATTTCTCCCATTATAGATGTCTAGCTTAGACAACTATGGTCTTCCCAAATCTTTAGGAACAAGCTTCCTATTGAAGATGATATCCCACATGGCAATCAAGGTGAAAGATTAATCCCTTTGTTGTGCATTAATGGGACTGGAAATCATGCTTCCCTTCCTCCACCTCCTCCAATTATTCTCCCTATCCCACAAGTTCAAATACTTGAAAAGTTCAAGGTCACTCAATCCCTATTGGCAAGCAAAGTCTATATGTGCTTAGATCTTGGAGAATAAGTCAAATATTGACAAGCCGGGAGAGTTGGGTGTCAAAGTCTCAAGGAAGTTGACTGTTGACTAGGTTCATCAATCACTTCCCAAGTCATATAGTGAGTTCTTTTAGGACTACTATGTAACAGGCCATGATATGACCCTTAATGATCTTACCTATTTGCTTGATGCTGATAAATCAGCAATGATTTGGGGCAGTGGTAAAGCAAATTTGATTGGAAGATCTACTTCCCAAACTTATTCGGACATTGACAATGGTGACATTGGAAATCCAGAAAAGTTTTCTCTTCCCAATGGAAAGGGATCGGCCATGGTCATGTCATTTGACCAATGGTAAATAGAAAGGCTGAGTCTGAGACAATCAAGTGTACCATTCCCAAAGAGTCCATATGTTTCTTTTGCCAAGAGAAGGGGCATTGGTCGCGAAGCTGCCCAATTTACCTGAAAACACATAAGGATGGTAAAGTCAAAAAGTTTGACTCTACTTCGAGTAAACTCTATTAAGTCTCTTTTGGAGATTCTTAATACATGATGTAATGTAATTACATTTTGATGTTTTAGAGAATCAAAGGAAGCTTAAAAGAAGAGTATGTTGATTCTGATCGCGAAAGGATGGATTTGGATCGCATAGTTCGATGATCAGAATTTTGAGCAACTGCTTAAGAGTTATGATATATATTGCTTAGGAATAGATAACAACATGTTTTCATATGTGTTTGCATTGTAAGGAAAGTTTTTCCGCAAGTTTTAAAATAAAAGAAAAGTTTTGATTTTATTTATTTTAAGTATCCTTACAATGGCATTACTGAAAAAATTGTTGTTTATATGATTTCATTAATAGAAATATTGGAAAATGGATTTGATTCTTTCATTTGTGGTAGTGTCAAAATTTACCAAATAAGGAAAAAATTTCATCACCCAAGGTTCAGTTGGATAGAAACTTGGAATCATGCAAGTTGTGTTGTGTGATGAATGAGAATCTTCATCTTTGGGAAATTAAGACTAAGTCCTTGTTTACATGTATATGTAAGTCAAGTAAAGGACTAAGGGATCGGGTGCACTAGGTTGTGCGCTGGTCAGGTCCACCACAAAGATTGATAAGATTATTCGCTATGATTTACTAAAGTTTAGTAAATATGGTTAGGCTTACAAGTTTAAGTATAATTCTGGATCATTGGAAAAGTTTCAATGATAGACAGAATGAATAAAAGGAATCAAATTAGGCAGAAAGATGAAAATTTCTCCAATCTGAAGAGATGGGAGAGTACTTGTTTTATGATTATCTTAGTGATTACAAAACCATATCACAATTGATCCTCTAAGGACACCTTAGTGCATTTGTTTGGCTAAGGAGAGGAATCGTGAATTGTTGAAATGGTTAAATCAAAAGATAAATCATACTTTATCCTAAAATCAAGTCTTAGAGTCATACTCCAAGATTGAGCCTTGAGTGACATAATCTTAAGAAAGGTTTAAAACACTTGCAAATGTAGAGTAAAATGTTTTCTTACTCTTGTACATTTGAAATTTGTAAGTTGTGATGTTTTGGATAAAACAAAGACCAACTAAGACCAATTGTGTGAAGTGTCTATCTTGATAAGAATCCGCACTAACTCTTGAATATTTGTTTTGTCAAGGAATGGTTCTTGAAAAGAGAATCCTATATGTCAAGAGGACAGTGGGAGTCTTAAAAGATATTGAGATGGTTTCGAGAACTAATCAAGAGTATTGTTAATCACTAGCCCACGACTGAGGTTTGTAACCTATCATGTTGACACATTCTTGTTTCTGGTCCATTCCAGTTTAAGTTGACTATGAAGGTAAATTCTAAGCGTTCTCAATTGTTTGCATAACAACTTGGAAGCAATGGTAGGCCCTTGTGCTACCAGGAGGCAAGAAATTAAGATTGAACAAGTTCGGTCCATATGAATTTGGATTTGCCACTAACATTGTCTTGTGATTAAGGTTATGACAAATTCACATGGATAGGAATACTTACACCATAAAAAAATCTAAGTGTCATAAGGTTTCTCTCTGATTCATGAAAATGATGGTGAGGAAACGCTTTCACTAAGTAGATTTTAAGTAGATAGTAATTGTGATTTTTGCATTCTCAAAGTCATTAGTGGAGCGTGTGTGGTTGACCGGCACACTAACATGGACTTGTAAGAATGGAAAAAGGTCTAAACATTATGATTACGACATCCCTCTTCATAATTGTTTAGACACACATGTGAGCTATCTAAGGAAAGGTGTATGATTTTGATAAAGTCTTATCAAAGCAATCTTGTATCAGAAATCTGAACTTTGGTAAGAAAGTCAATAAAGTATTGATTTCTAGAAGTCCAGTTGATTTTTGGGTACATGTCAAAGCTAGTGGGAGCATAAGTGTTATGCTAGTAAGATAATAATCATTATGCTAGTGGGAGCATGATTATTATGTTAAGTGGAAAGAGCCAAAGCTCAGCAAACTTTATTAGAAAAATAAAAGAATACAAAACAAGAAAAAACAAAAAGAAACACAACCCCTAAGTGTTGTTGCAAGTTAGAAATGTTAATTATAGAAAACAAAGTTTCAATTTGCTTTGAAAAGTTGTTTTGCTATAATTAAGGGAGAGGATTTTATACTTCATTCCAATTCTACAAGTTTAGATTGAGATTTTTAATCAACTTTAGTCAAGGATATATATGAATGTTGTGTTGGAATGGTTCAACATAATGAAATTCTATATATGTTGCATTCTCAAAATTCGATTATGATTACGGCATACCTCTTCATTGTTCGAATTGTGAGAACATGACAAATAAAAAATATTGTAGCAAAAGACTGGTCAAGTATCATGTCCTTATGTGAGACATCATGAATCGTGTCCCTTATGCTTCAGATATAGGATCGATTACATGTGCTATAATATTCATCCATTCTAAATTTTCCAAATGCCTAGGGCATTAAAAGGGAAAAAGGAATAGAACTGGGTATGACTAAAATGATTAAGCAATTGTCGAGGACAATCTGAGGTTTACCAAAGATTGGTTGCTCATGGACAATTGGAAGTATAGTGTAAACTTTAGAAAGGACCATATTGACATATTCTGAAAAGGAGGCAACTCTTGTTCAGAAGTGATAATCAAAATGGTAATATGGAATTGTTTCCATAGGTGGAAGTTATTCTTTGAATCTATGTAAGATTAGAAAACTTAATGCAAAGACGGATGTTCAAAGGAATGTACTTTGAATTTGAGACTTCGTTTCCATGGAATTGTTTTCCATTGGAATACTCTGTAATGTTTGTTGCCAAGTCTTTGTGACTTGGGAATAGTCATTACAAGAAGATCATTGCATATAAGTTTAGAATCTAACAGATTATAGTAAATAGCAAGAGTTTGGTATTCTTACATTTACAATAAGGATTGGGATTGTGAAATGAGCATCCTTGAAATATTGTCAATCGATCTGTTTCACAAAGTAAGGATCATAGACAAACATAGTGTGTATACTTGGAGTATGGCATAGCTATTGTTTAGACAAACATAGTATGCATGCTTGGAGCATGGCATGAATTTTGTTTTTAATTCAAGTATTAAGTTGATAAATTGAAACATTATACAATGAATAATGAGTAATCAATATGGTGCTTAGATAAAAGGTGTTTTTATTTACACTCAAAGTGTTGGGGCCATATAGGATTAGTATTATTCTTGTGTTTCACTTTGCATGTTTTGACTTCCCAAATAACTAGGTTATTCAAACATCCACAGTCGGTCATACGTTGGAAGTAGGTATGAAGCAAGACTGTCATGAATGGGTCTGTAGTTTGTCTAGGTGGCTAGACTTAGCTGCAGTGTTCATGAGTGCTTCTGGAATAAGATTCGAGTATTGGATTAAACCCACGCTCATTTGAATCACTTGATGGATTTTATCACGAGTAAATCATGAGACGATAATATCTTATATTCTTCAAACCTAGAGATATGAGTTGTTGACTATGAGTTGGTTATACATTGATTGTACGAAAAAATATCAGTAACTTGATGTTATAAAACGTGCCTTTGTGTATGATTCAACAAGTAGTTAGTACAAGCATATGAGTCGAAGTTTATCCATTCCTTTTACCTCATAAGGATAAAAGCGATATATGTGGGCCCCTCGATGATTTAGTGATGACACCCCTGAGTGCTTGGCCAAGCCTGGACTGATTTGATTTGTTCAATTAGTCGGTCGTCATAAATCAGAAATCGGGAAACAATAAATGGACAGAGAGAATGATTATAATCCATGTCTCGGTCCATATGATATCCAGAATGGAGGAATATATGATCCCTTATCTAATGGACGCGTCATTGATTTGTTCAGAGTTCGACATCGGCTTTAAGAGCTACGATTGCTAGTCGTGTTATGAAGTCGTACCTGCAATAATAGTTATTAGACTTATCCAAGTGGGAGACTGTTGGATTAGTGTCTAAGTCCATAACTATAATTGGTATATACTTGACCCGACCCGGCATGGTCCATTTGGGTTGCACTTCACCGAAACAATTTGTATGGATAGACTTTTGAGAGAAGAGGTTATATATGATATATTAATATATTATAAGTTATAATATATTAATATGAAATCATATTATTTAATTAGTATTGATCTAGAATTAATTTGGAATTAATTTAGTGATCAAAAAGAGACTAATTAAATATGGACTCTTACATATATGTAATGGGCCAAGGTTTACTTAGGATGGGCTAAGAGTGTATGGAAGTCCATGGATAGTCCATGGAGCTTTTAACCCATGGATCCTATGTAAATGAAAGGTCATGGGTATTAGGGTTTACATGGATGTAACCCTAATCCTCCATAATATATAAAGGGGTCCTTGGCTCACAAAATGGGCACTAGTGTATGATATGAAGAGGTGGCCGATTTTAGTGAGCTCTATATTCTCTCAAGTTATTCCAAGTTGTTTTGGTGATTTGTGATTCCACTTGAGGCATTCACATTATTGGTGCTAGGCTCTTAAATCTCCAAGGAATCAACCACAAGAAAAGGTATGTCATCTAAACTTGTTTTATTACCCAAGTATCAAACCTTTGTATGCTAGTTGGGGTAATACCTTGGAAAGTTCATATTCGCATGTATAATAGAGAAAACATAGATCCAATGTATTTAGGGTTGCATATACACCTTAGGAGTGTTAGAATGCTCAAAACCCATCAGCACCAACATCTCATAAGGGGTCCCTAAGACTCCATTCCTCAACCTACTCTGTTATCAGCTGCAGAAGGAACTTCTACAAGTACTACCTAACTATTGTATGAATACAATCACATGATACCAGTACTAGATAATTCTTTGAATGATAGGATCCACCCTATAACGGTTGGACTCAAACAAGAGCTGCTCAAAGAGTTATAAAATTATCCAATCGCAGTAACATGTAACCCGATGCATTCATCCACTAGTTAGTTAGTACCAACAGAACTCCCTAAAGCACGAAGCATACGACATTCAAGCATCAGGCAAGTTAACTCAGAACATACCATATACAGGCTATCACAACAAGTAACTGATCTAATACTAGCATGCAAGTCTAAAATCTCATACAAATAGGCACATAGAGGCATCTCTCCTAGCATTCTATCATGAAATCCTGAGCAGATCCTTAGTCCCTATTCTAGCATGTGATTCTCATATCATAGCATAAACATATAATTGTATGGGTATTTGGGGAAAACTTACTTGAGCTCGGCCGATTGCACGCATCACACCCCTTGTCTTTTATTAAAATCCTTAGATCTAAATGTTTCTTTTTGTGAAAAACATACCAAAACCTCGATTTGAGTCCAGGCACACCCGCGAGTATGCCCGAATCCCTCAAAACAAGGCTCTGATACCAACTTGTAACATCCCAAAAATACAGATAAAAATTTTGTTTTTAAATTCATTCCATTCATAAGAAACTGATACTAAAATATTCAAAAAGTCATATTGTATCATAACATCAGAGTACAAATCCCAAAATCACTAAGTGCGGAAAAACATGGTGTGATGATGTGCGATCAAGTCGGGCCCTTCCCCTTCAGACTAGAGGTACCTGAAACATAAACTGAAATATGTAAGCATAAAGCTTAGTGAGTTCCCCCAACATACCACATACAAATCAAACATACTACACAACATACTGAACAAACATGGTGCCAAGCATATCTGGGTGTCGGCCTTCCCCTTCGGTCTATTTCACCGGATACTGCCAAGAATATCTGGGTGTTGGCATGCCCCTTTGGTCTATCTCAACCAGATACTGCCAAGCATATCTGGGTGCTGGCCTGCCCCTTCGGTCTATTTCAACCGGATACCGGGTCTATTTCACACCCTACTACTACCACATAATATCATAACAGTAATCACCGAGTCATCACACATATACAGACATGACTGGAAATTATCACAAAGACAATCATCATCCTATAACATAACTAGTGGGCCGGCCTTCGTGCCTTCGACCCACGACTATTGCGAAGGAAGACTCACCTCAAACTGTGGGTGTCAAATCGTACTCAACGGATGACTCACGAACTCCTCTCCCTATCGCACAAGCATAAAATTTTAATTAGCAATTAGATCACATTCCAACCCGAAGTTCCAAAACCCTAATCCCCGACTTAAGGCAAAAAGGTTCCTTGACCTTTGACTTATTGGGCCTCCTCCCTCCAAGGCTCAAATCCAAAACACCCAAAAATGTCCAAGCCCAAACAAAGGGGCTTCTGAGGCCCAATATGGCCCAAATACATCTAACATAGTCCTAGGCCCAAAATACCTTGTTAAAAAAGGTGGGCTTGAGGCCCAACCTAGACAAGCCCAAAGCCCAACAAAACCGAGAGCCCAAAAATCCATTTTGCCCACTGCTTAAGTACGCGCGGCGTACTCAGCATGTATGCCCAGCGTACGATGGACTTGACTTAGAATCGGGGTGTTGACCCAGTACGCGTTGTAGTGATCCTAATTATGATGACATGTGCGGAATTGAAAAGATCTAGTGAATCTTTCAAACATCAAGAACACAAGAGTAAATAAACATGTTTAAGCTCCATTAGGATAGTAAGAGTACAAGTGGGTTTGTTCTTTCTCTCACTAAACTAACACTCAAATGGGTCTCTCAAGTTCTTACATAATGGGAGTCACTCACTTCCTTATTATAGGAAAGACGCAACCCATTTACACATACAAGAGGTTAAGCCTATACTCCACATCGAAGGAGAACTTTGCACCCTAACATTCTCCCCCTCAAAGTTAGGATTGGATATCCTGGCTTCAGTTACTAAACGAGCTCGCGCGATGAAGACCAACTCCCCCTCGAAGTAACACCGGTCTTCAAATCCGCAAATGAATACCAGAGAAGATTCGAATACCATTTCTACATTCTCCCCCTTTTTATAATCAATAAGTGATTATATAACCCACAAAGGACGAGAAGCACTTGAGGAATAAACTTGACGAATCTTCCCCACGATGTGTACCAAAAATGCAACCGCGAAAAAACTTGCATGAAAAACAATCACGAAATGTCAAGAAAAAATTCCAATTTTTGTGAAAATTTTCAACTTTTGGGTGAAAGTTGCAAGAATTTCGAAAACTGTGTATAAAGTGTCAACTTTGTAAATTCTGCAGGGACCCGTTGCGCCAAAATAGCTTCACATGCGAAACTTTACCCCGAATGTGAAATTGGGCATAAAGTGTCAATTCGCAAAAGCTTCAGGGACCAGATTTGAAAATTCCTCCCATGTGATTTTTGCCAATACGTTGAAACTTCAGGGATGCAAAAAGAAAATTATGTATATAACGGAATTTTTATCCCAATGTCGAAAGTGAGTAGAAATTGTGCATTCGCTGAAAGTTAAGGGATTTGAAATGAAATAATGAGCCTTCTTCCCCAATTCATTCATAGAAGCGAAATATGATTTGCACACTTCGAAATCGTTAAGTCTAAGTCAACCTTCTTCCCTAATTCATTTAACACAACCTTCATTGACCATATGTCGAATTGGTTTTCGACTTCACACCAATCGACCAAATCGTTGTTAGTTCGACATCCAAGCACGACTTCCTCATGTCGAAATGGTGTTCGACTTCAAAAGCGATCGACCCATCCACAGGTCGAAAATTATCAGGCACATATCGAACTAATTCAACCCAAATTCGATTCCAAAGCTTTCCACAATTATACACACCGAACTTCAATTCGATCTTTCCATAGCGATTTTATTCGACATCCCAATCGTGATCAGAAATTGCAAGACCAATAGAACTGCACATGTCGAACTCAACTTCTCTATACACATCGAAATCAAAATTGTATGTGGCTTACAATTCCAGCGAACAAAAAACCCATTTCGACTTCTAAACACAAGTCTCAATTTGATTCCAGACCACATGAACATAAGTCAAAATTGAGTTTGCCTTGAAGAACATTCGATCCCAAATTTCATTCAACTTTCAAAATTGTTCTGTTAAGTGATTTCATTCTCAAACGAACATATCACATGTCGAATTCCCAGGCAAACACATCAAACAACTGGTCGTTCACATCGAATTCCATCATCAGTTCAAATACGTTCGATATCAAAATCCGTTCCAATTCACTTCCAACATGTCCCAAGTTTCGATTCTTCAAACCCATTGACCCATAGTGAAACTCGATTCTACAACACAATTAGAAATCACCCAGTTAACCCAAATCGATCATTAACCTTCCGATTCCAGACACAAAAAAATCTATTTTGACTTTTATTTTACCATTGAAATCGAACTGCCTACAACCATCAAATTCGATCCTATCGAGTCGAACTCAAATCCAATAACTCAAAGTCAATTTCGATTTGAACAATCTCAGCAACATTCGAATACAAACTCATATGAACATTTCAAAATCGAAATCGATTTCAAACAACATCCAACGAACTCAAGAACCAATCAAACTCGAATAATCATCCAAAATGATTTTGAATCAAATATGACTTCAAGAACTGGCAACACAAACTAATTTCGACTCTCGACCTCAAACAATATGAATCGAGTTTTGATTCAGTCACAATCTCATAGTCAAAAGTAGATTTTGACTTTTAATGGAGTTTCAATTTCAAGTCACCAATTCGATTCGATCCAAACTACCTACGAGATTGATGAAAGAACGATTTCAACATTAAGAAATTTCAATATACTTGAATACAAGATACTTGACGATGTGAGATAGAAGGTATCGAGATGTACCACCCATGACTTAGAACTGGATATATGAACAGTAACGAATTAACAATTTGGGCTCAGATGATTAGGATGAACAGTAATACTTGAAATTTTGGGCTTCAAAGTTAATCAAAACAAATTTAATGTTTGTTTTGGGCTTGATCTTATGATAACGTCTATTTTATGCATATATTTATGACGTTTTCTTATTATTTTATACTATGTTTTTATGATATTTAGAACTAAAAGATACTTAATACGCTTTGAGATGTTAAATTACAGTTAAAATGGGAACTGGAATGCAAAAGGAAGAGAAAGGAGCTAAAAAGACGCAAAAAGGATGTTGTTGGACAGCTTGACCCATCGTCAGTGTTTTGGCCATATCTCATGACTCATAACTTCGATTGATGAAATTCAAAATGTTCTGAAAACTAGACACAATTTCGGACGACTTTTGTGTTTTGAGAAAATGGTGATTCCCAACGAACTCTCCGCGTTTAACACAAACTCGCCGAGTTGAATGGAATATTCGCGATTCTTGACACTGACTTGGGGAATACGGGTTTTTAATGAAGAACTCGCCGAGTTGGTGTCCAAACTCATCGAGTTGACGCTGAAAACTATAAATAGAGCCAAAAATTAGCCCTAAAGAGAGATCTTACACCCTAGATTGATTCCTGCGATTATAAACCCCCAAGAAGTCGTTTTGAGGGTCTAGAAGGCGGTCGGAAGGCCGTTAAGCTGACAGGAGCGAAGATTTGAAGGATTGGAGAGCAGATTCATGCGAGAAATTATTTGGTTCGTTGTTCTGACCACGATTAGCGTTCCAATGTGATTTTTTATGCATTTACTTTCTGATTTGAGTGTTAAAACCTTTTTCTTTGTGTTTATGATTAGATGAACCCTTGATTTTGTGGATTAATTGATATTTGGATTGTTTTATTCGTGTTTAATTAATCTTGTTAAGCTTGTTAAAAGATCCTCATGTGTTAATGACAATTATTTTATGTTAATTACTAAGTATATTGAGTTGTATGAACATCAGCTTGATTGCTTGCCTCTTATGATATTGATGACCATCAAGATTGTAAGCCTAGTGTTGTGAACATACCCTAGGGTTAATTAGAAAATAAGTAAATTAATGTGTGAGCATGTGTGATGACCAACCACATATGAGTTAATTGAACCAACCAATTTGATTAACTATTATTACAAGTCTTGCTTGATTCGAACTGAACACTAGGAAACTTGTTAGTTTAATCAACTGATCACTGCTTGAATTGACTTGTTTGATAAAGGATTAGTAATAGTGAACATGAACCTAATCATTTTAGAAATCGGTGAACATGAATAATTAAATTTGTGTATGCAGTTATCTAAGATTGTAAGATGAAATTTGTCTAAACCAAAGTACCTAAAGAGATTTGTCTTCGGTCAGTTTATCGAGATTTATTGTTTAGTCGATTGTTTGAGATTTAATTCTTTAAAACCCTTCTTTATTGTTTTCGTGTGTTTAGTGTAACCTATAATCAAACATTCAAATATTAATTCACTACCGTTCCCCATGTGTTCGACACCCTTTCTTATCAAAGCTATACTATACTCGACCGGGTTCACTGTCTGTAAGGTGTGGTTTAGATGCGATATAATAGGAATTATAAATAAAAAACTAGTGCATTAAATATACACATCATCGTAAAAAAATTTATTGGATCAACAATGGGGTTGAGACAAAATAGATCCAATGAGACAAACCGATCAAAAAATGAAAAACGAAACGCATGGTTTAAAAAAAATTGATTAAATTCGAGTTTTGAGAAAAACCTCAATCGTTCATCTTCGATCTCGACATGAATTTTTCGGAATCTATTTGAGAATGTGAGAAACCTTCTTGATGATTGTTTTTCCGTTTACAACACACGAATCAATCATTGAAGATCTTGGTTCTTTGGTTGGAATAAGAAAATCACCAATCTTCACATTGTACCACCCACGATGCATGTTATACAACACGTTCTTCGTGTTCTTTAACGATCTAGCATCATCTTCATAAGAATCATCAACGCTTTTAGGTTTTTAATTCAAATTCATTGCAACACTTGATGATTGTTGCTTTGGAACCCAAATTTACTTCATAGATTTCGGATTCAAGACAACTTTTGAAGATTTTTGTGAAGAAACCCATTTGTTCCTGCTTTTGATCTTCTTCTTCTTTTTCTTCCTTTTCATCTTCGTGGATCTTGAAGATTTGAATTCAAGAACAACTTCATTCTTGACAACTTCAACTTTTCAAGTTTGAATCAAATCTTTTGGAGTTTGATACATTTGAACTTCTTGGACTGAAGGCTTTCGATAAGGCACCGTTCTTTCAAACGAATCACAAGAATTCAAGCATTCATCGGTTTGAACTCCAATTGAACGAAAAACTTTCACATCTTCATCAAAATCACATTGAGTTCCCATTTCTTAAAATTCAGCAACTTAAGAACATGAAGATCATTTGGGTCTTCAATAAGAGAAACATATTCCTTTTTGAATAATTCTCTTTCTTTTCCTTCTTTTTGATTAGCATTCTAACATAAAATATTCATGGAAATTTGAATCAAACAATCAACCATGTTAAGAGGTTGAAATACCAACTTTCCTTGATCATCTTTTAATCCTCCATAAGAAATCAAAGTTTCCCATGAAATCAACCCACCTTTCAACAATAACCCATAAAATTGTTTCTCATTGACTTTGTATTTGACATCTTCAATAATCACGACCCAAGAATCATAAGCCAAATACACCATGATCACAGGAACTTGGATTTTTCTAGAGAGAGAAAGTGAATATAAACAAGTATTCTAGAGAGATTAACTCGAATTTTGGATCAAATTAAGGAATAAATTCGATTTCTATAACACAAACACTCTCTATCACGAAGAACTCACAACAATGAAGATTCACTCAAATCATGTAGTCATCATGGATCAATTCTTGATAGCTTCAAGAACACCCGCTCTGATACCAATTGTAGTGATCCTGATTCTGATGACATGTGCGGAATTGAACATTCAAACATCAAGAACACAAGAGTAAATAAACATGTTTAAGCTCCATTAGAATAGTAAGAGTACAAGTGGGTTTGTTCTTTCTCTCACTAAACTAACACTCAAATGGGTCTCTCAAGTTCTTACATAATGGGAGTCACTCACTTCCTAATTATAGGAAAGAATCAACCCATTTACACATACAAGAGGATAAGCCTACACTCCACATCCAAGGAGAACTTTGCACCCTAACACGTGCAGCGTACATGGGAGTACGCCAAACATACTGGTCAGCCAACCCAAAACCACCTCCATGACTTATTCCATTAAGACCTAACACACAAAACTTAGATCCAGACCCCTAGAAACGTCCTAAGCCATAAAGTTACAAACTTTATGCTTTTGCATGCATGGATGGGGCTCAAAACATGAATCAAGTCCATAAACACACTTGGTTGGTCTCTAACACTTGCATGGTTTAGGCTTAACCATCAAGATCCATTTTTTATGACCCATGACACCTCCAAGAGCTCAAAAGGACAACTCATATGGATTGAAGTTCCTTAACTCCAAGAATCCAAACTGTAGAACCAAAAGATGGCATTTTCCACCCTAAAACTAGATCTAATCATGCAATGGTCAAGGTTCAAACTTTATACCTTTAAAGAGCTGGAAATGGTGCCAAACTTCCAAAAACTTGTTGTGCACAAAAGTACCTAACAGTTTTAAATTTATTTCCTAACTAACTTAACTAACCAATATGCACCTAGACAGTGTACCTAGTCGGATTGTAAGTAGTTTAAGTAAGTCGGGGTCGAACAAAGGGAACGGTTTTAATTAATTAATCTAACTACTATTAAGTTAACCTAAAATTCTAGCAAAGTAATGGTTTTTATCTAATTTTGCAAGTTTAGATGAACTTAATTCCTTAACAACTATCCAGTCAATTAAAAAACACTTCTATTAGTTTGAATCCACTTTCCCTCAATGGTTTTAAATAATAATTATGACAATGCTGTTGGTTACAAATTAAAATGTTATTAGTAATTCAATTCCAAATTTACTAATATTCAATTAATTCATGTAGAGCTATGTATATTCACACATAATTTAACACATAATCAATTATTAAATAGAATTGGAGCTATGTAAGATTGAGTTGACAAACACAAATTATGGTCACAATATGAGTACTCTAGCACAGCTAAATTCAATAAATCAATTACTTGTCTAAGATTGGTTTGATCTTAGCTCTAATAATCTAATGTTCACTAAATTACTAGGTAATCAAATTCATGTAGTACTAACTACACAGAATAAGAATTTAAAGCAATCTAGCTATCAAATCAAGCATGCTAGGTATAATCAATCGAACACAAGACATTAACCAACAAGAAAAGTCCAAATTATTATAAGCAAACCATGAGTTCCAACTTCATCTAGCTAACAGAAGTAGCTAGATTTAGCTACTCATTCAAACAAATAAACATAAACAAGTCATAATTGAAAACATCATAATGTACCAAACTAGAAATTAGATTATGAACTTCTTCTTCTTCCTTGGTATTAGATCCAACTCCCTAGCCTTCTCTCTTCTGAAATTCGACTCCTGGAACCCTTCTCAAGTCAGCCAACCTCCTAAAGTTGTAGGGATCAAGGACTTATATATTTTTCGAAATATCCACACTCACGTCGTGAGCATATGCGTCTCACATTGTGAGTTCAGTAGTTATCCGTGTTCAACAAGGACACTTGATTTGTGATGTCTATCTTCTGGAAAGTCCATGCTCACGTCGTGATCCTTTACTTCTCACGACGTGACTACGTGTTTTAGCTGGATTTTTCATCTTTAAAGCCTTTATCCTCCAAAGCTCCGTTCTTTAACGCTTTTAGTCCCTTTTCTTCAAAATGTATTCTTTTTTGCTGCAAAATATAATTTAACCTTATAAGTACCATTTATCTATGCAAATAACCAAAATATTAATTAAAATGTAATTAAATATTGCCAAAAAATACGTATAAATATGGCAATATCAGTCAAGGTTTAAAATTTATACCTTTAAAGAACTGGAAATGGTGCCAAACTTTTGGATAAACAAGCTCCTTCATTGACCTTGCTTCTTCCCAAACTTCCTTCTTCTTCAAAACCAACAAAGATAACCAAAAACACCAAGGTAAGCTCAAAAATGAATGCAAGAGGGTTAGGGTTCGAGTTTGACACTTAAAGGACAAGGGAAGCTGAGAGGGTGAAGATCATGAGGGACTTAAGGTCTTAAAATAGGGTGCAAACCCTAAAAATTAGGGTTTGCCCCTGCCATGAGTACGCCCTGCATAACCCCACGTATGCCCAGCTTACGTGGGCAATGCCCGCGACCAAGATTCAGCTAGTACGCCCATCGTACTAGCCAAAGGACCAATTTTGCAAAGATTTAGCTTAAGGAGGGTTGAGAAGGAAACTTACAATGGTCCGAATGTTACAGTTATCTATGCTTGGATCCAAACACCAACATAATTTACATCACCAGGCATGCTCAATTTGATGAGAAATGTTATCCATTTGCAAGTGAAGCTTCATCATCTTATCCCTCTACATTGTTATTTACAACATTTGATGAACTTGGTATATCTAATGGGAACATCATGCACTCAGGTTCAATCAATGCCATGTATCCACCTTCAGATATATCACATGATCACTCACCCACATTGTATCCTATTTTCCCAATGATTGATTCATAGGACTCGTCAACTGCCAAAAAACCTCCGCTGCATGAACCTCCTATCCATTTACCACCGACTCTTCCATCCTCGTCGGCTCAGAAGTCACCAACTCGGCTATCAACCACTACACCGTCACCCATGTCTTCTTCCACTGCCACGCCACGACCTATGCATCCCATGGTCACTTTATCCATTGATGGCATCTTCAAACCCAAGTATTGAGCTGACTTTACATCTCTTGGCTCCACTGGTCTTCCTCAAGCTCTTTTAATGACCACCGTCCCAAAGGGTTTTAAATATGCCTCATTATATCCACATTAGAAAACGACTATGCATGATGAAATGGCAGCCCTACGAGAAAATAATACATGGGAGTTAGTTCCTAGACCATCTACTTTCAATGTCTTCGGCTCCAAATGGATATTTCGTACCAAGTTTAACTCCGATGGCACCATTGAAAGATACAAAGCTCGTCTGGTTGCACAGGGATTCACTTAAGTCCCTGGCCTTGACTACTCGCATACCTTTAGTCACGTTGTCAAGGCATCTACAGTTCATATTGTTCTATCCTTATCAACCATGCAAAACTGGCCTTTACACCAGTTGGATGTCAACAATGCCTTCCTAAATGGGAGGCTCACTGGCCTAGTCTTCATGGAGCAACCTCTAGGTTTTATTGATGAGTAGTTCCCCTTACACGTATGTCGTTTGAAAAAAGCCATATATGGCCTTAAACAGGCACCATGTGCTTGGTTTCAATGCCTCAATGCTTTTCTTTTCACACTTGGTTTTATTTACAGACGTGCTGATACTTCTCTTTTTTTTTCTACAACTTTCATATAAGTTATTTATCCAAAATAACATTTTAATTATAAATGCTATTTACCACTATTCGTTAAATTTATAACTATATTTTATACAAATATTATATCACCATAATATTTATCCACATAACATGTACACAATAAACATATACAAATAACATTTTGTAAACACATAACATGTAGGAAAATTCTTATTTATTTATTTATAATAAAATTTACATAAATTACTAACGTAAATAAAGATATGTCGACGACATGTCTAACGAAAAACACGAGCGTTACATAAAGTCTATGATGATTGATGGTAAGAGGAAATATAGGGTGTCCTACAAAAAAAATGGGAGGATAATATGATGCTTGATTTGAATGGGTTTTTTCATTCCGAGGACATGACATCAGATGTGGGGTGTGGAGGAGAAACACCAAGGTTGATAGATAGTGATTCCTCATTATATATTTTTTTGTTTTCTGATCTTTATTGTTGATACTTGTTTCTTGCTCATATCATAGTATTTTGATTATTCTTGTATTATTTTCCTATCTTATTGACTTACCCCTCCCGGTTTGACCTTTTTGTACAAACCTAAATGCTTCTTTTTGATGTATCCATGTATATATCTTCTGCTAACACTGACTTGTTTTCCTTTTGTTTGTTTCATTCACATAATAGTGTTTTGTAGTTGTCGGATATTATCTGTGTGTTGTAATCATTTTTCTCTATATAAAAACACGATTGTTGAGTTGTACCTTCCTATCCTATTTTAATAAGGATCTTAGGGTTTGTTCCTATTTAAATCATAATATTTACATATTAGACCATCCAACATTTTAGTTTTTGGATAGGTAGGAAGAAAGCATGCATGTGTGGATCTAACATCAGTTTCCCCTCTTGTAGGCTTTGGGAGTAAGGTTTTCAGTGTGAGACAAACTTCTTTAAAAGATGTCTCATGCAAAAGTGACCAAACATGAAAAACGTGTATGAAAAATCAATACACGTTTCTACCGTTTACATTTAATACTTTTGATTTCATTGCATCAAATGTTATAAAGCTCCTCAATAGGATCCAACATGTCATGCATAGTAATGTTATAAGCCAATATCTATGGATGTAGTTTTTTAAAAAAAAAATTAGTTTCACCATCTAAAAAAAGTTAACAACGCAACTTATTACCCGTTTACCTATACAATCAAACATGCAATGAATGAATAGTTGTACATGAAAAAACAAAAGGTAGGAACAAAAATAATTATTTTTAAAGTATCCATGATGATTGATTATTTATCACATTTATAGTTTTTTTTTTATTTTGACAAATCCAATTTCTACTAATTTATTTTTAGCAAAAAACTTACTATCATAAATATTAATTAAATATTGACCAATTATAAGCATTTCGTTTTAAGTAATAAATATTTTTTTATAACCTCTTATATATATATATATATATATATATATATATATATATATATATATATATATATATATATATATATTAAAGAATATGCAATATTTTTAAAGTAAACAATATTTAAAAAAATTAAAAAAATTAAATATGTAATAATAAGTATGGAGGGTATTTTAAAAAAATAAAAATAAAATATTACGTAGCAAACAAAAAAAACTATATAATGTAAATGTTTTAAAATTATTATAATTTTTTTATACTTTTTAATTAGAAGGTTATAAACTTTTTAATTTTTTAATACAACGTTTTAAATTAAGATTTAACGAAAGTATTTTAAAATGTTATAAAAAAAGTAGAAAATTGTCATATAAAATCTACGAAACATTTAGAAAATGTTGTAAAAGAAAGTTTAGAAATAGTTATATGAAAGTTATAAATAAATTTTATGAAAATGTATAAAAAAAACTTGTAAGAAAGATTTAAAATATTTAGAAAAATTTGGTTTAAAAGCACATGTATGAAAATTATATGAAAATATAAAAAAGTTAACAAAAATTATAAGTAAAGTTTAAAACATTGTATTAGAAAAATCTATAGGAAAAAATATTATAAAAATATTGGAAGAAATTATAAAAAGTCTTAGAAAATTTGTAAAAAAAAAATTGTTCATATTTAGACAATTTTTTTACACACCATTTAACTTGCTAAATGTATTCATATATTACCATTATCATCTGAGATAAAATGTGACAATAATAATATGTCAAACACATTTAAGAAATTAAACGATCAAATATATAGTATAATTTTTCTATAGAAATACATTATTCTTTTTTAATATTAGTCACCATGTTAAAAAGAAAAGAGAAAGAAATGTTATGGGAAAATGACTTAGGAGGGTAACTACCTTTTATCTGTGTTCACATATTGACAACTTCTTCTTTTTTGTACATAAGAAAGCAACTAACTTGTTTTAACTGTATAACATCCCAAAAATCATGACCAAAAATTCCGTTTTTAATTTAATACTAAAACCATAATTGTCAAACCATTAATTTAATACTCCGGCATCGGGCCCCGCTCGGCATCAGGCCCCGCCTGTCTCCGGGCCCCGCCCGCTAAACACATACAATCATACAACATGCTAACACATAAAGAAACATACTCTACTGTATCCCTGTCCTAAGAAATATACTCTGCTAATAATGAGATACAGAACATCGTCCGTACTCAGCTAGTTCCAGCCAGGGCTTCAGCAGTGCAAGGTGAGTCTCCTCACTGTGTGAATGGGTCTAAGACCACAATGCCAGCCCATGTAGTCTATGAGTAGGAAGACTCGGGGGTTAGCCCTAGGCATTGTATGCTAGTATGTTATTCCGGACCAAGGTCCGATGCCGGGCGGGTGCCCGAGGAATGTTTGCATGTTATATTATACTTGTTGTCTCTGTGATACTTGTATGTGCCTAGTAGGGAGGTGAGTGTGGGCGAGATCTCATATCTCATCACTAGCTGAGTACGGACGAGGTTCCGTATCTCATTATTAGCAGAGTATGTTTCTTAGGACAGAGATACAATAGAGTATGTTTCTTTATATGTTATCATGTTATATGATTGTATGTGTTTAGCGGGCGGGGCCCGAAGATAGGCGGGGCCTAAGAGAGACAGATCTGTATACTGAGCGGGGCTCGATGCCAGGCGGGGACTGATGCCGGGCGGGGCCCGATGCCGGAGTATTAAATTAATGGTTTTAGTATTAAATTAAAAACGAAATTTTTGGTCATGATTTTTGGAATGTTACACAGTTAAAACAAGTTAGTTGCTTTCTTATGTACAAAAAAGAAGAAGTAGCCAATATGTGAACACGGATAAGAGGTAGTTACCCTCCTAAGTCATTTTCTCTTTGAGTTAGCGGTTAAAACAGGTATTAGTCGGTAATATTGGTATTATTTAAACAAGATAGTTGTTTTTTTATGTAAAAAAAAGGAAGTTGTCAATATGTGAACACGGATAAAAGGCGGTTGCCATTTTCCCAAATGTTATTTTGAATCTTTCGGTTACATGATAAGGAAAACCCTATCGGAAACAGAAACCATGACCCCAATCGTTAAACCCTAACTACCACCAGTCATGGCGATTCTTCAAATCCTTCCTTCACCGCCATCCTTCCGCTCCACTCCCTGCTTCCGTTCCTTGCCCACAATTCTCATACCCCGAGCATCCATTAATGGCGACCACACGGTCTCCACCCCGCCACAACCCGCTCGCCGTGGCCGGAAAAAATCCACCTCTACAACGACAACTACCCCCACTAAAAGCTCCAGTCGCACGAAGAAATCAGAAACAGAAGTAAACAAAATTGAAAAAGCAGAAGATCTACAGGATTTTGATGATGGGATTGATTTCCCTTACGAGGACCCTCCTCTGATATGCTGCTTCGGAGCTGCACAGAAGCAATTTGTTCCAACAGTTAGGGTATCGGATCAGCAAATGCACCCGGACATGTACTCCGAGTGGAAAATGCTGCAGTGGGACCCGCCGGAGTTTGCAAGAGCGCCTGGCGGACCTCCTTCTAATGTGGCTATAGCTCACGTAAGACTTGGGGGCAGGGCAGCGTTCATTGGGAAGGTAGGGGATGATGATTTAGGTCAGCAGCTTGTTTTGATGATGAATAAGGAAAAAGTGCAGACTAGAGGTGTAAAAATCGACCCAAAAGAGAAAACTGGTTGTGCTTATATGAAGATTACGTTTGATGGGAAGGGCAAAATGAAAGCTGAGAAGGTTAAAGATGCAGCTGAGGACTCTTTCATGAGTTCTGAATTGAACCTTTCAGTGCTCAAAGAGGTACTGTTCCCTTGATGCTTTTCCTAAATTGTTCTGATTTTAAGTATGATTTAAAACCAAATTGAAAGATTACCTTTTAGTTTAGAATAGTTGATTGTTGAACACCAATTGACAAAATTTAAGTACTGATGTACTTAAATTTTGACCGCTTAACCTTCTGATATGGCGTTCACGTAACGCTGACATGGACTTTATTTTCATTTTGTTTCTAATTTTACTTAGGCGAGAATGTTCCACTTCAATTCCGAAGTCCTTTTATCCGAGTCAATGAAATCCGCCTTATTCAAAGCAATCTCATGGTCAAAAAAATTCGGAAGCCTAATATTCTTCGACATGAATCTCCCATTACCACTATGGAAATCCCGGCACGAAACCCGGAAAGTAATCAAGGATTCCTGGGAACAAGCTGACATCATCGAAGTCAGCAAACAAGAACTTGAATTCCTACTAGACGAACACTACCACGAACAAAGAAGAAACTACCAACCTCAATACTACGCAGAATCCCACCAAGAAACAAAAGATAACACGAAAGATTTTTACCACTACACAAAAGACGAAATCGCCCCTCTATGGCACGATAAATTAAAGTTCTTGTTTGTGACGGATGGAACGCTTCGGCTACATTATTACGCCCCGGATTTTGATGGGGTTGTGGTGGGGACGGAGGACGTGTTGATTACACCGTTTACTTGTGATAGAACGGGGTCCGGGGATGCGGTTGTTGCGGGTATTTTGAGAAAATTGACGAGTTTTCCGGAGATGTATTGGAATCAAGATGTGTTGGAAAGGCAACTCCGGTTTGCGATTGCGGCCGGAATCATATCGCAGTGGACAATTGGAGATGTGAGAGGTTTTCCAACGGAAAGTGCTACTCAAAATTTGAAAGAACAGGTTTATGTGCCTTCAATGTGGTAGTAAGATAAGACTTTTGTGGATTCTGATAATGATGATTGATGAGTGTGTTAGTTTAGGTTTTGTATGATAATTTGTTGTTGTAATTGATTCCAACATTGAAATGGGAATGGAAAATGAGGTAAACTTATAATTCCTCAACATTTTTGCAGTATTTTACACAAAGCAAATGGGGTTTCCAGCGCCTTGTTAAGCTTCTGAATAAAATCTAATTTCAAGATATGACAATTTTGTGTGCTTTCGAATGTCGTCATTCAAAGTGCTTCTCCAATGGGCGATTCACACATGATTTTGATTTTTCAAGATTTATTCTCTAAAGAAAACCTTGAATAGTTCCTTTAGAACTCCTCATATGCCTCTATTCATGTCTGTCACATCGTTTTCTAGGTAATATGGGACACGACATAATGGAATATGGTAGAACTAGACATGACATAACTTGGACACGTTGTTAGAAAGGTGATAGAACACAACAACACATTGGTACCGGATTATCGTTTATATAAAATAAGAAAATAACAAGTAAAATCGATTTTTTTTTAATAAATTTTACTAGATATGCAAATGGTTAATACCTTACGATATAAGTATATAACAAGGCATTTGTGCAGAATAAGATGAATAACTATCATACATTATTATCATTCTTTTGTGTAAATTGTACCCTGTAAGTTCATCACAATGCATAATTGTTTTTGGGGGATTGGATCATGATACAATGTTATTTAGCGTTGTTTTCTAGAATTTTTTTGAGGAGGGAAAGGGATGAGAATGAGTCGTCCCTTTCCATCTCAATCATTCCAAAAATGGAAGGAAAGAAAACTTAAAAAATAAGCTTTGTTTTCTCCTCCTAATCTTTCCATTTCCTTCCCTTTTTTTTCTTAACGACTAAGTTTTAGCAAGAAAGAAAATAAATGAAAAGAAAGTAATGAGAGAAAAGAAAGGAAAGAAAAAAAAATTGTATTTTGTATTTCCAAGTTGAAGAGAAGTAAAAAGAAAATTTTAAAAATTTGTTCTTTCCAAATCGGAGGGAAAGTTAGGAGGGAAAATGATTCTTTCATTTCCTTCCACTTCTTTCCTTTAATGAAAATCGGGAATACCAATTTTTTTTTTTATTTTCTTCTCATTTCTATCCATTTCTTTTCATTTCCCTCGTTAAATTAAACTCAGGAACAGGGTGTTGAAACTCGAGAACATTCCTTTCTTCTCATTTTCTTCTCTTTCCCTCCTTAAAAAAAATAAATAAATAAATAAATAAACTCAAGAACTATCCTTTCATTTCCTCCCCTTTCCTCTCATTTCCTTCAATAAAAAAAACTCGATAAGAGGGTGTTCCAGAAAATAGTGATTAAACAAAATTATTTTTTCATCTCACTAGTAGTTTTAATATCTTCTTAGACAAAACTGCAAAAATGGTCCCTGTGGTATGCAATTTTTTGGGGTTTTAATTCAAACCATGACTTTTTTGGATTGATGGTCCTTTTGAGGTATTTTGGTTGTGGTTTTGGTCCCTTGCTAAACTGAAATGACTAATATGCCCTCCTGATATTTTTTTAATCTTTTTTCTATTTAATTTAATGTTTTATTAAATTAAAATATAAGGCTCTCTCTCTCGTGTTCTTCCTCAAAAACATATATAGAATCCGATGAATGATTATTTTGCTCCTAAGAGAGAACATACATATACAATCAAGAATGTATATGTATACACACATATAATCGAGAACATACAATCCCTTCCCCTTGTTCTTCCTCCTTGCAACCCAAACCTACCAATAACGATTTCATTACCGTTCTCCTTTTTTCTGAATCCATGGAAGAATAGAGATATGGAAAAAGACGAAGCTAGTGAGGAACAAGGTCTGAGCATACCTGATTGAGGCAAGTACCGTTCATCGTCTTCTACAATGAACCCCCCTTGTAAAAACCCTTTGATTTTCATCCAATTTAGCACTTTGTTGGCTGAATCGACTTGATTCACGTCAGCAATGGGGTACCTCTGTTCGTCAGAATTCTCTCAAGATGGAGAAATACAAATACACGCTTATACAACATGCCAACAACCCTTATTCTTCAAACTTTTCCTGCACTTATCGATTCTTAACAGAGGAATACAAAAACGAGCAGAACCTATGTTTTGGAATCCTTTCTTTTACCCAAAATAAATACATATAACATTCTATCAACATATGTTTAAGCCAAATCCAAATCGAACAATAGCAACAATAGATATAAAATTGAGAATCAGAATCATAAGAATTAAGAGAAGAAAAGCTATATAACCTGATGAATCGGAGGGTACATTAAGTTTGTACATACAGATCAACGACGTACAACTAATGGAATTTCAAATCGCTAGATACAGCAAAACACAGAATCATGAACGAATCATGAAATCACGATGGAAGATATAAGAGTTACTGGATACAGATGTGAGATACCTGGGGGAAAGCAGAGGTCTTAGCTCAAACACTACCGTCAGAACCAATGATAGCTGCGGAGATGAGATCGTGACCAGTACCTTCGATATCACACAACAAATGATCATCCAGATTGCCACGACATTTTTGAAGGAAAAACATTGAAACGCATTCAATGTTATCATAATCCATGGTACCAAATTTAAGAAATAGAAACAATACCCACAAAGAGAGGATCAAATTTTCATGAAATTTGTTAGGGTTTTGCCTCTTTTTGTTCAAAATCGGTATTTTCCTCCTTGTTTCTGGTTAAAGATGAAGATACGAAGGGGAAGGGAACGAAAGAGAAACAGGAGTTAGGTCTTTCACTTCCTTTTCCAATTTTTTGTTATTTTGCAATCCTGAGAGAGAGAGAGAGAGAGAGAGAGAGAGAGAGAGAGAGAGAGAGAGAGAGAGAGAGAGAGAGAGAGAGAGGACCAATTTTTATTTTATTAATTATTAAAATAAATAAATTAGTATTAGATTTAAAAAGAAATGAAAGAAAAATGAAAAAAATACCACAAGGGTATTATAGTCATTTCAATTTTCGGAGGGACTATTTTCACATACAAACTAATCCAAAAGGACCACGAAGCCAAAAAAGTCGTGGTTTGGACTAAAACCCCAAAAAAAATGCATACCATAGGGACCATTTTTGCAATTTTGTCATCTTATTATTATATTCGTGTTGAAACGAGAGATGAGATGGATGTTGGAGTGACAAAATGGATAGACAGTGGACTTACGTCAAGTGAAAGAGATATAATTGTACTTTTGTCATTCTATTTTCTATTTGAGTTGTTCTACCCATAGGACTGAAACTAAAATTCAAAGAATTAATCTTATTTGATTAGATTGTTAACCCATTTTTAGTTATGTCTTTGTAATTTTTTGTTGGCTTCTTGCTATATATATATATATATATATATATATATATATATATATATATATATATATATATATATATATATATATGTATATATATATATATATATATATATATAACTATTCTGAAAAATTTAGTCTCATTTGACTTAGTCTTTGTCTCATCCTATCTTACGTATCAAAGGTTACCCCTAGAGCCAAACTTGTGAATATGTCAATTTCATGTTTTTGTAGCTTTCGATGTTTTTCACCATGTCATAATATGATTTTGACTCCCTACTTTTTTGTAGCTTTAGGGTGTTTTCACAATAACTTACTATAATTTTTGATGAAGATAACACAATGGGCGTTTTCCTACGATTGTTATACTTAGTAGTCGACTTAACAACATCTAGACAATTAGTTCGACCGTACTTCTCCATTTTGACATTTCCACACTCATCTTCCAGGGTAGGAGAGGGTAATACTTCCAAAAATTTTATAAATTTCTATATTGAACTTTAGTAAACCTTTATGTAGCCAACATTTTAATCGTGTACAGCTTACCAAGAGCAGAAAGAGTATAATGCACAACTTGTCACAAAGGTACCTCATATCTATCACAATATACTTGGTTTGAAGACAAACCTTGCTTATTGTATGAACGGTATGTCGCCCATAAAAAAGACTTCATAAAGTTATTAACATCCATTCTTTTATAACATGCCAAAATCACGATAAAAGTTTTTGTTTTCAAATCAGAAGAAACCATTGTTTTCAAACAAAACCCATAACAAAATCAAGTATAAAGTACAGATATCCCAAGATCAGTGTATCATAAATCTCCAAGAACATGTCATAGAAGGATGTGTACGATCACGCTTTCACTTTTCCACGATCATTTGAAATACTTGAAACATGAAACTGAAAACAGTAAGCCAAAGCTTAGTGAGTTCCCCCAAAGTACCACCACACAAACATATAACAACATGCATATTGGGTCCACAACTAACAGACTGGATTACCCCTACGTCTACAACATGATTCTGGCTTACCTTCTGGCCCACAGCTCATGTATGGCTTACTCCTGAGCCCACATCATAAGTCTGGATTGCCTCTCGGGCCCACAACTTATGTATGGCTTGCTCCCCGGTTTGTTAGCTTCCGCACAAAGCAGTATCGCCTCAACCCAACCAAACTATGTCGACATATACATATCATATAACATATATCCAATAAACAGATAATCATATAACCAGTCAACAGACTAACATGCAGATTTACAGATCACTATTACATAACAATATCCTATATACCAGGACTCAGTTCTAACATATCAATTCAACATAACAACATCCTCAAAACCAGGATACATAACCTAGTGGGCCGGCATTGCTGCCTTCGACCTACGAGTACAGTGAGAAAAACTCACCTCTCAATCCGGAAAGATAGTTGCACATGACACAGCTTTGAATATCAGCTCTATAAGTCACCTACACATCAAATAGTAACCAATCTCAACTACAACTCAAAATACCCAAAAGACCCTTAGGTCAAATTCCTGGTCAAAGTCGAAAGTCAAAGAAGTAAATCTGATACAACTCAGTTGAGGACGCCCAATGTACTCAGCTGGTATGCGTGGCGTACTTGAGGCTTAACAAAAAAAACAGGTTGTTGACCATGTACGCGCAACGTACTCCATCGTACGTGTTAGCTAACTTCTCCTTCTATTAAGGGCTTAATCCCTTAAGCCCTTTCGTCCAAAATCCAAATATAGTCCCAAAATAACCTCTTAAGTCATAAAGTTTCCAACTCTATGACATTGCATGGCTAGGAAGTGCTCAATACTAAAAACCATAACTTCTTAATTCATTAAGACATTATAACCCATGCATGGAAGAAACTAATGACCAAGATTGACTTTTTATGACCTTAGACACTCCAAAACATATGGAAGGACGATCCATTTGGGTCAAGAGCATTCCATACTCAAGAACATCATTGATTGGGGACAATAGCACATAATAACATCATACAAGCTAGATCTAACCAAATAAGCATCAAGGTATAAACTTTATACCTTCTGGAGATGTAGGAGGGTGCAAAACTTCTAGATCCAAGATATTCTCCTTTCCTTCTCCTTCCTCTACAAAGACCAAAACACACACTAATGGCTCAAGGATGCTCAAAAATAGATTAGGGTTAGCTAGGGTTGAATGTGGATCTGGAGGTTGAAGAATGAAGAGGTTTCAAAGAGTTAAGGATGGTTAAATAGGGTCCAACCCCTAAAAATTAGGGTTTGACCCCTGACCACGTACACCCAACGTACGCAATGTATGCCCAACGTACGCATGTAACCTCCATTTTCCATTAAAATGCCATTTGGGACCAAATTTGCAAACAATTCTCATATCAATGGTCAAAATGCAAAATACCCGGAAATCGAGATGTTACAATTCTCCCCCACTTGAATCATATTTCATCCTTGAAGTCCGCTACTGTGAACAACTCAAGGTAATGCTCACGCATCTCAACCTCAGGTTCCCAAGTCCATTCGGAACCCTTCAGATGTTACCGCCGGACCTTGACCAAAGATACCACCTTGTTGTGCAAAGCCTTCTACTTCTTATCCAAGACCACCACTTGTCTCTCAACATAATCCAGACGATAATCAACCTGAGTATCATCTAGAGGAACAATCGCGGAATCATCAGCCGCACACTTCTGAAGCTGAGAAACGTGGAAGGTGTTGTGAATCTAACTGAGCACCTCACGCAAACCAACCGATAAGATACCTTGCCAACCCCGACAATCACTTGAAACGACCCATTATACCGGGACCCCAGTTTTCCCCTCTTCCTGAAGCGTATTACATCCTTCCAGAGTGATACCTTCTATAGAACCATATTGCCGACCTGGAACTCCAACTCCGATCGGCTTCTGTCAGCATAACTCTTCTGCCGACTCTAAGTTGTTTGCAACCTTTGTCTGATCTACTGAATAAGCTCTATCATATGAAGGACTACCTTAGTCCTTCCCATAACTCTATGACCAACCTCCCCCCAACAAACTGGGGTACGATACTTCCTCTCATAGAGAAGCTCGAATGGCGGCGCACCGATGCTGGAGTGGCTGTTGTTGTATGTGTTGGGTTTTGAGAAAACTAACACTCCTAAGGTGTTCATGCAACCCTAGAAACCTTGGATCTATGTTTGTCTAAAATACATGCAAAATAATTTTCCAAGGTTCATAACTTATCTAGCATGCATGGGGTACTTTTAAACATAAAAGATACTAGAAGAATTACATACCTTTGTTAGTGAATTGATTCCTTAGGAGTTTGAGAGCCAAGCACCAATAATGTGAATGCCTCAAATGGAAATCACAAATCACCACAAACTTGGAAAACTTATGAGAGAGTATACAACCACTCTAGAAATCGGCCACTCTTATCCACACACACATAGTGTCTTTTCAAGCACCATAAGCCCTTTTATATAGTGTAGATGATTAGGGTTATGAACCATGAAAACCCTAATAACCCATGTCTTTTCCTATTCCAAGGATCCATGGGTTAAAAGCTCCATGGATCATCCATGGACTCCCATTTAAGCTTAGCCCATTTCCTAATGAGTGTTAGCCTACACCATATAAATATAATAGCCCATTATTAATTAGTCACCTTATGATCACTAAATTAATTCATAATTAATTTAAGATCAATACTAATTAAATAATACAATTTCATATTAATATATTATAACTTATAATATATTAATAGGCCGCAAATATACTCTTCTCATAATATTATCCATATAAATAGTTCGGGTGAAGTGCAACCCAAATGGACCATGCCGGGTCGGGTCAAGTATATACCAAATAAGTTATGGACTTAGACACCTTATCCAACAGTATGAAAACTCAACTAAGGGAAGGTAGGTGTCCCAACTTCCACCGAAATCAATCAAACAGGCTTGCAACATGTCCTCGAGTGTATGGATGGTCCGCTCGCTCTGACCGTTAGTCTGCAGATGATAAACAGTGCTAAAATGCAACCTCGTACTCAGTTCCTCGTGGAATCTCTGGTAAAACCGCGAGGTAAACCAAACATCTTGATCTGAGACAATAGAAACTGAAACACCATGATGGGCGACGATCTCGTGTACATACACATCGGCCAATTTCTCGGCCGAGGAACCCTCTCGAATATCTAAGAAGTGGGCACTCTTGGTCAGACGGTCCACTATTACCCAACTCGCATCGAACCCCTTAGCTGTTTGAGGTAGCCTGGTGATGAAATCCATGGTGATCTGTTCCTATTTCCATATGGGAACCTCCAAAGGTTGAAGCTTTCCATGCGACCTTTGGTGCTTGACCTTGACCATCCGACATGTCAAGAACCTCTCAACATACCAAGCTATCTCCTTCTTCATACATGGCCACCAATAGCTAAGTCACAAATCCCGATACATCTTGGTGGCTCCAGGGTGTGTTGAAAATCTAGACTTGTGTGCCTCCTCTAGCACAATCTGTCTGATCCAACTAAAATCTGGCACCCAAACCTGACCACACCGGGTCAACAATCCATGACTGTCGGTTGAAAACCTGTCAGTCTTGCCCCTGATCCTCTCTTGTTTCCAATGCTCCTTCTTGACCCCATCGGCATACGCCTCCCTAATCAAATCCAGAAGTGGCGAATCAATTGAAATCCTCATACATAAACTCCCAACGGAGGAACTAGCTGAGTTGCGGCTCAAAGCGTCAGCGACCACATTTTCCTTCCTCGGGTGGTACAGAATCTTGCAGTCATAATCCTTGACCACGTCAAGCCACCTACGTTGTCTCATGTTCAAATTCGGCTGATCCATGAGATATCTCAAACTCTTGTGATCTGTGTAGATAGTACACCGGGCCCCATACAAATAATGTCGCCAAATCTTGAGAGAAAACACCACCGATCCCAACTCCAAATCATATGTCGGATACCGAACCTCATGCAGCTTCAACTGCTTAGAAGCATACACAATAACCCTCTCCTGATGCATAAGAACTGCCCCCAGAACAGTGATGGATGCATCACAAAATACCACAAAATCCTCAACAACCTCAGGGAGGGTCAACACTGGGGCCTCACATAACTTCTGCCTCAAAGTCTTGAATGCAGCCTGCTGCTTAGGGCCCCAACAAAAATCCATTCCCTTCCTTGTCAGACGAGTGAGGGGTACGACAATGTTGGAGAAATCCTGAATGAATCTCCGATAATACCCGACTAAACCCAGAAAACTCCTGATCTCCGATGGAGACTTCGGGACCTCCCACTGCATAACCACCTCAATCTTGTTCGGGATGACCAAAATCCCATTACGGTTAATGAGGTGTCCCAAGAACCAGAATTCCCGTAACCAAAACTCAGTTTTCGAGAACTTGGTATATAAGCGTTCCCGCCTCAAAAGTCTCAGAAGCTCTCGAATGTGCTTCTCATGCTGCTCCCTGGTCTTACAATAGACCAGGATAGCATCAATGAAAACAATGATTAAACGATCGAGCATCAGACTGTACACTCGATTCATTAAATCAATGAATGTTGTCGGCGCATTGGTGAGCCCAATCGGCATCACCACGAACTCGTAATGACCATAACGAGTCCGAAACATGGTCTTCTCCACGTTTTCTTCTCTGACCCTCATCTGATGATACCCTGACCTCAAATAGATCTTGGAGAAGCAAGATGCACTCTGCAACTGATCAAAGAGATCATCAATCCATGAAATTGGATAACGGTTCTTCACCGTCAACTTGTTCAACTCCCGGTAATCAATATACATGTGATGAGACCCATCCTTCTTCTTCACGAACAAGATCGGTGCTCCCCAGGACAAACTGCTCGACCTAATAAACTGCTTGCCCAATAGCTCCTTAAGCTGAGAGGAGAAGTCATGCATCTCCGATGGTGCCAAATGGTACGGCGCCTTAGCAATCAGGGTTGCACCTGGAACCAAATCAATCCTGAACTCAACCTGTCTCTCAGTAGGCACACCGGTTAATTCCTCCAAAAACACATCAGGTAACTCCCTAAATATAGGCACATTCGAAACATAAACCTCCTTATCGACCCGAGTGTCAACCATATATGCAATATAACCCATACACCCATGTTGTAGATACTGATGAGCCCTAGTAGCAGAACAAAAGGCTGATCCAATCCTGGTACCCTCTCCATAAATAACCAGTTCTCCCCTACTAAGGGTTTAAACTACCACCCGTTGCCTCTTGCAGTCAATCATCGTACCAAACCTACTCAGCCATTCCATCCCTACAATCATGCATACATCCCCCTTGGGAATAGGGATCAGGTCAATCGGATAGGACACCCAAAAAATCTACAAGACACAACCCCGATAAATGCTCGATGCAGAAACCCCATGTTTGTTGGCGATAGAAACCTGCAACGGACACTCCAACTCTCCCATAGCCATATCAAAACTCCTACTGAATGACTGAGATACAAAATATCAACTCGCACCTGAGTCAAAAAATACAAGAGCACGCAAAGAGTTCAATAAGAAGGTACCTAGAGGAATCATAAATATAAGCATACCATAAAATAATCGACATAATAATAAATGAAAACATACCAGTAACGACGTCCAACGCCGCCCTGGTCTCCTCTATTGTGAACTGGAAAGCACGAATCTGAACCCTTGGGGGCTCTGCCCTACCCTGGTATCCATTCGTGATCCTCAAAGTGGCCGGTGTTGGAGCCTACACCAGCCTCGCAACGAGTAAGGGACAATTAGCCTTCACATGGCTAGCCTAATCACAGTGATAACAAATCCTGGTACTCGGCATTGGGGCCTGATGATGACAATCCTTCACATAATTCCCCATCTTGCTATGATTGTGGCACCCAAAAGAAGAAGACTGAAAAAAACCCTCATGAACCTTGCTGCACTTCCCACAAGTGTGGCCCCTCTGTCCACCAGAACGCGAATCAACGGGCTTAAACTGCTTCGCTGCCGGCTATGACTGAACGGGAGCTTGCCGCTACTCCTTCGTCTGAATCTCCATCTCAATCTCTCGTGTCTTCGCCGAATCCTGAAGCTCAGTGAGGGTACCATAACGTTGGGTGGACACGAACTTTCGGATGTTGGTCTTGAGCATACTCAAGTACCGCGTCATCTGAGCCTGTTATGAAGCAGCGAACACAGGGCAGAACAAATCCATCTTCGTAAACATCTTGGTGATCTCCTTCACCGTCTCAATCGTCTGTCTCAAATCCAGGTACTCCGGAGCCAATCTCTCGCTCTCCACCAAGGGAGCATATCTTAAACATAACATCTCCAAGAACTACTCTATAGTAACAACAACCCTCTTCTCAGGAGTGTACGAATCGGTCACTAATCTCCACCAATCCTTTATTAGTGATTTGCTTCACTAACTGTATTTAAGTGTAATGGGTTGACTTGTTGACCAAAATCAATCTTGATGAACATTAAACAAGTAAGGAAGGTGCAGAGTGCACACTATTTTAAGTTTATTCAAGATTAAAAGTAAACTGTCATTTAGGGGCGAAGCCCCTGTACGAATGGGGGTCTGGAGGCAGCGCCCCTGGGAGCGGGGTCCAAGGGGCGGCAGCCCCTGGCGGGATCCAAGGGATAGAGCCCCTGGCTGGGGGAATTTTTTATTTTGGGTTATATTGTTGTATTAAAAATGCATCATAAATCCAAATTTTGAATATTTGACCCGTTTTTAGGTTTGCATTAATCCTTATAGAAAACCCAGATTTATGACAGTTTTTTTACTGTTGGAAAACTGTTTTATGACAGTTTTGACAGTTGTCAGACAAAGGAGGTATTTAACCAATTTTTGGTAAGTTTTTTGGTACTCATGAAATTGATACATCTCATTCTCTGTTCTAAATCTGTAACATCCCAATTTTCAAGGCCAAAAATTTCATTTTTAATTACGTAACTTATAAAATTATTTACTGAAAAACACCATCGAATCACATTAAATTATAAAACCATATTCATATGTCTCAACCATATCATCAAAATAGTAATAATGTCAGATCACAGTCCCATGGATCTCAAAATGCGGAATCATGTGTGTGCGATGCGCTGCTACCGTGTCGGCTCCTTCCCCTTCGCTGCAGAGGTACCTGAAACAAAACTGAAACCTGTAAGCACGAAGCTTAGTGAGTTCCCCATCATACCACACACCATACAACATACATACTGCCAGGAAATTTTGGGGTGCCTGACTTGCCCATGTCAAGCAATTCTGGGGTGCTTGACTTACCCAGGTCAAGCCATTTTGGGGTGCTTGACTTACCCAGGTCAATCCATTCCTGGGTGCTTGACTTACCCATGTCAAGCCATTCTGGGGTGCTTGACTTACCCGTTGGTTTATCTCAACCGACTACTGAGGACTATTTCACCCTACCACTACCACATAAGAACATAACATAAACATACTGCTAGGCATGCATGGGTACTGACTACCCCTTCAGTATCTTTCAACCGGTATCCGGGGACTATTTCACCCCGACTACTACCAACACATATAATAGAGCATCCTAGAACATAAAGCATATCAGATAATAGAAAACCTAGATAATTATCACAAAGACAATTATCTAGCAAACTGATGGGTTTTGAGCATTTCTAACACTCCTAAGTGTACATGCAACCCTAGAAAACCTTGGATCTATGTTTGTCTATAATACATGCAAAATACTTTTTCCAAGGTTCATAATCCTATCTAGCATGCACGGGGAACTTTAATCATAAAAGATAGCTAGAATTACATACCTTGTAGTTGTTTTGGTTCCTTGAAAACCTTGAGAGCCTAGCACCCCAAGTGTGATGCCTCAAATGTTTCACACAACACCAAATTCTCTTGGAATAAACTTTGAGAGAACTGTCTAACACTCAAAATCGGCCTAGCCCTCTTGTCTCTCTTGTGTAGCCGATTTGGTAGATAACATGGTCTTTATATAGTGTGTTGCATTTAGGGTTACACCATGTAAACCCTAATGTAACATGACTCTTCATTTCGATGATCCATGGGTTTGTAACTCCCATTGAGCATCCATGGAGCATCCAATGGACCTTAGCCCAACTTGATATCCATGGAGCCTTTAGCCCACTATACAAGTTATGGATGATTTACATAATCAACCCATATATTTAATTAGTCTCCTTTTGATCACTTAATTAATCCTAGATTAATTCTTGATCAATACTAATTAAATAATATTATTAATATATTAGAACTTATAATATATTAATAAACTACAAGTGCTATTTTTCTCATTTAGTCTATCCAAGTGCATGATGCCATGGAACCCAAATGGACCATGCCGGGTCGGGTCAAGTACATACCAGAAATAGTTATGGACTTAGACACCTTATCCAACAGTCTCCCACTTGGATAAGTTTAATAACTATAACTGCAAGTATGACTTCAGGAACCGATCAACAATCGTAGCTCTTTTCATGGTCTCTCGGAACTGAGAAGATGATGGTACGCCATTTAAGACAAGTGATCATATAATCCTCTGTTCTAGATATCAGCCGGACAAATACATGGAACACTGCCTTACTTATTGTCCAGCAGTTTGTTTCCCGATTTCCGATTTGTTTGACATAGAACTTAATTGAACACATCAACTTAGTTCTGACCGGGCCCGGTACATAGGTCAAAACAAAATCATCGAGGGGCCTAGATATCGCTTCTAATCCAAGAAGGAACAGATAAACTTCGACTCATATGCCTGTTCTACTACTTGTTAAATCACACACAAAGGCATGTTTTATAACATCGAGTTACCAATGCGTTTTCGCACGATCAATGTATAACCAACTCATAGACAACAAGTCATATCTCTAGGTTTGAAGACTTATATGATATTACCATCTCACGATCACTCGAGATAAATTCCATGAAGTGATACCAGCGAGCGTGGGTTGAATCCAATACTCAGAACTTATGAGCACTCATGAGTGTTGAGGCCATGTCCAACATCTTAGACCTCTACAACCAACTCATGATAGTCTTAATTCACATCTACTTCCAACATATGACCGACTGTGGATAATTTAAATAATATGTAAAACACAACATAAATATTCTAGAAGTCAAAACATGCAAAAGAAATAATAGTAAACGATTGACAAAAGATAGAAACACTTTACTCATAAATAAACACAACTTTTATTCATCATCAAATGTCAATTACACTTTACAAATTTCAAGACTATCTAACTACTAAAACTAATATCATCCTTTAGCCCTATGCTGCTTGCATGCTGGAGATGATTAACCCTACCCAGTCCCTTCGTGAGGGGATCTGCTGGGTTCTCATCCGATGATACCCTCTTTGCCACGAGGAGTCCTTCTTCTATTAGATGTCTGATGAAATGGTATTTTCTGTCAATGTGACTGGATCTCCCGTGATCCCTTGGTTCCTTTGCTAAGGCAACTGCACTTTCACTATCACAGAAAATCTCTATAGGCTCCTTTATAGCTGGTACTACTCCAAGGACTCCAATGAAGTTCTTCAGCCATATAGCCTCCTTTGTTGCCTCGTTTGCCGCTATATACTCTGATTCGCAAGTTGAATCAGCCACTGTCTCCTGCTTGGAACTTTTCCAAGAAATTGCCCCTCCGTTTAAGGTAAAGACCCAGCCTGACTGAGAGCGGAAATTATCCCTATCAGTCTGGAAGCTAGCATCACTATACCCTACAACTCTCAAGTCATCACTCCCACCAAAGGTAAGGACCCATTCCTTAGTCCTCCACAGGTACTTGAGAATGTTCTTTACCGCCGTCCAGTGAGCCTTACCAGGGTTCCCCTGATACCTGCTAACCATGCTTAAAGCAAAGGCTACATCAGGACGAGTACACGTCATGACATACATGATCGAGCCTACATCTGAAGCATAAGGTGATGGGTTTTGAGCATTCTAACACTTCGTAAGTGTACATGCAACCCTAATAACCTTGGATCTATGTTTGTCTAATAATCATGCAAAGTTGAATTCCAAGGTTATATTCCTATCTAGCATACATGGGGAACATTTTTAACTTGAATGAAAGATAGAATAACTTACCTTGTTGTTGATTATGATCCTTGAAACCTTGTGAGCCTAGCACCCCAAGTGTGATGCCTCAAATGCTTCACACAACACCAAATGCAAAGGAGTAAACTTTGAGAGAATCTTACACTTGCAAAATCGGCTCTAGCCCTCTTGTTTCTTATGTGTAGCCAATTTTGGTGGAGAATGGGTTTCTTATATAGTGCTGACACATCTAGGGTTACACCATGTAAACCCTAATGTGTCATGACTCTTCATTTCCATGACCCATGGGTTTGTAACTCCCATGGAGCATCCATGGAGCATCATATGGGTGGAACCCAACTTGATAATCCATGGAGCCTCTTAGCCCACTATATAAGATATGGAAGATTTACATAATCTACCCATATATTTAATTAGTTATCTTTTGATCACTTAATTAATTCTAAATTAATTCTTGATCAAACTAATTAAATAATATTATTAATATATTAGAACTTATAATATATTAATAAACCATAAGTGTTATTTCTCTCATTTTAGTTTATCCAATTGCATGGTGCCATGCAACCCAAATGGACCATGCCGGGTCGGGTCAAGTACATACCAGAAATAGTTATGGACTTAGACACCTTATCCAACAGTCTCCCACTTGGATAAGTCTAATAACTATAACTGCAATACTTCAGGAACCGATCGGCAATCGTAGCTCTTTCAAGGTCTCTCGGAACTGAGAAGATGATGATACGCCATTTAAGATAAGTGATCATATAATCCTCTGTTCTAGATATCAGTCGGACAAATACATGGAACAGTGTCTTACTTTGTGTCCAGCAGTTTGTTTCCCGATTTCCGATTTGTTTGACATAGAACTCAATTGAACACATCAACTTAGTTCTGACCGGGCCCGGTACATAGGTCAAAACAAAATCATCGAGGGGCCCAAATATCAGCTTCTAATCCAAGAAGGAACAGATAAACTTCGACTCATATGTTTGTTCTACTACTCATTGAATTATACACAAGAGCACGTTTTATAACATCGAGTTACCAATGCGCTTTCGTACAATCAATGCATAACCAACTCATAAGTAACAAATCATATATCTAGGTTTGAAGACTTATATGATATTACCGTCTCACGATCACTCGAGATAAATTCCATGAAGTGATTCCAGTGAGCGTGGGTTGAGTCCAATGCTCAGAACTTATGAGCACTCATGAGTGTTGTAGCCATGTCCAACAACTTAGACCTCTGCAACCAATCATGACAGTCTTGATTCATACCTACTTCCGACATATGACCGACTGTGGAGGTTCGAATAATATGATATACCAAACATAATTATTCTGGAAGTCAAAACATGCAAAAGAAATATAGTAAACGATCGACAAGAGATAGCAACACTTTACTCATAAATAAAACACCTTTTATTCATCATCTAATGTCAATTACACTTTACAAATTTCAAGGTTATCTAACTACTAAATCTAATATCATCCTTCAGCCCTATGCTCCGAGCATGCTGGAGATGCTTAACCCGAGTCAGTCCTTTCGTGAGGGGATCTGCTGGATTCTCATCCGATGATACCCTCTTTGCCACGAGGAGTCCTTCTTCTATTCGATGTCTGATGAAATGGTATTTTCTGTCGATGTGTCTGGATCTCCCGTGATCCCTTGGTTCCTTGGCTAAGGCAACTGCACTTTCACTATCACAGAAAATTTCCATTGGCTCTTTAATAGCTGGTACAACTCCAAGGTCTCCAATGAAGTTCTTCAGCCATATCGCCTCCTTTGTTGCCTCGCTAGCTGCTATATACTCTTATTCGCAAGTTGAATCAGCCACTGTCTCTTGCTTGGAACTCTTCCAAGAAATTGCTCCTCCATTTAAGGTAAAGACCCAACCTGACTGAGAGCGGAAATTATCCCTATCAGTCTGAAAGCTAGCATCACTATACCCTACAACTCTCAAGTCTTCACTCCCACCGAGGGTAAGGACCCAGTCCTTAGTCCTCCGTAGGTACTTGAGGATATTCTTTACCGCAGTCCAGTGTGCCTTGCCAGGGTTCCCCTGATACCTGCTAACCATGCTCAAAGCAAAGGCTACATCAGGTCGAGTACACGTCATAGCATACATGATCGATCCTACAGCCGAAGCATAAGGTATTCGACTCATTTCTGCTATCTCATCCTCAATACTAGGGCTTTGTGTCTTACTCAATCTGGCATTACTCTGGATGGGTAACTCTCCTTTCTTGGAGTCCTGCATGCTGAATCTCTTCAACACCTTATCCAAGTAAGTACTCTGCCTAGTCCAATTAGTCTTTTACTCCGGTCTCTCAAGATCCTTATCCCTAGAATATAGGCAGCTTCTCCTAGGTCCTTCATAGAGAAACACTTCCCAAGCTAGGACTTAACTTCCTGTAGAGTTGGGATGTCATTTCCTATGAGTAGTATGTCATCCACATACAATACCAAAAAGCTAACTATACTCCCACTAGCCTTGACATATACACAAGATTCATCTTCACTCCTAGAAAAGCCAAATTCCTTGACTTTCTCATCAAAGCAAAAATTCCATCTGCGAGGTGCTTGCTTTAACCCATAAATGGATTTCTCAAGCTTACACACTCTATTAGGGTACTCTGTGTTGACAAAACCCTCTGGCTGACTCATGTAAACATCCTCAGCCAACTTTCCATTAAGGAAAGCGGTTTTGACATCCATTTGCCATATTTCATAGTCATGAAGTGCGGCTATGGCTAACAGAACCCTAATAGACTTAATCTTGGCCACTGGAGAAAAGGTCTCATCATAATCAACTCCCGGAGTTTGTGAGAAACCCTTTGCAACCAGTCGTGCCTTATAAGTGTGTACATTACCATCTATGTCGGTCTTCTTCTTGAAGATCCATTTGCACCCTACAGTCTTACGACCTGGTACATTCTCAACCAAGTTCCAAACTTGATTGTCATACATGGACTGTATCTCGCTGTCCATTGCCTCTTTCCACTTGGCTGACTCAGGGCCTGCCATGGCTTCCGCGTAACTGTTAGGTTCATCCAGACCTATCAGTGTCTCTTCACTGATAAGTGTATCACCTTCCGCAGTAATATAGAATCCATAGTAATGCTCAGGTGCATTCCTAACCCTTGTGGAACGCCTCAGAGGTACAGACTTGTCAATTGGCTCAACAGAAGTTTCCTCCTCAAGTTGAGTGCTAGGGTTTGAAGTTCCTTCACCACTTGACTCTTGAATTTCTTCAAGGTCAACTTGCCTCCCACTGTCTCCTTGGCTTATGAACTCTCTCTCTCGGGGCCTGCCATGGCTTCCGCATAGCTGTTAGGTTCATCCAGACTTACCAGTGTCTCATCACTGATAAGTGTCTCACCTTCCGCAGTAATATGGAAACCATAGTAGTGCTCAGGTGCATTCCTAACCCTTGTGGAACGCCTCAGAGGTACGGATTCGTCAATTGGATCAACATGAGTTTCCTCCTCACATTGATTGTTAGGGTTTGAGGTTACTTCACCACTTGAATCTTGAATTTCTTCAAGGTCAATTTGCCTCCCACTGTTTCCTTGGCTTATGAACTCTCTCTCTCTCTTGAAAGACACCTCTTCTTGCTACAAAGACCACATTCTCACTAGGTCTGTAGAAGAGGTAACCAAAGGATTTCTGTGGGTAGCCGATGAAAATACACCTCTCACTTCGAGGTTCGAGCTTATCATGAGTCTCGCGTCTCACGAAAGCCTCGCAACCCCAAATCTTAATGTGGTCTAGTTTGGGTACTTTACCAGTCCACATCTCATGAGGAGTTTTGGCAACTTTCTTTGTGGGAACTAGATTAAGGATATGGGCGGCAGTCTCTAAGGCATACCCCCAAAATGAGATTGGTAGCGAAGCTCGACTCATCATGGAACGAACCATATCCAACAAGGTTCGATTACGCCTCTCAGCTACACCATTCAACTGCGGTGTCCTGGGAGGTGTCAATTGTGAGACAATCCCACATTCCCTAAGATAGTCGAGGAACTCTGAACTAAGATACTCACCACCTCGATCGGATCAAAGCATCTTAATGTTCCTGCCCAATTGATTCTCGACTTCCTGTTTAAACTCTTTAAACCTCTCAAAAGTCTCTGACTTATGCTTGATTAAGTAGACATATCCATATCTACTGTAATCATCAGTAAAAAGTCAAATAATAACGATTAGCATCCCTTGTGGCATGTTTGAAGGGCCCACACACATCCGTGTGTATAAGATTCAACAAACCTTCACCCCTCTCACAAGAACCTGTGAAGGGTGACTTTGTCATTTTTCCAAGTAAGCATGATTCGCAACTATCATCTGACTTTAGGTCAAATGACTCCAATACTCCATCCTTTTGGAGTTGGCCTATGCGTTTCTTGCTTATATGTCCAAGACGACAATGCCATAATGATGCTTTATCCAAGTTATTATCATTAACAGAATCAATACACAATACATTATTTCCTAAGTTATCAACCACAGATACAGTTTCATACACACCATCACAAGGTAATGCTTTAAAATAAAGAACATTATTAAAGAAAGCATTAATCGAACCAACTTCATTATCAAATGAAAAGGTGAAACCTTGTTTATACAATGCATGAAAGGAAATAATATTTCTTGCCATTTCTGGCGAATAACAACATTTATTCAAATCTAAACTAAACCCACTACTTAGCGATAAAGTATAAACTCCAATCTTGGTGACAGGTAAAGCTTTCCTATTCCCCATGATTAAGTTTATTCTTCCATGCTCCACATTCTCACTTCTTCTTAGTCCCTGCAAATCAGAACAGATATGAATACCACAACCGGTATCAAGGACCCAAGAGTTAGAATGGGGTGAGTTATTAGATAAGATAGTGTAAATACCTGCATGGTTGGGTTTAACTTTCCCATCCTTCACATCTTGCTGGTACTTTGGGCACTTCCGCTTCCAATGTGACTTTTCATGGCAATAGAAGCATTCAGCCTCTTTAGGGTCAGAAGAAGGAGTGACAAAACCTTTCTTGGTTCCACTTGAAGAAGAGCCATCAAGGGTCCTAGCCTTGGTACCCTTCGAAGAGCTATTCCTCTTCTTCCCTCTACCTTTCCCGATTGCCAAAACCGGGGCGGAGTTTGGAGTAGGAGTGTTAACAACCGACTTACCCTTAAGACCTGTTTCTGCGGTCTTGAGGAGTCCCTGAAGTTTGCTGAGTGTGACCTCTTCCTTATTCATGTGATATGTCATGCGGAATTGATCATAGCACGATGGTAAGGAGTGCAAAATGATATCTATTGCAAGCTCCTCAGGGAAGTTCACATTAAGCTTCAGCAACCGATCCACATACCTTTGCATTTTCTGCATGTGGCTCGTGACAGATTCCCCGTCCTTCATCATGGTTGTTATGATAGAGCATATGATTTCATACCTCTCTTGTCGTGCACTTTGATGGTATCTTTCCATCAGATCTTGGTGCATTTCAAAAGGGTAGAAGTCCTCATAGGACTTTTGGAGTTCCGCTGTCATGGTGGCCAATATGATGCATGCCACTTTTGTAGCATCCCTTTCATGTGCCCGGAAGTCAGCGATCTCCTGGGGAGTTGCAGTGGTCTCATCAATCTCCTTAAGCTCCTTGTCAAGGACATATTCTTTGTCGTCGTAGCGGGTAATCATCCTGATGTTTCTGATCCATTCATTGAAGTTGGATCCATCAAAAGTGACTTTCCCACACAAGTTCATAAGGGTAAAGGAGTCATTAGGATTAGAGCCAGAAGCAGCATTGTTTGAAGACATCTGAAAGAAGAGAACAAGATTAGTTTAGATATTAAGAGAGTCCTTAATAAAACACCCAAATGTAATATTAAGGCAAGGATCCAATCACAATATATTATAACTTAGAAGAGGTATGCCGTAATCCAAGCTATAACATATTTGAAAGGTAGGTGAATGACGATTCACCAATTTCCACCATGAAAAACGAAATATAAATATTAGGTTTTTAATTGGTTCTTAGAAATTCCTAGATTCTTTTGAGATTCAATGAACTTTTCAAAGGCATGTTTCAATCTCGAGTGTGCCCTCCAAGTTTTGTGACTGGGATACCGAGGATCACAAAACGAGGTGTGAAGTAACCATGCAAATCACTTGGTACACTCAATGTTTATTACTCAATCGATGTGCCGGTTAACCACACGAGCTCCACCGACCTATAATAAACTTTAAGTCACCCTTTACCTACCTTGTTAAGTCCAAGTTAGTGTGCCGGTTAACCACACGAGCTCCACTAACGACTTAAACAAAGTGTAAAGTGTAATTTCATGGATTAGCACCTTATTCACATTTTCCTAAAGTAACTAAGATTGGGAATTTAATAAAAGCATTTAGTTACTTTATAATATTCATCATACTTTTAATGAGAATTTATAAGTCCTTGTCCTACCCGTTCGGCTAACGACCCTCCACCGATCAAGGAAGCGGTGGGTGAGAGTGGACACCCATTAAGTTGCCATTTTATAGGCAACAACCTTATACCCCCTTATAGATCGGCTTCGTGAATGAGGCGTACTAGCGGTAAGACGACTTGACGTTATACATATATATATATATATATATTAGTAACTTATAATATTATAAAGTATAAGGGTTGAATTTTAACTTTTAAAATTCTAAGGGTTGAAACTAAAGTTTTAATCAAGACTTTACATGTTCCAAAACTTGAGGGCAAGTTTTGTAAACTTCCAAAACTTTTCATTTCTTATAACTTATGAATTAATTGAGTAATAAAAATGAAGACTCTTCATTTTTATAACTCTTGTGTTCTTTTAATGGCTTTAATAAAAGTGAGACTTTTGGTTTTCCATAACTTGAGGACAAGTTATGGACTCCATTAAAACACATTATGATCATGAATTAAACTACCATGAAGGTTACAAACAATTCCTATGATCATCTAATCTTCATAAGTTCAAGAACATGAATATGAACACTTTCAAGAATAAAAAAATTACACTTAAAAAAACTTGTAATTTTAATAATTGCCATTGTAAATGGATTAGCATAAACATTACACCATCTAAAACAAGCTTTAAAACATCAAAACAGTTTAGGGTAATGTTTCTAGTCCATTTCCAGCAACAAATGTGCAAACTTTCATACGAGCAGAAAAAAAAAAACAAACAAACCTAGGCTCTGATACCACTGATGGGTTTTGAGCATTCTAACACTTCCTAAGTGTACATGCAACCCTAATAACCTTGGATCTATGTTTGTCTAATAATCATACAAAGTTGAATTCCAAGGTTATATTCCTATCTAGCATACATGGGGAACATTTTTAACTTGAATGAAAGATAGAATAACTTACCTTGTTGTTGATTATGATCCTTGAAACCTTGTGAGCCTAGCACCCCAAGTGTGATGCCTCAAATGCTTCACACAACACCAAATGCAAAGGAGTAAACTTTGAGAGAATCTTACACTTGCAAAATCGGCTCTAGCCCTCTTGTTTCTTATGTGTAGCCAATTTTGGTGGAGAATGGGTTTCTTATATAGTGTTGACACATCTAGGGTTACACCATGTAAACCCTAATGTGTCATGACTCTTCATTTCCATGACCCATGGGTTTGTAACTCCCATGGAGCATCCATGGAGCATCCTATGGGTGGAACCCAACTTGATAATCCATGGAGCCTCTTAGCCCACTATATAAGATATGGAAGATTTACATAATCTACCCATATATTTAATTAGTTATCTTTTGATCACTTAATTAATTCTAAATTAATTCTTGATCAAACTAATTAAATAATATTATTAATATATTAGAACTTATAATATATTAATAAACCATAAGTGTTATTTCTCTCATTTTAGTTTACCCAATTGCATGGTGCCATGCAACCCAAATGGACCATGCCGGGTCGGGTCAAGTACATACCAGAAATAGTTATGGACTTAGACACCTTATCCAACATAAGGTACTCGACTCATTTCTGCTATCTCAACCTCGGTACTCGGGCTCTGAGTCTTACTCAATCTAGCGTTACCTTGGATGGGTAACTCTCCTTTCTTGGAATCTTGCATGCTGAACCTCTTCAGCACTTTATCCAAGTATGTACTCTGACTAAGTCTAATTAGTCTTTTGCTCCGGTCTCTCAGAATCCTTATCCCCAGAATATAAGCAGCTTCTCCTAGGTCCTTCATAGCGAAACACTTCCCAAGCCAGGACTTCACTTCCTGCAAGGTTGGGATGTCATTTCTTATGAGTAGTATATCATCCACATACAGTACCAAATAGCTAACTATACTCCCACTAGCCTTGACATATATACAAGATTCATCTTCACTCCTCGAATAGCCAAACTCTTTGACTTTCTCATCGAAGCAAAGATTCCATCTGCGAGGTGCTTGCTTTAATCCATAAATGGATTTCTCAAGCTTACACACTCTATTAGGGTACTCTGTGCTGACAAAACCCTCAGGCTGATTCATATAAACATCCTCAGACAATTTTCCATTAAGGAAAGCGGTTTTGACATCCATTTGCCATATTTCATAGTCATGAAATGCAGAAATGGCTAACAATACCCTAATAGACTTAATCTTGGCTACTGGTGAAAAGGTATCATCAAAATTAACTCCCGGAGTTTGAGAAAAGCCCTTTGCAACCAGTCGAGCCTTATAAGTGTGTACATTACCATCCATGTCGGTCTTCTTCTTGAAGATCCATTTGCACCCAACTGTCTTACGACCTGGTACATTGTCAACCAAGTTCCAAACTTGATTGTCATACATGGACTGTATCTCGCTGTCTATTGCCTCTTTCCATTTAGCAGACTCGGGGCCTGCCATGGCTTCCGCATAGCTGTTAGGTTCATCCAGACTTACCAGTGTCTCATCACTGATAAGTGTCTCACCTTCCGCAGTAATATGGAAACCATAGTAGTGCTCAGGTGCATTCCTAACCCTTGTGGAACGCCTCAGAGGTACGGATTCGTCAATTGGATCAACATGAGTTTCCTCCTCACATTGATTGTTAGGGTTTGAGGTTACTTCACCACTTGAATCTTGAATTTCTTCAAGGTCAATTTGCCTCCCACTGTTTCCTTGGCTTATGAACTCTCTCTCTCTCTCTTGAAAGACACCTCTTCTTGCTACAAAGACCACATTCTCACTAGGTCTGTAGAAGAGGTAACCAAAGGATTTATGTGGGTAGCCGATGAAAATACACCTCTCACTTTGAGGTTCGAGCTTATCGTGAGTCTCGCGTCTCACGAAAGCTTCACAACCCCAAATCTTGATGTGGGCTAGATTAGTAACTTTTCCAGTCCACGTCTCGTGAGGTGTTTTGGCAACCTTATTTGTAGGGACCAGATTAAGGATATGGGCGGCAGTCTCTAAGGCATACCCCCAGAATGAGATTGGTAGCGAAGCTCGACTCATCATGGAACGAAACATGTCCAACAAGGTTTGATTACGCCTCTCAGCTACACCATTCAACTGTGGTGTCCTGGGAGGTGTCAATTGTGAGACAACCCCATATTCCCTAAGATAGTCGAGGAACTCTGTACTAAGATACTCACCACAACGATCGGATCGAAGCATCTTAATGTTCCTGCCCAATTGATTCTCTACTTCATGTTTAAACTCTTTAAACTTATCGAAAGTCTCTGACTTATGCTCAATTAAGTAGACATATCCATATCTACTATAATCATCCGTAAAAGTCACATAATAACGATTAGCATCCCTTGTGGCAGTTTTGAAGGGTCCACACACATCCGTGTGCACTAGATCCAACAAACCTTCACCCCTAGCACAAGAACCTGTGAAGGGTGACTTTGTTATTTTTCCAAGTAAGCATGATTCACAACTATCATCTGACCTTAGGTCAAATGACTCCAAGACTCCATCCTTTTGGAGTTGGCCTATGCGTTTCTTGCTTACATGTCCAAGACGACAATGCCATAATGATGCTTTATCCAAGTTATTATCATTAGTAAAATCAATACACAACACATTATTCCCTAAATTATCTACAACAGACACATCTTCATACACACCATCACAAGGTAATGCTTTAAAATAAAACACATTATTAAAGAAAGCATTTATTCCACCAACTTCATTATCAAAAGAAAAGGTGAACCCTTGTTTGTACAAAGCATGAAAGGAAATAACATTTCTTGCCATTTCAGGAGAATAACAACATTTATTCAAATCTAAAGTAAACCCACTACTTAGCAACAAAGTATAAAATCCAATCTTGGTGACATGTTAAACTTTCCTATTCCCCATGATCAAGTTTATCTTTCCATGCTCCACATTCTCACTTCTTCTTAGTCCCTGCAAATCAGAACAAATATGAATACCGCAGCCGGTATCAAGGACCCAAGAGTTAGAATAGGGTGAGTTATTAGATAATATAGTGTAAATACCTGCATGGTTGGGTTTCACTTTCCCATCCTTCAAATCTTGCTGGTACTTTGGACAGTTCCGCTTCCAGTGTGCCTTTTCATGGCAATAGAAGCATTCAGCCTCTTTGGGATCAGAAGAAGGTGTGACGAAACCTTTCTTGGTTCCGCTTGAAGAGGAGCCATCAAGAGTCTTACCCTTGGTACCCTTCGAAGGCTTCTTCCTCTTTTTCCCTCTACCTTTCCCGATTGCCAGGACAGGTGCAGAGTTTGGAGTAGGAGTAGGAGTGGTAACAACCCACTTACCTTTAAGACCACTTTCGGCGGTCTTCAAGAGTCCTTGAAGTTTGCTGAGGGTAACTTCCTCCTTATTCATGTGGTATGTCATGCAGAATTGATCATAACACGATGGTAAGGAGTGCAAAATGATATCTATTGCTAACTCCTCAGGGAAGTTCACATTAAGTTTCAGCAAACGGTCCACATACCTTTGCATTTTCTGCATGTGGCCCGTGATGGGTTCACCATCCTTCATCCTGGTTGTGATCATGGAGGAGATGATTTCATATCGCTCTTGACGAGCACTCTGATGGTAGCGGTCCATCAAATCCTGGTGCATTTCAAAAGGATAGTAGTCCTCATAGGACTTTTGGAGCTCGGCTGTCATAATGGCCATCATGATGCATGCCACTTTGGTAGCATCTCTTTCATGTGTCTCATATTCAGCAAGCTCTTCAGGAGTAGTAGTAGGCTCGGGTACCTTAAGCTCCTTGTCGAGAACATATTCTTTGTTCTCATACCGAGTGACCATCCTGATGTTCCTGATCCAATCTGTAAAGTTGGATCCATCAAAGATGACTCTCCCACAAAAGTTCATGAGAGAGAAGGAGCCGGTAGGGTTTGATCCAGAAGCAGCATTGTTGGAAGACATCTAAAAAGAAGAAAAGACAAATTTAGTTTAGATATAAATAGAGTCCTTAATAAAACACCCAAATGTAATATTAAGGCTAGGATCCAATCACAATATATTATAACTTAGAAGAGGGATGTCGTAATCTAAGCTAAAACATATTTGAAAGGTAGGTGAATGACGATTCACCAATTTCCACCATAAAACGAAATGTCTAAATTATTAGGTTTTTTATTTGGTTTTAGAAACTCCTAGATTCTTTTGAGATTCATTGAACTTTTCAATGGCATGTTTAAATCTCGAGTGTGCCTTTCATGTTTTGTGACTGGGATACCGAGGATCACAAAACAAGGTGTGAAGTAACCATGCAAATTACTTGGTACACTTAATGTTTTTCACTTAACCGATGTGCCGGTTAACCACACACGCTCCACCGACCTATGAAAACCCTTAAGTCACCCTTTGCCTACCTTGTTAAGTCCAAGTTAGTGTGCCGGTTAACCACACACGCTCCACCAACGACTTAATCAAAGTGCAAAGTGTAATTTCATGGGTTAGCACCTTATTCACATTTTCCTAAAGTAACTAAGATTGGGAATTTATAAAACATTTAGTTACTTTATAATAATCATTATACTTTTAATGAGAATTTTAAGTCATTGTCCTACCCGTTCGGCTAACGACCCTCCACCAGTCAAGGAAGTGGTGGGTGAGAGTGGACACCCATTAAGCTGCCATTTTATAGGCAACAACCTTATACCCCCCTTATAGACCGGCTTCGTGAATGAGGCCTACTAACGGTAAAACGACTTTGATCTTATATATATATATATATATATATATATATATATATATATATATATATATTAACTTATAATATTATAAAGTATAAGGGTTGAATTTTAACTTTTAAAATTCTAGGGGTTGGAACTAAAGTTTATTAAGATGACTTTACATGTTCCAAAACTTGAGGGCAAATTTTGTAACTTTACAAAACCTTTCCAATTCATAACTTATGAGTTATTAAAATGAAGACTCTTCATTTTTGTAACTTATATGTTCTTTTAATGGTTTTTAACACAAAGAGACTTTTGGTTATCCATAACTTGAGGACAAGTTATGGACTCCATTAAAACACATAAGGATCATGAATTCAGCAATAAACAAGTAATTCCTATTATCTATCAAGAACTCATAAGAACATGAATAATCATATCAAAATTTTAAGAACATATGAACACATATAATCATGTAATTTTGATATTAGCCATTGTAAATGGATTAGAACAATCATTACACCATCTAAAACAAGTTTAATAACACCAAAACAGTTTAGGGTAATGTTTCTAGTCCATTTCCAACAGCAAAAATCGAAAATCTGCACTCTGCATGGCCAACTCGTTGAATGCAACAACTGACTCGCCGAGTTGGTTGAAGATACACTTGGACTCGTCGAGTCCCCCCATGGACTCGGCGACTCCCCTGTGCAGACAGCAAGAAATTCGATTTTTTTTCACTATTTTGCATCAAGTATCAACAAACAAGCCTAGGCTCTGATACCACTGATGGGTTTTGAGCATTTATAACACTCCTAAGTGTACTTGCAACCCTAGAAAACCTTGGATCTATGTTTGTCTACAATACATGCAAAATACTTTTTCCAAGATTCATAATCCTATCTAGCATGCATGGGGAACTTTAATCATAAAAGATAGCTAGAATTACATACCTTGTAGTTGTTTTGATTCCTTGAAAACCTTGAGAGCCTAGCACCCCAAGTGTGATGCCTCAAATGTTTCACATAACACCAAATGCTCTTGGAATAAACTTTGAGAGAAATGTCTAACACTCAAAATCGGCCTAGCCCTCTTGTCTCTCTTGTGTAGCCGATTTGGTAGATAACATGGTCTTTATATAGTCTGTTGCATTTAGGGTTACACCATGTAAACCCTAATGTAACATGACTCTTCATTTACATGACCCATGGATTTGTAACTCCCATGGAGCATCCAATGGACCTTAGCCCAACTTGATATCTATGGAGCCTTTAGCCCACTATACAAGTTATGGATGATTTACATAATCAACCCATATATTTAATTAGTCTCCTTTTGATCACTTAATTAATCCTAGATTAATTCTTGATCAATACTAATTAAATAATATTATTAATATATTATAACTTATAATATATTAATAAACCACAAGTGTTATTTTTCTCATTTAGTCTATCCAAGTGCATGATGCCATGGAACCCAAATGGACCATGTCGGGTTGGGTCAAGTACATAACAGAAATAATTATGGACTTAGACAGCTTATCCAACACAAACAACCCCTGCTAGTGGGCCAACATTATGGTCGTAGACCCACTTCTACTGGAAGGTAACTCACCTCAGTGTCGTAATGTGTCTGAACTGTCCTGACTGCCAGAATCAACCCCTCTCAGATCCTACACATAACAATCTTCCTTAATTACCATTTCCTGGTTGACTCAGTTCAAAGTCAAAGTCAAAGTCAACACCTTGGTCAAAGTCAACTCTAGGTCAAAGTCAACATTCAGTTGACTCAACTCGTCAAGTTTACCCAACAACTCGCCGAGTTATCCTTCATACAAAGTCGGGACCTTCTATAACTGACTCACCGAGTTCATCCTTGAACTCGTCGAGTCCTTCTTCATGCAAGAAGACACATTTAGTCTTGGACTCACCGGGTTCCTTATGAACTTGTCGAGTTCATCTTCATGCAGTTGGGACTTGTCTTGAACTCTCCGAGTTCTGTTCTTGAACTCGCCGAGTTCCACAATCTTCAGGCCCATATTCACATTCATTTTGTTGAGTCCTCTTCTAGACTCAACCAGTTCGATCAAAAATAGAAAAAGTTGGGGAACCATACCCCGACTCGTCAAGTCCCATATGCGACTCGCCGAGTCCCCCAAAGTCCATGTCCATACAGTTGATTTCGGTCGAGTTTAATACATCCAGAACATAGATCTAACCTCCTAGGGTCCATAATACACGTAAAGTCACAAACTTGACGTTCATGCATGGGGTATTTGGCTCAAATGGCCCTAAAATGGAGTCTACAAGGTGCATGGGGTTCTTATGGCAATAAAGTTGGCATCTTTATGCCATGGGAACCCTCAATGGTTCCAGATCTGAATTCATACCCCCTTAGAACCACAAAATCCCAAATATGGATCTACTAAAGCTTAGAAAATGTAGAAATGAACCTTAACTAGAGATCTAAGAGATAGATGGTCAAGGTTGAAGTTTTTTACCTTGAATGAACTGAAAATGAAGCAAAGCCTCTGGATCTACTTGCTTCTTCTGGAACCACCAAGCTTTTACTTCCTTCTTCAAGCTTAAAACAACCAAAAACACACAAAATGGCTCAAGAACACTCCAAATGTTTTAGGGTTTCGAGTTAGGGATTTTCTGGACTGAAAGAGACGATGGAGGTTGGGTTGGGACAAGATAAGGCGTTTAAATAGGATGCAAATCCTAAATATTAGGGTTTCATCCAGACAGTCCTACTCGTCGATTCGGGCTCCCGACTCGTCGAGTAGGTTATTTAAAACCCGCGTCCAAAGTCTAGTCTACTTGACGAGTTGGGCCTCCAACTCGTCGAGTCCCAGTGTAAAACATATAATTTTTAAATTTAAAATACGTACCAGGAACCGGGTGTTACAAAATCTCTTCTGAGTCTTATCCAATCAAAGATTAGGGAGTACCACCCAAATACTTTGATTTGAAAGTGGAATCACAATTCTCATAATATCCAAGTGCCTTTATTACCCAAAAATTCTAACAAAAATCAAAATAATCTGTGATCATGGCAAGTGACGATTCTGTGAAGGATATGACAAGAAAGTTTGACAAATTGAAAAAGTTTGAAGGGAAAGATTTTCATAGATGGTAGAAGAATATGCACTTTCTTCTTACTACTCTGAAAGTGGTGTATGTTCTGAGTACACCCTGCCAAAATTTGCTGAAGATGAAAATTTAGAGGCAACAAGGAGGAGATCTAAGTGGGAAAATGATGACTATATCTGTCGTGGTCATATTCTCAATGGTATGTGTGATTCTCTGTTTGATATCTATCAAAATGTTGAAAGTGCAAAACTATGTGGGATTCTCTTGAATCCAAGTACATGACTGAATATGCTTCAAGCAAGAATTTTAGTGTAAGTAACGTTAAGGGTTACAAGATGACTGACTCCAGGCCTCTTATGGAACAATTCTAAGAAATTTTAAGGATTTTGGGACAGTTTGCTCGACACAATCTGAAAATGGATGAAGCCATTTATGTGGTTGTGATCATTGACAAACTGCCCCCTTCTTGGAAAGATTTTAAACATAATATGAACCATAACAAATAGGAATTAACTTTGACTCAACTTGGAAGCTATTTACGGATTGAAGAGTCCTTAAGGACTCAAGAACTTGATAACAATCCTAAAGGAAAGAACCAAGTTGGTTCCATTTCTATGAACATGGTGGAAGGAGAGAGTTCAAAGAATCCCAAGAAGTCTAATGGAAAAATGAAGTTTAAAGGAAAGGTTGACAAGTCTTCCAACAAGAAGACTAAGTTGGTTTGTTGGAATTGTAACAAATCGGGTCACTTCAAGAAAGATTGTCGTCTTTGTAAAGTGAACAAGGATGGTATTGGACCAAGTGGATCTAAGGATCCAGAAAAGCAACAAGGTCAGATTTATGTTTTCATGCAGAATTCTAAATATGTTCAAAATCATATTTCTATGAATTCTGAAGCATTTTATGTGCATGAAGATGATGTTGCATGGTGGGTTGATTCAGGAGCAACAACCATATATGTAAAGATCTTCGTTGGTTCAAGGAATGTCAACCAATTGAAGATGGATCTGTGGTGAAAATGGGAAATGTTGCAACTGAACCAATCAAGGGTTTAGGATATGTTTTACTTTACTTTACTTCTGTAAAGTGTTTGTGTCTGAACAATGTTTTATATGTACCGAGGATTCGAAAGAATCTTGTGTCTGAATTTGTTTTAAATAATTGTGGTTACAAACAAGTATTAGAAAGTGATAAGTATATCTTTTCAAGACATGGTTCTTTTATGGGTTTTAGATATGTAAATGGAATGATTAGGCTTAATATTAATTATCCTAGTTATGATAATTATGTTTGCATGGCTTCTTCTAGTACTAGCAATAACTTTAATAAATCTGATTTATGGCATGCTAGACTAGGAAACACTCATTACAAGAGATTAAAATACATGACAAAAATGAGTTTAATTCCTGCTTTTGATATAAACAATAAAAAATGTAAAACATGTATGTTAACTAAAATCACAAGACAACCTTTCAAAGATGTTGGTAAGGAAAGCAAGGTGTTGGAACTTATACATAGTGATTTATATGATTTCCATGCAACACCTTCCTTTGGAAACAAAAAGTATGTTGTTACTTTTATTGATGATGCATCTTGATATTGCTATGTCTATTTGCTACATTCCAAAGATGAAGCTCTTGATAAATTTAAGATTTATAAACAAGAGGTTGATCTTCATAAAAATGAATTAATAAAAGTCTTACGCACTGATAGAGGTGGTGAGTATTATGATCCGGTTTATTTTGAATCAACTGGAATAATACATCAAACCACGACTCCTTATACACCACAAAAAAATGGTGTAGCTAAAAGGAAATAAATGAATTTAAAAGAAATGGTTAATTCCATGTTATCCTATTCAGGTTTAATTAAAGGTTTCTATGGTGAGGTTATGTTAACTACATGCTATATTTTGAATAGAACTCCAAACAAAATAAGCAAGAATACTCCTTATGAACTTTGGTGTAAAAAGGTACCAAATTTGAGTTATCTCAAAGTTTCAGGTTGTCGAGCAGTTGTGAGGCTCACTGAACCCAAAAGGAAAACATTACGTGAAAGAGGTATAGATTTTATCTTTATTAGATATGTTGAACATTCCAAAGCTTATAGATTCTATGTTTTAGAATCTAATGACTTTGTGTCTGTGAACACTATTATAGAGTCAAGAAATGCTATCTTTGATGAAGAAATATTTACATCTATACCTAGACCAAGGGACATGATTCAACAATCCTTCAACAAGAACAAAACTCAATCTAAAGATGTTTCTGGTGGTACAAGTTATGTTCCTGAACTTAGGAAGAGTACAAGAGCTAGAAAAGCTAAATCTTTTGGATCTGATTTTCAATTATATTTAGTTGAAGGAACAAGGAATGAGTATGTGTATCAACCTAAATATTGTTTTAATATTGAGGAGGATCCAAAGACTTTCAGTGAAGCTATGACTTCTAGGGATGTTCATTTCTGGAAATAAGCAATTCAAGATGAGATTGATTCTATCATTCATAACAATACTTGGGTATTATCTGATTTATCTCCTGGTTGCAAGGTATTAGGATGTAAATGGATCCTCAAAAGAAAATGAAGGTGGATGGCACAATTGATAAGTATAAATCCAGATTGCTTATCCAAGGCTTTAGGAAAAAGGAAGGCATTGACTTCTTTGATACTTATGCTCTTGTTTCTAGAATTTCCACAATTAGATTATTGTTAGCTCTTGCAGCTATACATAATATTATTATTCACCAAATGGATGTGAAAACTGCATTCTTGAATGGTGATTTGGATGAGGAAATATAAATGAAACAACCTAAAGGGTTTGTGATACGTGGAAATGAACACAAGGTGTGCAAGTTGAAGAAATCATTATATGGTTTGAAACAAGAACCAAAACAATGGCATCAAAAGTTTGATGATGTTGTCTTGTCTAATGGTTTTGCATTAAACCAAGCTGACAAGTGTGTATATAGAAAATTTGATACTTCTAGTAAAGGAGTTATGATTTGTCTATATGTGGATGATATGTTGATTTTTGGTACTGATTTAGAAGAAGTTGATAAAACCAAGAAATTATTATCATCTAGTTTTGAAATGAAAGACCTGGGGGAGGCTGAGGTAATTCTTGGCATAAGAATTAAACAAGGAAACAATGGGATTTAGATTTCTCAATCTCATTACATAGAGAAGATATTAAAAAAGTTAAACTTTGAGAATTGTTCCCCTGTTAGCACTCCTATAGATTCTAGTCTTAAGCTTCTACCTAATAAAGGATCTCTAGTGTCTCAACTTTAATAATCAAGGGTTATTGGTAGTCTAATGTATGCCATGATTAGTATTAGGCCTGATATAACATATGTTGTGGGAAGGCTTAGTAGATATACTAGTAATCCTAGTTCACATCATTGGCAAGCTGTGAGTAGAGTATTCAAGTATTTAAAAGGGACCATGAATTATGGTTTAACTTATAGTGGATATCCTTCTGTTTTGGAAGGTTATTCAGATGTCAACTGGATTAACAACTTAGAGGATCACTCCTCTACAAGTCGTTGGGTGTTTCTTCTTGGAGGAGGTGCCATTTCTTGGGTATCTAAGAAACATACTTGTATTACTAACTCAACCATGGAGTCTGAGTTTGTTGCATTGTCTGCTGCTGGTAAATAAGCTGAGTGGCTAAGGAATTTGATTTATGAAATTCCATTATGGCCCAAACTGATATCTATCATTTCTATCAGATGTGATAGTATTGCAACCTTGGCTAAGGCTTATAGTCAAGTGTACAATGGAAAGTCTAGAAACTTAGGTGTTAGACATAGCATGATTCGTGAGCTCATCATGACTGGTGTGATATATGTGAAGTTTATAAGAACTCAGTTGAATTTAGCCGATCATCTAACCAAAGGGTTAGCAAGAGATCTTGTGCACAAGGCGGATGTAGGGATGGGTTTAAAGTCCACTTAAAATCTTTTATATTTAGATAACCAATTCCCATCTAATGTAATATTAGATGCTGAATTCAATGTGGAAAGCTTGATATTTGAAGAATGGAACACCTTATAATCATCATCCCAAGGTATGTGTTCGGTACTGCAAGTTAAGGAGGTTGAAATTTTATTTCTTAATAGTTCTTTGAAAAATTGCATTTGCAGGTGCACGAACAAAAGAACTACTTATATAAGCATGAAGTTTAGTTGCTTCAAGAAGTTGGGACTTGAATTTGATATGCCTATTGAAGGATGGGACACAAGCTAGTAAAATGTAGTGTCAAGTTAGAACTTATGAGAATGTAAATTGTTGTGTGTATTATCTTCATGTATTCACTATGAATAGAAAGGGTTCAATCCTTAGTGACATCCTGATATTCGAATATTTGGAATGAATAATATACTAATGTGAAATTCAATCGTCACGACATTTCATTTATGTATCAATTTGTTGTTGTTATGTTTTGTTTTAAGTTAATCAAGATTACACTTAAATGGGGGAGGTTTGTTGGTGATTTGCTTCACTAATTGTATTTAAGTGTAATGGATTGACTTGTTGACCAAAATCAATCTTAGTGAATATTAAACAAGTAAGGAAGGTGCAGAGTGCACACTTGTTTAAGTTTATTCAAGATTAAAAGTATATTGTCATTTAGGGGCGAAGCCCCTGAACGAACGGGGTTCCGGGGGCATCGCCCCTGGGAGCGGGGTCCAATGGGCAGTAGCCCGTGGCGGTTTCCAAGGGGCAGAGCCCCTGGCTGGGGAAATTTTTATTTTGGGTTATATTGTTGTATTAAAAATGCACCAGAAATCCAAATTTTGAATATTTGACCCGTTTTTGGATTTGCATTAATCTTTATAGAAAAGCCAGATTTATGACAATTTTTTGACTGTTGGAAAACTGTTTTATGACAGTTTTGACAGTTTTCAGACAAATGAGGTATTTAACCAATTTTCGGTCAGTTTTTTGGTACTCACAAAATTGATACATTTAATTCTCTATTCTAAATCTCGTCTGAGTCTTATCCAATCAAATATTAGGGATTACCACCTAAAATACTTTGATTTGAAAGTGGAATCGCAATTCTCAGAATATCCAAGTGCCTTTATTTCCCCGAAATTCTATCATCCTTCTCCCTAACCGGAAAAGGTTCAGGGCTCACTCGACCTTCTGGTCATCCCGACAAGAACATGTGAAGAAACAACCCTCCACATAAGTCAACCACCTCATAGCCACAATCAGGTCCTTGCCCCCATCAAACTGCGGAGGGTTAGTGTTTTCGAGGTCCCGATACTGAAACAATCTCTCCCCTTGAATCCCCACAACAACAGTCGTGGTAGCTGCAGCAACAACAACAACATCAATGAGTACAACATAATGATCATCAAAAAGCTCAATCGTAACAGTCTTGATAGACCGAAACAACTCCAGAATAGAGCTCCGAACAGCAGCACCTACCTCGGTAGCGATCAACTCACGAATGTCATCATCGGTCAGTCTCGACCTGTCCTGACCACCATCTCTCGAACCAGAACCTCTCGTAATGACCATACTAAAAATAAATCAAGATATACATCAGAAAGTCCACAATTCATACCGTTATAACCATCATGACAATACTAACTCTCGGGGGTTGTGACTTCCTTGCTACACGTATGGGTCCTATGCTTTCAGTAGTATGTGTCCATACTACCTTCCACACCAACCCGTATTTGTCTCAATGGATCATCACAAACTGCCAGAAAACAAAACCACAACTAAAATACTCATGAATATTGTCCTTACTCTCTCGAGAGTGGGAATTCCTAACTCAACTAGCCTACTATACTCGGATACTCACTTATGAAACTTCCACCAACCCTGTAGCTACTCGTGCATGCTAATCATACATAATGATGGATCCTAAAGACAGTAGAATACTTGATTCTACCTTAAGCCCTTAATTAGACAAGAACAAGAAATAAAGCTAAATCAAACATTCTTAGGCTATAAAATCTTAGTTATGTACAACTATGATGCATACACTAAGCAACTACAGTAATGATGCCGATTTCATCTAACACACAATAAGTCCTACTAGGCTATCAGGCATTATACATCAGGAAATTCTATCATGCAACCCCGAAGATCCCTAGCCTATCACTAGCATGCAGTTCTATCATAATCATCAATAACAAATAACAGTGTGGGTAACTTGGGGTATACTTTCTTGTTTTGGTTGATCGTACACCTCTCCTCCTTCCTTGGTTACTTTTGAAAACAATTTTGAAAATCATTTTGAAAACTTTTACAGATCCTTAGTTTGAGTCTAGATTTGCACGAATGCTCATCCATTATCTGACTCCATTGTTTTATAAGTTCCTATTCATAGACTCTTAATACATGATGTGATGATCACAATTGATGGTATTAAAGGAGTTAAGAGAAAGAAAGAAGCTTGAACAAGGAGAACGAAATCTGATCATGAGAAATGGACTTTGGTCACATGGTTCGATGATCAGAAATTGGAGCTACTACTAAGGAGTTGGGATAATTTAATAGATTGTTATTACTCTTCGGATATATCTAGAAACATGGTTTTTATTTTATGCATTGTAAGGACTAGTCAAAATTTTGTTTATTTTCAATGAAGTGAAATTTTGGTTTATTTGGTTGCCTTGTTTATATTTCCTTGCAATGGTATTTATGAAATTGTTTGTTACATTTCTAATATTAGCAATATTAATTGTGGATTTGATTTTTATGATATCGCTTGTGGTATTGTCATAATTGACCAAGTGAAAAGAAATATCATCACCAACTGGACAGATACCTGGTGTTGTACAAGTCGGATTGTATAGTGTATGAGAATCTTGTTCATTGGAAAATTATGACTAATTAATTGATCACATGCTTATATAAGTCAAGTGAAGGACTAATGGATCTAGTACATGTTAATATGGACTATTCAGATCCACCGTAAAGGACGACAACTCTATTCGTCATGATTTACTAATGTTTCAGTAAATATGGTTGTGTTTATAGGATTAAGCATAATTCTAATACATTGAAAAGATTCAAAGAGTAGCAGAACGAATAACAAGAATCTATTAGACAGAAAGATAAAAGATTCTCTAATCTGAGAAGAAAGGAGAATACTTTAGTATCATGTTTTATGATCATCTTAGTGATTGTAGATTTATGTCACAATTGATCCTCGAAGAACATATTAGTGCAATTGTATGACTAAGAAGAGGAATCAAATTTTGTTGAAAAATAGTTCAATCAAGAGATGAGTCATACTTCATTCCAAATCAAGTTGTAGATCCATGCTCTGGTAACTACAAATCGTATCTTGAAAGTCTCTTCAAACTAAGAAGGTTGAAAATAACTCGAAATATATGGAGTAAAATGTTTTCTTACTCTAGCACATATAGAATTGGAGTTGTGATGTTTTCCTTAATCGAGAAACAAAATCTAAACTGAGATCTATTATGTGAAGTGTTTTCTTTTCGGGAATCCACACGAACTTTTAAATATTTGTTTTAGTTCGTCAATGAGTTTTCCTTGGGAGAAAACTCATATGTCAAGAAGTTAGTAGGAGTCGTATTGATCTTGAGAGTTTCAAGAGTCAATCGACAATAAACCTTTTAGTTATCACTAGCACAGGACCTGAGGTTGATAGCCTATCGTGTTTGATTGACACATTCTTATTTTTATGCACTTTTAGTTTAGTTGGCAATGCTTATGAGTTCTATGTTTTTCCTTTAACTGCAAAAGCAAAAATCATGTTGGTCAGTGAAAGTACATTGATCAATATGGGTGAGCTGCAAACAACATGGAAGCATTGGTATGCCCTTGAGCTACCAGAGGGCAAGAAATTTAGAATTGCGAAGTTCAGTCCATGAAGGAAAGCTAAATTCGAATTTGGTTTTGTCCTAAACCTTATCTTATGATTGTAGGTTGCAGATGATAGATTCACATGGATGGGAACGTAGGCACCTTGAAATCTATGTGGTAAAGATTCCCTCCAATTCATGAAAATGATTATGAGGAATCACTTTCGCTGGTAGACTTTAAAGATCTGATAAAGATCAATATGAATATTAGCTATGTAAATTGCATTCTCAAATTCATAATATGATTACAACATCCCTTGTCTTATTTGAAATTGTAAGGAATGGCAAGGAACTGTTTTGAACTTTCATGACATACATATATAAGTTATAAAAGGGTTTAAACACACACATATGCTATCCAAATAAGGTGCATATGCTTAAGAAGTCTAGTTGGAGACTTATCGAAGTATTGCATAACAGAAATCTGTACTTCAGTAAGAAAGTCAAGAGTATTGATTTCTTGAAGTGCAGTTAATTTTTGGGTACATGCCAAAGCTAGTGGGAGCATAATTGTTATGCTAGTATTGTATGCTGACAATATTGTTCGTAGGGAACAAAGTTTTCAATTTGCAAATTGCAAAGTTTGGTAATTGTTTCGCTATAGTAGACTTAAAGGAGAGGTCACTGGTACTTCTTTTCAAATATAAAGGATTAGATTGTATAGTTTAATAGAACTTAGTCATAGACGTACATGAATATCGTGTTGAAATGGTTCAACATAGGATATTTCATATATGGAAATATTATAGCAAGAGATTGACCGGATATTAGATTCCTATATAAGATATAATGAGTCGAGTCCAATATGCTTCGGATATAGGATCGATTACATACGCTATAATATTCACTTATTCTAATTTTTTTAAATGCTCAGAGCAATGTGATAGAAAAAGAACTAGAATTTTGTGTGACTAAAGTTATTTAACAATTGTCAAGAACATTGTAAGGTTATACCAAAAGACTGGATGCTTGTGGACAGTTAGAATTATGATATTAATTTGGATGGACCATAGTGACATAATTTTGGATTGAGATAGTTCTTGATCAGAATTGATGGTTTTATGGAAATGTTTCCATAATGGGAGATACTTGGAAAAATCTACATGTAAGTTGAAAACTTCAATGCAAGAGAAGTATTCAAGGAGTGTACCTTGAATTAGAACCTTCATTACCATGAAATTGTTTCTAGTAACAAAATTCCTATGGTATATTCTGTAATATCAAAGACTCAGTCTTTGAGACTTTGGAATATTGATATCATAGGAGATTAATGCATTTTAAGTCGGAATTCCATCACATCTTGGATAGTGATAAAAATTTGGAATTATGAAATGAGCATCATTGGAATAATGTCCAGTTGATATGTTCACAAAGGAAAGGACTATAGAGAGGCATAGTATGCATGTTCATAACATGGCATGACTGATGTTTTAATTCAAGTGGTTAGTTGATTACTTGAAACATTATATAATGAATAAAGTTGTAATTATTATGGTAATTAACTAATAGAGATTATTTATGTTCAATAGTTTTGAGACCATAATTAATTAGTTTATTATTGTGTTTCACTTTGCATGTTTTACTTCCTGAATAATTTGATTATTCGAAGCTCCACAGTCGTTCATACTTTAGGAAGTAAGTAGTGAATGAAGACTGTCATGAATTGGATTGTAGATTGTCTAAGGAGTTTAGACATAGCAATTGTGTTGCTACAACTTTCACGAGTACTTAGAAAATGGAGATTTGAGTATTGGATAAACCCACGCTCAGAGAATTGCTTCATGGATTATATCATGAGTAATTCCGAGATGATAATATCTTATATTCTTGAAATGGAGATATATGAGTTGTAATTTACAAGTTGGTTGTGCATTGGTGTTACGTAAATGCATCAGTAACGTGATGTTATAAAATGTAGTATCATGCATGATTTAGTGAATAAAAGATACAAGAATATGAGTCGAAATTTAATCGTTCCTTTTTCCCTAATGGGAAAAGCGAGGTCTTTGGGCCCCTCGGTGATTTGATGTCGACATCTGAAGTGCTTGGTTGAGCCCGGACTGAATTGATGTGTTCAATTAGTTGTTTGAATTCAGTCGTCATAAATCGCGAAATCGAGAAACCGAATTTTGGAAAATAAAATTAATTTCAATCCATGTCTCATGTCTATATGATATCTAGAAGAACAGAAGAATATTTAATCACTTATCTAAAGGACAAATATCTGAGCGAATCAGAGTTTGACAATTGCTTTGGAAAGCACCCTTTGCTGTTTAATTTAGAAGTTATACCTATAATTTAGTATTAGACTTATCCAAGTTGGAGACTGTTGGAAGTGTCTAAGCTAATAACTAAATTAGTATAATCTTTAATTATTAGCAAAGTCCTTTTGGGTTGCCCTCAAACCTAATAATTGACTGAAATGCTTTTTGGAGAGAGAGACTGATTTATTAATTTATTAAATGATCAATATATTAACTAGAAATAAAAAATAAATGATTTATTAATATATTATGAGAATAATATATTAATTAGAAATTGTGTTTTTTAATTAAAAATTAATCAAAATTAATTTTTGGATTAATTTGATTAATTAGTAGTGGAAGGACTAAATGTGACAATGTTCAAAAGTTAAGCATTAACTAATTCTAGAACCTCCCATAGGGGGGGACAATTTTAAGGAGTTATATAGGGTTTCTAGAGCTTTTCTTGGGTTCTAAGGGAACTTGGATGCCTTGGGGAGAAGCAAAAAGATTAGGGTTATCTAAAAGGAAACTGCCTTATCCTTAGCCTCCCTATCACCTATATAAACCCCCCTGGGTTATGATTTTTGAAATTCACCTCATTCCAAAGAGAATTTTGAAAATTTGCTTCCTCTTCCTCTCTCCTCTTTAGCCTCCAATTTGCTAGGGTTTGGGTGTGAGCCATTAGAGGCACGAGACTTCTGGTGCTTGCTTTCTGAAGACCAGCAAGGAATGATTAATAGTTTATTTGCTATAATAAACTAAGGTATGAATTTTCTAATAACCCTTTACTAATTTCGAAAACAGAAACATACTTTCAGGGTTCTAGATATTCAATAGTTGTTTGCAAACAATAGTGAGAACATAAATCCTTTAGGGTGCATGTGAACTTAGGGTTTATGTTTTTCTGCCAAAATAGATTTTTTGTAACATATAAAACGCATCAATTTTTTTTATGTATTACGTATTTCTATGTATTTTTACATATTTATATATCTTTTAAGTTTTTATATAGATGTTTATGTATTTTAAATGTATAAATGTATTTTTTACATATTTATATGTATTTTTAAGTAATTTACATATTTTAAATATATTTTTATGTGCTTTTTATGTATTACGTATTTATATGTATTTTTACGTATCTATGTATTTTTTTGAAGTTTTTTATATAGATGTTTATGTATTTTAAAGTATAACTGTATTGTTTTTACGTATTTATATATTTTTTTACTTCAAGTCGTTTTCACAATTTCATCCAATTTCCACAGCTTCTTCGAGTATATCTAGATGGTTTTCCTATATATCCACATATTTTAAGCTTTTTCTCATTTCCTTATCTTGAAATTAAACGTCGAAGTAAAAAACAAAAGAATAATTTATGCACATACGAAAATTTCACTAGTATCATGTGGTCTCAAGGAACACCAAGCCTCATGTATAGAAGATGAAGATGTGTGTGGTGGAAATATTTTATTCCTTATTTTATTACGTGACTTTAAATCTAAAAATTAATAGAACATCAAACATTTAACATTTCATATTGCAACATCCCGAAATTTGCAGGTATTCTCGAATTCTCCCTTAATTTTTATGTTGTCATTTTTAGTCCTTGGGGATGGAAGGATGTTGCCATGAGATGCCCTAATAGCTAACATTATAATTTTGGATCAAAAGGAGTACGTTGCGCGTACATAAGGGTACGATGAGCGTACTAGGCGCGCCCTAGTACGCTGGGCTTACTCACGTCAAATGGAAACCATAATATTTAGGGTTTGGGTGGTATATGAACATCCTTATGAGCCTCTAACCCTCTATCATTTCAGCCTCCATAGCTTTGAGCCATTTTCCCCAAACCCTAACCCCTTTCTTGAGTGTTTTAGCTAAAAGTGTGTGTTTTGAGTGGTTGGAGAAGAAGGAGTTGCATCAAGGACTCGGAGAAGGAAGGAAATCTTGAAGATATGAGGTTATATTGTCCTCTAGAAGCTCCAGGAGGTAAAAAGCTTCTGCCTTTGTGCATAAATGATATAAATCTTGCCTTATTAGCTTTATGACACCTTTCTTGTGTTTTGGACGTGTTAAGCTGTCCTTTCAGACCTTAGGAAGGGTTTTAAGTGATAAAAATGAGGTCCCAATGGCTAGAAGTGTCTCATGCAAGTGGTAGAGAGGTCTTAATGTATTAATACCTTTCATTAAGAACTTTCTGGACGTCCAAAGCATTAAAGTTTGAAACTTTATGGTTCTAAGACACATTTGGTCGATGGATCTGGAATTTGGGCTTAAGTGCTTAAGCCATTAAGCACTTATTAGGGTTTTGGACTCAACGAGGGTACGCCCCGCGTACGTAGTCAACGTCCCCGCTTTCCAGTCAACATGAGGCTCACGTACACCCCGCGTAGCCTCGGAGTACGTCCAACGTATGTCTGCTGTTGGGCTTTTACGATTTTTGGACTTCGGGATTGGGCTATCTTTGGGCTAGTTGGTTTGAACCCTTTTTGGGCTTTCTGAATAATAGTGTCTAGGGCTAAATATGGAAGTGGACCTTAGGATGAGGCCCAATTAGAGAGATGGGCCCAATTTAGAAATTGGGCCAATTATGGGCCTTGAATATTGGGCTTTCGGGTTAAGGAAATGGAGTTGGGCCTTGGCCCAACTTAAGGAAAGGATAGAATTGAATGTTACCATAGAGTTGGACCCTTAGCCAAGATTGGTATTCAACTGTTGACCTAGTGTTCGTTTATTGTGATAGTTTGGTGTTACACTCCCAAATCGGAACGACGAAAACGTTCGGGGGCGGAGGACGTCATGTACAGTATCATAACAATTGAATCATAGTAATCAAATCAACAACAACCATTGTATTAATATTAAAGTGTTTACATTATATTCGAATCATAGCTGGATAACATCAAAACTATATAGCAAAAACAAAGACTTGAAGCTACTATGCTCCGTCTTCACAAAACCTGTATGTGTACCTGTCTACTGGTTTCCTGAGAATACAAGTGGTTTTGAAAGTCTCAACATTAAATTTGGTGAGTTCATAAGCATTTTTGTTATAAAAAGTATATTCTTTGTTTTTTGAAAATGTTTGTGTGTTCCTCTAGAAAATCCAATATTTTCTTAATTAGAAATGTGACCATACTAGTTCCTTCTATGATCACTTAGTTTATACTAGCTATATATAAACTAATATCGAACGGACAGTTGAATGTGTGGATCTGCCCTAAGCCCACAACCAAACAAGGAACAGGAAGTAAGGCAGAAATCACACATTCCACTGCCTATCGGATATTATTTATATATAACCCTGATGTATAAACTAAGAAATCATAGTATCAACAATAATGGTCCTAACCGAAGAGTAAGTAATCGTATTTGTTTCCAGAAAGTTGAATTGTAAACTGTTTGCTTGTAAAATAATGATGTTTATCATGGAAAATCCTATATTTTCCATAAAACCAAATTGTAGTCTTAAACGTTCCAAGACCGAAAAGTACAAGTATAATTGTCATACTTAATTTAATGATACGTAGTTTTATTCATAAGTAAAACTAGCTGAAGACGTGTTTGCACTGTAAACTAGATATGATGTTAATACCCTCCTATGATCACTTAGTACATATGAGTTATATAAAATTAAGATCGAACAGGCAGTCGAATGGGTGATTCTGCCCTAAGCCCACAACCAAACAAGGAACAGGAAATAAGGTGGAAATCACACATTCAACTGTCTACCGGACATTAATTTTATATAACCATGATGTACATGCTAAGTAATCACAGAGTTAATACCCCTTAAGACTGCTTAAAAAGTATATTACTACGTAAATGTGTCGTTGTTTTCTCCATGTGAGTTCTTATAACCATACTGTAACCTAAGATGGCCTGATCGCCACGTTCTTCAGGCGTTGGAATGTTAACGACATTTGTCACCCCAGGCCTGCCGGCCTAACTGTAGCTAACATTTAAGGTGCGGGATTGTCAGTCTCGTATAGATCTATACACAAATATCTCGCTCTCCCTACAAGAGACTTTGGTTATAAGTCAGGACTTGGTTGGTACTTAGGTAAGTACACGAAGACGTCTCACAAATTGCTTCAACGAGTTTACTAGTAATAAAGTGAAAAACCTTTTAGTAAATAACATGTAACTTTTCCCTAGAAAGGTCTATGATGACAAATATTGTGAAAAGACGCATAAGTTATACCTATTGTAATTTATATGTTTGTTTTGGTATTGTTATCCGACTTAGTAAAAATAGTATATAAGTTCCCAAAACTATACTTATTATAGTTTATATGACAACAATAAAATATTTAAGAAAGGTACCCTTTTGCTCGGCATGTTACAAAAGGGTTATAGTTTTATTTAAATAAGTTTTATACTTATATATATATATATATATATATATATATATATATATATAAATTTTAGATTAAAAAGGCAGTCGAACAAGTGATTCTTCCCTAAGCCCACAACCAGACAAGGAACAGGAGTTAAGGCGGAAACACCAGTCCTAAGCCTGTTGAATCTTAATTATATATATATATATATATATATATATATATATATATATATATATATATATATACACACACACATACATATATTTTTTTAAGACAAACAAGAACGGAAATAATTTAAATAGCTTGAAGTAGTTTGAAGCAGTTTGAAATAATTAAAAATCTTAACACAAGATTTCTTGTGTTTTACTTGTATTCCCCCCCCCTCCTTAAAAACATTGAAAAAGCTTGGAAAAATATGGGGGTATGAACTCACCTCGAATGTGTGTGCTAGTTCGGACGTGAAGTGATTGCGAAGGATCCCTGGGTTATAATACGTGAAAGTAGTTGTATCCTAATAATATTTATACACGATACCGTATTTAAATTAATGAAATAATTTAAATAATAATTTAAAGTGTTAGACAACACTAACTTATGTAAGAAATACTCACAAAAATTCTAGGAATTATTTGAAGGTGTTCTTGGTGTTCTTGGGTGAAAACTTGACGATATGAAGGTTGTTCTTGATGTTCTTGGTGAAAATAAGAAGATCTGGGCAAAATTCTTAGGAATTTATGGTGTTTACGGCCTAAAAAGTGAGAAATGAATTGGGTTTACGGCTGAATATGTATATATAGGGTAGTGTTTACGGCCTTAATGGGCCAAGTCCTTGGGATTTTGGCCAAATGGTTTGTGATTTCGGTCCTTAGCAAACCGTAAACCACCTTTTGAATCAATTCCAAAACCGAAAACCTATTGGAATTAATTTCTTGGACCGCAAACTCCTAGTTTCTAGAATCCTAGACCGAAATCTCAATTATGGTGGTATATTTTATGGTTTAATCCCTTAGTCTTTTAACTTATGTTAATTTATACTTGCTTAACACAACATAGGTTTCAATCTATACTCAGTTACTAGCTTATAAACATGCCTTTAAGACTATAGACGATACAATGCAACAAGGATTACAATGTGGTTTAACTTGTACTAGGTTAGACTTTGCTAGGTCTAAAATTTCCCAGTTGTGACATTTAGGATTCTCGGTGAGTCAGCAGTCGGAGATTTCAGCACGGTTCGACATTGTGAGGTGAGTTCTTCTCACTATATCAACAGGGTCTAAGGCACCAAGGCCGACCCTTTTGGATTGTATCCTGGTTGTAGGATGATGTTATGTTTAGTGATCTGTTAGATCGGTATCCTTGTTGTAAGATGATGCTATGTTTTATTGATCTGTTAGATCGGTATCCTGGTTGATAGGATGATGTTATGCTTAGTGATCTGTATGATCTGTACTTGTCTATTGGTTGTTTATGTGCTATGAGTATGTCGACATATGTGTATGTGTGTGGTTGGGTTGAGGCGGTCTTGCTTTGTGCTGAAGGCCAACAGACCCGGGGCGGCCCGGATAGACTGAAGGCCCTGCGAGGTGGTCCAGTCAGGCCGAAGGCCCGATAAGCGGTCCAGACGTGCCGAAGGCTCGGGAGCGGTCTAGATAGGTTGTAGGCCCTGCGAGGCGGTCCAGTCAGGCTGATGGCTCAGTATGCGTGTTGTTCGTTATGATATTGTTCTGGTTTGTATGGTGTTGGTATTTTGGGGGAACTCACTAAGCTTCGGGCTTACAGTTGTTGATTTTGTTTCAGGTACTTCGGATGATCGTGGGAAGGCGAAGGCTTGATCGTGCACCTCCTCACATTTTATGATTTTGGATTTCTGGGATTCTTTGTTGTGAAACTATTTTGAAAACATTTTGTAATAACTAATGGCTTTTGAATGCTTGAAAAAGTTTTAAATTGACATGATTTTTATGGGTGTTACACATATTAACTCATTGTATTATTCAACCTTATTTAAAAACGTTGTTGTATATTTTGTATAAGGAAAAACATTATTGTATATTTATATTCTTCAGATTAAACTTATATTTATTATTTTTGAATAATTTTCGTGATAATTAATGGTCATCGATTAATCCCCTGATTAATCCACGCCTAACCGATTAGTACATTAATCTCAATCCACCGATGTTTTTTACAACCTTGGTATTAGGTAAAAAACCTTACAAAAACTATTACATACTTAAATTCCTTTCAATAAATTCAGAATTTGTAAGGAATACATATTTTGTTCACGGTCGATAAAATCTTCTCTAATTTTAACATCTATAAGACGGTCGCATTCCGCCTGAAGGCATAAATTATTGTTTTGTTTTTTAATTCGATGTTTAATTTCATGATAAACGAATGAGAAAAAGTTAAACTATATAAGTATGTAGGAAAACCATCTAGACATACTCGAAGAAACTATGAGAATTAGATGAAATGGTGAAGACGACTTGAAGTAAAAATACATAAATACATAAAACTAATACGGTTATACATTTAAAATACATAAAAATACATAAACATCTATATAAAAAACTTTAAAAAAATACATAAATACGTAAAAATACACACACACACACACACACACACATATATATATATATATATATATATATATATATATATATATATATGTAATACATAAAAAAACACATAAAAGTGTAAAATACTTAAAATACATATAAATATGTAAAAAATACGTTTATAAATTTAAAATACATAAATATAATAAACATCTATATAAAAAACTTAAAAATATACAAATAAGTAAATATACACATAAATACGTAATACTTAAAAGAAGGCATAAAAATACATAAAAACTATGTAAAATACTTTAAAATACATATAAATACGTAAAAAAAATGTTTATACATTTAAAATACATTAACATCTATATAAAAAACTTAAAAAATACATAAATACATATAAATATGTAATACATAAAAAAACAACACATAAAACTACATAAAAATATATAAAACACTTAAAAAACATATAAATTTATAAAAAAAAATATGTTTATACATTTAAAATACATTAAAATACGTAAACATATACATATAAGGGAAAATACCGGGTATAAACATTATTTGGGGTTGAGTTTCAAATATAGACACAAAAAATCGAATTTCCGGGTATAGACATGGATTCCGCGGAATCCACTGTAGCTCCGCGGAATGGCAAAATCGTAAATAAATGAGGGAATTAAAAAAAAAAAACTCAAGATCCATTCCGCGGAGCTACCTCCGAGGAATGAACTCATTCCACGGAGGTAGCTCTGAGGAATGAATTTTCAGATTTTTTTTTTTTCAAATCGATTCTTCGGGGTTTATATTCATTCCCTAACTAATTATGTTCAAGAAAAGATTACGATAGTATGAATTTTTCTTGACAATGTTTGGAATGAATGTGAGGTGGAAAAAAAATTAGTCTTTTAATTGGAGATCTTTACATAAAAGAATCATTGGAGGTGATTTTTTTTTCTTCTGAAGATCCATTCCTCGGAACTACCTCCGCGGAGCTCCGCGGAATCCACTGTAGCTCCGCGGAATGGATCTTGAGTTTTTTTTTTTTTTTTTTTTTCTTTTTTTATTAATTTCCTCATTTATTTATGATTTTGACATTCCGCGGAGCTACCTCCGCGGAATCCATGTCTATAGCCGGAAATTCAATTTTTTGTGTCTATATTTTGGAATTCAACCCCAAATAATGTCTATATCCGGTATTTTCCCTATATATAAAAACTTAAAAATAAATAAATACGTAAAAATATATATAAATACATAAAAAAAAAATTTATATATTATATATAAATTTTGACGAAATCTACAAAAAATACCAATTATTTTGGAAAAATTAACGATTTAGTCTCATAACCTGCTAAACAGGTCAAAAATGACTAAAAGAATAAATTAACTAGTTTATTGAGTTTTATACAAAAAATTAAATAATCGGGACTTTTGTGTTTTAAAAAAAACAATTTAAAACTTTATTAATTTTTTTTAGACTTTTTGAAGATTTCCTCTAAAATATATATATATATATATATATATATATATATATATATATATATATATATATATAAGGCAGAATTTCGTATATGTCCTTGTTAAACATCTAAATATCGTATTTGCCCAGCCTAAACTCTAAATATCGTATTTGTTATTCTTAATGTTTTTTAATATCATATATACCCAAATCTATTTTTTTGATAATTTTTATTGAATTATAATTCATTTTCATAATCTCAAATCATTATAATGAAAAAAACATTGTAAATGGACAATAGTGCCCTTATTCTAAATTCCAATACATCTCAGATCAATCACGTTGATTGCAGCTCCATATGGCATCACAACTTCTTCGATATCTCACATTGATTTAATTTCGCAGCTTGTATACTTACGATCGTAGCCACAGCCTCATATTCCCCTGTTGTCGCTATTCCCTGTTGTTGTATGAAAATCATAAGAACAAAGAATTATAAGTATAAGCTTACCTTCCTTCCGATCTGCATACATACTACAATAACATCAAAATGAATTGAATTTTTTTTTTAACGATTTACATCTTCAGTCCCTTCACTAGTACTTGCTTTACTAAAACAACACAACTATAATCAATCTTAATTTCCTTCTACATACAGATTAATAAGCAAACTGAATTGAACTTTTTTTGGCAATTTAAATTTTCAGTCCCTGGATTAATACTTGATAGATCTACTTTCATTTTCTCACCCCATGTGGTCAATTGCTTGTTCAGGTGACATCTAAAACAACTCTCCGAAGTCATCCTTCTTAATGTCATCACCTAAGAGGCTTATTTTCTCCTATTTTCCAGTAAACATAAACAAGAACATGTGATATAATGAAACAAAAACAGAAAATTCAACTATTAAAAAGAATTGATTTGGTTATTTGAAACTAAAACTTTGCAAATATGGATGACTACTTGACTTACTGCTTTTGTGCTTAACCATTATAGTCAGAACCGCATTTAAAATTAAGCTCTTCACTAACTTTTGGAGGAAAATCATATGTCAAATAGAGATACCATGGAAAATGTCGGAATTAGAAACTATATTTCATGAAAGAAGTTGAACAATTGAAACTATATTCATGTTAATTCATCCCGATCGCAACTATAAAGAATTTGAACAGTTGAAACTAGGAACCCTAAAAACGGAATTCACATTCTAGATGATTGAATATTCTGCCTTCTGATGAATACCTGAATCCCGGATGTAGTATGTGGCTTTGAATAAGAACTGGTAGTTGATCGATGTAGTATACGACGTTGATCTGAGATAGGGAGGAAGAAGTTGTAAAGCCATATGGAGCTGCAATCAACGTGATTGATCTGAGATGTATCGTAATTTAGACTAGGGGCATTATTGTCCAATTACAATGGTTTTTTAATTTTAATGATTTAAGATTATGAAAAAGAATTATAAATCAATAAAAATTATCAGAAAAATAGAGTTGGGTATATATGATATTAAAAACATTAAGAATGGCAAATACGATATTTAGAGTTTAGGTTGGGCAAATACGATATTTAGATGTTTAGCAATGGCATATACGAAATTCTGCCTATAAATAAACCTCGTATATTGATATTTTTGTTATATAAATAAAAAATATTGAATAAACCTATCTGTCTAATTATTATCCGTTCTTACTACTACACGGGCACTTCGATATCGTACGCCCACCTCCTCCCCCACCCCTGAAGTGCAAAGAGGAGCAAAATCGCTGGCTGGCTGATTTCTTAGATTAGACTTCATCAAACATTTCTGCCCCAACTCACTCGCTCACACTCTCTCTGTCAACTGAACATAGTGGAGGTAATCTCTCGATTCTTAGATCTTCTTGTCTTTCACCTCAAATCTGGGTTTAAAAAGAACGTCTCCATGTTGTCTTTTCCATTTCCTTTTATGTATTAACACTACAGATCACCTCCTCGCAGTTTATTCCAGATCTTGCTATGTTAGATAGTGTGTTGCTAATCTTTACTTTTGCGTTTATATATGTTAATTTGTTAGTTCCTGTCTAGGGTTTTAACCTTTTCTAGGGTTTTTTTTTTTTTTTCTTCATGTATCGTTAGGTTAAATTTCTTTACCTCACCAAAACCTAGATTCTAATTGTTCTCTAAACCTGAATGTCTCCTTGCATGTTTCAGGAGGAGAGTTTGCAACTGAAATTTGTGGTCTGAATTTGCACCTTTTTGGGATAAAAATGGTGGCGTCGTGGGTGTAAGGGTTTAATTTAGGTCTTTTTCGAATGTCTTCTCTTTTTATGGTTTGACAGTTGTGGTTTTGTTTGGGAGATTTCGAAATTTGAAAAAGGGGCGTCTGTGTGATTGAGATTGATGGAAGACAGTTTAGGTTCAGATTCAGTTCCTTCTGGTCCCATTGACAAAAACAAGGTTTTCTCCATTAAGCCATTAAGATGTCTTGTTCCAATTTTCCCATCACAAGGGGGTTCTGGTCCATCTTCAACTCAACAATCTCCATTTGCATTCGTTTCTCCAACTGGTCCATTTCCCCCTGGAGCTGCACAATTTTTCCCCTTTGTTTCTCCCACTCCAAATGAGTCTCCTAATCAGAGGCAAGGAGCCAGTGTACCTGATAATGGTAAATCCTACGCAATCCCATCACCAGTTCCTCTAAATTCCTTCAGGACACCCATCTCAGCACCTCCTGACAATGGTGCCAAAGGTACACCAACAACAATGACAACAACAGCACCAACAACAACAAGAAGAAGCTCCAAGAATGTGATACCATATGATGAAGGATACACTCAAAGTGATGGATATGAAAACGGGTTCACAATCGATACAGAAGACAGCGGTGATGCCATTAAAAGAAAGCGAAAAATCCGGAAAACAGTGAAAGGAGCACAAGCAGTAGCTGTATCTAGCTCTGAAGTCGACATCGATCCATTAGTTAATCATATTTTGAAATCTTTTCGCCTTCTTGAAATCGATACAATTCTTCAAGCTGATAGTAATCATGAATTAGTCCAACGTGTGGTTTTGGTTTACAATCTACTAAGGAGAAAAATCACACAGCTCGATGATGCAAAAGGGGTAATCCCGGGAATTTCAAGACGGGCAGATTTACGGTCAGGTACAATCTTGATGAACAAAGGTGCCCGGGTGAATACAAAAAGACGGGTCGGACCCGTACCCGGTGTCGATATTGGTGATGTTTTCTTTTTCAGAATGGAGCTCTGTTTGGTGGGATTACATGCTCCAATCATGGCAGGGATAGATTACTTAAGTTTTAAAGTCAGTGGTGATGAAGAACCGATTGCAGTAAGTATCGTTTCAGCAGGAGGGTATGAAGATGAAGAAGATGATGGAGAGGTAATAATTTACAGTGGTCAAGGTGGTGTTCAAAGAAGCGATAAATTACTCATGGATCAAAAACTCGAAAGGGGTAATCTTGCTTTAGAAAAGAGCTTACATAGAGGTAATGAAGTAAGAGTTGTTAGAGGTCTTAAAGATGGAACAAGTGCAACTGGAAAAGTATATGTTTATGATGGGTTATACAAAATCCACGAATCTTGGATTGAAAAAGGAAAATCGGGTTGCAATGTATTCAAGTATAAACTCATTCGGGTTTCCGGGCAGCCCGAAGGGTTTATGTTGTGGAAATCAATTCAACAATGGAGAGATGGGGTGACTGCCCGAGTCGGGGTTATCCTGCCCGATCTTACCTCCGGTGCGGAAAATTTACCCATTTGTTTAGTAAACGATGTGGATAGCGAAAAGGGTCCCGCGTATTTTACGTATTTGCCCTCTTTGAAATACGGGAAACCATACGGAACTTCAAAATCTTTAAGCTGTAGATGCTCAAACGGATGTCAACCCTCGACTCCTTGCCCTTGTGTGGAAAAAAACAACGGGTATCTTCCGTATTCATCAACGGGTATTTTATTAAGTCATAATTTAATTGTTCATGAATGTGGGCCTTCATGTTTATGTCCTCCAAGTTGCAGAAACCGGGTGTCACAAACGGGGTTGAAACTCCGTTTAGAGGTTTTCAGAACTAAAAATAAAGGTTGGGGACTTAGGTCGTGGGACCCGATACGGGCTGGAGCTTTTATATGTGAGTATGCGGGTGAAGTGATTACTGAAAGTGGGATTGATAGTGATGATAATTATGTATTTGATGCGGGTCGGGTTTTTGACCCGTTGGAGCTCGTGCCTACTGATGAGCCTGTTAAGATTCCGTTTCCGTTGGTTGTTAGTGCGAAAAATAAAGGGAATGTGGGCCGGTTTATGAACCATAGTTGTTCGCCTAATGTTTATTGGCAACCAATTATGAGGGAAAATGAAGAGGAATCGTATTTACATGTTGGATTATATGCGATTAAGCATATTGCACCTTTGCAGGAATTAACGTTTAATTATGGGGTCCCACGGGTTGAGAAAAAGGGGATTGTGAAAAAAAAGTGTTTGTGTGGGTCTTCGACATGCAAAGGCTTTTTTTACTAGCAAGATTGAGGGGAGTGAAGATGAAGATGAAGATGAATCATGAATATGAATGTTGTCTCTCTTGTAAAAGGTTAGTTTTGTCTTTTTTTTTTTTTTTTTTTTTTTACTGAGTGTAGTTTAGTAAGTTGTTTTAGTGGGGATGTTTTTGTGTTGTTTATGTTTTTCGTGTTGTAATTGTAGGTTGGTTTATTTGAATTTGAAACATAATGTGATTGGTAACTAGTTATGGTTCTTTTTCATTTCTAGAGTTGAAATCATCCGATTTGTCTTTTATGCTGAGATTCGTAAAGATCCACCTCTGAAGTCTGAATCGACTGGGGCCGTTTTGGATATGTTGTTTGGTTTTATTAACTGAAGAATGGTTACTTAAGTTATGCCTTATTTTTTATGAGTTCGCATTAAATTGTAGGGTCCTTTAACCACATTTACTATCTAGTATGGACACAAATGGCACAGGAGAAGAGAGGCAGCTTGCACCAATTGGCCTTGCCCTGAATTTGCTGAAAAGTAATAATTGTTTATACTTTGTCATATGTGCATGTGGATGGATTTCAATTTTAAAAAAGTTACAAAATATTTATAACTTTTTCTCATAGGATCTAATGATGAGATCTATGAAAGCAAGTGCCAATACCGGTGCACGCCGATTAATTTTCGATTCAAAATAATATATATATATATATATATATATATATATATATATATATATATAAATAAAGAGGTTCATTTGAGATTATGTTAATTTTGTGAGACATGGGAAGCGACCCTAGCCACTCATTTTTGAGATAAAAAAAATTATAAATTGCAAAATAAAAAGAAAAATCCAAAAAGAATTTAAATATTATTTTTGTTATTTAATTTATCCAAAAATAAAAAAAATCATTTTTTTTTCTCAAAATATTAGTGAAATATTCTAATAGAATATTACACTGTAAATAATCAAATCGAATTTTTAAAATGTTAGAATATTTTAATATTCTACTAAAATTGGTAGATATGTTAAAATATTATAATATTCTATTTGAATTTTTAAATTTGTTAGAATATACTAATATTCAATTAGAATTTTTTAAATATTTATAGTTTAGTATTTTAGTAGAATATTCTAACATTCTAAAAATTCGATCTGAATATTTACAGTATAATAATCTATTAGAATATTTCATCTATATTTTAAAAAAAACGGTATTTTTTTTTTATTTTTTTTTTGATTAATTAAATTAGGAAAATAATATTAAAATTTTTTTTCCGAAAATTTTCGTTTATTTTGCATTAAATTTTTTTTTATATAAAAAATAAATGACTATAATTGCGTCCTTATGTCTCACCAAATATGATGGTCTCATATGAACCTCTATATATATATATATATATATATATATATATATATATATATATATAGGCTAGCGTTTAGAGGATTTGCTTGCATGGGCGGGTGCATGCGCGCCTTCTCAACTTCCAACTAATTCCGGGTTTATTTGCCTGTGATCGAGGAAGTGTTGTTTCTAATGATAGAAAGATTTCAAATGTATATGTTGATATCTCATGAGATTGGAGATGATGGAGTATTTGTATTAGTTTGTTGGTTGTATTGAAGTTAATGGGACTGCACATTATTTAGTAATTTGGGTTTGGATTTGATAGTAATGTGATGATTTTTAAGCAACAAAGTGTAAGATGGGTGGGTTTGGGTAAGCCAAAAAAAATGTTGATATTGTGAGAGAGATGTCAAGTTTCAATTTAAAGATAACTAGTATTTAAGTTATTTCGCGCATTGTGGCGGAGAACTCGTTTGAAATTAATAAAAACAAAAACTATAAAAATAAACTATATAAGGGACCAAAACGTAACTTTAATACGCGGGTAGATCGTTTGCAATCAGTATGTAGAATTTAATTTAAAAATGTCAAAATCCATATATAACACGATAACGATTATACCATATGAAGTGGACCACGAAAGTATTAAAATAAAGTTTCGATTGAAACAACTATTTATAAAGTAGCCGGACGAAAATAATGCTTGAAAATGTCTTCTAAAAATTAGTAAAACGAAAACTATAAAAATAAATTATGTAAGGGACAAAATGTAGCTTTAATGCGCAAAAGTAACTCATATGACATTCATATATAGATTATAAATGTCAACAATTTATATATAGTACATCGAAAATTGTACCATATCGAATACACCACAAAAATATTAAAATAAAGTTTTGATTCAAACGATTAGATATAGCGGAGGTGGACAAAAATAAAGTTTGAAAATATATATCTTAAAGAAATTAACAAAAACAAAAACCATTAAAAGAAATTATATAAATGACCAACAATATAACTTTAAAATAAAATAAGAGACCAACATCGTAACTTAAAAAATACCAATAATTTAATTTTAAAATTACAAAGAATGAAAACTATTTGATAGAGGAAAAATATAAATATGAAATTTTGTTATCTCATAAACATATTCTCTATTTTCAAAAGTATATTTGGAATGTTGGATCTTGTAATTTCATATCGATTTAGTAAATTTCATTCTGGAAATAGTAAACGAAATGGAAAATAATTCTTACTTACAAACTTTATATATATATATATATATATATATATATATATATATATATATATATATATATATATATATATATATATATATACACACACTAGATGTGTGCCCGCGCAAAGAGGCAACGATAAATAGTTTTTTTGGCGAATTGTTTCTTACGAGAAATAATTATTAGATTTTATTATTAGTTATTATGTAATAAAAAATTATCATTTTTTAATAAAATATTTATTTTGATACCTTATGTTTATATTATTGATGTAAATTAATTAATATTTGTGTTTAGTTTAAGAAATGTAAATTAATTTATATATATGAATTTAATATTTTAAAATTTTCACTTTGCTCCAAATTGAATTTGTTAATTATTTTCCTTAATTCAAAATTTCAAACTTTTGGGAAATATTAATGATCTATTTATGCATAATTGATTTGTACAAGAAGTTTTGTAACTTATACCTCTTAAATTCAAAATATGACTAATATGGTTTATTATATATATATATATATATATATATATATATATATATATATATATATATATATATATATATATATATATATAAACAAAAGATCAAATGAGAACCATTAAAGGTTGAGAACCACTTAAAAATCATTTTTATTAAAGTATAACACAAGAATCCAGTTTCATCTTTTGTTATATCAGATCTACACATACTACATACACTCTCACATGGTTATTTTCTCTCTCACCTCAAACTTGAAGAACACACAAACATTACCACCAGTTAGCCACCAGCCACCACCCTTGACTGCCGTTGCAACTACCGCCGGCGAACCGCCGCCGCCTCCTACCGCTGACGAACCACCGCCACCAGATCCACAAGCTCCGGTTGGCTCCAGATCTATAATTTCTGTTTCAGATCTATGATTTTCCTCTAGATCTACAATTTCAACTTTAGATCTACAATTTTCCTCTTCAGATCTATGCTTTTCATCTTTATATCTACTATTTTCGACTTTAGATCTTCGATTTTCCCCTCCAGATTATGAGCTCCGGCGAGTGGTGATAACCACCACCTTCCTCCATCACTGTTGATCGCCACTTGGTCTCAGATCTGGAGTCAAAAAGTTGTTTCAACTTCACTTTCTCTCTCTAAAACGCAAAACATATCAGATCTTGTGTGATTTGGTAAGATCTGATAGTCGACCTTATCACCACCGACCACCGCCTAACATCAGCTACTGTGTTTCGTCGGACACCAAAAAACGTCACACTCTACTCCGAAGTCCAGAACTAGTTCGTCTCCAGATCTTCGACGTCCAGATCTGATGAAATATAAGAAAACTTCTCTGATTTGCTTCGTCGGAACAATAGATCTGACAGAAATCACCCCCAACAGATGTGACATCCAGATCTAATGCTACCACCATTGATGTGACTCCACCTCTACCACAACTGACATCGCACCACCGTTGTTGTTGCCCACCATCGGTGCTCATGGATCTGAAGCAAGGGAACAATCTCAAATCTGGACATAAGATGCATCGAAGGTGTTTGATGAAATGTCTCACTGAAAAAAAGATATGTTTTTAAACTTTGAATAATATGAATTAGTTTT